>NC_136057.1:1168407455-1169607455 GCF_964261635.1 Lissotriton helveticus
CTATCTTTTGGTATCTTGATCTATCTTTATCTTATCTTATCGTTATCTTTTGAATCTTTATCTATGCTTTATCTATCTATCTTTTATCTATCTTTAATCTTTATCTTTTAATTCTTTATCTTATCTTTATCTTTATCTTTTTATCTTTATCTTATCTTTATCTTTTAATCTTTATCTATCTTTATCTTTATCTATCTTTATCTTTTAATCTTTATCTTTTATCTTTATCTATCTTTATCTTTATCTAGTCTTTATCTATCTTTATCTTTATCTATCTTATCTTTATCTATCTTTATCTTTATCTATCTGTATCTTTATCTATCTTTTATCTATATCTATCTTTATATCTATCTTTATCTATCTTTATCTTTATCTATCTTTATCTATCTTTACTTTATCTATCCTTATCTATCTTTATCTTTTAATCTTTATCTATCTTTATCTTTAATCTTTCTTTATCTTTATCTTTTAATCTTTATCTATCTTTATCTTTTAATCTTTATCTATCTTTATCTTTAATCTTTATCTATCTTTATCTTATCTCTCTTTATCTTTATCTATCTTTATCTTTATCTATCTTTATCTTTAATCTTTATCTTTATCTTTTAAATCTTTATCTATCTTTATCTTTTTAATCTTTCTCTATCTTTATTTATCTTTATCTATCTTTATCTTTTAATCTTTATCTATCTTATCTTATCTTACTTATCTATCTTTATCTTTCTCCATCTTTATCTTTATCTATCTTTATCGATTCTTTATCTTATCTTTATCTATCTTTATCTTTATCTATCTTTATCTTTATCTATCTTTATCTTTATCTTTATCTATCTTTATCTTTTAATCTTTATCTATCTTTATCTATCTTTATCTTTAAATCTTTATCTATCTTTATCTTTTAATCTTTATCTATCTTTATCTTTTATCTATCTTTATCTTTTTAATCTTTCTTTATCTTTATCTATCTTTATCTTTTAATCTTTTATCTTTATCTTTTAATCTTTCTCTATCTTTATTTATTCTTTATCTATCTTTATCTTTAATCTTTATCTATCTTTATCTATCTTTATCTTTATCTATCTTTATCTTTCTTTATCTTTCTTTATCTTTATCTTCATCTTTCTTTATCTTTTAATCTTATCTATCTTTATCTTTTAATCTTTATCTATCTTTATCTTTATCTATCTTTATCTTTTAATCTTTATCTATCTTTATCTTTATCTATCTTTATCTATCTTTATCTTTATCTTTTATCTTTATCTATCTTTATCTATCTCTATCTTTATCTATCTTTAAATCTTTATCTTTTAATCTTTATCTATTCTTTATCTTTATCTGTTTAATCTTTATCTATCTTTATCTTTTAATCTTTATCTATCTTTATCTTTATCTATCTTTATCTTTTAAATCTTTATCTATCTTTATCTTTATCTATCTTTATCTTTATCTATCTTTATCTATCTTTATCTTTATCTATCTTTATCTTTATCTATCTTTATCTTTTATCTATCTTTATCTTTATCTATCTTTATCTATCTTTATCTATATCTATCTTTATCTTTATCTATCTTTATCTATCTTTATCTTTATCTATCTTTATCTATCTTTATCTTTAACTTTATCTATCCTTATCTATCTTTATCTTTTAATCTTTATCTATCTTTATCTTTTAATCTTTCTTTATCTTTATCTTTTAATCTTTATCTATCTTTATCTTTTAATCTTTATCTATCTTTATCTTTATCTCTCTTTATCTTTATCTATCTTTATCTATCTTGTATCTATCTTTATCTTTATTCCATCTTTATCTTTATCTATCTTTATCTATCTTTATCTTTATCTTTATCTATCTTTATCTTTATCTATCTTTATCTTTATCTTTATCTATCTTTATCTTTTAATCTTTATCTATCTTTATCTTTATCTATCTTTATCTATCTTATCTTTTAATCTTTATCTATCTTTATCTTTTAATCTTTATTCTATCTTTATCTTTATCTTTATCTATCTTTATCTTTTAATCTTTATCTTTTAATCTTTATCTATCTTTATCTTTTAATCTTTATCTATCTTATATCTTATCTTTTATCTTTACTTTATCTTATCTTTATCTTTATCTATCTTTATCTATCTTTATCTTTATCTATCTTTATCTTTATTTATCTTTATCTTTATTTATCTTTATTTATCTTTATCTATCTTTATCTATCTTTTAATCTTTATCTATCTTTATCTATTATCTATCTTTATCTTTATCTTTATCTATCTTTTATCTTTTAATCTTTATCTATCTTTATCTATCTTTTATCTTTATCAATCGTTATCTTTATCTTTATCTATCTTTTATCTTTTAATCTTTATCTTTTAATCTTTATCTATCTTTATCTTTATCTATCTTTATCTTTATCTTTTAATCTTTATCTTTTAATCTTTATCTATCTTTATCTTTATCTATCTTTATCTTTATCTTTAAAACTTTATCTATCTTTATCTTTATCTATCTTTATCTTTTAATCTTTATCTATCTTATCTTTATCTATCTTTATCTTTATCTATCTTTATCTTTATCTATCTTTATCTTTTAATCTTTTATCTATCTTAATCTTTTAATCTTTATCGATCTTTATCTTTTAATCTTTATCTATCTTCATCTATCTTTATCTTTTAATCTTTATCTATCTTTATCTTTATCTATCTTTATCTTTTAATCTTTATCTATCTTTATCTATCTCTATCTTTATCTATTTTTTAATCTTTATCTATCTTTATCTATCTTTATCTTTATCTAATCTTTATCTTTATCTATCTTTATCTTTTAATCTTTATCTATCTTTATCTTTATCTCTCTTTATCTTTATCTATCTTTATCTATCTTTATCTTTATCCATCTTTATCTTTATCTATCTTTATCTATCTTTATCTTTATCTATCTTTATCTTTATCTATCTTTATCTTTATCTATCTTTATCTTTATCTTTAACTATCTTTATCTTTTAATCTTTATTCTATCTTTATCTATCTTTATCTATCTTTATCTTTTAATCTTTATCTATCTTTATCTTTTAATCTTTATCTATCTTTATCTTTATCTTTATCTATCTTTATCTTTTAAATCTTATCTTTTAATCTTTATCTATCTTTATCTTTTAATCTTTATCTATCTTTATCTTTTAATCTTTCTCTATCTTTATTTATCTTTATCTATCTTTATCTTTTAATCTTTATCTATCTTTATCTATCTTTATCTTTATCTATCTTTTATCTATCTTTATCTTTCTTTATCTTTCTTTATCTTTCTTTATCTTTATCTTCATCTTTCTTTATCTTTTAATCTTTATCTATCTTTATCTTTTAATCTTTATCTATCTTTATCTTTATCTATCTTTATCTTTTAATCTTTATCTATCTTTATCTTTATCTATCTTATCTATCTTTATCTTTATCTTTTAATCTTTATCTATCTTTATCTATCTCTATCTTTATCTATCTTTTAATCTTTATCTTTTAATCTTTATCTATCTTTATCTTTATCTTTTAATCTTATCTATCTTTATCTTTTAATCTTTATCTATCTTTATCTTTATCTATCTTTATCTTTTAATCTTTATCTATCTTTATCTTTATCTATCTTTATCTTTATCTATCTTATCTATCTTTATCTTTATCTATCTTTATCTTTATCTATCTTATCTTTATCTATCTTTATCTTTATCTATCTTTATCTATCTTTCTTTATCTATCTTTATCTTTATCTATCTTTTCTATCTTTATCTTTATCTATCCTTATCTATCTTTATCTTTTAATCTTTATCTATCTTTATCTTTTAATCTTTCTTTATCTATATCTTTAATCTTTATCTATCTTTATCTTTTAATCTTTATCTATCTTTATCTTTTAATCTTTATCTATCTTTATCTTTATCTCTCTTTATCTTTATCTATCTTTATCTATCTTTATCTTTATCCATCTTTATCTTTATCTATCTTTATCTATCTTTATCTTTATCTTTATCTATCTTTATCTTTATCTATCTTTATCTTTATCTATCTTTATCTTTATCTTTATCTATCTTTTCTTTTAATCTTTATCTATCTTTATCTATCTTTATCTATCTTTATCTTTTAAATCTTTATCTATCTTTATCTTTTAATCTTTATCTATCTTTATCTTTATCTTTATCTATCTTTATCTTTTAATCTTTATCTTTTAATCTTTATCTATCTTTATCTTTTAATCTTTATCTGATCTTTATCTTTTATCTTTCTCTATCTTGATTTATCTTTATCTTATCTCTATCTTTTAATCTTTATCTATCTTTATCTATCTTTATCTTTATCTATCTTTATCTATCTTTATCTTGCTTTATCTTTATCTTCATCTTTCTTTATCTTTTAATCTTTATCTATCTTTATCTTTTAATCTTTATCTATCTTATCTTTATCTATCTTTATCTTTTAATCTTTATCTACTTTATCTTTATCTATCTTTTATCTATCTTTATCTTTTAATCTTTATCTATCTTTATCTATCTCTATCTTTATCTATCTTTTAATCTTTATCTTTTAATCTTTATCTATCTTTATCTTTATCTTTTAATCTTTATCTATCTTTATCTTTTAATCTTTATCTATCTTTATCTTTATCTATCTTTATCTTTTAATCTTTATCTATCTTTATCTTTATCTATCTTTATCTTTATCTATCTTTATCTATCTTTATCTTTATCTATCTTTATCTTTATCATCTTTATCTTTATCTATCTTTATCTTTATTCTATCTTTATCTATCTTTATCTATATCTATCTTATCTTTATCTATCTTTATCTATCTTTATCTTTATCTATCTTTATCTATCTTTATCTTTATCTTTATCTATCCTTATTCTATCTTTATCTTTTAATCTTTATCTATCTTTATCTTTTAATCTTTCTTTATCTTTATCTTTTAATCTTTATCTATCTTTATCTTTTAATCTTTATCTATCTTTATCTATCTCTATCTTTATCTATCTTTTAATCTTTATCTTTTAATCTTTATTCTATCTTATCTTCTAATCTTTATCTATCTTTATCTTTAATCTTTATCTATCTTTATCTTTATCTATCTTTATCTTTATCTATCTTTATCATTTAATCTTTATCTATCTTTATCTTTATCTCTCTTTATCTTTTCTATCTTTTCTATCTTTATCCATCTTTATCTTTATCTATCTTTATTCCTATCTTTATCTTTATCTGTATCTATCTTTATCTTTATCTATCTTTATCTTTATCTTTATCTTTATCTATCTTTATCTTTTAATCTTTATCTATCTTTATCTTTATCTATCTTTATCTATCTTTATCTTTTAATCTTTATCTATCTTTATCTTTTAATCTTTATCTATCTTTATCTTTATCTTTATCTATCTTTATCTTTTAATCTTTTATCTATCTTTATCTTTTAATCTTTATCTATCTTTATCTATCTTTAACTTTTAATCTTTATCTATCTTTATCTTTATCTATCTCTATCTTTATCTATCTTTATCTTTATCTATCTTTATCTTTTATCTATCTTTATCTTTATCTATCTTTATCTTTATTTATCTTTATTTATCTATCTTTATCTATCTTTTAATCTTTATCTATCTTTATCTTTACATATCTTTATCTTTATCTATCTTTATCTTTATCTCATCTTTTAATCTTTATCTATCTTTATCTATCTTTATCTATCTTTATCTTTATCTATCTTTATCTTTATCTTTATCTATCTTTATCTTTATCTTTTAATCTTTATCTATCTTTATCTTTATCTATCTTTATCTTTATCTTTTAATCTTTATCTTTTAATCTTTATCTATCTTTATCTTTATCTATCTTTATCCTTATCTTTAATCTTAATTCTATCTTTATCTTTATCTATCTTTATCTTTAATCTTTATCTATCTTTATCTTTATCTATCTTTATCTTTATTCTATCTTTATCTTTTAATCTTTATCTATCTTTATCTTTTAATCTTTATCTATCTTTATCTTTAATCCTTATCTATCTTTATCTATCTTTATCTTTTAATCTTTATCTATCTTTATCTTTATTCTATCTTTATCTATCTCTATCTTTATCTATCTTTTAATCTTTATCTTTTAATCTTTATCTATTCTTTATCTTTATCTATCTTTATCTTTATCTATCTTTATCTTTTAATCTTTATCTATCTTTATCTTTTAATCTTTATCTATCTTTATCTTTTAATCTTTATCTATCTTTATCTTTATCTTTTAATCTTTATCTATCTTCATCTTTTTATCTTTATCTATCTTTATCTATCTTTATCTATCTTTATCTATCTTTATCTATATCTATCTTTATCTTTATCTATCTTTATCTATCTTTATCTATCTTTATCTATCTTTATCTTTATCTTTATCTTTATCTATCTTATCTATCTTTATCTTTTAATCTTTAT
Organism: Lissotriton helveticus; assembly: GCF_964261635.1. NCBI lineage: Eukaryota > Metazoa > Chordata > Amphibia > Caudata > Salamandridae > Lissotriton > Lissotriton helveticus. The sequence continues at coordinate 1,168,413,908 of NC_136057.1, forward strand.
CTATCTTTATCTTTTAATCTTTCTTTATCTTTATCTTTTAATCTTTATCTATCTTTATCTTTATCTTTATCTATCTTCATCTTTATCTTTTATCTTTATCTATCTTTATCTATCTTTATCTTTATCTATCTTTATCTTTTAATCTTTATCTATCTTTATCTATCTCTATCTTTATCTATCTTTTAATCTTTATCTTTTAATCTTTATCTATCTTTATCTTTTAATCTTTATCTATCTTTATCTTTTAATCTTTATCTATCTTTATCTTTATCTATCTTTATCTTTATCTATCTTTATCTTCATCTTTCTTTATCTTTTAATCTTTATCTATCTTTATCTTTTAATCTTTATCTATCTTTATCTTTATCTATCTTTATCTTTTAATCTTTATCTATCTTTATCTTTATCTATCTTATTTATCTTTATCTTTTAATCTTTATCTATCTTTATCTATCTCTATCTTTATCTATCTTTTAATCTTTATCTTTTAATCTTATCTATCTTTATCTTTATCTTTTAATCTTTATCTATCTTTATCTTTTAATCTTTATCTATCTTTATCTTTATCTATCTTTATCTTTTAAATCTTTATCTATCTTTATCTTTATCTATCTTCATCTTTATCTTTCTTTATCTATCTTTATCTTTATCTATCTTAATCTTTATCTATCTTTATCTTTATCTATCTTATCTATCTTTATCTATATCTATCTTTATCTTTATCTATCTTTATCTATCTTTATCTATCTTTATCTATCTTTATCTTTATCTTTATCTATCCTTATCTATCTTTATCTTTTAATCTTTATCTATCTTTATCTTTTAATCTTTCTTTATCTTTATCTTTTAATCTTATCTATCTTTATCTTTTAATCTTTATCTATCTTTATCTATCTCTATCTTTATCTATCTTTATCTTTTAAATATTACCCACCCCACCCACCACCCCACAAAAATCCACTCCAACACTCCACCCCTCACTCACCCACCCACCTCTACCCTCAACCAGGATCAGGACAACCTGCATAGGAACAGAATGACAGGGCCCAGCAGGACAACTGGGGCCCAGCAGGGGAAAAGAGGCCCAGCAGGACAACTGGGGCCCAGCAGGGGAAAAGAGGCCCAGCAGGACAACTGGGGCCCAGCAGGGGAAAAGAGGCCCAGCAGCTGCTGGGGCTAGGTCTGGGATGAGCGCGCTAACATTTAATAACAAAACATTGACTTATATACATAGCGCGAACACATAGCATTACATTGCAGTAGGCGTAACAGTGGGTGGAGCAGAAGGCGTGACGCGTAGCAGTCGCGAAAGATAACAGTAAAAAGAGGTGTAACTGGGAGTATACATAGACATGTGATGCGAACGTAACAGAATATGTCATGAATGGGCGGAAACATAGGAGGGGGCTACCTAAGGAGCCGGGACCTCTAACCTAATGGTGCGCGAAAACTGGCAATGACGTATTACTAGGAGAAGCTGGGGGCTACGAACTCTGTGCTAGGAGCAGAGACTAGAGTCTGGAGGGTCGGAGCGACATGTACCTAAACCCTATCTGGTATCTGATGTTTAGGGAACATGTTGATATGAACTAGAAGTCATGAGGGGAGAGGCTAACTTGACTCTAAGACTGGACCATGCATTATTCTACATGTAGTGCGTGATGAAGAATACTAAATGACCATTAAATACAGTATTTCTCTAACGTGGAGCCGAGTAGGCTAGACAATGACGGAAACTATTGATGCAGTTCAGTAGCTTAGGAATGCAGAAGAGGAGGACTGAACTGATAGCTGGAACTATAACATACTTTTGGCAGACTCAGAGGCAGAGCCAAGCTGCACCGGGCACTGCGAGGCAGGAAGTAAGTGAAGGGTCGAGGATACAGGTGGGGGCTGTATCGCTCCTCAGCGAGGCTTTCAGGAGACAGGAGCTGAATCCAGGGTCCGGGCCCTTTTGAGGCCTAGAAACGGGGATTTTATAATGGAATAACGTGCACACTGAGAAACGTGGCAACATTACTTTACATAGGCCTGATATTCGTAGTATTCACGAGGACTGGAAACTAACATACCAGAGGTGGACACAACTGTAATTGCGTCATTAATCGGACATGGGGAATAACATATGCATATTGGTCATGCACACATAACATATGATGGATGAGGCGTAGGGACACAGAACATGGCAAAATTTACTTTTCCACATTCCCTCCTTGTCACTACGTTTCCATCAGGAAACATCAATTTTCATGATACCATCTATCATTTCATACAGTACCATTTGCTCGTCTCGAATTGTCTTGGAACGGGATTTAGAACGGGGCTTGGGACTAGGAATACAAGAGGTAGCACACATGCTGCAAATCGCAGGGCCACATTGTATACAGAGGCAGCAGCTGAATATGATCGCTACTGCAATACCTAGGAAGGACAGGACTTTCCATCCCCATGCGGAAATTATATTCCAGAACCAACCGGACCATGTCCAGGTGCCTGGATCTTGATGTAACAGATGGGCAATTTTATGGAGTCTGGTTATAGCTGAATAAACAGACGGCGCGTTATTTGGAATGAAAATGCAGCAACTAGATCCGATGACTCTACAGGCCCCGCCCCTATCGGCCAGTATGACGTCAAGGACGAGACGATTTTGCAAAACGACAAATCTCATAGCAGATTGTTCTTCGGTTAGGTTACCTAGAGCAGAGGCAGTCTCATTAACTACAGCTTCAAGGGTTCTTGTTAACCTACGGATCAGTTTACTATTCTGGACAGGTCCTACAAAGAAGAAGAAACCTTTATTGAAATCTGTATACTGTTCTAGAGTAGTTTCAGTATAATCGACAATTGGGGACTCCCTTCTATGTCTAATGTGTACTAGATGTGTGTTTCTGTGATAATCAGATGGGGCTAGGAAAACAGGTGGCAGTAGGAAGGCAATGTAACAGGTTCCCTCCCAATCGAGGGGCAGACGGACATATGCAGCTTGACCACAAATAAAATAAGAATGACGTGAAGCTTTGAAAACAGATTTCCCACTGTCACTATACTGAATAACAGTAGTACATTCACTATGACCTATGTGTATAGAACCATAACTTTGGACACATAATTCGCCTTTGACTGGTAGTACTGAAATAGCAGGTAAGTCTGGAGTAGTATCAGACTGAACATTCAGGACCATGAAATTCGACGAATAATTACCTAAATTATATACTTCATTTTCTAGATCTAAACCTGTCCTGTGGGGAAAACCTTGCTTGTCTGGAAAACATGTACTGTTAAGAAAAGACATATCTGTTGAGGACGACGTTAACGTGGACCATGCTCCACACGAACCATTATGTGAGAATGGATAAGGAAACAGTGGCAGAACTCCCTTCAGTGTCTGGAAAGGGGGGAGTCGACCACACACCCAACAATTAGTGGCATTGCTGGTCTGGTGTGAATAATGTAACATACGGATGAATGTGTTATTACGCATTGCGAGGCGGTATGAATATTCGTGAGGAGGCAGATCACTAAACGTGTGCTCTACTGTAGCATTAGCAGACATATTTACATGAGGAACTGGTAAATACAGGAAAAATGCGTAGCTGGTGCAGGAAATCATTATGCTGAGAAATAATATGAAACTCAGAAAAACGATACATTGAAGTGAACTTCGACTGACTCTCTCACTATGGGGGTCTATTTTATACATGTCAGAAACAATTTAACCGTTTCACCTAGGGGAGGACTTATACAATCAAACTGGCTGACTTATTAGACCTGAGCTTTAACTTATACTCCTGTTGCGGAGTTTTCTCTAACAAGGGAGGGGTTGTAATAATGTCCGGTGCGGGACAGTCCTTTAAAACAATGTTCTGGCAATCCTTTGAATCCTGGGAAATGTTCTTGGAAATGTTTTTGAAGACTGGCTTCGGTCCTTTGAAAAGTTTTACATGAGAAAGGTGTACCCACCCCTTCCTGCCTTCCAACTTGACGGCAGTTCGGGTGGTCAAGAGGACCTGACGTGGCTCCTTCCAACGTGGTTCCAGCGGACTTGATCTGTCAAAATTTCTGATCATCACCAAGGAACCTGGAACGATCTCGTGCGGTGCCACCTCGGTATTGTCTGGAAATGCGGCGGCAACCTGTGAACGACATGAGTTGAGGGCAGACATCAAGGAAGCTAGGTAATCTGTCAGCATATTACATGAAACATCGGTAATACTTCGGGGTCTAGGAGTACCCCACATGTTAGGGGGGCGGCCGAATACGACCTCATACGGGGACAGACCTGATCTGGAATGTGCGACCATACGCATGTAAAACAGAGCGACTGGCAAAGCTACTAACCAGTCCACACCCTTGTCTTTACAGACTTTTGCTATACGGATCTTCAGAGTCTGATTATGTCTTTCGACTAGTCCAGCTGCTTCTGGATGGCGTACACAATGGAACTTCCACTGGTACCCTAACAACAGGGAAACGTGTCTCATGAGTTCTGAGGAGAATGGCTGACAGTTATCAGAATATACGACTCTAGGGAGTCCGTATCTAGGGAAAAATTCACGAACCAACTGCTTGGCAGTGGTCGCGGCTGTGTAATCTGGGACTGGATATGCTTCTGTCCACCTGGACAAAGCGCATACTACTACAAGGACATACTTGAAACCTCGACATCGCTCCATCTGAATATAATCCATCTGGAGGACCTCAAAAGGGTGGTCAGGGGGCTGGAAACCACCTTGTTCCACCGGGACACTTTTACCTGGATTAAACTGACAACATATCATACAGGTACGGACTTTCTGCTTGGCTGCAGCTCGTAAATGCTTGTTGAACCAAATGTTCTGGATACTGTCTAACATAGCTTTTTCTCCTAAATGTGCTGGACTATGTGCGGTATTGATAATGACTTGAACCATAGAATCGGGGAGAAACCATGTGGCTCTACCCTTCGTTAACCATCCTTGATCTGTCTGGACCCCTCCTTGTTCAGACCATTTCTTGATTTCATCGGGGGTAGCATGTAACTGAATATCTATGACATCTTGTGTAGGGTCCTTAACTGTCATGCATGTAATCAGATCTGGAGTATGTGTCATGTTTACTGGAATGTCTGGAGTCTGTGCTGTAAGCTTGGCTGTGCGGTCTGCTAGATCATTACCTTGGGAAATAATGTCAGTGACTTTCGTATGTGCTTTGCATTTCATGATAGCAATAGATGTCGGTAAATGTATGGCATCTAACAGGGCTTGAATAAGGAGACCATGCTGAATCTTGGTTCCATGAGAAGTCATGAAACCTCTCTCCTGCCAGAGCACTCCGAAGTCGTGTACAACTCCGAATGCGTAACGTGAATCTGTGTAAACATTAACTTTCAGGTTCTTGGCGTGTATACAGGCTTGTGTCAGAGCAACTAGCTCTGCTGCTTGAGCGGACAGAGTATCAATACGGTGTGTTTCAATAACTTCAGTGTCAGTAGTCACTGCATACGCGGCGACTAGTTCTCCTGTACTAGTTCTCATACATGAACCATCCACATAAAGTGTCAGGTCAGGATCTGGTAACGGAATGTCTGTCAGGTCTTGTCTTGGCTTTGTCGTAATGTTAACTACTTCCACACAATCATGTGGGTCTGGATTTGAATTAACTGATGGTAACAGTGTAGCAGGATTCAGAACGTTGCAGCGTCTAATTTCTATGTGTGGCTGGAACAGTGTCAATTCATAACCTGTTAAACGTGCAATTGTCAAGTGCTGAGTTTGTGTTCGGTTTAAAAGAACTTCTACTGAATGTGGAACTTGTACTGTCAGGGAATGTCCTAAAACTATGGAATCACTTTGTCTGATAGCTAGTGCTGTGGCTGCAACTGACTTGAGGCACGCAGGCAACGCCTGGGCGACTGGATCTAATGTGCTCGAAAAATAAGCACAGGGCTTGTATTGACCTGCTTGATCTTGTGTGAGAACAGATAATGCTGTACCTTCGCGTTCAGTAACAAAAAGTGTAAAAGGCTTACTGTAGTTCGGTGTAGCTAGAACTGGAGCTTGACATAGGGCTTTCTTTAACTCGTTGAAACTAAGTGTATGTTCAGATGTCCAAGGGAGGACAGTCGATACGGCTGCCTCCTGTGTCGTTAACTGTATCAGTGGCTTGGCTAGAAATGCATACTGGGGAATCCATTGTCTACAATAAGAAGTAAGGCCGATAAAAGCACGTACCTCCTTCTGGGTTCTGGGCTGGGGAAGACTCGCTATTAACTGGATACGGTCGGGTGTCAACTGCCTACCCCTCTTGGACAGCAAGTGTCCTAAGTATACCACTTGCTGGACACAGAATTGAAGCTTTGAAGGTGACACCTTGTGCCCCATCTCGGCTAGAAAATACAGAACTGTAAGTGATGCTCGCTCGCAAGCACGTTCAGAACGGGCTGTGATCAGTAGATCATCGACATACTGGAGCAGGGCAGTGTCAGTTGGCATGTGAATATTGTCTAGTTGTCTCTTGAGTGCTTGACTGTAAATACTAGGGCTTTCTGTGAAACCTTGAGGAGCGCGTGTAAACATATAGCTCCTTCCATTTAAACAAAATCCGAAAAGAAACTGGCTGTCTGGATGAATTGGAACACTAAAAAATGCATTCTTGAGGTCAATGACAGTGAAAAACATGGCTTCGGAATCAATGGCTGTTAACAGGGAAGAGATGTCTGGAACAACTGGGTACTGAGGAATTATACATTTATTAAGCTCTCGTAAATCAATCACTAATCGATATACTGGGGGTGCATTTGGATCAGTACGTTTCATGACTGGAATGATCGGAGAATTGCATACATTGGAGTCAGTTTCTACAACTACTCCTTGAGCCATGAGCTCGTCAATAATTTTGGATAAGGCTGCTACAGCCTCAGGTGGCAATCTGTACTGTCTGATTCGGGGTAACACTACACCTGGCTTGAGAGTCACACGATGGGGTGTGATTTGCATGTAACCTACATCAGTTGGACCTTGCGCCCATAAATGCTGCGGAACATTAGACAATCTTGAATCAAAATCTCGTAACACATAGTGACCCTTAAAGTCACGTAGGAACAGACGTATTCCCTCTGGGGAACAGCAAATAACTGCACCTAACTCTTTCAGTGTCTTAATACCTAACAGATTTTCTGGACATGACTTAGTAAGTAACAGATCAGTAGTACGGGACAATGGACCTACTTCTAGAGTAACTGGCTTTGATATCTCATTAACGATGGGTTTTCCTGAAAATCCAAGGGAAACATTTCTTGAGCCTGAGAGCGGAGCCCCTGGAACTTCGGCATGACTAATTGTGGTCCTACTTGCCCCTGTATCGATCAAAAATTTTCTGTCTTTCCCTAATACTTGGCTGTGAACATAGGGACCTTCTTGATCTACAGGTATCTCGATGAGAGGCAAGCCTACCTCCCTCTCTAGGCTGTTTCATGAATATGACTGGTACTCTGGATACTCAGACTGTGCATACTGGTACATCTGCGATGTAACATGCTGTGTTGCAGCAATAGGCTGCGGTACTGTAACTGTCTGTTGTGCATTCTGTGGCTGAGGAATCTGTGAAACTTGTTCTTGTCTAGGCGGACGTGGTCTTTCTTTAGTCTTACCAGTAGCTATATTATGTTTCAGAACTGCACACTCGTTTATAAAATGACCTGGCTGTTTACAATAATTGCAGTTCCCTTTAACGGGAGCTGCAGGATGACTGGCTTGATTCGGACCCCTCTTCTGACTGTCTTGAGGAACAGATTGTGCAACTAGCACTTTCATTTTCGTGTCTTTCATACGTTTTCTCTCGTGTTCTTGCTCTTCTCTGATTCTATTCTGGTGATACTGGAGCATCTGGAGCATCTGGGACGGAGTATTTGCTTGCCAGGTGCTTTCGACTTTCAAAACTCGGTTTTTAATTTGTGGACTTGAATTCTCGACTAATTTGGTAACGAAAAGATGAGGGTATGACTCACTACTTGTCTTAAGACCACTGTTAATACTGAAACATTTCTCGAATCTAGAATAAAAATCACTAATGTCTTCATCTTGTTTCTGTTTACAGGCTGAGATTGCATCCCAGTCTTCTTTCCTAGTTGTCAATAATCTGGGTAAAACTTGAATCAATAATTCTGGTAATTCTTTACATTTATCTCCAAGACCGGTACCTGGTACTCGTGCCTTGTCTTCAGCTTCTAGAGCTGCCCAATCGATCTTTTTCTCTCCCACCTCCCATTCTTTTTCTTTTAACTTTTCATACACCCCTGCGGGTAACAGGACCTTTAACATTTTAATGATATCTGGGTAAGTGTATTCTCCCATACGGAGCATGTCTTTTAATTCTCTATGGAACCCTGCTGGATCTTTGTCATGACAGGGAATTAATTTCTTCATTTCAAGAAGTTCCATCTTTGAAATCGGAGTGTATACAAACACTCGTTGCATTACGCCACCCGCCCCTTGGACTGGGTGGACTTCTCGTAACGGATTCTGTCTGTCTATGTAAAACGATTTACTTTCTGGGGGTGAGACATGAACAAAATGCGGGTTCAAAAACGTTCTATATTTGTGGCGCTGTTCTAGAATGACAATAATTAAATCGGTACCTAGACCTCTCCATTTATACTGGAGTAACTCGTTCAGGATATCGTGTAACGGGCCTGGATCAGAATGTTGACCCTCATACAGAGTAATGAGGTGCTGGATCATATACATACCCACCAGTCGTTGCTCGGCTGGGGGCAGTTTCAGAAACATTTGTGCCACTATTTCGTCTGGAAAAGTGGTAGAATCAGTAATCCATCGGACGGCTGATCGGGCTAGTTCTTGTTCATGCATGGTACTTAACTCACTATAACCGACTCGTGATTTCAGAATGTGATCGGTAGCTTGGAATACTTGTTCTAGAGAACCTTGTTCTGGTGCTGGATGATGAAAAACAGACTTGGGTTCTAGGCGTAAATGGCGATCTGGAAATCTGGATTTTCCTACATACGCTATTCTGGCGGGATTCTCGTTCTCTTCCTCTTCAGGATCAGAGATACTTTCTTTCTCGCTTACTTGTGCTGCTTTACGCTGTTCGTGTAACCTTACTATTTCTTTACGAATTTTCTTGTACATACTCTCCATGGCACTGACGGTCTTGTGCTTACCCTCGGCTATATTATCACTCCACCTTGTCAGGATTCTCATTTCGGCGGGATCTTTAGACGGGTAATCTTGTTCTCTTATTAGACAATTGATCAGGAACTTTAATATCATGAGCTGAATCTCGGCTTTCCTTTGAGACATAATCTCGCCAATACTTTCTGGATCATCCCCTGTACGGATGAAACGATATATTCTGTCTAGATCTTCTTTCATATTCGGCAAGGTGACTAGATACTCGGTCACTCTCCTTACACGTAAGGAATATAAAACCATAGTATATTCGCCTGGAACTGGATCATAAACACATTCGTTAAGGGCTTGCCTGATTTCTGTAACAGACTTATTACTTTTAGGAGTACGCTGTGATGCTTGAGCATGTAATTCGAGTGCTGATAAACGCTTGTGTGGCGGCGGGGTTTGAGGAGCAGCTCCTCCTGCGGCCCCTAAACTGGAGTCGTCTACTGAGGCTCTACGTCCTGGCAGAGTGGGAAGTGGAACTATAGGCTGGACCGGGGGTACCGTAACAGGTACTCCGGTGTCTGGAGGAACATGAATTACCTGGTTTACAGGGACTGGCGGAGCGCGAACAGGATTGGCATATTCGGGGACTGTGTCGTCCAAATAGGACGAAATAAAAATATCAGCTGCGGTCGGTTTGTGACGTAGCTTGGTCGGAACTAATGGTGGCGGGAAATTACTGGATGCCTCTGGGGTCGCTTTTTGCACACCTTCGGCAAGAAGAGGATACATACCCTTAATAAGGGCATGCCTCTGTCTGTCTGACTGTTCGGTTTTGACTTGTTCACCTATCTCGATTAATTCTCTTTCTTGGGCTCGTTCTTGGGATTCTCTACTTAACTCTGACTTTCTGACTTCCTTTTCCGTTCTTTTATGAGCTTCCTTACGCCATAACTCGATGGCATCTTTCTGTGACTGTCTGGCTTTCTTTTTCCATAATGCTTCTTCTACTCGCATGATACATTCGGCATCCCATGTACCCGATACGGGCCATCTATACTTTTCTTCTAACTGTTTGGTATACTCTACCCACAAATCTAGATACATTATGGCGCTTATGCCATGTTTCTGATACATAAAGTGACCTGGACTGTCCCTAGGCGGGACAGGAACTGCTTCCTCTAACAGACCCTTTCTGGTTTTTAACTGACGTAACTTGGAAAAGAGCGGCATTCTAAACTTGAATCGGAACACAATACAATACACGAAAAACAATAACAATTGGGAAAACAATTCAGGCATACCACGACATTGGAAATACATTAAACAATATCATAACATAACAGTTCGAACAGAATACTACCTGAAAATACTGAAAACAGAAACAGAACAGAATTCTCGAGAACGGAACAGACTAGAGTTGCTGGATGCACTGCTATAACAGTACGGAACATACCGGTCCCATAAAGGAACGCATCAAGACCCGTATCCACCTAGGTGAACACTTCGTTTGTGGGCTTGGGTACCACCAACCCACGGACCAGGAGTCAATTTAGACTGACCCTGTCTAGATACTACCCCAGCAATGGTACTCACCGGGCAATACGGAACGGAAAGCCTCGGACGGGACTGGACTACGACGGACTTCGGACTTCGGACTTCAGTTACGGGTGGGCCTCCGGATACCTCGGACCTTGGACTCTCGGCTTGGGCTCTGGTCGGGACTCGCCGCGTTCCTCCACCGTCTCGTTTGGATGCTGGACCGCCTCCTCCGTCTCCTCCGTGGGCCTGAGGGATACTTGGAGCAGAAATATCTGCCAGTGCACGGTATGGTTCCGTCACGACTGCAGAGGGTCAGGGGGTCGGCGTGGCTTCACCGACGCGTGGGGAAAGGGCAAGTCCCTATTCGGGCGCCATTATGTGGTAAATAAATAAATAATACCCTATTTTTGACTAGACTTATAGCATAACAGATAGCTCAATAAATAAGAGTCAAGATTCGAGGTAGTAGGAGTTTCTGCAGGTTTATTACAGCATAAGGACAGGATCAGGACAACCTGCATAGGAACAGAATGACAGGGCCCAGCAGGACAACTGGGGCCCAGCAGGGGAAAAGAGGCCCAGCAGGACAACTGGGGCCCAGCAGGGGAAAAGAGGCCCAGCAGGACAACTGGGGCCCAGCAGGGGAAAAGAGGCCCAGCAGCTGCTGGGGCTAGGTCTGGGATGAGCGCGCTAACATTTAATAACAAAACATTGACTTATATACATAGCGCGAACACATAGCATTACATTGCAGTAGGCGTAACAGTGGGTGGAGCAGAAGGCGTGACGCGTAGCAGTCGCGAAAGATAACAGTAAAAAGAGGTGTAACTGGGAGTATACATAGACATGTGATGCGAACGTAACAGAATATGTCATGAATGGGTGGAAACATAGGAGGGGGCTACCTAAGGAGCCGGGACCTCTAACCTAATGGTGCGCGAAAACTGGCAATGACGTATTACTAGGAGAAGCTGGGGGCTACGAACTCTGTGCTAGGAGCAGAGACTAGAGTCTGGAGGGTCGGAGCGACATGTACCTAAACCCTATCTGGTATCTGATGTTTAGGGAACATGTTGATATGAACTAGAAGTCATGAGGGGAGAGGCTAACTTGACTCTAAGACTGGACCATGCATTATTCTACATGTAGTGCGTGATGAAGAATACTAAATGACCATTAAATACAGTATTTCTCTAACGTGGAGCCGAGTAGGCTAGACAATGACGGAAACTATTGATGCAGTTCAGTAGCTTAGGAATGCAGAAGAGGAGGACTGAACTGATAGCTGGAACTATAACATACTTTTGGCAGACTCAGAGGCAGAGCCAAGCTGCACCGGGCACTGCGAGGCAGGAAGTAAGTGAAGGGTCGAGGATACAGGTGGGGGCTGTATCGCTCCTCAGCGAGGCTTTCAGGAGACAGGAGCTGAATCCAGGGTCCGGGCCCTTTTGAGGCCTAGAAACGGGGATTTTATAATGGAATAACGTGCACACTGAGAAACGTGGCAACATTACTTTACATAGGCCTGATATTCGTAGTATTCACGAGGACTGGAAACTAACATACCAGAGGTGGACACAACTGTAATTGCGTCATTAATCGGACATGGGGAATAACATATGCATATTGGTCATGCACACATAACATATGATGGATGAGGCGTAGGGACACAGAACATGGCAAAATTTACTTTTCCACAGGTTGAGGGTGAGTGAGGGTGAGGGTGAGTGAGGGTGAGGGTGAGTGAGGGTGATGGGTTGAGGGTGAGTGAGGGTGAGGGTGAGAGAGGGTGAGGGTGAGTGAGGGTGAGGGTGAGTGAGGGTGAATGAGGGTGAGGGTGAGGGTGAGGGTGAGGGTGAGTGAGGGTGAGGGTGAGGGTGAGTGAGGGTGAGGGTGAGGGTGAGGGTGAGGGTGAGGGTGAGTGGGTGAGGGTTGAGGGTGAGTGAGGGTGAGGGTGAGTGAGGGTGAGTGAGGGTGAGGGGTTGAGGGTGAGTGAGGGTGAGGAGTTGAGGGTGAGTGAGGGTGAGGGGTTGAGGGTGAGTGAGGGTGAGGGTGAGTGAGGGTGAGGGTGAGTGAGGGTGAAGGGGTGAGTGAGGGTGAGGGTGAGAGAGGGTGAGGGTGGGTGAGGGTGAGTGAGGGTGAATGAGGGTGAGGAGTGAGGGGTGAGTGAGGGTGAGGGTGAGGGTAAGTGAGGGTGAGGGTGAGTGAGGGTGAGGGTGAGGGTGAGGGTGAGTGAGGGTGAGGGGTTGAGGGTGAGTGAGGGTGAGGGTGAGTGAGGGTGAGTGAGGGGTTGAGGGTGAGTGAGGTGAGGGGTTGAGGGTGAGTGAGGGTGAGGGTGAGGGTGAGGGTGAGTGAGGGTGAGGGGTTGAGGGTGAGTGAGGGTGAGGGGTTGAGGGTGAGTGAGGGTGAGTGAGGGTGAGGGGTTGAGGGTGAGTGAGGGTGAGGGTGAGTGAGAGTGAGGGTGAGTGAGGGTGAGGGTGAGTGAGGGTGAGGGTGAGTGAGGGTGAGGGTGAGTGAGGGTGAGGGTGGGTGAGTGAGGGTGAGTGAGGGGTTGAGGGTGAGTGAGGGTGAGGGTATGTGAGGGTGAGGGTGAGTGAGGGTGAGGGTGAGGGTGAGGGTGGGGTGAGGTGAGTGTGAGTGAGGGTGAGGGTGAGTGAGGGTGAGGGTGAGGGTGAGTGAGGGGTTGAGGGTGAGGGGTTGAGGGTGAGTGAGGGTGAGGGTGAGTGAGGGTGAGGGTGAGGGGTTGAGGGTGAGGGGTTGAGGGTGAGTGAGGGTGAGGGTGAGTGAGGGTGAAGGTGAGGGGTTGAGGTTGAGTGAGGGTGAGGGTGAGTGAGGGTGAGGGGTTGAGGGTGAGTGAGGGTGAGGGTGAGTGAGGGTGAGGGTGAGTGAGGGTGAGGGGTTGAGGGTGAGTGAGGGTGAGGGGTTGAGGGTGAGTGAGGGGTTGAAGGTGAGTGAGGGTGAGTGAGGGTGAGGGGTTGAGGGTGAGTGAGGGTGAGGGTGAGTGAGGGTGAGTGAGAGTGAGGGTGAGTGAGGGGTTGAGGGTGAGGGGTTGAGGGTGAGTGAGGGTGAGGGTGAGTGAGGGTGAGGGTGAGTGAGGGTGAGGGGTTGAGGTTGAGTGAGGGTGAGGGGTTGAGGGTGAGTGAGGGTGAGGGGTTGAGGGTGAGTGAGGGTGAGGGTGAGGGGTTGAGGGTGAGTGAGGATGAGGGGGTGAGGGTGAGTGAGGGTGAGTGAGGGTGAGGGTGAGTGAGGGTGAGTGAGGGTGAGTGTGAGTGAGGGTGAGGGTGAGTGAGGGTGAGTGAGGGTGAGTGAGGGTGAGGGTGAGTGAGGGTGAGTGAGGGTGAGGGTGAGGGTGAGTGAGGGTGAGTGAGGGTGAGGGGTTGAGGGTGAGTGAGGGTGAGGGGTTGAGGGAGGGTGAGGGTGAGGGGTTGAGGGTGAGTGAGGGTGAGGGTGAGGGTGAGTGAGGCTGAGGGTGAGGGGTTGAGGGTGAGTGAGGGTGAGGGTGAGTGAGGGTGAGGGTGAGTGAGGGTGAGGGGTTGAGGGTGAGTGAGGGTGAGTGAGAGTGAGGGTTAGTGAGGGGTGAGGGTGAGGGGTTGAGGGTGAGTGAGGGTGAGGGGTTGAGGGTGAGTGAGGGTGAGGGGTTGAGGGTGAGTGAGGGTGAGGGTGAGTGAGGGTGAGGGTGAGTGAGGGTGAGGGGTTGAGGGTGAGTGAGGGTGAGGGTGAGTGAGGGTGAGGGTGAGTGAGGGTGAGTGAGGGTGAGGGTGAATGAGGGTGAGGGTGAGTGAGGGTGAGTGAGGGTGAGGGTGAGTGAGGGTGAGGGTGAGTGAGGGTGAGGGGTTGAGGGTGAGTGAGGGTGAGGGTGAGTGAGGGTGAGGGGTTGAGGGTGAGTGAGGGTGAGTGAGAGTGAGGGTGAGTGAGGGGTTGAGGGTGAGGGGTTGAGGGTGAGTGAGGGTGAGGGTGAGTGAGGGTGAGGGTGAGTGAGGGTGAGGGGTTGAGGGTGAGTGAGGGTGAGGGTGAGAGAGGGTGAGGGTGAGGGAGGGTGAGTGAGGGTGAGGGTGAATGAGGGTGAGGGTGAGTGAGGGTGAGTGAGGGTGAGGGTGAGGGTGGTGAGTGAGGGTGAGGGTGAGTGAGGGTGAGGGTGAGTGAGGGTGAGGGTGAGGGTGAGTGAGGGTGAGGGGTTGAGGGTGAGTGAGGGTGAGGGTGAGTGAGGGTGAGTGAGGGTGAGGGGTTGAGGGTGAGTGAGGGTGAGGGGTTGAGGGTGAGTGAGGGTGAGTGAGAGTGAGGGTGAGTGAGGGGTTGAGGGTGAGGGGTTGAGGGTGAGTGAGGGTGAGGGTGAGTGAGGGTGAGGGTGAGTGAGGGTGAGGGGTTGAGGGTGAGTGAGGGTGAGGGTGAGTGAGGGTGAGGGTGAGTGAGGGTGAGGGGTTGAGGGTGAGTGAGGGTGAGGGTGAGTGAGGGTGAGGGGTTGAGGGTGAGGGGTTGAGGGTGAGTGAGGGTGAGTGAGGGTGAGGGTGAGGGGTTGAGGGTGAGTGAGGGTGAGGGGTTGAGGGTGAGTGAGGGTGAGGGGTTGAGGGTGAGGGGTTGAGGGTGAGGGGTTGAGGGTGAGTGAGGGTGAGGGTGGGTGAGGGTGAGGGGTTGAGGGTGAGTGAGGGTGAGGGTGAGTGAGGGTGAGGGGTTGAGGGTGAGTGAGGGTGAGGGTGAGTGAGGGTGAGGGGTTGAGGGTGAGGGGTTGAGGGTGAGTGAGGGTGAGTGAGGGTGAGGGTGAGGGGTTGAGGGTGAGTGAGGGTGAGGGGTTGAGGGTGAGTGAGGGTGAGGGGTTGAGGGTGAGTGAGGGTGAGGGGTTGAGGGTGAGGGGTTGAGGGTGAGGGGTTGAGGGTGAGTGAGGGTGAGGGTGGGTGAGGGTGAGGGGTTGAGGGTGAGTGAGGGTGAGGGTGAGAGAGGGTGAGGGGGTTGAGGGTGAGTGAGGGTGAGGGTGAGTGAGGGTTAGGGTGAGTGAGGGTGAGGGTGAGGGGTTGAGGGTGAGTGAGGGTGAGGGGTGAGGGTGAGGGTGAGGAGTTGAGGGTGAGTGAGGGTGAGTGAGGGTGAGGGGGTGAGGGTGAGTGAGGGTGAGGGTGAGTGAGGGTGAGTGAGGGTGAGGGTTGAGGGTGAGTGAGGGTGAGTGCGGGTGAGGGGTTGAGGGTGCGTGAGGGTGCGGGTTGAGGGTGAGTGAGGGTGAGGGGTTGAGGGTGAGTGAGGGTGGGGGTGGGTGAGGGTGAGGGGTTGAGGGTGAGTGAGGGTGAGGGGTTGAGGGTGAGAGCTGGTTTGGGTGAGGTGAGTGTGAGGGGAGCGGGTGAGTGGGGTGAGGGGTGAGGGTGCGTGAGGGAGAGGGGTTGAGGGTGAGTGAGGGTGAGGGGTTGAGGGTGAGTGAGGGTGTGGGGTTGAGGGTGAGTGAGGGTGAGGGTTGAGGGTGAGTGAGGGTGAGGGTGGGTGAGGGTGAGGGGTTGGGGTGAGTGAGGGTGAGGGTGAGTGAGGGTGAGGGTCTGAGGGTGAGTGAGGGTGAGGGTGAGTGAGGGTGAGGGTGAGGCGGTTGAGGGTGAGTGAGGGTGAGGGGTTGAGGGTGAGTGAGGGTGAGGGTGAGGGGTTGAGGGTGAGTGAGGGTGAGTGAGGGTGAGGGGGTGAGGGTGAGTGAGGGTGAGGGTGAGTGAGGGTGAGTGAGGGTGAGTGAGGGTGAGTGTGAGTGAGGGTGAGGGTGAGGTGAGGGTGAGTGAGGGTGAGGGTGAGTGAGGGTGAGTGAGGGTGAGGATGAGGGTGAGTGAGGGTGAGTGAGGGTGAGGGGTTGAGGGTGAGTGAGGGTGAGGGTTGAGGGAGGGTGAGGGTGAGGGTGAGGGGTTGAGGGTGAGTGAGGGTGAGAAGGGGTGAGTGAGGGTGAGGGTGAGCGGTTGAGGGTGAGTGAGGGTGAGGGTGAGTGAGGGTGAGGGTGAGTGAGGGTGAGGGGTTGAGGGTGAGTGAGGGTGAGTGAGAGTGAGGGTGAGTGAGGGGTTGAGGGTGAGGGGTTGAGGGTGAGTGAGGGTGAGCGGTTGAGGGTGAGTGAGGGTGAGGGGTTGAGGGTGAGTGAGGGTGAGGGTGAGTGAGGGTGAGGGTGAGTGAGGGTGAGTGAGGGTGAGTGTGAGTGAGGGTGAGGGTGAGTGAGGGTGAGTGAGGGTGAGGGTGAGTGAGAGTGAGTGAGGGTGAGGGTGAGTGAGGGTGAGTGAGGGTGAGGGGTTGAGGGTGAGTGAGGGTGAGGGGTTGAGGGAGGGTGAGGGTGAGGGGTTGAGGGTGAGTGAGGGTGAGGGTGAGTGAGGGTGAGTGAGGGTGAGGGTGAGGGGTTGAGGGTGAGTGAGGGTGAGGGTGAGTGAGGGTGAGGGTGAGTGAGGGTGAGGGGTTGAGGGTGAGTGAGGGTGAGTGAGAGTGAGGGTGAGTGAGGGGTTGAGGGTGAGGGGTTGAGGGTGAGTGAGGGTGAGGGGTTGAGGGGTGAGTGAGGGTGAGGGGATTGAGGGTGAGTGAGGGTGAGGGTGAGTGAGGGTGAGGGTGAGTGAGGGTGAGGGGTTGAGGGTGAGTGAGGGTGAGGGTGAGTGAGGGTGAGGGGTTGAGGGTGAGTGAGGGTGAGGGGTTGAGGGTGAGTGAGGGTGAGGGGTGAGGGTGAGTGAGGGTGAGTGAGGGTGAGGGGTTGAGGGTGAGTGAGGGTGAGGGTGAGTGAGGGTGAGGGGTTGAGGGTGAGTGAGGGTGAGTGAGAGTGAGGGTGAGTGAGGGGTTGAGGGTGAGGGGTTGAGGGTGAGTGAGGGTGAGGGTGAGGGGTTGAGGGTGAGTGAGGGTGAGGGTTGAGGGTGAGTGAGGGTGAGGGTGGGTGAGGGTGGGTGAGTGAGGGTGAGGGTTGAGGGTGAGTGAGGGTGAGAGTGAGGGTGAGGGGATGAGGGTGAGTGAGGGTGGAGGTGGGTGAGGGTGAGTGAGGGTGAGGGTGAGTGAGGGTGAGAGTGAGTGAGGGTGAGGGTGAGTGAGAGTGAGGGTGAGTGAGGGTGAGTGAGGGTGAGTGAGGGTGGGTGAGGGTGAGTGAGGGTGAGTGAGGGTGAGTGAGGGTGAGTGAGGGTGAGTGAGGGTGAGGGGTTGAGGGTGAGTGACGGTGAGGGGTTGAGGGTGAGTGAGGGTGAGGGGTTGAGGGTGAGTGAGGGTGAGGGTTTGAGGGTGAGTGAGGGTGAGGGTGGGTGAGGGTGAGGGGTTGAGGGTGAGTGAGGGTGAGGGTGAGTGAGGGTGAGGGGTTGAGGGTGAGTGAGGGTGAGGGGAGAGAGGGTGAGGGTGAGTGAGGGTGAGTGAGGGTTAGGGTGAATGAGGGTGAGGGTGAGTGAGGGTGAGTGAGGGTGAGGGTGAGGGTGAGGTGAGGGTGAGGGTGAGTGAGGGTGAGGGTGAGTGAGGGTGAGGGTGAGGGTGAGTGAGGGTGAGGGGTTGAGGGTGAGTGAGGGTGAGTGAGGGTGAGTGAGGGTGAGGGTTGAGGGTGAGTGAGGGTGAGGGGTTGAGGGTGAGTGAGGGTGAGGGTGAGGGTGAGTGAGGGTGAGGGGTTGAGGGTGAGGGGGTTGAGGGTGAGTGAGGGTGAGGGGTTGAGGGTGAGTGAGGGTGAGGGGTTGAGGGCGAGTGAGGGTGGGTGAGGGTGAGTGAGGGTGAGGGGTTGAGGGTGAGTGAGGGTGAGTGAGGGTGAGGGTGAGTGAGGGTGAGTGAGGGTGAGGGAGGGTGAGGGAGGGTGAGGGAGGGTGAGGGAGGGTGAGGGTGAGGGTGAGTGAGGGTGAGTGAGGGTGAGGGTGAGGGGTTGAGGGTGAGTGAGGGTGAGTGAGAGTGAGGGTGAGTGAGGGGTTGAGGGTGAGGGGTTGAGGGTGAGTGAGGGTGAGGGTGAGGGGTTGAGGGTGAGTGAGGGTGAGGGGTTGAGGGTGAGTGAGGGTGAGGGTGAGTGAGGGTGAGGGGTTGAGGGTGAGTGAGGGTGAGGGTGAGTGAGGGTGAGGGTGAGTGAGGGTGAGTGAGGGTGAGGGTGAGTGAGGGTGAGGGTGAGTGAGGGTGAGGGTGAGTGAGGGTGAGGGTGAGTGAGGGTGAGTGAGGGTGAGTGTGAGTGAGGGTGAGGGTGAGTGAGGGTGAGTGAGGGTGAGGGTGAGTGAGGGTGAGTGAGGGTGAGGGTGAGGGTGAGTGATGGTGAGTGAGGGTGAGGGGTTGAGGGTGAGTGCGGGTGAGGGGTTGAGGGAGGGTGAGGGTGAGGGGTTGAGGGTGAGTGAGGGTGAGGGGTTGAGGGTGAGTGAGGGTGAGGGGTTGAGGGGTGAGTGAGGGTGAGGGTGAGAGAGGGTGAGGGTGAGTGAGGGTGAGTGAGGGTGAGGGGGTGAATGAGGGTGAGGGTGAGTGAGGGTGAGTGAGGGTGAGGGTGAGGGTGAGTGAGGGTGAGGGTGAGTGAGGGTGAGGGTGAGTGAGGGTGAGGGTGAGGGTGAGTGAGGGTGAGGGGTTGAGGGTGAGTGAGGGTGAGTGAGGGTGAGTGAGGGTGAGGGGTTGAGGGTGAGTGAGGGTGAGGGGTTGAGGGTGAGTGAGGGTGAGGGTGAGGGTGAGTGAGGGTGAGGGGTTGAGGGTGAGGGGTTGAGGGTGAGTGAGGGTGAGGGGTTGAGGGTGAGTGAGGGTGAGGGGTTGAGGGTGAGTGAGGGTGAGGGGTTGAGGGTGAGGGGTTGAGGGTGAGGGGTTGAGGGTGAGTGAGGGTGAGGGTGGGTGAGGGTGAGGGGTTGAGGGTGAGTGAGGGTGAGGGTGAGTGAGGGTGAGGGTGAGGGTGAGTGAGGGTGAGGGTGAGTGAGGTTAGGGTGAGTGAGGGTGAGGGTGAGGGGTTGAGGGTGAGTGGGGTGAGGGTGGGGTTGAGGGTGAGGGTGAGGGAGTTGAGGGTGAGTGAGGGTGAGTGAGGGTGAGGGGGTGAGGGGGTGAGGGTGAGTGAGGGTGAGGGTGAGTGAGGGTGAGTGAGGGTGAGGGTGAGGGTGAGTGAGGGTGAGTGAGGGTGAGGGGTTGAGGGTGAGTGAGGGTGAGGGGTTGAGGGTGAGTGAGGGTGAGGGTGGGTGAGGTTGAGGGGTTGAGGGTGAGTGAGGGTGAGGGGTTGAGGGTGAGTGAGGGGTTGAGGGTGAGTGAGGGTGAGGGGTTGAGGGTGAGTGAGGGTGAGGGTTGAGGGTGAGTGAGGGTGAGGGGTTGAGGGTGAGTGAGGGTGAGGGGTTGAGGGTGAGTGAGGGTGCGGGGTTGAGGGTGAGTGAGGGTGAGGGGTTGAGGGTGAGTGAGGGTGAGGGTGGGTGAGGGTGAGGGGTTGAGGGTGAGTGAGGGTGAGGGTGAGTGAGGGTGAGGGTCTGAGGGTGAGTGAGGGTGAGGGTGAGTGAGGGTGAGGGTGAGGGGTTGAGGGTGAGTGAGGGTGAGGGGTTGAGGGTGAGTGAGGGTGAGGGTGAGGGGTTGAGGGTGAGTGAGGGTGAGTGAGGGTGAGGGGGTGAGGGTGAGTGAGGGTGAGGGTGAGTGAGGGTGAGTGAGGGTGAGTGAGGGTGAGTGTGAGTGAGGGTGAGGGTGAGTGAGGGTGAGTGAGGGTGAGGGTGAGTGAGGGTGAGTGAGGGTGAGGGTGAGGGTGAGTGAGGGTGAGTGAGGGTGAGGGGTTGAGGGTGAGTGAGGGTGAGGGGTTGAGGGAGGGTGAGGGTGAGGGTGAGGGGTGAGGGTGAGTGAGGGTGAGGGTGAGTGAGGGTGAGGGTGAGCGGTTGAGGGTGAGTGAGGGTGAGGGTGAGTGAGGGTGAGGGTGAGTGAGGGTGAGGGGTTGAGGGTGAGTGAGGGTGAGTGAGAGTGAGGGTGAGTGAGGGGTTGAGGGTGAGGGGTTGAGGGTGAGTGAGGGTGAGCGGTTGAGGGTGAGTGAGGGTGAGGGGTTGAGGGTGAGTGAGGGTGAGGGTGAGTGAGGGTGAGGGTGAGTGAGGGTGAGTGAGGGTGAGTGTGAGTGAGGGTGAGGGTGAGTGAGGGTGAGTGAGGGTGAGGGTGAGTGAGGGTGAGTGAGGGTGAGGGTGAGTGAGGGTGAGGGGTTGAGGGTGAGTGAGGGTGAGGGGTTGAGGGAGGGTGAGGGTGAGGGGTTGAGGGTGAGTGAGGGTGAGGGTGAGTGAGGGTGAGTGAGGGTGAGGGTGAGGGTTGAGGGTGAGTGAGGGTGAGGGTGAGTGAGGGTGAGGGTGAGTGAGGGTGAGGGGTTGAGGGTGAGTGAGGGTGAGTGAGAGTGAGGGTGAGTGAGGGGTTGAGGGTGAGGGGTTGAGGGTGAGTGAGGGTGAGGGGTTGAGGGTGAGTGAGGGTGAGGGGTTGAGGGTGAGTGAGGGTGAGGGTGAGTGAGGGTGAGGGTGAGTGAGGGTGAGGGGTTGAGGGTGAGTGAGGGTGAGGGTGAGTGAGGGTGAGGGGTTGAGGGTGAGTGAGGGTGAGGGGTTGAGGGTGAGTGAGGGTGAGGGGTTGAGGGTGAGTGAGGGTGAGTGAGGGTGAGGGGTTGAGGGTGAGTGAGGGTGAGGGTGAGTGAGGGTGAGGGGTTGAGGGTGAGTGAGGGTGAGTGAGAGTGAGGGTGAGTGAGGGGTTGAGGGTGAGGGGTTGAGGGTGAGTGAGGGTGAGGGTGAGGGGTTGAGGGTGAGTGAGGGTGAGGGGTTGAGGGTGAGTGAGGGTGAGGGTGGGTGAGGGTGGGTGAGTGAGGGTGAGGGGTTGAGGGTGAGTGAGGGTGAGTGAGGGTGAGGGGATGAGGGTGAGTGAGGGTGGAGGTGGGTGAGGGTGAGTGAGGGTGAGGGTGAGTGAGGGTGAGAGTGAGTGAGGGTGAGGGTGAGTGAGAGTGAGGGTGAGTGAGGGTGAGTGAGGGTGAGTGAGGGTGGGTGAGGGTGAGTGAGGGTGAGTGAGGGTGAGTGAGGGTGAGTGAGGGTGAGTGAGGGTGAGGGGTTGAGGGTGAGTGACGGTGAGGGGTTGAGGGTGAGTGAGGGTGAGGGGTTGAGGGTGAGTGAGGGTGAGGGGTTGAGGGTGAGTGAGGGTGAGGGTGGGTGAGGGTGAGGGGTTGAGGGTGAGTGAGGGTGAGGGTGAGTGAGGGTGAGGGGTTGAGGGTGAGTGAGGGTGAGGGTGAGAGAGGGTGAGGGTGAGTGAGGGTGAGTGAGGGTGAGGGTGAATGAGGGTGAGGGTGAGTGAGGGTGAGTGAGGGTGAGGGTGAGGGTGAGTGAGGGTGAGGGTGAGTGAGGGTGAGGGTGAGTGAGGGTGAGGGTGAGGGTGAGTGAGGGTGAGGGGTTGAGGGTGAGTGAGGGTGAGTGAGGGTGAGTGAGGGTGAGGGGTTGAGGGTGAGTGAGGGTGAGGGGTTGAGGGTGAGTGAGGGTGAGGGTGAGTGAGGGTGAGGGGTTGAGGGTGAGGGGTTGAGGGTGAGTGAGGGTGAGGGGTTGAGGGTGAGTGAGGGTGAGGGGTTGAGGGCGAGTGAGGGTGGGTGAGGGTGAGTGAGGGTGAGGGGTTGAGGGTGAGTGAGGGTGAGTGAGGGTGAGGGTGAGTGAGGGTGAGTGAGGGTGAGGGAGGGTGAGGGAGGGTGAGGGAGGGTGAGGGAGGGTGAGGGTGAGGGTGAGTGAGGGTGAGTGAGGGTGAGGGTGAGGGGTTGAGGGTGAGTGAGGGTGAGTGAGAGTGAGGGTGAGTGAGGGGTTGAGGGTGAGGGGTTGAGGGTGAGTGAGGGTGAGGGTGAGGGGTTGAGGGTGAGTGAGGGTGAGGGGTTGAGGGTGAGTGAGGGTGAGGGTGAGTGAGGGTGAGGGGTTGAGGGTGAGTGAGGGTGAGGGTGAGTGAGGGTGAGGGTGAGTGAGGGTGAGTGAGGGTGAGGGTGAGTGAGGGTGAGGGTGAGTGAGGGTGAGGGTGAGTGAGGGTGAGGGTGAGTGAGGGTGAGTGAGGGTGAGTGTGAGTGAGGGTGAGGGTGAGTGAGGGTGAGTGAGGGTGAGGGTGAGTGAGGGTGAGTGAGGGTGAGGGTGAGGGTGAGTGATGGTGAGTGAGGGTGAGGGGTTGAGGGTGAGTGCGGGTGAGGGGTTGAGGGAGGGTGAGGGTGAGGGGTTGAGGGTGAGTGAGGGTGAGGGGTTGAGGGTGAGTGAGGGTGAGGGGTTGAGGGTGAGTGAGGGTGAGGGTGAGAGAGGGTGAGGGTGAGTGAGGGTGAGTGAGGGTGAGGGTGAATGAGGGTGAGGGTGAGTGAGGGTGAGTGAGGGTGAGTGAGGGTGAGGGTGAGGGTGAGTGAGGGTGAGGGTGAGTGAGGGTGAGGGTGAGTGAGGGTGAGGGTGAGGGTGAGTGAGGGTGAGGGGTTGAGGGTGAGTGAGGGTGAGTGAGGGTGAGTGAGGGTGAGGGGTTGAGGGTGAGTGAGGGTGAGGGTTGAGGGTGAGTGAGGGTGAGGGTGAGGGTGAGTGAGGGTGAGGGGTTGAGGGTGAGGGGTTGAGGGTGAGTGAGGGTGAGGGGTTGAGGGTGAGTGAGGGTGAGGGGTTGAGGGCGAGTGAGGGTGGGTGAGGGTGAGTGAGGGTGAGGGGTTGAGGGTGAGTGAGGGTGAGTGAGGGTGAGGGTGAGTGAGGGTGAGTGAGGGTGAGGGAGGGTGAGGGAGGGTGAGGGAGGGTGAGGGAGGGTGAGGGTGAGGCTGAGGGAGGGTGAGGGGTTGAGGGTGAGTGAGGGTGAGGGGTTGAGGGTGAGTGAGGGTGAGGGTGAGTGAGGGTGAGGGGTTGAGGGTGAGTGAGGGTGAGGGTGAGTGAGGGTGAGTGAGGGTGAGGGTGAGGGGTTGAGGGTGAGTGAGGGTGAGTGAGAGTGAGGGTGAGTGAGGGGTTGAGGGTGAGGGGTTGACGCCCTCGGGCATCAACTGCGCTCTACAAATCCCCAAGTTTACAAGTTTACAAGGGTGAGTGAGGGTGAGGGGTTGAGGGTGAGTGAGGGTGAGGGGTTGAGGGTGAGTGAGGGTGAGGGTGAGTGAGGGTGAGGGGTTGAGGGTGAGTGAGGGTGAGGGTGAGTGAGGGTGAGGGTGAGTGAGGGTGAGTGAGGGTGAGGGTGAGTGAGGGTGAGGGTGAGTGAGGGTGAGGGTGAGTGAGGGTGAGGGTGAGTGAGGGTGAGTGAGGGTGAGTGTGAGTGAGGGTGAGGGTGAGTGAGGGTGAGTGAGGGTGAGGGTGAGTGAGGGTGAGTGAGGGTGAGGGTGAGTGACGGTGAGTGAGGGTGAGGGGTTGAGGGTGAGGGGTTGAGGGTGAGTGCGGGTGAGGGGTTGAGGGAGGGTGAGGGTGAGGGGTTGAGGGTGAGTGAGGGTGAGGGGTTAAGGGTGAGTGAGGGTGAGTGAGAGTGAGGGTGAGTGAGGGGTTGAGGGTGAGGGGTTGAGGGTGAGTGAGGGTGAGGAGTTGAGGGTGAGTGAGGGTGAGGGGTTGAGGGTGAGTGAGGGTGAGGGTGAGTGAGGGTGAGGGTGAGTGAGGGTGATGGGTTGAGGGTGAGTGAGGGTGAGGGTGAGAGAGGGTGAGGGTGAGGGTGAGGGTGAGTGAGGGTGAGGGAGGGTGAGGTGAGGGTGAGTGAGGGTGGTCGGAGGGGGAGGGGGTGGGGAGGGGAGGGTGAGGGTGGGAGGGGTGAGGGTGAGTGAGGGTGAGGGGTTGAGGGTGAGTGAGGGTGAGGGTGAGTGAGGGTGAGTGAGGGTGAGGGGTTGAGGGTGAGTGAGGGTGAGGGGTTGAGGGTGAGTGAGGGTGAGGGTGAGGGTGAGTGAGGGTGAGGGGTTGAGGGTGAGTGAGGGTGAGGGTTGAGGGTGAGTGAGGGTGAGTGAGGGTTAGGGGTTGAGGGTGAGTGAGGGTGAGGGTGAGTGAGAGTGAGGGTGAGTGAGGGTGAGGGTGAGTGAGGGTGAGGGTGAGTGAGGGTGAGGGTGAGTGAGGGTGAGGGTGGGTGAGGGAGGGTGAGTGAGGGTGAGTGAGGGGTTGAGGGTGAGTGAGGGTGAGGGTATGTGAGGGTGAGGGTGAGTGAGGGTGAGGGTGAGGATGAGGGGTTGAGGGTGAGGTGAGGGTGAGTGAGGGTGAGTGAGGGTGAGGGTGAGTGAGGGTGAGGGTGAGGGTGAGTGAGGGGTTGAGGGTGAGGGGTTGAGGGTGAGTGAGGGTGAGGGTGAGTGAGGGTGAGGGTGAGGGGTTGAGGGTGAGGGGTTGAGGGTGAGTGAGGGTGAGGGTGAGTGAGGGTGAGGTGAGGGGTGAGGTTGAGTGAGGGTGGAGGGTGAGTGAGGGTGAGGGGTTGGTTGAGGGTGAGGTGAGGGTGAGGGTGAGTGAGGGTGAGGGTGAGTGAGGGTGAGGGGTTGAGGGTGAGTGAGGGTGAGGGGTTGAGGGTGAGTGCGGGTGAGGGGTTGAAGGTGAGTGAGGGTGAGTGAGGGTGAGGGGTTGAGGGTGAGTGAGGGTGAGGGTGAGTGAGGGTGAGTGAGAGTGAGGGTGAGTGAGGGGTTGAGGGTGAGGGGTTGAGGGTGAGTGAGGGTGAGGGTGAGTGAGGGTGAGGGTGAGTGAGGGTGAGGGGTTGAGGGTGAGTGAGGGTGAGGGGTTGAGGGTGAGTGAGGGTGAGGGGTTGAGGGTGAGTGAGGGTGAGGGTGAGGGGTTGAGGGTGAGTGAGGATGAGGGGGTGAGGGTGAGTGAGGGTGAGTGAGGGTGAGGGTGAGTGAGGGTGAGTGAGGGTGAGTGTGAGTGAGGGTGAGGGTGAGTGAGGGTGAGTGAGGGTGAGGGTGAGTGAGGGTGAGTGAGGGTGAGGGTGAGGGTGAGGGTGAGTGAGGGTGAGTGAGGGTGAGGGGTTGAGGGTGAGTGAGGGGTTGAGGGAAGGGTGAGGGTGAGGGTGTTGGTGAGTGAGGGTGAGGGTGAGGGTGAGTGAGGCTGAGGGTGAGGGGTTGAGGGTGAGTGAGGGTGAGGGTGAGTGAGGGTGAGGGTGAGTGACGGTGAGGGGTTGAGGGTGAGTGAGGGTGAGTGAGAGTGAGGGTGAGTGAGGGGTTGAGGGTGAGGGGTTGAGGGTGAGTGAGGGTGAGGGGTTGAGGGTGAGTGAGGGTGAGGGGTTGAGGGTGAGTGAGGGTGAGGGTGAGTGAGGGTGAGGGTGAGTGAGGGTGAGGGGTTGAGGGTGAGTGAGGGTGAGGGGTTGAGGGCGAGTGAGGGTGGGTGAGGGTGAGTGAGGGTGAGGGGTTGAGGGTGAGTGAGGGTGAGTGAGGGTGAGGGTGAGTGAGGGTGAGTGAGGGTGAGGGAGGGTGAGGGAGGGTGAGGGAGGGTGAGGGAGGGTGAGGGTGAGGCTGAGGGAGGGTGAGGGGTTGAGGGTGAGTGAGGGTGAGGGGTTGAGGGTGGAGTGAGGGTGAGGGTGAGTGAGGGTGAGGGGTGAGGGTGAGTGAGGGTGAGGGTGAGTGAGGGTGAGTGAGGGTGAGGGTGAGGGGTTGAGGGTGAGTGAGGGTGAGTGAGAGTGAGGGTGAGTGAGGGGTTGAGGGTGAGGGTTGAGGGTGAGTGAGGGTGAGGGTGAGGGGTTGAGGGTGAGGGTTGAGGGTGAGTGAGGGTGAGGGTGAGTGAGGGTGAGGGGTTGAGGGTGAGTGAGGGTGAGGGTGAGTGAGGATGAGGGTGAGTGAGGGTGAGTGAGGGTGAGGGTGAGTGAGGGTGAGGGTGAGTGAGGGTGAGGGTGAGTGAGGGTGAGGGTGAGTGAGGGTGAGTGAGGGTGAGTGTGAGTGAGGGTGAGGGTGAGTGAGGGTGAGTGAGGGTGAGGGTGAGTGAGGGTGAGTGAGGGTGAGGGTGAGGGTGAGTGACGGTGAGTGAGGGTGAGGGGTTGAGGGTGAGTGCGGGTGAGGGGTTGAGGGAGGGTGAGGGTGAGGGGTTGAGGGTGAGTGAGGGTGAGGGGTTGAGGGTGAGTGAGGGTGAGTGAGAGTGAGGGTGAGTGAGGGTGAGGGGTTGAGGGTGAGTGAGGGTGAGGGTGAGTGAGGGTGAGTGAGGGTGATGGGATTGAGGGTGGATGAGGGTGAGGGTGAGAGAGGGTGAGGGTGAGTGAGGGTGAATGAGGGTGAGGGTGAGTGAAGGTGAGTGAGGGTGAGGGTGAGGGTGAGTGAGGGTGAGGGTGAGTGAGGGTGAGGGTGAGGGTGAGGGTGAGTGAGGGTGAGGGGTTGAGGGTGAGTGAGGGTGAGGGTGAGTGAGGGTGAGTGAGGGTGAGGGGTTGAGGGTGAGTGAGGGTGAGGAGTTGAGGGTGAGTGAGGGTGAGGGGTTGAGGGTGAGTGGGGTGAGGGTGAGTGAGGGTGATGGGTTGAGGGTGAGTGAGGGTGAGGGTGAGAGAGGGTGAGGGTGAGTGAGGGTGAGTGAAGGGTGAATGAGGGTGAGGGTGAGTGAGGGTGAGTGAGGGTGAGGGTGAGGGTGAGTGAGGGTGAGGGTGAGTGAGGGTGAGGGTGAGGGTGAGGGTGAGTGAGGGTGAGGGGTTGAGGGTGAGTGAGGGTGAGGGTGAGTGAGGGTGAGTGAGGGTGAGGGGTTGAGGGTGAGTGAGGGTGAGGGGTTGAGGGTGAGTGAGGGTGAGGGTGAGGGTGAGTGAGGGTGAGGGGTTGAGGGTGAGTGAGGGTGAGGGGTTGAGGCTGAGTGAGGGTGAGTGAGGGTGAGGGGTTGAGGGTGAGTGAGGGTGAGGGTGAGTGAGAGTGAGGGTGAGTGAGGGTGAGGGTGAGTGAGGGTGAGGGTGAGTGAGGGTGAGGGTGAGTGAGGGTGAGGGGTGGGTGAGGGTGGGTGAGTGAGGGTGAGTGAGGGGGTGAGGGTGAGTGAGGGTGAGGGTATGTGAGGGTGAGGGTGAGTGAGGGTGAGGGTGAGGGTGAGGGGTTGAGGGGTGAGTGAGGGTGAGTGAGGGTGAGGGTGAGTGAGGGTGAGGGTGAGTGAGGGGTTGAGGGTGAGGGGTTGAGGGTGAGTGAGGGTGAGGGTGAGTGAGGGTGAGGGTGAGGGGTTGAGGGTGAGGGGTTGAGGGTGAGTGAGGGTGAGGGTGAGTGAGGGTGAAGGTGAGGGGTTGAGGTTGAGTGAGGGTGAGGGTGAGTGAGGGTGAGGGGTTGAGGGTGAGTGAGGGTGAGGGTGAGTGAGGGTGAGGGTGAGTGAGGGTGAGGGGTTGAGGGTGAGTGAGGGTGAGGGGTTGAGGGTGAGTGAGGGTGAGGGTTGAAGGTGAGTGAGGGTGAGTGAGGGTGAGGGGTTGAGGGTGAGTGAGGGTGAGGGTGAGTGAGGGTGAGTGAGAGTGAGGATGAGTGAGGGTTTGAGGGTGAGGGGTGAGGGTGAGTGAGGGTGAGGGTGAGTGAGGGTGAGGGTGAGTGAGGTGAGGGGTTGAGGTTGAGTGAGGGTGAGGGGTTGAGGGTGAGTGAGGGTGAGGGGTTGAGGGTGAGTGAGGGTGAGGGGTTGAGGGTGAGTGAGGATGAGGGGGTGAGGGTGAGTGAGGGTGAGTGAGGGTGAGGGTGAGTGAGGGTGAGTGAGGGTGAGTGTGAGTGAGGGTGAGGGTGAGTGAGGGTGAGTGAGGGTGAGGGTG
The DNA here is from genome assembly GCF_964261635.1 of Lissotriton helveticus. Taxonomy (NCBI): domain Eukaryota; kingdom Metazoa; phylum Chordata; class Amphibia; order Caudata; family Salamandridae; genus Lissotriton; species Lissotriton helveticus. The sequence continues at coordinate 1,168,442,044 of NC_136057.1, forward strand.
AGTGAGGGTGAATGTGAGGGTGAGGGTGATGGTGAGGGTTGAGTGAGGGTGAGTGAGGGTGAGGGGCTTGAGGGTGAGTGAGGGTGAGGGGTTGAGGGAGGGTGAGGGTGAGGGGTTGAGGGTGAGTGAGGGTGAGGGTGAGGGTGAGTGAGGCAGAGGGTGAGGGGTTGAGGGTGAGTGAGGGTGAGGGTGAGTGAGGGTGAGGGTGAGTGAGGGTGAGGGGTTGAGGGTGAGTGAGGGTGAGTGGAGTGAGGGTGAGTGAGGGGTTGAGGGTGAGGGGTTGAGGGTGAGTGAGGGTGAGGGGTTGAGGGTGAGTGAGGGTGAGGGGTTGAGGGTGAGTGAGGGTGAGGGTGAGATGAGGGTGAGGGTGAGTGAGGGTGAGGGGGTTGAGGGTGAGTGAGGGTGAGGGTGAGTGAGGGTGAGGGTGAGTGAGGGGTGAGTGAGGGTGAGGGTGAATGAGGGTGAGGGTGAGTGAGGGTGAGTGAGGGTGGGGGTGAGTGAGGGTGAGGGTGAGTGAGGGTGAGGGTGAGTGAGGGTGAGGGGTTGAGGGTGAGTGAGGGTGAGGGTGAGTGAGGGTGAGGGGTTGAGGGTGAGTGAGGGTGAGTGAGAGTGAGGGTGAGTGAGGGGTTGAGGGTGAGGGGTTGAGGGTGAGAGTGAGGGTGAGGGTGAGTGAGGGTGAGGGTGAGTGAGGGTGAGGGGTTGAGGGTGAGTGAGGGTGAGGGTGAGAGAGAGTGAGGGTGAGTGAGGGTGAGTGAGGGTGAGGTGGAATGAGGGTGAGGGTGAGTGAGGGTGAGTGAGGGGTGAGGGGAGGGTGAGTGAGGGTGAGGGTGAGTGAGGGTGAGGGTGAGTGAGGGTGAGGGTGAGGGTGAGTGAGGGTGAGGGGTTGAGGGTGAGTGAGGGTGAGGGTGAGTGAGGGTGAGTGAGGGTGAGGGGTTGAGGGTGAGTGAGGGTGAGGGGTTGAGGGTGAGTGAGGGTGAGGGTGAGTGAGGGTGAGGGGTTGAGGGTGAGGGGTTGAGTGAGGGTGAGGAGGGTGAGGTTGAGGGTGAGGGTGAGTGAGGGTGAGGGTGAGTGAGGGTGAGGGGTTGAGGGTGAGTGAGGGTGAGGGTGAGTGAGGGTGAGGGGTTGAGGGTGAGTGAGGGTGAGTGAGAGTGAGGGTGAGGGTGAGTGAGGGTGAGGGTTGAGGGTGAGTGAGGGTGAGGAGGTTGAGGGTGAGTGAGGGTTGAGGGTGAGTGAGGGTGAGGGTGAGTGAGGGTGAGGGGTTGAGGGTGAGTGAGGGTGAGGGTGAGTGAGGGTGAGGGTGAGTGAGGGTGAGTGAGGGTGAGGGTGAATGAGGGTGAGGGTGAGTGAGGGTGGTGAGGGTGAGGGTGAGTGAGGGTGAGGGTGAGTGAGGGTGAGGGGTGAGTGAGGGTGAGGGTTGAGGGTGAGTGAGGGTGAGGGTGAGTGAGGGTGAGGGGTTGAGGGTGAGTGAGGGTGAGTGAGAGTGAGGGTGAGTGAGGGGGTTGAGGGTGAGGGGTTGAGGGTGAGTGAGGGTGAGGGTGAGTGAGGGTGAGGGTGAGTGAGGGTGAGGGGTTGAGGGTGAGTGAGGGTGAGGGTGAGAGAGGGTGAGGGTGAGTGAGGGTGAGTGAGGGTGAGGGTGAATGAGGGTGAGGTTGAGTGAGGGTGAGTGAGGGTGAGGGTGAGGGTGAGTGAGGGTGAGGGTGAGTGAGGGTGAGGGTGAGTGAGGGTGAGGGTGAGGGTGAGTGAGGGTGAGGGGTTGAGGGTGAGTGAGGGTGAGGTGAGTGAGGGTGAGTGAGGGTGAGGGGTGAGGGTGAGTGAGGGTGAGGGGTGAGGGTGAGTGAGGGTGAGGGTGAGTGAGGGTGAGGGGTTGAGGGTGAGGGTTGAGGGTGAGTGAGGGTGAGTGAGGGTGAGTGTGAGGGGTTGAGGGTGAGTGAGGGTGAGGGGTTGAGGGTGAGTGAGGGTGAGGGGTTGAGGGTGAGTGAGGGTGAGGGTTGAGGGTGAGGGGTTGAGGGTGAGGGGTTGAGGGTGAGTGAGGGTGAGGGTGGGTGAGGGTGAGGGGTTGAGGGTGAGTGAGGGTGAGGGTGAGTGAGGGTGAGGGGTTGAGGGTGAGTGAGGGTGAGGGTGAGTGAGGGTTAGGGTGAGTGAGGGTGAGGGTGAGGGGTTGAGGGTGAGTGAGGGTGAGGGGTTGAGGGTGAGGGTGAGGAGTTGAGGGTGAGTGAGGGTGAGTGAGGGTGAGGGGGTGAGGGTGAGTGAGGGTGAGGGTGAGGGGTGAGTGAGGGTGAGGGTGAGGGTGAGTGAGGGTGAGTGAGGGTGAGGGGTTGAGGGTGAGTGAGGGTGAGGGGTGAGGGTGAGTGAGGGTGAGGGGTTGAGGGTGAGTGAGGGTGAGGGGTTGAGGGTGAGTGAGGGTGAGGGTGGGTGAGGGTGAGGGGTTGAGGGTGAGTGAGGGTGAGGGGTTGAGGGTGAGTGAGGGGTTGAGGGTGAGTGAGGGTGAGGGGTTGAGGGGTGAGTGAGGGTGAGGGGTTGAGGGTGAGTGAGGGTGAGGGGTTGAGGAGGAGTGAGGGGTTGAGGGTGAGTGAGGGGTTGAGGGTGAGTGAGGGTGAGGGGTTGAGGGTGAGTGAGGGTGAGGGTGGGTGAGGGTGAGGGGATGAGGGTGAGTGAGGGTGAGGGTGAGTGAGGGTGAGGGTCTGAGGGTGAGTGAGGGTGAGGGTGAGTGAGGGTGAGGGTGAGGGGTTGGTGTGAGTGAGGGTGAGGGGTTTGAGGGTGAGTGAGGGTGAGGGTGAGGGGCTTGAGGGTGAGTGAGGGTGAGTAAGGGTGAGGGGGTGAGGGTGAGTGAGGGTGAGGGTGAGTGAGGGTGAGTGAGGGTGAGTGTGAGTGAGGGTGAGGGTGAGTGAGGGTGAGTGAGGGTGAGGGTGGTGAGGGTGAGTGAGGGTGAGGGTGAGGGTGAGTGAGGGTGAGTGAGGGTGAGGGGTTGAGGGTGAGTGAGGGTGAGGGGTTGAGGGAGGGTGAGGGTGAGGGTGAGGGGTTGAGGGTGAGTGAGGGTGAGGGAGAGTGAGGGTGAGGGTGAGCGGTTGAGGGTGATGAGGGTGAGGGTGAGTGAGGGTGAGGGTGAGTGAGGGTGAGGGGTTGAGGTGAGTGAGGGTGAGTGAGAGTGAGGGTGAGTGAGGGGTTGGGGTGAGGGGTTGAGGGTGAGTGAGGGTGAGCGGTTGAGGGTGAGTGAGGGTGAGGGGTTGAGGGTGAGTGAGGGTGAGGGTGAGTGAGGGTGAGGGTGAGTGAGGGTGAGTGAGGGTGAGGGTGAGTGAGGGTGAGTGAGGGTGAGTGAGGGTGAGTGAGGGTGAGTGAGGGTGAGGGGTTGAGGGTGAGTGAGGGTGAGGGGTTGAGGGAGGGTGAGGGTGAGGGGTTGAGGGTGAGTGAGGGTGAGGGTGAGTGAGGGTGAGTGAGGGTGAGGGTGAGGGGTTGAGGGTGAGTGAGGGTGAGGGTGAGTGAGGGTGAGGGTGAGTGAGGGTGAGGGGTTGAGGGTGAGTGAGGGTGAGTGAGAGTGAGGGTGAGTGAGGGGTTGAGGGTGAGGGGTTGAGGGTGAGTGAGGGTGAGGGGTTGAGGGTGAGTGAGGGTGAGGGGTTGAGGGTGAGTGAGGGTGAGGGTGAGTGAGGGTGAGGGTGAGTGAGGGTGAGGGGTTGAGGGTGAGTGAGGGTGAGGGTGAGTGAGGGTGAGGGTGAGTGAGGGTGAGTGAGGGTGAGGGTGAATGAGGGTGAGGGTGAGTGAGGGTGAGTGAGGGTGAGGGTGAGTGAGGGTGAGGGTGAGTGAGGGTGAGGGTGAGTGAGGGTGAGGGTGAGGGTGAGTGAGGGTGAGGGGTTGAGGGTGAGTGAGGGTGAGGGTGAGTGAGGGTGAGTGAGGGTGAGGGGTTGAGGGTGAGTGAGGGTGAGGGGTTGAGGGTGAGTGAGGGTGAGGGTGAGTGAGGGTGAGGGGTTGAGGGCGAGGGGTTGAGGGTGAGTGAGGGTGAGTGAAGGTGAGGGGTTGAGGGTGAGTGAGGGTGAGGGGTTGAGGGTGAGTGAGGTAACCTGGCATGGTAACCTGAAAAAAATGTGGGTGTGAGCCATGTGAAGGGGTCTGCGGTGAGTGTGAGACCCGAAAAGGCAGAAGTCGGGAAGGAGAGGCTGCGGGTAAGGGTGTGCACGAAAGTGAATGTGCACAAATGGGGCCATGCGGTGGGCGACCAAAGCAGAAGCGGCTGGCAGAATAAGCGGGCCAAGGCCGAGAGTCCACTGGGTGCACGCGTCCTACCCAGAAATGACTGGGGGATAGGTGGGGAATGGCATGGTAACCTGAAAAAAAGGTGGGTGTGAGCCATGTGAAGGCGTCTGCGGTGAGCGCGAGACCCGAAAAGGCAGAAGTGGGGAAGGAGAGGCTGCGGGTAAGGGTATGCACGAAAGTAAAATGTGCACAAATAGGGCCATGCGGTGGGCGAACAAAGCAGAAGCGTCTGGCAGGATGGTGGTGCCGGAATAAGCTGTGCACATGTCAGGCCATGCTTCGAGTAACTTATAGAGATGCGGCTGACAGGATAGTAGGGTTGAGAGCAAAAGCGCCGAAGGGGCGCCTGTGTATATGCTGCTAATAATTAAAAAATGCATATGAGAACTGTATTATCGCAAATGATGGAAAAGATATCTCACCTGAAAGAAAAACAAGAAAGGAAACAAGACAGAGGGCATTGCTGTGGGGAGGGGGGGAGGAGAAATGCACACGGCGGGCAGGGGAGGGGGCGGAGCGGGGAGAGCGGCATGAGGGTGTGAAGCAGCCGGGGCCTTTGAAGTGAAGCTATGCTTCACTTCAAAGGTGTGGGAGGAGTGCGGCTGAGGGAACAGACGGCGATTTGGTGATGTGCACGCGCATTTTAGGTCAATGCGCTTGCGCATTGACCTAAAAGCCACGGGCACAGCACCAAATCGCCACAGTTAGGTAAACTTTGTTTAAAGCCCTATAGTCTCGCTTCTCTCAATGCGCATGCGCATTGATAGGTCACGAGACCTAAAAAGAGTGCACTTTCATTGCAAATATGCCTATTTTCAAATGCGGCCATAAATATATTAGCCACAGATGGAGCCACTGATGCACCCATGCTTACGCCTTTTATTTGGCGTATGTCCGGGTTCCAAATCCGAAAATATTTTCGTAAGGACTATCTTCAAACATGCAAGGGTGAAGTTTGTGGGGCAAGGTATTTTTTGGTCTTAAATGAACCATTTGGTGGTCTCCGTTGCTGTCAATATATGGAATATTACTATATATAGACTCCACATCTTGCCTTAACAACGACATACAAGGTTTTTTGTTACTCCAAAGAAAAGAGGAAAGTATAGAATTAACCGTTTTGAAGGAGTTAAAGGATATATGTAATGGTATATTAGAAAGTATATAAATCATTATAAGAGCTAACATCATTTTAATGGTATCAAGGTGACCCCACCAAGAAAGATATAAGGGGTGATATTTACTAGTTAACTAGTTAATTTTTGTGTACATCTTTCTATATTTATGGAAATTGAAGTTTTAATGGATTGAGTAAAGCATTAACCCAACTACTTTTTATGCTGGGCACTCCACCCAAACTTGGAAGAGGTAAAATCATCTCTGAAAGTGTATATTGTGAAAGGTAATATCTCACACTTATCATTGTTCAGTCTATAGCCAGATACTGACGCATAGGAAGCCACTTGTAAGAAGGTTAGAATGAGGATTAAGGTTGTGATAGAAATAATAGACATCCTCGGCATATGCTCTTAATTTAACCTGCTGATTATTGAAAACAAAACCATGAATATCTTGAATTTGTTGTATGTTAGACTAAAAAGGTTCTAAATATGAAGAGGTGAAGCCATTGACAAACATCGCTGCCTACAGGCTTGAATAAAGAAGCGAAAAAAGGAATACAATTTTTGGGCCAAACCATTTAAGAGTTTGAAAAATAAAAGACTAGTAGACTCGATCAAACACCTTCTCTGAATATGAGGCAATTGCTGCAAGAGGTACAGACATATGGGAAGTTTTTGAGAAAATATCAAATGATCAATGAGTGTTGCCAGAAATAAATAGTCTTTTAACAAAACCTGAATGCTCTTTACTGAGAAATTTACGGAGGAATGAATCTTATCATAAAGCTAAAGCCTTAGAAAAAATGCTATAATCAATATTAACTAAATAGATGTGGATCCTTACCTTTCTTTGGAATGAGACAAATTAAGGCATCCAAAAAAGAGCCAGACAATTCACTTGAATGTAAAAAAAGAAGTTATGAGAGTATGCAATTTTGGGAGAAATAACTGAGCAAAGTGCATGGAAATTTCAACTGTGAAGCCATCTGGGCTTTATCTTATTTAAGTATATGCAATGCGGTGTGAAGTTCACATTTTTGATATATCGGACTTGAGTGTCAGAAGGCTTTTGGCTAGAAAGATGATGTTCGGGTGTATACAATGATAAAACTGGACAAATTCCTCTAGAACTTCTGAATCCTTGTATTTTGGTATTTGTTGTGTATCTATAATCCATTCAATGTTAAGTTTATTATTTTTTACCTTAAGATAATTTGTTAACTATTTGGCCCCCATAACATTTTGCATTCAACTTGAATAAAGTGAATCATTATCTGTAGACTCCTTGTTGAATTGAAACTTACTATTATTGCGCTCTGATGCACATTCTTTCAACTTTGAGGAATTATTGTAGTGTTCCAGTCTCTTTGTTTTTGCTAAAAGTTCCATGGCATAAATGCATGATTTTTTCTGTTACTTCGAAACATAGTTAATGATAAAATCACGTGCAGCCACTTTAAATGCATCCCAAATGACATGAAACTGCAAGTGAGCTGCTTGGTTAAATTGAACATATTAATAAAGAAGTTAAAGAGGAGGTAAAGGTGTGATCTAAAAGAAGTGAGTTGTTGAAACACCAGCATCTAGGCAAAACCGGTTTTACTGAAAATATCTAGCTTGAATGACATACACAACAGCTTCAGCACTCAACCGACGCACGCCACGACCGAACCCCTGCCCCCCCACCACCACCCTCCGCGCCTGGACTCCGATCAACACCGAAGACACCATCCGCACGATGAACTCCATCCACTCCGGATCTCCGACCGACCCCTGCCCTCACCACGTCTTCAACAAGGCCGGCGCTGTCATCGCACCCCACCTGCGGGACATCATCAACACCTCCTTCGACACCGCTACCTTCCCGGAGAGCTGGGAGCACGCCGAACTCAGCGCCCTACTCAAGAAGCCATCAGACGACCCCACCGACCTCAAGAACTACCGCCCCATCTCGCTGCTCCCGTTTCCTGCAAAAGTCATCGAGAAGACCGTCAACAAGCAGCTGGCCGCCTTCCTCGAGACGAACGGATCCCTCAACCCCTCGCAGTCTGGCTTCCGGGCAAACCACAGCACCGAGACCGCCCTGATCGCAGCCACCGATGACATCCGTGCCCTGCTCGACAACGGAGAAACAGCGGCCCTCATCCTCCTAGACCTCTCCGCGGCCTTCGACACTGTCTGCCACCGTACCCTAGTACAGCGCCTCAGCAACGTCGGAGTCCAGGAGAAGGCACTGGAGTGGATCATCTCCTTCCTCGCCGGAAGAACACAGAGAGCTCGCCTCCCTCCGTTCAGATCGGAAGCCACCAAAGTCATCTGCGGCGTCCCTCAAGGCTCCTCGCTCAGTCCAACCCTCTTCAACGTCTACATGGGCCCCCTCGCAGACATCGCACGCCAGCACAACCTCAACATCATCTCCTACGCCGACGACACCCAGCTGATCCTCTCCCTCACCAACGACCCCGCCACCGCCAGAGACAACCTACACGAAGGGATGAAAGAGGTAGCCGAATGGATGAAGAACAGCCGCCTGAAACTGAACTCGGACAAGACGGAAGTCCTCATCCTGGGATCCTCACCCTCCGCCTGGGACGACTCCTGGTGGCCCCCAGACCTGGGCCCGCACCCAAGCCAACCGACCACGCACGCAACCTGGGCTTCATCCTGGACTCCTCCCTCTCCATGACCAGACAAGTCAACGCCGTCTCCTCGTCGTGCTTCAACATCCTGCGCATGCTACGTAAGATCTTCCGGTGGATCCCCACCGAGACCAGGAAGACGGTCACCCAGGCCCTCGTCACCAGCCATCTGGACTACGGCAACTCCCTCTACGCCGGTACCACCGCCAAACTCCAGAAGAGGCTCCAGTGGATCCAGAACGCCTCAGCACGTCTCATCCTGGACATCCCCCGTCGCAGCCACATCTCCGGACACCTGAGAGACCTGCACTGGCTCCCGGTCAACAAGAGAATCACCTTCCGACTCCTCACCCACGCACACAAAGCCCTACACAACCAAGGCCCGGGATACCTCAACAGCCGCCTCAACTTCTACGCTCCCAAACGCCAGCTTCGATCGACCAACAACGCCCTCGCCGCCGTCCCCCGCATCCGAAGAGCCACCACAGGAGGACGGTCCTTCTCCTACCTCGCCGCCAAGACATGGAACTCCCTCCCGACCCACCTCCGCCGGACCCAGGACCACCTCGCCTTCAGGAAGCAACTCAAGACCTGGCTGTTCGAGCAGTAGCGGACCCCCCCCTCCCTAGCGCCTTGAGACCCTTCGGGTGAGTAGTGCGCTATAAAAATGCTGTGATTGATTGATTGATTGATTGAATGAAACAGCAGCATGATCAGATATAAAAATAGAACCTACATTAGCAGATTGTAAAGATTAGGTTATATTATGTGATATGAAAAAAAAATCTATTATTGATTGGGTCTGGTGTGCAGGGGATACATATGTGTATTCTATTAACGTTGGGTTACAAAGTCTCCAAGTGTTTATTAACTTTTTTGTTTAATTGTTTAATAAAAACGTTTGTCCATTCTAGTTGGCATGAAAGAGACCATAGAATTGCTGTCCATAAAAGGATCAATAATCTTATTGCAGTCACCTGCTAAAATAAAATTATTATTGGGATAATGTATGAGTTGCTGACTGAGGTGAGACCAAAAAGAACAATCGGCAGTGGTAGTAGCATACACATTGAACAAAGAAACTGGAACCTTCCCAACCAATAATTTAGTGAATAACCATCAACGCTTATCCTCAGATGCTTGAGAAAGCAACTTAGTATAAATTGATTTATGACAAAGAGTTTTAACTAAATTCCTTTTACCATCACCTGGTAACAAGAAAACCTGACCTACCCAACCCCTTTTTAAATATAAGATACATTTTCCGTAAGGTGCGATTCTTGAAGAAAAGCTATTTTAACTCCAAGTATTGACAGAAGCAATAAAACACACTCTAACGTTCCAAGAGATAATTTTTGGAAGCATAGAAACATTTCAAGAAAAAATCACATAAGAAACCATATAAAAACCATGTAACAACCAATCTCATCAAGAGCCCTTTAAAACATAGCAAAAAGGAGGCAAAAAATGGAAAAAGGTAAGGAAGTACAAGACTTCAATGATAAAAGAAATGCAGAAAGTGAAAAAGAGAAAAGACCAAGGGGTCACTTATGATGTTGATCGGAAACGCTTCTGACCAAATCCGTTTCAGAATAGTTTCCAACTGAATCAGATTCTGCAAGTCCAACTAACCAATAACAATGTGTTCATACATCATTCGGTTGGACTTGCATTGAGCCTGTTATCTGACCGACTACATTAGCTGCCAATGGAAAAAGAAGTGGGTGTGGAAAATCGTGTTCCTTTAGGCAGGCACCTCATGGTGCCTATCACGCTGTGCATGGTTGGAAAGAAGGGTCCCATGGGTACCCTCACGGGCACCATTCGGAGACTCCAGGGTGAAGGAGGTCCTGCTATGGGCCCCCAAGGTCAGATTCTGACAGCCGATCCATGTTGGGATAACCAATTCAGCTAGGCTTTCTGAATCTGAACTCCTAATTCCTGGGTCAGAAAAACGGTCTGTAGACCACTATGATTCGGCTTCGACGAACCTGGTTACTCTGAATGCCATTCGGAACCGAGTCAGAAGGTCTGAACAGTTTCCAACCATCATAATCGGTCCGTGGGAAAAGTGTCCGATTCGGTCGGAAAGGCGGGTTCTAAATCGCATTCGGGCGAATCACGTGCCATTTGGTTCCTTTCTGAATGACATTGTTATCGACCCCTTACAAAGAAAGAGGAAGAAGAACAATAATAGGATAACAAAGAAAGAGCAAAATATACCTAAACTATCCCCAAGAAAGACGGGGGAATGAGACTACATGGAACAGATCACATATAAAAATTTTGCACGCGAAAGCATGAGCATAATTATAGCACATAAGGCATGAAACGAGGACCGGCAGAGACAAAAGAACGACACCTGTAATCAATGAAAAACATTTTTTAGTATAGACTATCTATGGTGCTAACTCTCAAAAAACAGAATATTACGCAACTAATTACCAAAATAGTAATAAGTAGCACTTATTTAATTATTCAAAAGCAACAAAGAGCATCTATACATTTAAAAGGATGAAGAATGAGATGCTCCAGACGTACCCATGTTTTCTATCTTGTAAGCGTTGATGAAACTCATCCATCTGATAGGCTCCTCATATATAGTTGTCTTGTTTTTATAATTAACTTTTAATAAGCAAGGATAAAAGAGACCATAACAGACTCCCCCCAAAAAAATATGGCCTCACATTTAGAAATTCTCTGTGACTGTCAGCTGTACTTTTGGCACAGTCTTGAGAAAAATACAGAGAGTTAACTGACCATGAAATGCGTTTTGCTGATTTGACCACTGAAAGTACTTTAAGGAGGTCAGTAGATTCCAAAAAAAGGTAACTCCTCTTGGTTGTCCTGAGCTGGAAGGAACAACAGGCTGATAACCTAACCTATAAGCACATTGGATTTTAAGGGGAGTTCCCCCTGATATGTTCAATACTTTAGGAAGAAAGGATTTAAAGAAGGTGAGAGGTTCAGAGCCCTCCGTGCCTTCAGGTAATTCATATATTTGCAGATTATTTCTCCTATTTCTGTTTTCATGGTCCTCAACCTGCTTCTGAAGTTAGGAAACTTGAGACTGAAGGACATTCACTTTGAGATCAGTCATTTCAAAGGAAGAAACAAGTTGTTCTACTGCAGTCAATCTCTCCACCATCTGAGATCATCTGTCTTTAAGATGTTTGACATTGGTTTCCTGCCTACAAGGGTGTACAGCACAAATCTCCTCGAACAGACAATCCAAGGAAGTAACAGGAAGAAATGTTGTAGGGGATGGTAGGTCCATTTTCATGCGCTTGGTACAAGCTTTCCCAGAAGAAAGTAGGGCAGAAGTCACAACAGAACTCGAGGAAGGGTTGCCTTTATGAAGAGAAACCAGAGAGTCTTCCATTTTTGAAAACTTGGACAATTTAGTAGAAGTTTTGAGAAACATATGTATTGAACACATCAGGGAGGAGCTTGTTTTTCAGCCTTCCCATAGATAAGACAAAATTGAAGGACAACCAAAGTCAATGTTTATAGCAAATGAGAGGTGTTCCATGAAGGCAGATATTCCATACACGTGTACAAGAAAGTGAGATCAAATGAGTGCTTGCATAATCAAAAATATAACAAGAAGGACTAAAGATACAGATTTAGGCACCTATGTTACCTAAGTATTATAGACATATAATGCATGAAAATATGAGAGTAAAAGAAACTCATCAATGTGGGTAAAAAGATACATAGGCACCTAAAAAAGATATGCTACCAAAACAGAGGAAAAAATGCATGCTTTAAGTAAAGTCCAATGTGCTCTCTTCTGAAAGAGTATTATGTCACATTCTGTGTCTTCTATAAAAAAAGAATATGACCCCACAGTCAGATTGTGAACAATGTAGGAGGACAACAAGAAAAAAGTGTAATAATTAGACCAGGAGTGCACTCTTTCAAATGAAAAGGAAAGGGACGCACCACCTCAGAGGTGTCACTCATTAACTGGAGATCCTCCATGTTACGAAATGGCAGGCGGCAAGCTGAAGAGAACCGCTTCTACAAGAAAATACATGCTTCTTGAAAACAGGAAGGTTGAAAATAGAGACGAGTTTATCTACGAAGTCCGTGAGTTGTGTCTGATTGCCAAAGCCTGTCCTCCAACGAAAAGGCTACTGGGACGCTGCTCTCCTCCCGAGGAGAATCACTTGTATGCTTTCCTTCTTCCTTGGGCATCATGCGACGCTCTCCACAAAGGAAATGTTTAAGCTCATCAGAGACCTCAAAAACCAACAACATGCACTGTAGTCACATCTCTCTAAAGTAAGGTTTACCAATAACTACAAGCACTTAACTTTGAACCTGACAACTGCAAGAGCACCAAGTAGAACCAAAGTAAGCCTAAAGAAGCACATAATATAGACACCAATTCCAATACTCTACATGCGACAAATCTTTCCACACAAGATGCCACCCTCCATTTTTTCCAAACAGTACAATCAGTAATATTAGGTTTTCTTTGGCCCACCAAGTAAACAAAAATATCTTTTAGTCAGTGCACTTTGCCACCATATGAAGGAGGATTTGGTCTAGCAGATGTCCAATTACATTACTGTGCTAGCAAAGTTATTCTTGTGAATGGCTGGCTATTCTCAAACTGAGAGAACTCTACAGTGAGATCAGAGCTGGAATTATTAAAACCACATTGCATACTTCACTTACTTATGGCACACACACAGATGTCCTTACAAATCTCTCTGAATATAATCTGATAGAGGCGCAAATCCTGCTGTCAGCTATAGAGGTCAGGAGCGTGTAGACTTTACTGTACATTGGTGGCTAACACCGGGAACCCCCTGGTGGCATTGAGAGACAGATCAGCACAAGGTGATGGCCCTTTAGATGATACAGCCTGGTTTGAGGCAAATTGGCTGCTTGCATGCTGGCGATCTCTATGAGACTTCGACTCATCCAGTTTAAATACCTACACAGAGTATACTACAGCCCATTCTGAATAATAATTAAAATGAGAAGGGCATTGATCCTTCATACCTATGTGTAGTGCTGAGTCAGACAGTTTTAACCACATGTGTTAATATGTCCAATTACAGAGCTATGCTAAGTGCATATTTAGTCAATTCTCGGGGAGATAGTGGGAACTCGTCCCTAGTTAATTGCAGGATGGCAGACTTAGCTCTGATGGATGTATTTCGAGTAGCAAGGACATTTCCAGTCACTAAGCATGAGATTTCCCATGATTGGCGCTCTGAGAGGGCTCCTCTTGTTGTACTGGTATGAACTAGTGTGCCAGAGCAGTAAAATATGTTTATAAATAAACGGGTTGCACCAAAAAAATATACAAATATGGGGTATGTGGCTGAACTAATCCTCCACTCAAGGGGTCTAGGCACAGAACTTTGTTCCCACATATTTGATACGATAATCTGTTTTCATGAACATATTAATAAGTTGAATAATGATGCCTAATATGTTTGGTTTAGGGTCTTAACCATGTTTTTCATGAAAACTAATGAAAACAATGCAAAAACGTATAGCTGGCAATGAACCTATCCATTCTTTTTTTCCTTTTCCTGACAAGGTAGAGCAGATAGGGGTGGCTGCACTTGAATTCAATTTGTAGATGTGCATTGAGTAGGTCTTCAACACTGGAGGACAGGATAGATTGCAAGCACAGCCAGACTCAGGAAGGTGGTAGTACGGGTGTAAAAGGCATGCAGTCCAATGAAGCGCAGACTAGAGCCTGGCTTAATGAAGGTTCAAGACTGTTGAAAAATCAAAATAGAGCTGGAGTAGTAGCCGGGTAATGGAAGACCTGAATATGATCCTGGATGTATACATGAGGTGAGGAGAGTAGGAAAGAATTGTAAACAGAAGTCATAAACAGCCCGATGCTTCAGGACCAATTATGAAAGGCAGACTGGCTGTGAAGGTTCAAAACTGGAACCAGTCAGAGTTGTGAAACAAAGAGTGAGTAAAGAATGAGTCCTTTCATGATGGTTTCCATCCTCTGGCATGTTGAAATTTGGCATCTATCCTGACTACATAAATATTACACATGAGCACTGAATTCTTCGCTTCTCACCGACATTACCAGCACAGGTGAAAGGCAAGAAGTCCTCACGTTCTGGATGCCTATCAGCCTCAAAAAGATTGGGAAACAGGGATTTGAGGGGAGAGCACACCCTGAACCTCTGACTACATCAAAGTCGCTACCTCAAAGTCACCCCTCAGGCGCCAGATAAATTTTTAATCTGTGAACATGTATGAATCTATTTTTTGCTTTATTGTTCTATACCTGTCTTCTCCACATCCACTGTAAAGCGCTACGATACCCTCGGGTCTGGCCAGCGCCATAGAAAAAAAGAAATAAGTAACCGCGCTGTGTTAATAAACTAAAAGGTGATGCCACAGAAGATGGAAGAGAATGATAGTGATCAAAAACAGAGCAGGATCTGGCAAGGGTGTACAAAGAAGTGAAAATAACCTTAATTCATAGTTGTGTAGAGTGTGACTATTACACGGAATTGGTAGGGAGGAAGGTATGAATAATGCATGCATTTTGCAGCAGGGGAATACCGGAGGTGAGGGGAGAGAGGCTTACCCTGGGATATTGTCCAGGTTGTGTGGGAGGCAGTTCTTGAGATGGAACAACGTGGAAACAATCGAGGGATTTGCGATTAACACGGTGTCAGGGGACAGAGATCTAGAAAATTCAAGGATTGTGCGTAAGCCAGGGAAGATTCTAATTAGAATTAGATTCTAATTAGGACAAGGTCCCGGCGTGGGAGCCGACCACTACTTGAATTAGAGAATGCGCTTACCGGATTAGCAATTGCGAAGAGCCAGCCTAAAGTGAGGCGCAGATGGCCGTAACATAAGGATCTCTGGATCAGTGCTAAAATTGAATGGGTTATGGTTACGGGGGATGGCTGTGGGGGTGGGAAGACTAATGCATGGTGTGGTGCGCAGGCTTACCGATAGTTGGGTTCCAGAGTTTATATGAGGGGCTCTAAAACAAGCCGCAAGTGCAGTCTCAATTCAGAACCAGGAGCAATGCTGTGGGAGAGAGGTTAAAACAGAGGGTAAGGTTTGGGAAAGGGGGGCCTCTGTTGAGGGAGAGAGTAATGATTTCCAACATACTTACCGATTCAACATCTCAGTATTGAGCAGCATACTCCACACTGAGATATAAGCATTTTAGATACAATTCCTGTTAAAAAACTCTAGTCTTGGGGGCGTGGCCGGGAAAGATGGCAGAGCGGACGTAGCTCATCTCGGCTTCCAGTCCGTGCTCGTGTCCCAAACGCCTGCTTGCTGCTGAGCGCTACTGTGGTGATTGCTGAGCCACTAAATGTGGCCCCCAAGGTCAGCACACACAGGGAGCCCCTCAATCTGGTGCCAGCACCCTTCTATGGTCCACTATGGAGCCCCACCAAACCGCCCTCGGAGCGTGCTAAGATAGCGCCCGCCTTCCCCTGAGAGGTTCAGGCACCCGATCGATGAAAGGAAGACTGCAGGACTGGTCTTGTGATGGGACTCTGCTCATTTTTAAGCACTTGGAGAAGCGGTCCCCCTGCAGGGGTGATTTGAGATGGAGTGGCTCCACACTGTAGCGGACCCCACCGATGCACACCACACCCTCAGGAATTTCAGGTTTGTTGACGGCATGGGGTGCATTTCACTACGGGTGCAATAGAGATATTTTGTGAGGCTAACATTTTGGAATTTACCCTGGTGCTGAGACTTTTGACATGCCTGCTGATCTCCGAGGCTTGAAAAGCGCGCCAAGCCTGACTCTAAGATGGTGGCTATGAGGCACTCAGATCTCGATGCGGGAGTCCTGTTAGGCTCTGTTTGATCCCTGCTCGTGGTCTCTCCCAAGAGGACATGCTGGAATAGGGTGAGACATCCTGATTGCATCACATTGTTCGTCTACAGAGTACTGACGCTTTGAGGGGGCTGAGCTTACATAATGTTATTGGGCATCACTGGGAGTCAGTGAAGACTCACATACCCTGAAGGCTACTGATTGAGAAAGAGGGAGATCCCCCCACTGCGCTTTTCCTGAAGGCTGGACAGACTACTATACGACTGAGGGACGTGGGCTAGCCTGCGGACACATGGACCCTCACCCCACCAGAGTGCCCTTTCTAGGGGGAATAGATTCAGTGTGGCCCACCAAACTCGAAGGTGGAAGGCAGAGGGAAGCGACCACCATGCGATTGCTTTCAGTGCGGCCCCCCATCTGTGAAACTGGTGATACAGTCCTGAGAGTGTATCAGTCGGGGAGGAGCGAGATCACCAATCGTTATCGATATCCCTCAACCACCCACAAGGGAGGAGGACAGCACCGACGGCCACTGTAACAGAGGGCTTCCCTTATAATTGTAGCAGGTGTCCTACTGGGACCGTCTTTATGCCACCGAAGAAGGTACTGAATAAAGCATCAACCAAGGTTTCCACCTTCTTCCCACCTGTGGTTAAACGCCCGCCACCAGACTGCGACGAAGGGGCGGACACTATGGCCCTCACAAAAGAAGACCTCATGGCTTCCCTACCCAATTTCTAAAGAGAGCTTAGAATGGAATTGAGCCAATACATTAAGGCCTCCATCGATCAACTGAAGACTGATCTCAATAAACGCATGACCTCTCTCCAACAGGATGTGGACTCAGTTGACACCAGAGTGGTAGACCTAGAAACCCAAACGCAGGAAGTCGACAACACACCTCCAAACTGCAGGATAAAATGCATACGTTTCAAGATCAACTACGCTTCACTCAACTAAAAGCTAAAGATTTAGAAAAATGGGCACGAAGAGAGAACCTACGCATCCATGACCTGGAAGAAGGGGTGGAGGGGTCGGATCTTGAAGCCTTTCTTGAAGGCTTGTTCGCTGAAATCGTCAGTCCACGGGTTCTAAAGATTAAGTTAGAACAGGTACACCAGGTTGGAAGTCCAATGACTGGCAAACGGAAATTATGAGTGGAATTCCTTGCTGAATTCCACTCCTACAAGGTGAAGTAAGCAGTTCTTCTGGTGGTGCGGAAAAAGGGTGTTGTCTCCTTTCAAGAACACTCCTGTACTATCTCTCATGATCTGGCACCTGCTACCCAGGCGGGGAGGCAGCAGTTTTGCCCCATCACGTCAAAACTACGTGACGACAAAGTTCGATACCGATGGACCAACCCGTTTGGGTTGAGCTTTGAATATAAAAACAAACGGCCCCATATTACAGACTTAAATGAGGGATCAAATGTACTGGGTCTACCTACGGAAGATGCTGAGCCCTCACACAGCAAGACTCAAAGCACAACGAGGTCTGGTTCCAATATGTCGCAATGGTCTGCAAGCCCACCCGCAACCCACAAATGACAAACGAATAGGAATCACCCACATATTGTTTAAGGTACTGCATATGTGCTTGAGATGGTTGCTCGAGCCCACGTGAAATGGGCATACACTTAACACTCAAATGTTGGCTCAGGAATGGGAAATGATTTTCTACGTTACCTATGGGACTCGTTGCATCGATAAGATCGAGACTTATGGACCCACAGGCTGCACTGAGGGGTTATAACTACGGACTATCCTAGAAAGCAGCACTAACTACAGTCCATTATTTTATGAGACCTCATTTTATATTGATGCAGATTAGATAGCTTAACTCAAAGCCGCCTGTGGTCCGATTCCCAGTACCCACCCCTGAGATGTGGCCACACGGGGCCAGCTTTGCTGAACTAGCTGCACTGTATAGGCAAGTAGTGCTCTATAGAACGTACTGGATGGGCACAGAAGAGGACCTCGTCAGTCCGTCCCCCAACATGTTTAACAGGGTTATTAAACCCACCATTGGAGGACTGTCGCCGATCCAACGTATGTTGCTATGGGTAGTGTTGAGTTTTATTTTGTTGAACTGGTTGGGAGGAGGAGGGCTTTGGGAATGATGGCAGCTTTTTAACGACATCTTTCGAAAGTATGTTTTGCTTAAGAACTGTTTAATACGACAGGTACAATTAGGGAACCAGCTACTCAAGGTACATGCTATTGAATACATGGGTACTGAGGTTCCGTGACGATTTTACTCGTGTTTGTAACATTGTCGTAAATACATAATTTTGGTATCAGTGAACCGCAAATGATCCATTTAGTATATCCTGGTGTTTTCGCTATGCTACGAGCAAGAGCACTCCAGTTACAAACACATTTCTGTTCTACCCATGGCATCCATCTTAGAACACGGAAGCCATTTTGTATTCCTTGCCCTCACATAGTCAATGGACACGCAATGACCTCTTTTCATTTAAGGACACATAGGCTTTAGCCGGCGGTTCACCTTGCGAGGGACACGTGCACCTTAGGCCAGCAACGCTGTGGCAGCATGACTCGGCAAGAGCTGCCTCCCCAGCCTGAGGCCAGTCCTGCTATACTGGTTCTTGTGTTCGTTGGCCTGATCATGATTAGGCGGCCGAAGCTGGTAACCGTGCCCATTTACGACCCACAAACATCTCTTATCCTGTCTTTCTATCTTCTGCACCTGGCTCTGCTCCTTTCCTTCTGGGCCTTTATTAGGGGGAGGTAACGAAATTTACGATGAGGCGGTCCGGGTCTTGAATGAGAAATTGACATGGGATTATGATGGAATAGTGGGAACCCCTCATTCGTAATGTTTTGACATCAGATACTGTTGACGATTCCTGTGCAACGCCAAATATTTATTGTTCAAGACACGAATGTTTAGAACTGTGGTAACATGTAAAGAATTTGCCCCGAGCAGAATATTTAGTATTTAAGGAGTAACCCTCTTTGTACAAATTGAACAGGCTCCTAGACACTGCCCCTGTGCAGTTTCTGTGACTTCTGTGTCCCTGCAGTAATAAACCTTTGGTCTTTGACGCCACCATCGAGAAGCCCGTGTTTCTGTTTGTTTGTGCACCGAGACAGGTAGAACTCCGGGGTCTTCGGGTGTTATCCCTGACACCTCTGGACAGAACCAAAAAAGTCCAGAACTCCAATTGGCGCCCAACGTGGGGCGACGTCATTCGGTACCGGTCCAAAAGCCTGAAGAGTTCGAGGAGCTTCGTGTGAAGATTTCAAAGGGAGGCGCCCCACTTCATCGATCCCGGCATATCGCAAAAGTGGCCCGACGTTCTCTTCCACGAGGGTTCCCGTTCAGACGGCTGCAGTGGTCCGTTGCCTTGACCGTCGCCCTGTCTTGGACCCGAGGTGCAGTCCTCAGTACGGCGAGACGTGACGGGTTTCTCCTTGGTGACGTCTTCAGTACCTCAGTTAAGTATTTTGTGAGGGTTGCTCCTGTTTGGATAATCCTTTTAGTTCTCAGTTCAGTTCAGTTCTGTAAGATTATCACTGGTTATTCTGGTTACGATAATCATTCGGTTCAGTTCAGGTATCGATACATTTATCAGTTCTGGTAGGCCTAAGTTCTTGGTTCAAGTGCGCACCCTTTTGTTTGTATTTTGTCTGTTCTGTGTTCCGGATTATAAAATGGTAAGTCGGAAAAATTGTATGTTGTCTTGTTTTAGTTGCAACAGTGATTCCCAGTTAGAGGACTCGTGTTTGGTTCCTCCGATTGGAACTCCTCTTTATGATCTATATTGCAAATTTGGTGTGGGCCCTATCTCTTATAACGAGGTATGGATCCACTATACAGAGAAAGATGGTGTCCTTAGTTGGCCAATACATGGAAGTTTTGAACCTGAAGTTCTCGATAATCTAGAAAGAAGGTTGTTTAAGAAGAAAGCCCGGCCGGCAATGTTTGATTCTTTCCGTTATTGGCGAAAAGAATCTAAACAGAGAGAAATTAAAAAGTTGAAGAAAGAACAGAAAGAGCAAGAGTTGACTTTAGAACAGTCTGCTAAGCAGCTGCAACTCAACGAGTCTGAAAAAGCGATGAAGGTGGCCAATAGAGAGCGTAATTTAGCGATAGACAAGTGCTATCCTGCTTTGCCATCGAGTACAGCTAAGACAGTAGAGGACCCTGAAAAGGATCCCCTGTTGTCTTACTTGTTACGATCACCCCCACCGTATGCACAGGGTGCTACGGCTCCACCTATACCGAATGTTCAATTACCGGTTGCTGGACAACCTGGTGTTCCCGCTCCTCTGAATCAAGTTCCTGTACCTCCTGTGGTCAATATTAATGTTCCTTTGGCACCCCCTCTTTCAGGGTTGCCGACTTCTTTACCTATGCCTGTATCGCTCACACCTGCTAGTTCACAAGCTATTTTGCCTGCTACTCCTACTGTTCCTAATCTATCTGTTCCAACTGCTACTCTATTTACTGCCTCTGCTAATATTATGACTCCACTTTCTGTTCGTCGGAGAATCACTGATTCTGTCTCTAATATTCTATCTCCCTTCTATAAAACTCTGATTAAGACTCCTACCTCTGACTCTGTGCAGAGGCGTAGCCAGCTTCCCAGTACTGAAGAAAGAGGAATATTAGATTCCACTGCTCTTAGATGGGTTTCAAAAGTTGGAAGATATAATGTACAAGATGTATTAGATACATTTATGCAATGGAATGAACCGACACAACGATATGTGTTCGATGAAATGTGTTTCCTTCTACGTGAGGAATTGAAAGAGGATGACCCTGAATCAAATCTAGGAGAATTAATTAATGTTCAGAAAGAGTTTGCTGCAGGTATGATAGTCGGTCAAAATATAAAAGAAGCGATGGAACTGGTTCTAAGTTATAGGACCGACTCATCCCTTCGTTCACCAAGAGAGTTAGGGAAACGTAGTACGAAACAAAATCGTCAATACCCAATGAGAGAGGTTCCACCAATTTGGCGTGAAGCTGTGCAAGCTAATGCACCGCTTGGTATCGCAGCCGCTCCGGCCCAATTCCAGAGAGTATGGATACATATTCCATGGAAGCGAGCTGAAGTATTAGCAGTGAAACAGGCCTTGCCAGATCCGCGTAAAAATCCTGCAGGGTACTACAAAGAGTTGGCTCAAACAGTTGACGCTTGTGTATTGAATCTTGCTGACATAGATCTGCTATTTGGTAATGTAGTACCACAACCAATTTGGGCTAAAATTCGTAAAGAGAATCATCCAGTTGCCCTAGGTGGTGATTGGGCAGCTATAATTGCAGCGGATGGTCAACAAGTCGGTGGTTCTAAACCTGAACCCTTAATTGCTAATTTGCCCGGTAGAATAATCGATTTAATGAAAACCTTGATGCCAGCATTGCGCGTTAACTGGGACAAATTGTCCGCGTGCAAACAGAAGAAAGACGAAAGCGTCTCCGACTTTTTCACAAGATTCGAGGAGACTTTCGTGGATCATAGTGGTCAGGATATGAGCACAGAAGGAGGCCAGAGATTATTTGTTGATAAATTTGTGCACAATCTGTTGCCAGAACTTAGTGGTAAATTAAAGAATTCTGAAAGTGCGTGGGCTGTCTCTACGACTGCGCAAATACTTGCGACTGCCCAGTACTATGAAAATAGGGATAAAGAAGAGAAGGAAAAAACAGATAAAAAGACGAAAGATTTAAAAACTAAAGTACTTTTACAGCAAGTTTATCCGCCTCGCACGAATCAGACTAATATACAGCAAGGGCCATATCAAAGAACGGATTATAATTTTCAAAGGCCACAATACCAATGGAATCAATGTGCTTATTGCAAAATGGAAGGTCATTACAAAAATGAGTGTCCTGTTCGAACGCAAAATAATACTGCGGCTGCTCAGAGAGGTCGTGGTGGTTATATGCAAAATTCTAGAGGTCGAGGAAGAGGTGCTATGCCTCCGCAGACGAGTGATCGCCCTTCTAATTATTTCGACCAGCGAAATGGACAATCTGCCCAACAGAATAGGTCTCCACAGTATCATGTTGAAGACTATTATGAAGCTAGTGAGGAAGGTCAGCAAAGTGAGTACTAGGACAGCCATGGACAAAGAGAGGGAGTAGTATCAGTTCCAGTAGATCAGAGTGGGCCTTATGTCGCAGTAGCAACATCAGGTATAGTCGAACCGTTTCTGTTGGATACTGGTGCAGCAAAAAGTTCTATCATACATGCGAAACTCCCTGGCGCACCTTTGTCTGGCTCAACAAACGTTTCAGTAGGTTTTTCGGGCGCCCCTGTTCATAACCCTGTTTCTGGTCCTTTGTCTATTTCTGTTGGACCCTGTCAATTGAAAGCACCCCTGATTTTGACGACAGGTTGTAACGAAAATCTGCTTGGTTTAGACTTGTTAAAACGCCTATATGCGACATTATACTGTTCTCCAGAAGGAGTACAGCTTACGTTGGGTAAAAGAATAATCTCTCCGATGTACTTGTCGATGGATGCGCTCCCACCAGAGCTGCGTTCACTCCCTGATACTCTTTGGGCGACTGGTCCTAATGATGTAGGTCTATTGGAAATTCCACCCTATATAGTAACTTTGAAAGCAAATGTCAAACTTCCACGAATTCCACAATACAGAATCTCTAGTGAAGGTGAGCGTGCGCTCCTACTGATAGTGCATGATCTGATTGAGAAAGACGTTATAGAAGAAACTAGAGGTAATGTCTGTAATAGTCCTGTACTGCCTATTTTGAAACGAACTGACCCAACAAAACCTCCAGTATATAGGTTTGTAATTGATCTTAGAGAGGTTAATAAAATTGTGATTCCACAGTTTCCTGTGGTTCCAGACATTACTGCATTGTTAACGTTGATTCCTGCTACAGCAGCATGGTTTTCGGTTGTCGACTTAAAAAATGCCTTTTTCAGCATTCCGATAGCCGAAGAAAGCAGAGATATCTTCGGTTTCTCTCTAGGAGGATGAAGCTTCAGGTTTAAACGCGCTCCACAAGGCTATTGTGAAAGCCCATCCATTTACAGTCAAGCATTAAAAAGCCAGTTAGATTCCTTCGTACTTCCTCCTGGTTCTGCTTTAATACAATATGTTGATGATCTTCTAGTGGCTGCTGATGACAAGGAAACTTGCAAAACAGCTACGATTTCTTTATTGCATCATTTGTCAAATTTGAATCACAAGGTGTCACCTTCAAAAATGCAATACTGCTGCCAAGAAGTGACCTACCTAGGTCATCTCTTGTCAAAGGAGGGAAGAAAGTTGACCCCAGAGAGAATAAAGGCAATTACACAGATGAATGTTCCTAGCACGCAGAGAGAAGTACGTGCCTTTTTAGGTATTACCTCATATTGTAGGCAATGGATCCCAAATTTTTCTCTTTTGGCAAAACCATTGGTAGCCTTGACTGGGAAAGGTGTTCCGAGTCCGGTACCATGGTCTGCTGAATGTCAGCAGAGTTTTTCTGAGTTACGAAATGCACTGTGTTCAGCTCCTGTATTGGGTACACCCGATTACAGTAAGCCTTTCACGCTCTATGTCCATGAGAGAGAAGGTTGCGCGTTGAGTGTGTTGACACAGAAATTTGGTGATAAACAACGCCCTTGTGCGTATTTTTCATCAACATTAGATCCAGTAGCTAGAGCGTTGCCTAGTTGCTTGAGAGCTACAGCCGCAGCTGCAGCCTCCATTCGACAATCTGCTGGTTTAGTAATGAACAACATGCTAGTAGTTATGGTTCCTCATGCTGTAGATACACTCATGAACCGAACCAAGACGCAGCACCTTACCAGTGCTAGATTATCAGGTTATGAACTGACACTGTTAGCGAGCCATATCCAGATCAAAAGATGCAATGTATTGAATCCAGCAACATTGTTGCCGACTAGCCAAGAGTCGAGTGATTCCGAACCACACGACTGTTGTTTCAAAACTGAGGAAGAAACAAAAGGACGAATTGATCTAAAAGACACTCCGTTATCAGATCCAGATGGAACGTTGTATGTTGATGGGTCTTGCTTCAAATTAGAGAATGGTGATGTGACTGCTGCTTATGCAGTAACGACTTTGAGTACGATTGTGGAGACTGCAAGAGTGAGTCAGAATTCTGCCCAGGCTGCAGAATTGATCGCGCTAACAAGAGCGTGCGTTTTAGGTAAGGGAAAGAGAGTAAATGTGTTCACAGATAGTCAATACGCGTTCGGCGTGGCCCATAGTTTTGGCCGCTTGTGGAAAGAGAGAGGTTTCATTACGTCCCATGGGACTAAGATTCAACATGGCCAGCTAGTTAATGACTTGTTGGAATCTCTAACCTTGCCGACTGAAGTTGCGATTGTGAAATGCAGTGCTCATAAAGCAATCACGGATGATGTTGGTCGTGGGAATGCTTTTGCCGATGAGACTGCAAAACAGACAGCTAGAAATATGATGAGTAGAATGTATGTTGCAACGTCTGCAAGATGGATTTCTGAGTCTGGAATGTGTGAAGACACAGTGGAAAGCGTGAAAGAAATTCAGAAAGAGGCGACTGAGGAGGAAAAGCTTGCATGGAAAGAGAGCACGGGTAAATTGGACTCGAGTGGGTGTTGGATTGACTTGTCGGAACAACAGCGTTGGATGTTGCCTGATGCGTATGTGCTTGCAGTAGTGACGATGGCACATGGAGCAGCGCACATCAGTTCTAAAGGGATTTGTAAGATGTTGGCTCCAGTTTGGAAGAATGATGGGATTAGTAAGTGCGCAGAGAGAGTGGTGAGGAATTGTATGGTATGCTTGATGCATAATCCTGGCAAGGGAATCCCCACACCTGCAGGTAATTTCGCTCCTCCCTCCTGCCCCTTCGAAGTGATCCAGCTAGACTTCATTCACATGGATCGTTGTAATAATCTGAAATACGTCCTAGTGGTAGTTTGTGCTTTCTCCAGATGGATCGAAGCATACCCGCTAAAGGACAATACTGCCTTATCCACTGCCAAAATTCTTCTTAAAGAATACTTCCCCAGATACAGAATGCCACGGATTGTATGGTCAGATAACGGAAGTGAGTTCGTAGGGAAAGTTATGCAGAGTGTGTGTGCCGGCCTAGGGATTAGACAGAAGTTTCATAGTGCGAATCATCCCCAGTCCGCGGGTTTAGTCGAGGGTTACAATGGCACCCTTAAACTGAAACTTGCTAAGATACAAGCATCCACGGGTTTGTCCTGGCCAGACGCATTGCCTTTGGCTTTGCTATCAACAAGAGCAACTGTACATTCTAGAGTAGGGCTTAGTCCATATGAAATAGTTTTTGGTCGTCCTGCAAATGTTTGGGGGGTACCTAGACCAAAAGAATTCAAGCAGCTGGAATACCCAATGTTAATTGATTACCTTTTCGACTTGACTGCTAAATTGAGTCTTATTCACCAACAGGTTTTCGATGCATTGCCAAAGCCACCGGAGAGTCCAGGCCATCAGCTGAAACCGGGTGACCAGGTGGTCATTAGAAATTTTGCAAGAACGAAAAATCTTCAGCCCAGATTCATTGGCCCTTTTCAAGTCTTACTAGCAACGAGAACTGCTATTCGTGTGGCCGGAAGGAAGAACTGGATCCATACGACACATGTCAAACGTGTGCCTCTGCCACTTCCTTACGACAACTGGGTAAAGAAAGGAATCGGTGCCTCTGAAACAGAACAAGTCCCCAGGTTCATACCTTTCAGTGATGCAGAACTGATCACAGATACATCAAACTCTGACTCTCCTCCTGAAACTGCTCTTTTGAACCCTGAACATTTGCCATCTGCGAACGTGAACATTGTAACGTCAGCTGAAAATACATTGTTTCCAGATCAGACAGTTCCTGCAAAACTGAGATACAACTTGCGACCTCGCAATATGGACAAATAAAGCAGGCAAACTGCCAATTTTCACATTTGAATTTTCTGATACATTGCCTCCAGCCAGGAAGTTTACTATTATTTTTGTTGTTTCAAAATTTTGCCTTGCCGTCTGGGTAGCCGTAGGGTCGTGGCTGTGTGCCTAGTTGAATCTGCGGGGGTCAGACACAAGGTCGATCTTTCTGTTAGTTCTGGGAACTCCCAGGGCTGATAGAGGCATTTTCATCTACGTACACATCATCAGTGGTCGCGAACGGTCGTAGAAGATGGAGCTTCCTGAGCTGCAAAGAAAGAATGTAATTTATGTTCGCAGAAATAGACTGTACCGAATACTTCACAGCAAATGCTTTCTAATGCAATGTGCAGTTACGTTTTTAATCGTTTTGATAACGTTGGTGGGTGGAATCATCTTTGGTGTGCATTTGATTTTCATGCCGGTAACTACAGTACCTCCCCTTGATCCTACTACTTCTACGGTTTCTTCTATGCATTCTTTTCACTCATTTCCTGAACACGAACAAGCTCGACGCTCAGAATTTATTAACAATACATTTGTACAGCTCTTGCATCAACACCAACTGGTAGTTAATACTACAGACTGCTGGGTGTGCGGCTTGATACCTCACACTATGGATAAAGGCATTCCCTATCTAGTCTTGCCTTTTAGCTACAATGGATCATTTCAGGCCTTTCAGACCATTTTTTCATATGCCCTTGAGACCTATCCTCCGCGTCCACCACGGTCCACTAAATACAACTCAGCCAACAAAGCTTTAGTCCAGGGAATTATTGACATGATTAAAGACGTCAATAATACTCCATCTTACCCTAGAGATGAATTACGGGTGTATTTGAGTTGGAACTCTACAGAGTATCGCCTTAGTTTGGGAGAAAGCAAGCGTAAAAGCTCCACTTCAGTTTGGGTCGTGCCTCACCGAGGTCAGGTCTGTTTGCAAGGAAATGGGAGAAATCTGAGAGCTCAGCTAGGGAGAAGTGAGTGCGTTGAGACTTACGTATTTCCGTCTAACTCCTCCCCTGCCTTCCTTACTGCTAGGGGTACTTACTTCATCTGTCAAGACAGAGCGTATACATGGCTGCCTGCTGACTTCTCAGGTTCATGTTATATTGCTCGATTGTTACCTCCGACATACACTGCTTCTTCAGATTATCACAAGACCAGAGTAGCAAGAGGTGTCTTCAGCAAGGAAGATACCGCTGGTCAGGAAGCTGGAGACTTCTTCAAAGGTTTCCTTCCGTTTTGGGGGCCTATGGCCAATAGTAGAAATCTACGTCAACTAACACGGGTAGTTGAATCTACTATTACAGAAACTGTTGGTGCCCTTAGTAACTTAACAGCTGAGCTTCAGGCGGATCGTCTCATGACGTTGCAGAACCGAATGGTTCTAGACGTAATACTTGCAGATCGAGGTGGGGTATGCAGAATGATCCAATCGAGCTGCTGTGTCTTTATTCCAAATAATGCTCCAACAGTCTATGAAGCGATCTCTAAGCTACACAAGATTTCCGACTCTATACACGTAGATAAGGGAAACTGGTCCTTCATGGAGTGGTTTTGGACTCTGGTATCAGCGTGGGGATGGAAGGTTCTGATGGTCATTGGTGCCATCCTAGTATTTCTGTTCTCGTGCTGCCTTATTATCCAATGTGGTCCCGCTTTGTGTAGTCTCTGTGCTGCAACCTGTTTCAGAAAACCACCTGCATTTGGAGAAAAGGTACGAGACAAGATGATGGTGCAACAACATGTCACTGACCTAATGAGCATAGAATTAGACTCTGACTCTGACATAGACTGAGTAATTGCCTATGTAAGGGCAAAAGGAGGGTCTGAGGTTCCGTGACGATTTTACTCGTGTTTGTAACATTGTCGTAAATACATAATTTTGGTATCAGTGAACCGCAAATGATCCATTTAGTATATCCTGGTGTTTTCGCCATGCTACGAGCAAGAGCACTCCAGTTACAAACACATTTCTGTTCTACCCATGGCATCCATCTTAGAACACGGAAGCCATTTTGTATTCCTTGCCCTCACATAGTCAATGGACACGCAATGACCTCTTTTCATTTAAGGACACGTAGGCTTTAGCCGGCGGTTCACCTTGCGAGGGACACGTGCACCTTAGGCCAGCAACGCTGTGGCAGCATGACTCGGCAAGAGCTGCCTCCCCAGCCTGAGGCCAGTCCTGCTATACTGGTTCTTGTGTTCGTTGGCCTGATCATGATTAGGCGGCCGAAGCTGGTAACCGTGCCCATTTACGACCCACAAACATCTCTTATCCTGTCTTTCTATCTTCTGCACCTGGCTCTGCTCCTTTCCTTCTGGGCCTTTATTAGGGGGAGGTAACGAAATTTACGATGAGGCGGTCCGGGTCTTGAATGAGAAATTGACATGGGATTATGATGGAATAGTGGGAACCCCTCATTCGTAATGTTTTGACATCAGATACTGTTGACGATTCCTGTGCAACGCCAAATATTTATTGTTCAAGACACGAATGTTTAGAACTGTGGTAACATGTAAAGAATTTGCCCCGAGCAGAATATTTAGTATTTAAGGAGTAACCCTCTTTGTACAAATTGAACAGGCTCCTAGACACTGCCCCTGTGCAGTTTCTGTGACTTCTGTGTCCCTGCAGTAATAAACCTTTGGTCTTTGACGCCACCATCGAGAAGCCCGTGTTTCTGTTTGTTTGTGCACCGAGACAGGTAGAACTCCGGGGTCTTCGGGTGTTATCCCTGACACCTCTGGACAGAACCAAAAAAGTCCAGAACTCCAGTACGAGGCACAGATACACTGGAGAGGTGAGGGGGTGACAGAGGACAGATGGTACTCTTGTTTGGCTCCTGAAATGTGATGGGTCTCAATTTCCCACAAAAGCGACAAAAAGTCTGGAAATATCTCACAGACCATCACCTCGATATA
Source organism: Lissotriton helveticus (assembly GCF_964261635.1). Taxonomy (NCBI): domain Eukaryota; kingdom Metazoa; phylum Chordata; class Amphibia; order Caudata; family Salamandridae; genus Lissotriton; species Lissotriton helveticus. The sequence goes on from NC_136057.1 coordinate 1,168,470,689, forward strand.
GTGGCCCTTCAGGAGACACACTCTTCCATGGTGGAGGACACTCGCTTTTGCCACAAACAATACTCGTTGATATACAGGTCTTCCGTACTCACTAAACATCGGGGGGTTGCACTCCTCTTTCATAACTCTACCAAATTTCAACCGGCCGATATTCGGACAGACAGGGAGAGATGATTACAATTGGGGGTGAGGTCGCACACTACTCACACACCAGCGGGATTGCCCCTAAGGACTGTGGTAAGTGTAGTTCGTGTTCCGCAATGCATCTTCTTTCGATTCTCTGCTATCTTCGCTATCTTCGCCATCCCTGGACACGTGTTTCAGGGTATTTACCCCTCATCAGCAGGGATTAGGCCGTGTTCTGGGGTTGCCGGTGGATGCCAAATATTGCCAGGTTTAGTACCACTCAGGCGCGCAGGTGCGGGGTCCCAGGCTCGTCAGCCAAGTGCTCGAGGGAGATTTAAAATTACAATTGGGGGTGGGGTCGCACACTACTCACACACCAGCGGGATCGCCCCGAAGGACTGTGGTAAGTGTAGTTCGTGTTCCGCAATGCATCTTCTTTCGATTCTCTGCTGTCTTCGCTATCTTCACCCGGAGGGATGATTAGCTATGGTCAAGGGCACTCTGAAGGGTAAACTCTGCACATTTATTGCAGCATATGCGCCCAACACGGGGCAGGCAGCATTATATATATTCTCCTAACGAAAATAGAAGATTTTGCAGAAGGGCCTACAATTTTATTAGGGGACTTTGATCTGACTTGGCAAGCCAATCTCAATAGCACACATTCTCACAGATCAGACACTATTTACTTCTCCATGGAGGCTAAACAACAAATACACAACATGGGCCTCAGAGATGCCTTTTTCTACAGAGATGCCTGGCGTACTCTATACACCCAGACGCGAGACTACACATTTTATTCTCACGTACACCACACATACTCCAGACTTGATTATATTTTTATTAGCATGAATCTATTGGGAACTCTCCAAGAGACCATGATTTTTCCCCTATCCATGTCAGACCACAGCCGTTCACCACTAACAAATGGTATATCCCGACGTCACTCACGAGGGATAGGGTGCTTTGTACAGAACTCAGGGAAATGATCACTGACTTTTTTGCCCTGAATACGCCCGAAGATACGTCTGTATTAAATAACTGGGATGTTTTTAAAGCAGTCTTCCAGGGTAAATGCATAGTACTCAACTCCACCCCAAATAAGCAAAGGACTAAAGAGCGGAAAGATCTTGAGTCTGAATTAGAACTTGCCGAAAACTAATCATAAAACTAATCCCACTAGAGAATCTCTCAGCAAACTTACAGCGCTTCGGGGGAAACTTCAGACAATTTATAATAACAGGGCGGAGCTTACACTGCTGAAACTGCATCAACTCTCCCACTCCCAGGGAAATAAGATAGGTAGCTAGACAGTTAAAAAAAAGCTGGAACGGGAATACATCGGCTGCATTCAAGATGGGAAGGGTTGGTTGGTTCACAAAGATGTGGAAAAGGCCGATCTCTTTGGATCCTTCTATACTACACTCTACACTGAGGAACCTCAAGATAAGGACTTGCAACACAGCTACTTTTCAACATTGCAGTTTCCCCAAGTTTCACAGGACTGTAATGATACACTTGCAGCCCCTATCTCTCCTGAATAATTTGGCATAGTCATTAAAGCTCTTAAACTTCACAAAGCTCAGAGCCCCAACGGATTGACGGCCCAATTCTATAAATCCTTTGCCGCATATCTTATACCCCACCTGACACGACTTTTTAACAAGATGGCAGAGGACGGAGAGGTCCCTCACTCCATGGCCGAAGGATTAGTCACAGTTATCCCCAAACCCGGGAAAAATCCACAATTGTGCGCCTCATATCGCCTCATTGCCCTTTTAAAGTTGGATGCAAAGCTCTATTCGGCTATTCTGGCTGCCAGACTGAATTACCTTATGCCAGACCTTATCCACCCTGACCAAGCCGGATTCATTAAAGGGTGCCAGACCCATGACAACAGCCAGCGTATAGTACATCTCATTGAGAAAGCTACCAAACGGAAAATACCGGTAGTGCTGGTTGGGTTATTCGCTTAGAAGGCATTCAACAGGGTGGATTGGTTGTTCCTTTTTATTAAGCTTGCACAATTTGGCTTTGCTGATAAATTCATTACCATGATCAAGGCTAATTATGTACAACCTAGATCTAGAGTACAAGTAAACAGGATCTTGTCAGCCCCCTTTTCCTTTACTCGAGGGACTCACTATGGATGCCTGTTATCACCCTTACTATTCGCTCTTAGCATTGAACCATTGGCAATGTCCATCCGAGCAGCCCCGAACATCAAGGGAATTCTTTTAGTGGTGATTCCCCCAAAATATTATTTTTTGCTGATGATGTGCTTTTGTCTCTTACTGACCCGTCCAATTCCCTCCCTACACTTCAAACCGATCTTGCACGATTCGAAACAGTAGCATGTTTTAAGGTTAACTTAGTCAAATCATATATACTTAATCTCATGGTTCCAGAAGAAGAGGTCTAACACTTGCAGAGACACACTTTGCTCTAGTGGACCTCCCGCTCAATTGACGCCTTGCGTGGAGGGGCCATAAAAGGCTACCTTCCCATCATCAATCTCTTAACCAACTTCAAACCGATATTACTCAATGGAACCTTCTTTTTATATCTTGGCTAGGCCGTATACATGCGGTCAAAATGATGGTGCTTCCTAAACTATGGTACCTTTTTCAGGCATTACCCATCAAACTTGACAGGGATTTCCTTCCCAGTTTATATGGCAGGGAGGGCGGGCACGCTTTTCCTTCTCCATATTGCGATGACCATGGGCGGAAGGAGGGGTGGGCCTACACGATTTTGGCCTATACTATAAAGCTACCCAGCTACAAGTGGTCCAAACGGGAGTCAGAGAAACATTGGCTCTATATGGATTGTATCATTGCTGGGAGGACTATCTGGGACCTCATTTGGGGTCCCTGGAGGGAGAGGCCCGCAAACCCTTACATTAGCACTCCTATTCTCACCACCTTGAAAGTCTGGGACTCTGTATCAGGGAAAGAGCAATGGACCACACTCCCTTCACCTTCTACACCCCTCCATTTCAATCCGGCTTTTCCCCTGGCCCTCCAAGAAGGACCATTACATTTGTGGAGGGAAGGTGGTTGTCTGCCACTGACTCCTTTATTCCACAACTTTGACCCTCTTACTTTCGATAATTGTAAAAAGGATTACGGTTTGGGACCTGCTGAATACTATCATTACCTTCAACTGAAGCACTGGGTCCTCACACCATACATTTGCGATGCAGCTACACGCCCACTTATAAAGTTTGAAATATACGTACAAAACGTAGGCTCTATGAAAGGGGTGATTCCCTTTTTATAGACCTACCTGCTTACTTCTAAAAACTCCCCTAGAAAACGCTACATGAATATGTGGGAGGGGATCGTACAACGCAACATCTCTGACAGGGAATGGTCTGGGCTATGCTCAGATGTTATGAAATGTATTCACTCTTTATAACTCAGAGAAGCCCATCTCAAAATAATGATGGACTGGTGCCTGTACCCCTCTAAGCTTGCAAAGATATTCCCGAACACATCAGATAGATGCTGGAGGGGTTTTGGGCTCTTGGGTGACTTTCAACACATTTGGTGGGACTGCCCCACCATATGCCTGTTTTGGGAGGAAATTCTTGCACACATTAAAGATATTCTGGGCTACCCCATTCCAACTACCATGGCAGAATCTTTTAGGTCTTCGGGATCCATCGCTTGTATATCAAACCAAGGCGGACAAGGCTATGATGTGGACATGCATAGGAATGGCGAAAGTAGCGATGGCGGCAGTCTGGAAGCGGAAGGAGGCTCCTACGGTTTCATTGTGGCATTCCAGGCTCTGGAAATTATTGTGCCTTGAAATGATGTCAGACATTTTTCAAGACGACTGTAACATTTTTGATTATAAATGGGGACCGCTGGTTGCATTTCTTGCAAGGGGATTGCCCTCAGCAGTCTGTCCTCCGTCCGTTAGAGATATGCATCTCTTTCAATTTTAAATTATCTGTACATGACTCGACCTTGTAATACTCTGATAACATGTTGCTGCCACCATTATTTTGTTAGTAGGGAGGGGGGTGGGTCATTTGATTATTTTTTCCTTTTCTTTATGGAGGTTCTGTTTTGGGGATTTCCTTTTATATAGGGGTTCCTACCCAGTTGGAAGGGTTGAAGTTAAAACCTGTCACAAAAGAAAGACGGGCTGAATGCATCATTTTCTTTTTTACTGTGGACACATTCTGGGCCTTGCAAATATTGAACTGTGTACCTGTTACTTTAGATCTTTTATGGGAAGATGGCTTGAAGGGATCACTGACAGAATATTGAGGAGGAAAATATCGACCTGACAAAATATTGAGGACAAAATATCGAATGCCAAAATATCGAATTCCTATCTACAAACAGGTAAGTACAAAAAAAATATTGAATCCAAAATATTGTTGTAAAAAATACAGTCAAAATATTGAATTTTATAAAATGTCTTAAAAGTAATTTAAAATTAATGAAATAATAAATATAATTAAATAAAGCATACTTAAAATATATTAACGTAATATTAATAAAAAATATTCCATATTTTTAGCGTAGAATAGTGGAGGGCAAAATGTACTATTCCCACTCCAGTGAGTGCAACAGTATGGAAAGCATTGGATAGCATAGGGGTAAAAATTACTATTCCCACTCCGGAGAGTGCAACAGTAGGGAAAGCGTTAGATAGCGGGAGGGTAAAAATTACTATTCCCACTCCAGTGAGTGCGACAGTAGGGAAAGCGTTGGATAGCATAGGAAAAAATTACTATTCCCACTCCAGTGAGTGCAAAAGTAGGGAAAGCATTGGATAGCGGGAGGGTAAAAATTACTATTCCCACTCCAGTGAGTGCAACAGTAGGGAAAGCATTGGATTGCGTAGGGGTAAAAATTACTATTCCCACTCCAGAGAGTGCAACAGTAGGAAAAGCGGTGGATAGCATAGGGGTAACAATTACTATTCCATCTCCAGAGAGTGCAACAGTAGAGAAAGAGTTGGATAGCGGGTGGGTAAAAATTACTATTTCCACTCCAGTGAGTGCAATAGTAGGGAAAGCGTAGGATAGCATAGGGGTACAAATTACTATTCCCACTCCAGTGAGTGCAACAGTAGGGAAAGCGTTGGATAGCGTAGGGGTAAAAATTACTATCCCCACTCCAGTGAGTGCAACAGTAGGAAAAGCATAGGAGAGCGTAGGGGTAAAAATTACTATTCCCACTCCAGAGAGTGCAATAGTAGGGAAAGCGTTGGATAGCGTAGGGGTAAAAATGACTATTCCCACTCCAGTGAGTGCAACAGTAGGGAAAGCGTTGGATAGCGTAGGGGTAAAAATGACTATTCCCACTCCAGGGAGTGCAACAGTAGGGAAAGCGTAGGATAGCGTAGGGGTAAAAATTACTATTCCCCCTCCAGAGAGTGCAACAGTAGGGAAAGCGTTGGATAGCGGGAGAGTACAAATTATTATTCGCACTCCAGTGAGTGCAACAGTAGGAAAAGCATAGGATAGCTTAGGGGTAAAAATTACTATTCCCATTTTAGAGAATGCAACAGTAGGAAAAGCGTTGGATAGCAGGAGGTAAAAATTACTATTCCCACTCCAGTGAGTGTACCAGTAGGGAAAGTAATGATTTAATAATTTAATAAAAATACATTAATTACCAATACCAATAAAAAATGTATTAAAATTAATTACCAATCACATAATGTTTAATAATCAATCAAGTATAAATACAAAGACATTTTAGTTATTACAAATGAATTACCTACTCATAATTAATTACCAACTAATTAATTTTAAATGCCAAAAATTAATAAATAATAAAAAATATTCCAATTAATAATTAATTAACAGTACATTAATTATCAATACACAAAAATAATTTGTATAATTATTTAAATACAATTAACTTACTTCCCACCCTATTCCCCTATAAACCAACAACCTGCTATGAATAAAACAATAATACTATTAACATAATTATCAATGAATCAATTAATATAAATAAATTACCTATTAATACAATTAATTACCAATTAATAATTAATTAACAATAAATTAATTATCAATACCAACAAATAAAAATAAATATTTACTTAAATACAATTAAATTCCTTCCCACCCGATTTCCCTATAAACCTACAACCCGCTACAGTACTAAAACGCAAAAATAAATAAAAAATAATAGATAATTCCTAAAAAGTAATATTTAATTCCTATAATTAAATTACTTCCCACCTATTCCCCTATAAACCCACAACCTGCTACAGAATTAAATTATGAAAAAATTAAATAACAAAAAATTCTTTACTTTAAGAAAATTAAACACACATTATAAAAATAATATACAATTTTAACACATATACTAACACACAAAACACTTATAAAAATTCGATATTATAAAAAAATCGGTATTTTGACCGTCGATATTACTTACCTAAATTTCGATATTATTAACAACTATATTATGTCCATTTGATATTATGCCCATTCTATATTTTGGATTCGATATTATGTCCATTCGATATTTTTTTTCGATATTGTGATTAGTTACCGGCTTGGAGCTATGCCTTATACTATGCATCAACTCTGGACTTTTATCACTGCTGTACTTTGTAAGCTCCACTTGATCTTTTCTTTGTCATATGGTACTGCAGTTTATACCTATATGCTAATAAACATATGTTTGACAAAAAAAACCTAGTCTTATCCCAAACCTGAAGAGTCAACGGGCCATTTCCAACCATTCCTTATGGCCAAACAGAAGAAGCTGCAATATTTTTTCTCTCAGATCTATTAACACCTAAACTTGGAGAAGCAACCTACAACGCCCTCATGTCTGCTCAGAGGTTGTTCGTGCAGGTAAGCGCCGGGGCGGGTGGGGCAAAGTTGACAGACAACGGTATAGGGAAAATTACATAAATAAATCCTAATTTGTCCTCTATCAACTTCCCCCACTCCACCCTGCCCCACTGCTCTACTGCGCTTAACTGCACGGAACCAGCGGTGGCTGCTACCCAAAAGGTTGCAGAGCGAGTGGCATGAAAGGACAGGGTCTATCCTGGCCATAGAGTCATGAAAACCATGGCCAAGCAGTTAATAGACAAAAAAAATGCAAAGCACCTTGGAAACCTGATTTGACTGATTAAATGAGACGAAGGAAACAAAGGTTCAAGGTGGAGAGCTTCAGGTAGGCAACTGAGGCCCAGATTTCCAAAATTCTCATGCAATGCAGCGCATCGCAGCAGCCAAAAATGTTGCACTGCATCGCTTGAGAAGGAGAGAGCAGGAGAGCAAAATACTTACAGAGATATGCCACTCTTCTCCCCTCTAGCTAGCGCTGGTGCAGAAATGTGCCTCCAAGCACCATGCACATACCTTTGCGCCATAGTGCAAGGGTGCTTGAGCGAGGAGAGGTGAGGAGAGCACCATATGTCTGTAAATATGGTGCTCTCCAGCTCTCTCCTTCTCACGCGAAATATTTGCGGCTGCTGCACAGTGTGAGAAACTAGTAAATCTTCCCCTTAAACACAAATCACAGATGAGCCTCGTACATGACCTTGTTTTAATCTGAAGAGATCCCATGATATTCGACAAGCTTACTTTACTTGTCTTTTGGGAGAGGAGACCTTTGAAACGTAGCAGTCATTCTGTAGCTGGATTTACAGAAACGAAGCTCAGAGAAGAAAAATAGAGGTTCTATAAAATGTTTAATATTATTTTATTATGTTTAGAACACTGTATAAAACACTACCCACATGCTTTCTAGAAAAAGTGCATTTCTTTCACTTTTTTCTCAAACGAAATGCCAGAAAAATGCCCCCACTTTCTCCCTAAATATCCAATGATTAATCGGTATTTCACAAAGTGCATCAGATCGTATATGCATATACGTCTATCTTCTAGGCATTGCATTATAAAGACAGATTATTTTAATCATTTATGGTTTCATTATTTTCCATAATGTTCTTCCTTAATCGCACTTGACATGCATTTCTTCTATTTAATCTATTACAGAGATGCCGCTCTAGTCCCAAATGTATTTAAAGCAAAACAAACAATTAGTGGCCTATTCTGCAAACGTGACTTCGCAATGTATATCTAAAGCATTTCTTCAAGAATACTCCATTTTAAATTAATATGTAATCTATTGATAATTATTTTTTCCTTATACACCATTGTATCATGAGAAAGGATTTCTGTAAGGTAGGTTTTAGGTTATTGTACCAGCAGGCTCAATTGTTCATCACTGCAAGCAAAAAGGGGGAGAGGAAACAGGCATCGGTGCAATAAAAATGAAGATACAGTTAGTGTATTGAGGTGCTCAAAGGAATTCTCTCATTCAAAAGCCTCTAGGGATTTAGAATATTATTTAATAAAACACCTTTCTTACAGTGAATCTACATGCAAATTGAAATTGGTAACATGACTGAGTTATCAATCTGGAATGTCGGCAAACAAGCAGCTCACACTGGCAGGCAATTACCTGTGGCCATATTGAATCTATCGATGGTCCATAAAACTACTCTTGTATCATAGATACATCTAAACTCTTGCACTTTCCAAGGCCATCAGTCTCAAAATTTCTTTGGTCCCAAAATAACTGCTGTCAGTACTGAAAAACGTGCCTGGCTGTATGTGTGCACCTTACCCAAACGATATCCACTTATATTGTGTTCTAATATGTATTTTGCAAATCAACATCAATAACTACTGTGTGTAAAAAATTAAACGATTTAGGGAGAGCCTGCGTTTGGTAAATTGTATGGTTTCACCTTAATCATCATATCCAATTAAAATTATGATTTGGAAATTACTGTTCTTATTATAGGGAGTCCTAATTTACTCCCACAAAACAAAAAAAAGAACGTCCTTATTAAATAATAAAAACAGGGAAAAAGGCATATTTTATTGCATGCAAGTAGATATCTGCTGTTGTCTGTGAAAAGGGACGTGGTGTATCATATTGCGATGAATTGTTTTACATCGGGCTTAGACTAAGGGGTATTTCTTCTGTTATGAAGAGACAAACTGTAACTTAGGACCCCATTAGGATGGCGGGCTGATCGCCCCCGCCGGGCCGGCAGTAGTCACCGCCGGCCCGGTGGGGGCGATCAACCCGCCATCTGTGCAGAAATGACCCCCCGCCATGTTACAATGGCTGGGGGGGTCCGCGGCGGACGGAAAGACCGGCCACCGCTTTTCCGCCCGGCCGAGCATGCGGAGTCTGCTTGGGGGGCCCCTTGCAGGCCCCCAGGGACTCCAGGGTGCACATGGGCCATGCACAACATGCCTTCCTGGCATTGTGGCGGGCGGTGCTGAGTGCACTGCATGCCACAATGTTAGGAATGCAGGATGGCCCGCCACTGTGGGGGGTGCATCCTAATGGCACCCACGGGACCCCCTCCCCCCTTATGGCGGGAGGTCCCTTTTTATGACGGGATGGCGGGCGGACAAAGTTCGCCCACCATCCTAATGTGCCCCCAAGTGAGCTGGGATTGTCGAAAATTAAGAGTTGTAATAATGTGAAGAAATGAACATTTGTGCAGTCTTAAATGAAAATAAAATGCATGTATATGCATAACAATTGTATACAATACAATACAATACAATACAAAATATTTTTATTGTTGAATTAATAAAAATCCTTACAATAAGAAAGGAAAGATTAACCAGTGTTTGCAACGCAGGTTATATTATAAAAAACAAGAAGATAACAGTTTAAAAAAAGAGTTAAAACTAGATCTCTACTCGAAACCCGCCCCCTCTTACAGGATAAGGATTTATAGAGTGGGCAGGGGTTCACTAGCAAAGAGGGTGGGGCAAGGCAATATGTAAAATGATCATTGGGAGGCCTGTAGCTGCTTTCTAATTTCCATCATAAATTTGAGACCCCGACAGGTCAGGATTGGAGATGAACCTCCCAGCCAGAAAATAACGGCCTGGCGACATGTTCTTATTTTCAGGTTGTTCAATATGGCGGGAGGTCCTTTTTTATGACGGGATGGTGAGCGGACAAAGTTCGCCCACCATCCTAATGTGCCCCCAAGTGAGCTGGAATTGTCGAAAATTAAGAGTTGTAATAATGTGAAGAAATGAGCATTTTGCAGTCTTAAATGAAAATAAAATGCATGTATATGCATAACAATTGTATAATGCAACCATATTTACTCGTACTAGGCCTCAAATGGTTAACGCAACATTGCCTGACAAGCTGACTTGACTAGAAACCCCAAATGTGCATAACATGTTTATTTCTTGACCTTTCCATGAACACATTTTTCATAATTAATAATAGTTGCATAACTGTTTTCATATATTTCCAAACAATGTTTATTTGTAAACAAAGGTCTCTGTTAACATATGATTAGAAATGAGTCTTTTAATGGAGTAGTGAATAGTTCATATATGAAGATGCTGTATTCTTAAAGAGAATACATGGTTGCTGTGCTAAATGTTTCAATTTTTGTTGTATTGATGTTTCAGCTTCTACATAGACCATTATTAAACACATGAATACATTTGATATATTGGAAGTTAGAAATGTAGTTTATATGTGGGGAGCAGATCTGAATGGGAGAATGAGCTAGAATGAATCTTAGAACTGATACAGCGTATTTGGAAACTCAACACTGCTGCCTGTAGACTGTTGTATTTCTGTGAGAAAATGAGCCTAATCCCATTTTAGCATCGAGAGCTGACTGGCTGGCTGAAGGAGGAAGAAGACAGCAAGCTGCAATATTGATATAGATCAAAGCCCCGAATTTGAAGACTGGAAAGGTGCAGTTTCAAAGTTGGTGGCTGTATTGTCAGTCTTGCCAAGTACCATGTATCAGGCATTAGACTAACGCATTTATATGTGGTGCTCTGCATCACTGCACTGAAATGCATTGTCACGTAAATTAACGCCCAACTTAACTGTTATACAAGCTCTGGAACTACAGTGTGTGGCCACACCAGGCTACTGCCAACTCACTCCTGTGGCCTGCTCCGGCTTCCCATGCAGGCTTGCCGGGGCACCGCCAGCAGTGAGGCTCACAGTTGTGCTGCTACAAGGTATTATTTTGCAAGCCTGCAATCATGATTTCCGCTGCGTCATCACTGAGTCACTACAGCCTGACGTCACAGCCCGGCTGGGGCTGTGACCAATACCGAGACACCCTGGGAGTTGTCTGCCCTAATGGTTGTCTTAACTGGCTGTGGCGCCACGGGGGATGTGACCTCACATCCTCCTGGGAGTCATGTGTGGAAGAGGCGGTAGTCCGGCAGACTGGTTGACAGCATGGCGCAGCGGCTGCTGAGGGACTGCATGTTTGCCGGTGTCACTGACAATATTGGCATTTGGATTGCAACTCACAGCACTGCTGCTCTCACCTATAGACCAACCGGGCAGCCGCTTTATGGGCACGTCGGTGCCCGGGGGCTAATTTCTGGCCCCTGGCACTGATTCTCTTTGGGCAGTATGGCTCTCGTGGCCGAGCGAGGGTCAGTGAGTGTATTAAGCTATGCAGTGACAGAGTCGTCACTGTCACTGAGTGGTTGCAAAACTGGCTGCAATGCCAGGCAGAAGAGGTGGATTACTGCAGGGGAATCACAGGTGGCCACCTTGAGCTGCCTAGTCTGGTCGCCGACACACCAGAAGAGCACGTTGCTGGCTGGCTCTGAAGATCAAGAACTGAAAGTAAGTAGTCTATCCAGTGCCTTGACTTCAAGTAGTTGTCACTTAACTTTCCCAATTTTTTATATTATAATGATCAAATAAATGTCAGACAGAGCACATGATCTTACTATCTCAAGGGTTTTTAGTGCAAACAGGAAGATTAGCGCTCAGACTAGTACACTTTAGGTTTTTTATGCTAAGAGTAAGAACGGTGCTACGAGGTCGGGGGAAATACCCTGTAACCCCCGTAAATGTGTGAGTCAGGAAACCCCCACCAGTAATGAGAACACAATCCTGGGCACACGTTATGGGGATATAACAATGGTAAAAATGTCTCATATAGAGCCAATTTCTGTGGTCGACACCGGTGATCCAGGCAGATCTCACAGTACATGTAAGAGTTCCTGTAGTGAGGGTGGCTTGATTGAGAGGCTCACTGCGGGTGGGGCTGGGAAGCCCAGGGTAGCAGTGGAACCTATTGGAGGTTGGAAAAGTCCAGGTGTGCCATATAGAAATGAGGGTAGAACGCAGGAGGAAGTGTAAGACGCCTAAGGAAAAATGTAGCTACTGACGTCCAGGTAATGGAGAAGGCACTAAGGCTGGGGAGCCATACTGCTGGGAAGTATGAGACACTTTGGGGACAGTATAAGGAACATCCAGTGTCAGGAGTGAGCAAAGGGCGGGTGCGCCGAACTACTCCAGTTGGTAGGAGAGGATGAACAGACACTGGGTCCACTTCGATTTCCGGATGCGGACGTTTCCACCCTCCAATAGGTTCTGCTGCTACCCTGGGCTTCCCAGTCCCATCCACAGTGAGCCTCTCACTCAGGCCACCATCACTACAGGAACTCCTACATGTTCTGTGAGATCTTCACAGGCCTCGTGACTCTTCTGGTCCATCCACCACGCCACACAGCCCTGAAGAAGTAATGGGATAATTCCCCCATGTGACGAAACACATGTCGGCTGGTTGTTTCTTTGTTATTGCAATATTAAATACGTTCGAACAAATATACTGGTTTCGACCACAGAAATTGGCACAATACGAGACATTTTTACCATTGTTATATCTCCATAACGTGTGCCCAGGACTGTGTTCTCAGAGCAAATGATCTTGTTGTTCAAGGCCCACCACTGATTAGGGAACTTTAAAGCCACATCTCAGCCCACACGGACCCCATGAAGGACACGTTATGCCCGACATAATAGACTAAAAGAGTTGGGGTAGGCGAAGGAGTCAGTTGGCAGGCCTGGGCATCACTGCCCTCCAAAGATGATTTTGTTTTCACATTCTGGAGATCTGATCAGGTTTTGCCTTAGATGCAGTCATGCAGGGCTGGCTGTCCATTTGATCCATCTGAGATTAACTGTTAGCACCATCAATTAGCAAGGAAGCACTAGAATTCCGTGCCTGTAATTAACTTTTCAGCTCTCTTATGGAGTTCCTTACGCCACATACATTAAACTCCTTAATAAAATGGTGCAAGTAATCACATGTGGCATACTGAGAGGCTTTTGTTTTCAGTGGACTTTACAAAGGTGCATGTATTGACTAGGGCTCTCATCCCTGCTGTTGGGGTGCTCGTCACTCACATCACTAAGAGCAGAGGCCCCGGAGTCCTGATAGTCATGCTCTCTTGATTTTGCAGGCAGAGGGGAGCAGGCCCACATTGGCTGGCAATCTAAGTGTGTTTTGTTTTTCTGCCGGACTGCTCAGCAACACTGTTACCATTGTGTGTGTTCAGGCTCACACATGATGCTGGGGCCGTGTCCCAGAGAGACCTTTGTGAGAGAGGCCCTGGAGTAATGTTAAGCAGGCTATATGTGTGTTTCCCTTTCATTATATGAAGAGAATGTATATTTTCTACTATCAGCATCTGTTATTTAGGAGACTAAAATTTTAATAAATGCTCCCACACAATGTATGTTCTTGGGCATTTCAGTTTCTCTCTATGTACAGATTACTTTTCAGTCAATCATGTGGGAGTGCTACACCATAGTGAACTGGACATCCCTATTTTATGTCAGTGGAATGGCTGTCCTAGGATTCTCAATTCATTACTTGGTGCGCTTTCCTAAACAGCATCTAGTCAGTTTTCAACAAATGTCATAATGGATATCAAAGACTTTTTGTGTTGTACTAAAGCAGTCTGTATTAGGTGTCGTCAGTAGGTGCTTGTGAAAAGCCTAGCCACTGTATCCACTAGTGCTTTAATTTAAAATCCTTATATTCTAAAACTCATATGGACAATCGGAATTTTGGAAATTCTTTTCAACTGCAGGGATCATTGTTCCTGTTAAGACTGATACATATGTCTTCCGCTGCTTGATTTGTGAGAAGAATGTCTCCTGTGGACATCTAGGACAGATTGATCTGAAACGCGGTAAAGTTTATACATATCTTCAGGGCATACAAATTTAAATGAAGCCCATCTCAGGCTACATGTCAAAGAAGAGTTCCAATGAAGACTACCTTGCCAGAGAGGGCCGTGAATACAATTCACAGGATATGTGGCAGAGCACAATGTGCCAGTTGCTGCTGATTATCATTTGGTCAACCTGTTATTGACTGACTTAGGGCTCAAATGACATTCTCAGCTTTTAGGAGGGTCTGGTATGCTGCCAATTACTTTACATGTTCAAGCAAGGAAAATACAGCTGAAGTTATATTTACTGCAGTATCTATTGGAATGGCAAAGCATTCCATTCCTTGGGAAAATTGTATTGGCTTTGGTGTAGATAGTACCTCAGTGAATGCGGGATGGCATAACTCTGTTAAAACTAGAGTACTGTCTCTGAATTCTAATGTATATTTAATGGTTTGCCCATGCCACATGGCTCACAATGTAGAATCCAATGTAGTTTCTGCTTTCTTTTCTAGCTTGAAATAGTTTGATATAGAAGAATTGCTTGTAGATGTCTACTTCTGGCTTGACTATTTTTCAAAACGTAAGAATATGTATGCTCAATTCTGCCAATCTGTTGATTATGATTGCCGCCGGATGATGACATTTATTTCTGTGAGGTGTGTAGGATTGCCCACTTTTTGGATAGACTGATTCTTCAGTTTGCTGCACTGCATTCATACTTCCTATCAACACCAGGCAGTGACAGAACAAGCAAGGCCAGGTTAAGGATACTTGTTAAGAGTTTTGAGAACCCTATGACTGAGGTCCACTGCCTATACCTTCAGGCTGTGTTACCTGTTTTTGTTAATTTTAACCTTTTGCTTCAAAGGGAAGATTCAGTCATTTACATTCTATACAATCCCATGAATTAACTAATTGTTGTGCTCTTGAGTAGAGTGTTTCATGTAGATGTCATACAGTCATTCAAGGGGAGCTCAGATGCCAGTTTATCTGATTTAACATCAGAGGAGTGCCAGATCCCAGATTCAAGTCTGTATGTTGGTATTATCGTGGGAGGAAAGTTAAGAAACATGCTACAAAGCGGGCACATTGAACTAGGATCCCAGAAAGCATTCTATGAAGCAGTAGGCAGCTTACACAAGAATGGAGTAAAGCATGCTTTGAAAGTCCTTCCAGTTAATGACAATGTTGTCAAGCATGTACAGGTCTTTAATTTTTTTGAGAAAATAAACATAGTTTTGATAGTTTGCTGTTCTTGGTGGAACGGTGTGCGACCTACCTCAAGTTTACAGAGCAGGACTTAATTTGATTAGAGCATGAATTTGTAAAATACCAAGGGCCGCATGTATCAAGCCGTTTTTGAATCGCAAAGGCCAAAATTCGCAGAATTTCGGCCTTTATGACTCGCAAACGGCCGTTTTGCATGTTTTGGGATGTATGAAACATTCCCAAAATAAGGAATTGCAAAGTTGTGCGATTCCTTATTTTGCCATAGCATTTAGGGAATCGCAATTTTGCGATTCCTTAAATGCTATGTATGTAGCATTTTTGGCTAGCGAAATATGGTTAAGAATTCGCAAATTACCACCAACTTTTAGTTGATGGTAACTTGCGAATTCTTTATAAAATGCATATTTTGGTATTTTTTAAGGTGGCATGTGATGCACACACATGCCCATAGGGCATGTATGTGCGCCATATGCACACACTTGTATATTTCAGGGGTTCAGCAGGGTGTCTTTGAGACACCCCGGCACCCTTGAAATAATTCTCAAATAGTGATTTGCAAATTGCGAATTCGCAATTTACGAATTATTTCGCAATCATTCCAATGGGCCTCCTGGCCCATAGGAATGCATTGGAAATTATTCCTTAATTGCGAATTTTCAAAATGCGAATTCGCAAATAAGGAATATTAAGGAATCGCTAAAAAATAGCGATTTTTTTCATACATACCATTTTGCAATTCCTAAATAGCGATTCCTTAAAATTCGCTATTTAGGAAATGCAAAATAGTTTGTTGATACATATGGCCCCAAGTCACCAACTTTGAGGACATATAAAAAAATAGAAGAGAAAGGGCTGCTATTGAAATAAATTGTGGTACGGATGATGTTGTCACTTACAGGATGGATGTCATTTGGCATTCAATACTCACAGAATTTACTGTTGTTGACACTCAGAGAAGAAAGCTTTTTCCTATATTAAAAGTAGCCAAACTCATCTTTACATTGCCTCATAGAAATGCTGATTAAGAAAGGGTGTTCTCAAGAGTAACAAAGAAGAAAACCAAATTCCGCCCCAGTTTATCACTTGATAGAAGAATGTCTTCTATATATATATATTTTTTATTTATTTTTATTAATGACAAGCTTATACAATGTATACACTTTTACAAACACTGGCGACCATCATTGAATCACTGGTGTGAAAACATACAACTGACTTTGAATGTTTTCTATGGTGTGACATTATTAGCAAGATCTAAATTATGAAGAGAATACCCCAAATCTTGTCTACACTTATTCTATGGGGGCTCACATATACCTCCCCTATACTTGTTCCAGTTGTCCTAAATCTGCGACCACTTTTTAGGACATCCTCTAGATTTGTACACTGTCTGCTCTATTAACATAGACCAATCCATGTCATTCCCCCACACAGTAAATGCCGGTTTTTCCAGCGCTCCCCACAATCTAGCAATGTTTTGTTAGGCAATTATCATATCAAGTGTCACCCACATCATTTCCTTGCTATTTAGATCAGTAGGGCCCCATATTGTTAGGAGATACAACTTTATGCTATAGTCAATTTTGTGACCCATTACTTCCTCCATACTTTTCGTCACTGTGGACCAATACTTCTGTATACTTCTACATTCCCAAATGATATGTATGAAAGTTCCTTCGTGTCCACATCACCTCATGTATTCCGCCACAGGTCTATATCCCATCCTTACGAACGCCAGGCCGGCAAGATATGTTCTGTGAAGTACTTTCAATTGTACAAGTCTATGCCTAAAGGAGATAGCGGTCTCCTTGGCTAATGGATATGGATAGAGGCTAATGCTTCTATCCATTCCTCATCCTCCAATCCCCCTACATCATGCTCCCATCTGGCCCGGAGTCCAAGGAGGGGATCAGATTCATTGTTGATTAGTTTCCTATAAGTCAGTGAAATGGACTTTTCTGGCATGTGTCCATCTAAAACCCTATCTTCTAATGTGGGGACTCTGGCAACATCGCACCCTTCATTATAACAGCGTGTAGTGTATGTCTGATCTGGAGGTTTGGAAAGTACATAGTGTTAGAAAGGTCATACTTAGTTTGCAGTTGGGTGAAAGTGACAATTCCTTCTGCCCTCCATAAATCTCTGACCCTGGAAATCCCGATTAAGGCCGAATCCTTTAGTGTGTCTCAAATGACACAGTCGTTCCTCCTCCCATAGCGGGTTTGCACAATGTGATCCTACCCTCCCAGACCAGACTTCTCATTGCCGCGCGCCAAGCCTTGACCGCGTGTAGAGTGGGGCCTGACAGTTTCAGCTTGGTGGGGATAACATATAGAGTCCCCATGAAGCTACCCCCCAGAAGCAGCCACCTATCCATTTGCTATCCAGGGTTCCCTTTCTGTCTATTCATGCATTAATTAATTGGGGCGAGTTCCGCCACCCAATAGTATCTTTTAATATCCAGGAGCCCAATTCTCCATCATACCACCCTCCTGTAAGCTTCTGAATGAATATTCTAGGTGGCTTTCCCTCCCATAACAGTTCTTTTTGGGCGCTTTCTATAGATTTAAAGTAATCTGCCCCTACAAGATGAGGTGTGTTCTGCAACACGTATAAAAAGCATGGTAGGAACATTATTTTAAATAGTGCTGCACGTCCCAACAGGGACAGCAGAACAGACTTCCAGTGTACGACATCACTTCGAAGTGTTGGCAGTGGGGGCAAGAGGTTACGGTCATAGAAATGGGCTGGATCCTTAGAGACATATATTCCTATATATTTGAATCCTGTTACCGCATGAGCGATAGTGAACCCTTTGGGCAAGGAGGGGAATCTACCGTTGAGAACATAAATGTCTGATTTTGACAGGTTTATACTATATCCAGAATATCTCCCGAACACGATAAAGATGTCCATCACTCTATTCAGGGAAGTAGCAGGGGAGGCCAAATACAAGAATATGTTGTCTGCATATAATGAAATACGGTCTTCCGAGTCCTCAGCCGACTTAAGTTCTCTTATGGCAGGGTCTTTCCTTATCCACATCGCAATCAGCTCCAGCATGAGGGCAAAAAGCAACGGGGAGAGAAGGCAACCTTGCCCGGTGCCCCTCCCTAGCAGATATATTGGGGACTTTCGATTGTTAACAACTATTTGGGCTAGGGGATCTTTATATATTAGCTGAATCCAATTAGAAAAACCCAGGCCAAATCCCAATTTCTTCAGCATAGAAAACATATAGGGTAATTTTATTGTGTTAAACGCCATGGCTGCATCAAGTGACACAACCACTGTGTCTTCAGTTATTGTATGTGCTCAGTCTAGGACTCCGTCTAATTATCGCAAGTTTAGTGAAGTATTTCTGGCTGGCATGAAGCCAGATTAGTCTGTGTAAAATAGTTTGGTTATGACTTGCAGTAAACGGGTGGCCAGTGTTTTTGCTAGGATTTAGGCTTCTGCAATAAGCAGCTATTGGCCTGTATGAGAAAGTTTCAGTCGTAGGTTTACAACTTTTTTGAATGACCACTATGGTTGCTAATCTCTGACCTAAGGGGAGTGATCCTTTATCCCGACTCTCTTGAAACATTGTGGTCAGGTAGGGTGCTATCTTTCTGGAGGGTAGTTTATATAGTTCAATAGGTAGGCCGTTCGGTCCCGTTGCCTTGCCCACACTCATTTCTTGTATGGCACGAACTACCTCCGTACTTTTGAGGTCTTGCTCCAAATCTGCCTGGTCCTTGTCGGAGATCCTGGGCAGGGAGATATCTCCCAACAATGAATTTACGTCTGTAATTGTGTGAGATGTCTGAGATTGATAAATCGTGCTATAATAGTCACCGAATGTCTCCGCGATCGCCTGCGGTTCAGTAAGCGTCTGGCTAGATTCAGCCCTGAGTTCTATCACTAACCTATTTGCTTGCTCTCTATGGTCCAGCCAGGCCATTAGTTTCCCAGCCTTGTCTCCCACCTCTTAAATTTTACTGAGCGTTGCCCTGTATTGCACCCTGGCAGCATCAGTGGCCAGGTCTGTGCATTGTATTATCTTTAGTTATAAGGAATGTCTGACCTCTTCTGCATTCTAGTCTCTGAGCTCCCCTTCCAGTTGTAAAATATCAGCTTCTAATCACACCAGTGCAATGAGGGAAACAGTATCACAACATTTAAGGCCTCCCACAGTGTCTGTGCTGATTCCACTGAGTTCTCATTTTTGCGAAAGTAATGCTCACTATCCCGAACAACTTTTTCTTTTATCTGGGGGATCTTTAGATGGGCTATCCTCCCATTCCCCGGCTCCCCCACCTCTATCCTAGCCTAGATGGGTGAATGGTCTGATATACCTTTTGCCAAATGGTTTACCTCTCTGACCTGTTCTAATTGGTCTGCCAGGGTTACAATGTAGTCTATCCTAGACATACTACGATGGGCCCCTGAGTAAAAGGTGTACTGCTGTTCTACGGGATAGAGCACCCTCCAAGTATCTACCAGCCCCATTGCTCCCAGAAAGTTGTGAATTTGCATTTGTGCAAGCAGCAGGTCATTTGGGGGCCAACAATCTAGTCTGTCAGACACAATGGAATTTAAGTCCCCCCCCCACACCGAGTCTCCCTGCAGGCAGGGTCAGGAGCAGGTCACTGAGGTCCTTGAAAGCTGATGCCTATAGTCCTGGTGGTACATATACTGAGACCAGGTTCAGTATTCAGCCTTCCCATCTCCCTGAGGTTGCCACGAATCTGCCCAGGTTGTCTGTCCATGTGCAATCTATCGTCATCTGGAGGTTTTCCATTCCCACAACTCGGGAGCCGGACCCAAACGCAGAATGTGCCGTTAATCCAAAGTCCCATCTGGTCAGCGCCTTGCACGCATTCCCTTGTAAGTGTATCTCCCGGAGCAAGACAACATCAGGTGAAGGCCTTTTTACATATCCATTTTTAACTTGTCCCCCAGTTTGTTGACGTTCCAGGACATCACTTTAAGTCCCTGCTTCATTTGCAGCCACATTGCTTACATGGACACTTTGTGCTGTCAAGGGAGCCTCACCGAGCATCCCACAGTGTGCAGTCGTTGAACATCTATTAACATACGCTTCTCAGTGTAAAGTGTGTGAGTCTCAATATTATCTTCTGGGCGTCACCTGTCAGTGCTGTGTAAACTAAACTAAGAACACAGCAAACATCCCCACTACCCTTGCCTGTCTCCATAAATCACTGGCTGCATCATTATACAGTTCTTGGTAGTAGCAACGAGAATCCCTTACGACAGGGGTCCCACCCCCTCAACAAACTAAATTCACCTCCCTCCCTGACTCCCTGCATGGCAGTAGTGAAACGTCCCGCCCCCAAACTTTGCAGAGTGCTTATCGCCCACCCCTAAAACTTGTCCTTTGTGAGCCAGCCCACACCCGACCAGCATTCAGTGTTTGTGAATTACCTCGCTGAACGTTTAGTCCCCTAGGGAACACTGTGATTTGTCGTTCCATTGCTCAGTCCCAGGACCCTACAAAGGGATTCACTGGGCACTCTAACCCACTCACATGGCCACTGGAGAGGACAAGTCCTCAAAGGCCTTGCTAGGAGGACTACTCTTGCCATCCATTTTGACCTTAAAGGATACAATTCAGTTATTCTTTGCCACCAGTAGCCATCAAGTTGTCACCGGGTGTAGACTCTGCATTCCGTTCCTTCCGGGATTGCCCCTCTCATTCTCTCAGACCTTGGTGAGCCTTCTTTCCTACCATGCACCATCCTTCATGCCAGTCCCATGCTTGCTCGGGGGTGTCAAAGAACAACACGTTACCTTCTGCTTCTACCCACAGCCTGGCAGGGAAGAGCATTGCTTACTTGTTGCCTTTCTCCCACAGGGCACTCTTTAATCCGAGGAAATTGCATAGTTGATGTTGCACTTTGAGCATAAAGTCCGGGAAGAAGGTTATCCTTCTGTTTTCGTATTTATTTGGTGGCGCAGTTCTAGCCATTTTTTAGTATGAAGTCCCTGTAGCTGAAAACTCTGGCTACAATAGGCCTCTGGTGCGCTCCAGGTTTAGGCCTTTCACTCGGCACTCTATGTGCCCTTTCGATTGTGAACATTTTTTATAGTCTTGTGAACTTTAGGTGAGTTGTGAATAATTCCTCTACTAATAAGTCCATTGTTTGCCCTTCAGCGCGTTACAGCACTTCTAGGATTCGCACGTTGTTACGTCGTGAGCGCCCTTCATATTCGTCAAGTTGAGCTTCCATCCTCTCACTTCGGGCCTGCAGATTATTCATCATCTTCTGGAGGGTTGTCGTGTCCTTGGCCAGAGAACTGGTGGTCGTTTCAACATATTTAATTCTAGTGTTCGTGGTACGCATATCTGCCCGTACCAAGGAAACCTTGGCAGAGACTCTCCATTCTGGTTTCCAAAGATGTTCTTACTGTCGTGATAGCTCTCATTATATCCTGGAGGGTTAGTTCTGTCGAGCCATCCTTTTCTTGTTTTTTCTTCGGTGACTCATCCCCCTCTTTATCTTTCAAGCTTG
The DNA here is from genome assembly GCF_964261635.1 of Lissotriton helveticus. NCBI lineage: Eukaryota > Metazoa > Chordata > Amphibia > Caudata > Salamandridae > Lissotriton > Lissotriton helveticus. Next base: position 1,168,492,571 of record NC_136057.1, read on the forward strand.
CACCTTTTTGCCAGGCGTACTTATCTAGTTTGGCTTGCATTGTGGATTTGCCACTCCTTCCCCCGGCCATCTTGGGTCTCTGATGATATCTGTGGCGTTCGCTGAGTGACCCACTGGCAATTGTTCTCCACCGCGTGTCTGGGGAAATGAACTAGCATGTGCTTGTTTAGTCTTCTTGAGCGTTCTAGTTGGATCCTCAGGCATTCCCTTGCTATTCCCCCACAGTAGTGGCTTTGCATTGTGGTTAAATACTACTTAGATGCTGATTACGTCAATGTAACACCCCCAGGGCACACCCAAAGTTCTATAAAGTCAGTTTCCACCACTAGACGTAGACATCTCATGGTGCCGGGAGAATACATTGTGTCTCAGAAATGGATTTTATGACTTTGTGGCGCCTCAGCACCTCTTCTGCGCTGTCATTCCAATGTTGCTTCATTGCCACGTGAAGGGGCCAATCATCACACTTTGCCCAGAACATTTTATAGGAAGGCCACAGTCAGGCCCGAAAGAGTCGACAATATTATCGCAGAGATGGTGATGTAGGCGATAAAAATTAACTCCAGTTAGGAGTATTGCCAGCACTCCAGACTACCACGCACCCAGGTCTCTCTCAATGAGGCATCTTGATGCCCTTCCCAAACAGCTGGTATAATGCGGGGTATGATGGGGCTGGTCCCGTAATTGCTCAGCTCCCTCTATCCCACTCTCTGCCAGCCTGCGTGCCTCTCACGACCTTGCGTTTGCTGCCAGTACTCACAATGCACTGGACGCTTACAGCTGTGCCATTTATTGACCCACTGATTCTTCCTGTGGATACTGGGTACCTGGACAGTTTGCTGCCGCTTCTCTGTATCCTGCTTTGGACCGCGATTAGGTCAGTTTTGAGTTTGCTCCCTGCGCAGTAGCACTCAAGCTCTTGTTTCTTGGCTCCGTTGTTAGTGTTGACGACGGGAAATTAAGTGCCCCTCCCCCGTTTCGGGAACTTCACTGCCGAGCCCGGCAGACATGCAATAGAGCTGATCTACACTACGGCATGTCCGATTTTCTAAGTTTCTCAACCGGAGTGCCCCTAATGGGATCTGCGACCGCCACAGACTAATTTAGCTGTTATTTTCACTGGATTTTATGCAGATTTTCTTCTGAATGGGTGTGTTCAATCAGAGCCGCTTTAAAGTGCAGCCACCTTGCTCGATGGTTGGCCACACCCCCCGAATGTCTTCTATATTAATGTTTCAAATGAACAGGTCTCAAGGTGAAAGATGCTATAAATAATTTCCATCGGAAAACATGTAAAAGATGGCAAGAACTGTGACATGGGAGTATAACAAGTTGCATGGAAGCAGATAATAACATCTTAGACTGTGTGCTAATTTGGTTTTGGATATAAATGTCCATAACCCTGATACAGGTTAGTGCAAGGAATGTGTCACCATCAGCCTCTGATACTCTAAACTCGACACTGTAAATGATCTGACTGGGCTGTTCGCGCTTGTCTTAGTGTGTTTTCTCATTTCAAGTTTTGTGAAGTTGGTTAGGTGTTTTGCTTGGTCTAGATGTTATGTGCATATGGACTTTGAAAGTAAATTGTTTATTTTATAATGCAAATGACAATCTGTTGCTTTCTAGTAAGTACTTTTGTATTTAACCGTGCATGTGTCTGCATATGTGAACACACATTTAATAAAGTACTGCCTCTGAAAGATTAATTTAATGTTTAATTTTATGGTTACGCATGCAAATACAGTCTAATCAGGATACAAGGGCACTAATCTTGTGCCCTTCCATTTCTGGTTCTCTGCAGCAGTTTTAAGATCTTCTTGGAGTTTCTTGTTGCTGAAATGGCTGTAATTTCTGATATTTATTTTCCCCCTGTCTTCATTGTGTAATTTTTGCCCCCAAGGAAGTGTCACTCATAGTCATTGAAATATCACTCATAATTTCACAAACAATTATGAATATGTCACACATAGAAATGTGAAACCTTGGCAGCTAAGTATTGGAGGTGTGAATATCAATAAAATTATCTCTCACCATTACAGTTATGTCATGAGGTACCACCGACTACACAATTTAGATAGGGATTATACTAAATTGTTGTGAATGTTGATTAGTGTTGGCAGAACCTCATTGTTCAAAGGTGTAGCTACTTGGATTAGGGAGATCCTGATGGCTGAGATTTAATTTGCATCTGAGAGAAAATCTTTCTGGGTGAAAAAGTCAGAGGGTGTTAGAACATTTTTATTTTGATTGTTGAATTGTATTTGTTTATCTTTATAGGAGCAGACAAAGAATGTTTATGTATGTCCGCATAGAGTTGTAGAATTGTGTGTACAAGAGAACTTGTAATGGAGGGTGAACCTCTGCAAGGAGTGAGATCTTAAATCATAATGTGCCACACTAAGATTGGTTGGTTGGTGTACTGTTCTGCAGTTATTGGTTGGTGATGAAACACAGTGCTTCACTGCTATAGTTCAATTGTTGTGGAAGTGCTGCATTGATATTGCATGATAAGTCTTCATGTATAAAATCTATAAGATTGGAGAAAAGAAATCTGAAAGTTTACGGAATAGAATCAAAACATTTGTAAATTTGAATTATTTATTTATTTTTGAGATTTATACAGCGCGTAAAATTGCCCGTAGGCGTCTCGGCGCTAGAAACTGTGAATGTATTCCCAAGGTTAGGCCGGTAACTCTTCTTGATCAAACAGCCAGGTCTTTATCTTTCTGCGGAAATGCATCAAGGATGGGCTGTCTTTGATGGAAGCTGGCAGGGAATTCCATAATCTGGGAGCTGCCACTAGGAAGCGTCTATCGCCCCAGTTGACTGTTTTTGTTCGTGGTATTTGTAAGATTTTAAGTTTGTTAGATCGGAGCGATCTTATGGAGGACTGGTATCTAAGTTGGGATTTCAGGAAATGTGGACCACAGTTGTGCAGTGCTTTATAAAGTATGCACAGAGCTTTAAACTTGATCCTGTTTCGAATCTTGAGCCAATGCAGGTCCCTTATAGTCTCAGAGATTGGTGAGAACTTTGGGATTCCAGACAGGAGACGGGCTGCAGCATTCTGGATGGTCTGCATTTTGTTGGTCACTCTTGCTTGGGCGTTGATGAATAAGCCGTTACAATAGTTAAGAGATGACAACACTAGGGCGCTTACCAGCGTCTTACCTGCTGAGGTTGGTAGAAACGGCATGATTTTCTTGATCATCCTAAGTTTATGATGGTCTGTTGCTGCAATTTTATTTGAGTGGGCCATAAAATTTAATTTATCGTCAAAAATCACCCCTAGATTTCTGACGGTGATGGCTGGTGTAGGTGGTGTTCCGTGCGTAGGGGGCCACCAGGTGTTTGACCATCCGGGGGAAAGATGTCCAAATATGACGACCTCCGTTTTTTCAGCATTTAACTTTAGGCAGTTAAAGGCCATCCACTCACCGATCGCCCGCATGCCCTCTTGGAAGTTTTCAGCTACCTTGTCTCCATTCCCGTTGATGGCCAACACAAGCTGAGTGTCATCCGCATATGAGGTAAGGCCCATCCCATAAGCCTTGATGACAGAGGCCAGGTCCGACACATAGATTTTGAAAAGTGTCGGTCTGAGGGATGAGCCTTGAGGAACCCCGCACGGTAATGACAGCTTGTGCGATTGGAAGGGCCCTAATGTGACCACCTGTGATCTACTGGCCAGGAAGGAGGAAAGCAGAGTTTTAGCCATGTGGCGGATGCCCAGGTTTTCGGCATGGTCGACCAAGATCTTGTGGTCGACCGTGTCGAAGGCTGCAGACAGATGGAGCAATACGGGTATTGCTGTACCTCCCTGGTCCCGGATCACTCTTATGTCCTCTGTAGCTTTTATTAAGGCAGTTTTGGTTCCATGGAACTTGCGGAAACCAAATTGAGTGTTATCCAGTAGTTGATGTTTTTCTATGAACTCTGAGAGTTGTAAGTTCATAGCCTTTTCCGCCACCTTGGCTAAAAAGGGAAGACTGGCTATGGGGCGGTAGTTTATTGGTTGGTCCTTGTCCAGATTAGCTTTCTTAAGTAAGGGTTTGACCAAGGTGTTTTTCAGGGAGTCTGGGTATATCCCAGTTCTGAACATTGTGTTGCAGATTGATACAATGTCAGGGGAGAGATAGTCCATGATCGGACGAATGATTTTTAGGGGACAGGGGTCTAATGCTGAGCCTGATTTAATTGTCGCCGTTATTTCCTTGATTTGTGTTTCTCCAAGGTCTAAGAACTGAAATAGTTCGATATTATTGGTCCCGTTGTTAGATGTGGGGGCTCTGGTTACTGTTTTCGTGGAGAATGCTTGATATATATCATTCACCTTTGTGAAGAAGAAATCGGCCAGAGAGTCACAAAAGACTTGGGATTGTGGAGGATTCAGGTCCGGTGCATTTCCCGCTAAGATCTTAGTTATCTCAAAAAGTTTTTTACTTGAGTTTTTTGCAGAATTGACTTGTTCAGTGAAATAGGATTTTTTCGTCTCGACAATAAGGGCTTTGTATTGTCCGAGTGCTTCCTTATAACTGGTCTTGCTTTCAGCACAGTAGGATCTGCGCCAGTGTCTCTCCCTGTTTCTACAGAATTGCCTCTTAATACGTAGCTCCTCTGTAAACCACGGGGCTGATGGCGTTGCTCTATTTCTAGAGAGTTTTTTAGTTGGGGCTAAGGAGTTGGTGGCGGTACCTATCCACTCCTGAAATTGTCGGGTGGCCAAGTTTGGTTCAAATGTTGAATCAGGTCGGGTTTTTTCGAGTAAGGTCGTTAGCTCAGCGTGATTGATGTCCTTTCAAACTTTGATGGTTTGTGGTTTCAATACAGAGTGGAGTCTGAGTCTATTTAATGTGACTGATATTTTTATTAAAATGGCGAAGTGGTCGGTCCAAGGCATTGGTAAGGTATCTATTATATTAACGCTTTGCATATTAGTAAAGATGCTGTCTAACGTATGACCGGCTATATGGGTGGGGGTGGTTACCAGTTGCCGAAGACTCATAGTGTGCATGTCTGATATCAAGGAACGGGTGTCCTTGTCAGATGCATTCTCAAGATGGAAATTCAAGTCGCCCAATAATGTAAATGAGTCTTCCAGCGATGGAGCTTCTAGTATTGCACCCAGGTTTGCTAGAAAGTTGGTGCGAGAGCCTGGAGGTCGATATGGGAGGATGCCTTTAAAATGAAACGATGGGGTGAGTTTAAGATCAAAAAGAAGGGCTTCACAGGAGGTGGAGGGGATGTGAGATATTCTGACCGTTATATGGTCGCGGGCGATGATGGCTAGTCCTCCTCCGCGCTGCCCTATTCTATCTAGACGATAGGCGTTATAGGCTGGGGGGGTCGCAACTGCCATGTCAGGATCGGATGCTCCATCCGTCCATATCTCCGTGAGAAAGAGACAATCAAGGTTGTTGTTGATAATGAGATCGTGTATTTCTTGCCGGTGCTTGACGAGGGATCGTACATTGATTAGTGCAGCGGTGGTGTCGGTAAACATAGATGCAGTGACAGCATGCGTTTTGATTTTATCATTGGTTATCTGTAATTTGACGTTGCAGTGAGGACATGTAAATTTTGTGGTATCTGACCAAAGGTGTGGATTATATTGAGCGCAGTCGATGTTAGGCCTGCGCAGTGCAATCAATGTGGATTTGGGGTAGATGTGGGGAGCCAGTCGCGGGGGTTGATCAGGGGTTCTGGCCCTTAGCCCGGTCTCGGCACGGATGAGCACAGACGAGCTTGCCTTATGCGCGCCTTCGGCCCGCAATCCTCGCGCCCGCTGTGCTCGTCCGCTGCGCCTCCGGTACATACACATTTTTGTAGTGAGGGGAAGATAGAGGGGGCGTGGCCTTGGAGTGGGCATGTCCCAATCAGGGCGAGGGGAATGGCGGTTGCAGAATCGGCGATTTCGCCCTTATCAGGTGAAAGGAGGGGTGCCTGCACACTGCAATCGTGTGACAGGGAGGGTGAGTGGATTTTAAAACAAACAATTATTCAAGTTAAAAACAGTGAAGAATGCTCACACAAACAGACTAGCTCCCGGCTGTGCCTCAGGAGAATTCAGGTTATTATGTTGTTTGCTATGTGTTGAATAATCCAATATCATGAATTGTTTTAAAAGCTTTAAGAATGTTGTGAGAGGTGATGTGACAATTTCAGTGCAAGAAGGTGAAAAGGCGTCTCCAGAGGGTATCATTATCATTATCCATTATCCGGTAATGAAAATAGGCTTCATCAATGTTGCATGATCACTGAAAATGAAGGGTGTTTGAGCTTTCCAATATATGGTATTTTTGAATCAAGAATAATTGTAAGAATGAGAGAAAAGCTTTACAAGATTAAGCCACTGCCTAGACCCACACAATTTGAAGCATTGAATATTTGAGAAAAAACAGCCATGCTAAGGAGAGAGAACAATACCAGAATAAAATCAGATGCTGGATTGTATGAGGAGCAACAGAGATAAAGGAAAGCTATAGTCGAAGGACAAGACTGTATTTAGCCATTACTACTGAAAAACCTGAGAAGTTGAAAAAGAATATAGCACTGGGAAAAGATGATGAGGGAGCTACGATGAAATGTAGATTTTCCACAGTTTTAATGGGTAGAAAATCATGATTTTATTAAAGGCACGGATGCTAATATTATGCATATCACCTTTATTGATCCTCAAAAACAGCAGCAACAAACACTAGAATTAGAACACTCAATAACTCTAGACCGCAGAACATGCATACATAAATAGAACAGGCAGCCATCTTCCTCCTTAGTAGCTGCAAAATTAATAAAGTCCAAAAAACACAAATCCTTCAGTTGATTTTGTAATCCGAACCATTGGACCTTCCCCAAACTTGATCCTGATGTCCAGCTTTTCTTCGTTAACCTAGAAAAGTGAAACAAATAAATAGTAAATAGTGTGGGTACAGCGGAGGGATAATAATAGCCTCCGTGCCTTTAATAAAAGAATTATGGGGCATATTATCAAGGGGGTTTATCTCCGCTTTTTTGGCTTTAAAAGCCAAGAAAGCGAAGATAAAATTATCTCCCTATTACCTAGCTGTCGCTAACACCAGTTAGCGACAGCTAGTAGGAGATAGCGACCATCTTGGACCCCACTTTGCATGTCAGTGATATTTATCACTAATGACATGCAAAGTGGGCGTGTCAAGATGTTAGCGACTGGAAACAGTCGCTAACATCGCTATCTCCTATTACCAACTTATGGAGATATTCGCGCTAAGCGCGAATATCTCCAAAAGCTAACACCTGCCCTGAGCAGTTCTTTGCCATGTTATCCAATGGGAGGTGGATAACATGGCTAAGAGCATTAGCTCGGTAATGCATGAATATCGCTGACTTTTCAGCGATATTCATGCATTGCGGCCGATTTTTACCGCATTTGCGATAAACCTTGGTAATACCAAGGTTTATTTGCGATAAAAATCGCCGCAGCTCAGCAGTAAATTTTTGTCTCTAACCAAGCAATAGCGATAATTATCGCTATTGCTTGGTAATATGCCCCTATGTTCTACCCATTAAAACTGTGGAAAATCTGCGATTGTTGGCTAGGCCCAGAGGCCAATAATATGCATGTTAAAAGTTCATCCAAAACTCTATCCAACACATTTTCCACAGGTTTAAAATAACATCTTTTAAAAGTTGAATCATTCGACCAATCTGCAGCCCTCCGAAATCCACCCAAGCTGAAACCCTTCATAAAAGCCTTACTAGCCATAGCCCCTCTAACAGAATGTGCCCCAAATACACTAATATCCACACCAGATGTAAGCATTACTCCTCTTACCCACCTTGCCAAAGTAGGTGATGAAACTGCTTTAAAAGGTTTCTTAAATGAAATTAACAACTGAGAACAATCACCTTGCCTTAACCCTAAAGTCCTCTTCTCATATTCTTTTAGACAACTAACCACACACAAAATCCTGTGACCCTCCAAAAGAGGATAACAAATCATCCTAGATATAGTCTTTGTCCTTTTCCTTATATCAAAACATACACCCTCCGGTTGATAACATCTTGAATTAACCTCTAAAGCTCTGATATCAGAACCCCGTCTAAAGAAAACTAAACACAAACACAAAGCTAGCTTCCAAGACAAAAACTTCAAATCCAGACATGTATTTGCTCCCCAGCTTTCCAACTCCTTCAAAACCACTGAAACATCCCAGAGAGCACCATACTTTGCTTTTGGTGGAAGCTTCAACTGAACACTCTTAACCAATCTTCTTACTAAAGCATGTCATCCAACCAGTATTCCGTCCACCAAAACATGCCCTGCCAAAATCGCAGACCTTCTTAAATTAACAGTATTATACGCCAATCCACTATTATACTGAACTAATAAATAATTTGCAACTTCCACTATAGGTGCTGATACGGGATCCAAACCTCCCTCAATACACCAATCACACCATCTTCTCCATGCAGACCTATAGACCTTTGTTGTTCCCTTAGACCATGACTTAGAGATGAGCTCCTCAGCCTCCTTTGATAGTCTATGCACTTGCCATATTCTCCTGAAACCAACCAAGCTACGAGCCTTAACTGACCCGACACCAGTTTGTGAACGTTCCCCTGCGCATCCAACAAAATATCCCTGAAATTCGGAATGGATGACCGGGTCCTCCATCAAAAAGTTCATCAAATCTGGAAACCACATCTGAGCTTTCCAAAATGGCGTTACCAGAACTAACTCTGCTCCTTCCTTCTGACTTTCGTCAACACCATCTGTATCATTGAAAATGGAGGGAATGCATAATTCCTCCCCTTCTACCACTCTTGAAGGAAAGCATCTCCGAATCCGGCCTCGAGCTTTAAAAATCTTTCAACTGAGCCTGTTCACAAATGGATCCACCTGCAGAGACCCCCACTTCTGCTGTAACCTCACAAAAACTTCTCTGCTCAACCTCCTTTTGCTCACATCTTTGAGATATCTTGAATACCAATCTGCTTCTACGTTGCTCAACCCTGGGATATACTGTGCTTGAACCATAATTTCTTTCTCCAAACAAAACTTCCAAAACTTCTTAGCTAACTCCGCGAATCCCCTCGACCGGGGACCCCCCAACTTGTTCACATATCGAACAGCCGACAAGTTGTCCAATTTCAAGAGAACACAGCACTTCACTTGATCCTTCAAAAAGCTCTTTATCGCAAAGGACCCTACCAGAAGTTACAAACAATGTATGTGCATCTGCTTCACCTCCTGCGACCATTGTACCCCTGTCGACACTGTGCCACACCTTGCACCCCATCCATGCAAACTCACATGCGACTCTATCTCCACTTCCAGCACCTCTCCAAATATTGCCCTTCTATTCCATGCTTCCAGACTCATTAACCACCAATCCAATTAATCTAGAGTCTCTTGATTCATCTTTACCCTTTGAGAGTACCTTGCATCCTGTCTCAAATGAAAAGCCTTCAACCTCTGCAACACTCGGTAATGAAGGGGTGCAGGAAATATTGCTTAAATCGATGCAGACAACAGACCCAACAACCAGCAAGCCAACTGCCTCAGCGTAATTCACTCTGCATTCCTTACTCTTTTCACTTCCTTCCTGATTTTCCTCACCTTCTCCATAGGCAATTTCAATACATATTCCAACGTCTGTATTTGAAAACCTAAAAACTTCATTTCCTGCATTGGCTACAAATACCAGATCCTCTATCACTCTCACCGCAAACTCTGTCTGCTCCCTCGCTGAACTCTTCTCTTCTGCCATTATTAATATATCGTCCAGGTAAACAATCAAACGAATCCCCCTGGACCTCAGCCAAGCTGCCACTGGCCTCATCACCTTGGTAAAACACCATGGGGCTAACGTCAACCTGAACGGAAGACTTTTGAACCTCCTATCTTTTCCCTTCCACCTGAATTGTAGGTAATCCCTTTGCTCTTGGCCCACCAGAGGTCAGATACGTATCCTTCAAGTACAGCCAACCCAATCATTTAACTCCCTTAGATTTATTACTGGCCTCATTCCTTTTTCGTTTTTTCGTTTTCTTCACTAAAAACAGATTTCTTATGAAACAACCTGGCACCACTCTCGCAGATTCTATCGCCCCTTTTGCTTTCAAGGCCTCCACTTCTTTCGTCACCAAAACCTCCATCTCTTTTGAGAATCTTAAAATTTTGGGAATCCTCTCTTGCACCGGCATCCTGATAATCTCTATCTTGTAACCTGTTACTGTTTCCAAAACCCATGGACCCTGAGTTATCTCTTTCCATCTTGTAACAAACTGGGCTAGTCTGATGCCCAATTTTATATGGATAGAAATAGGCTTTGCAAACAACTTACCTGGGGCACCCCTTGTTCGCCTCTCAGATCGCATACCTCTTGATCCTCCTCTTTGTCTTTGTGGGAAGACACTTCCCTGTTCAGTTCTGGTATAACCATAGCTTCCACTATAACTCGCTCCATAGGGTCTAACTCCTCTACCAAAGTTACTCCTGGTAAAACCCTGTCCCCTGCCAGGGAATCGACCCCACGTTCGCCCTGGCCATTCCAAAAACCTTTCTGATATCCTTCTGTGCATTCTGCAGTGAGTTAAACGTACCCACATATCAATATTCTTGACAAAATCATAGCCAAAGAGCAAACCCTCCTTCTGCTCCCCTAGCTCCTTACTAGCCAACTCCTCAAGCTCTGGGTCTATTTTGAAAAGAACGCTCTTCCTCCTCTCCATACATAATGCTGCATTTGAGTTACCAAGAAGGCATATGGCTCACTGCATCCACTGGCGCATCTCCCCTACATCAACTCCAGGGTTATTAGAATGCGCCTCCTCGCACAAATCAAATATCTTAGTTAATGACCCCAGCACATCCAGCAGTCTATCTTAGCATCCTTCGAGCCCTTTATCTAGAACCCTTCTAGGATCCTTTCCACTTTTATTGAGGAATGCCAGCATTTTTTGATCCAATTCAGGCGTGTAGGCCACTTTACTGTCTAAACTAGGTCTAAGACATTCAGATCTTAGCCTAGTTCTGACATCCTTTGGGATCTCTCTCCTTATCCACTACCTTACGTACTTTGCCACATGTTCTACCGGAGTCCACTGCAGAGACAACGGATTTGGTAATAATAATGGGTCGAACATTTCCTCCCCTTTCCCCTTTAGGATCCACAAAGTCGCATGACTCTATTTTAATCTCTTTCCCATCTAGTTTCCTATTTTTGATAGGAACCTCTTCCACATCTGACTCCTCCAAACTTGAACTACACGTTAACCCTACATCACCACTTGTAGAATTAGAGTCACACGCCACCACACTATGTTTCCCTTTACGCGCCTTTATAGCACTTCCTTTTGCCTTTATAGCAACGCCCTTATGAACTTTACGTTCATTTACTTTTGTTTGCCTCTCCTTTTCAACATGCCTCCTTTCCTGGTTTTTTTTCATACCCCGGCCAGACACCCCTGCGACAACATATACTTCTTCGGTTGTCCAGAAGCTATCCTATTCTCAGCACCTTTGTCTGATCTCCTTTTTCCTCACTTTTTTCACACTACTCTCAATCTTTTTGTCCAGTGATGCCGTCATCTTCTCCATCTAGACTTTCATTCTCTCTTCCAAATTTGACTCAGTTTTTTCCCTTGTAAGCTTTTATAAATATGTACACCATAAATGTTTACATATCTCCCTTAACCACACTGAAATTTTTTCACAAAAAACTCTAAAACTAATATTCAAATCGCACTCAACAACTAAACTTCCTTAATTAAACTCATTTAAATATAATAAAATTAAGCTCCATAACTAATGTTCTCCCCACTCGACAAAACTGGACTTCTCACTGAAACTGACTTCGTTCTGACAGACCCTTCAATAGCTACCCTAAATATGGCCGCCTAAAACTTCATTCATCCACATGGGACTTAACACAATCTCTCAAAATGACTGCCCCGTGCAATGTGAATACGGTGGTTCAACAGGATCTTCTCTCCTTTGAATCTCCCGTCCACGCTCCATTACGCTGGAGTCACAAGAGGAGAAAGCCGTGCCCAAGCGCTACTGCTCGAGTGCTACTGATCGAGCGCCTGTATGCAAGATGCCCTACGCCATGGAACTGCCACGTGCACAGAGCACGTACCGTTCAAACATCCAACGCTAACCAGCAAACTGTATAACTACCCACTTTTTTCTTTATTTAACAAAGATGAACTATCAAACTTAGCAACGCTTACTCCGCTCCTTCTAACTTGATTCAAACATATCACTTATCTTAACACAATAAAATTCCTCTATCCCACTTTCTAAAACATACCAATAGGCTAACTTTCATATTTATATTTAAAATCATACCACATCCAAACATACCACTTTCATAAGAATGATAGATTGTAAGTACGTAACTTGTGATTGAGCAGCAACAAAAGAGGAAGACGGCTGCCTGTTCTATGGATATTTGCATGTTCTGTGTTCTAGAGTTATTGAGTGTTCTAATTCTAATGTTTGTTGCTGCTGTGTTCGAGAGGCAATAAAGGTGATATGCATAATATTGGCCTCCGAGCCTTGCCATAAAATCAGATACCGATAGTGATTCAGGAGATGACATTTTGGATGCATTGTTAGCTGCATCAACTACTTTTTGTGGCCCCTATAACAATTGCTGAGGGTACTTCGACATCTAATGTAACATTGGCTACAGCCCCTGTTGACCCAAATACAATTCAAATTGAAAGACAATTACAAACAACAGAGCCTATAGTAGAACCTGTTCTATTTAATGTTGTGCCTGCACCAATTGAGAATGTTCCTACAGTGATGCCTCCACGCTCTGCTGCTTCTATTGTAACTGTCCCAGCATCTGTTATTAGAGTTATACCTGCTCAGCCATTAGTGAATCAAACATCCACTGCTCTGATTAATGTTGTTCCAAATGCAGCAGTTCAAGTAGACTTTGGGGCAGCACCTTGGATAGGGTTCATAGCTTGAGCCGGGAGTGACCAACAAAACTGTACTAATACCTGTTGAGTGATTTTACTTTGCCTAAATTTTATATGGCATATCGCTTTGCACTGTTTTTTTAATACCATTGCGTACTCTGCACAATTTAATAGATAGTTCTTTACTCCCGGGGGTCCGTATTTTGGGAGAAGTCGGGTCAGTGAGCTAATCTTTTTGCCCCTGACTACATTTAAGCAGAGGATGGCGTGAACGCGCAGTGGACATGTGCAGTGGGTGCACCCCTGGCGCGGCAAAGGCCCGCCAATGGCAAGCCCATCTGTGCCTGTCGGCACGGCCGGGGTACAGCTCCAGCACCCCCTGCCATTTTTAAATCAGGCAGACCCATTTTAATACATTATTCTGGCAGCAGTCTGCATAGTTTGAATGCTACTAATTCAGACACTGGATACCTATGTATCAGACCCTGCTCCTTGCCTTCATATGCCCAAATGACTTGCCCTGGCTGCAGCACAAAGTTACCAGAACTAATGTTCCAGCTGGTCGACGCCTTACAAAAACCCAGCAAGGACAGAAAACGATGCATGTTAAAAAAATAATTGAAGTGTGTTCTTTTTAATGCAGGGTCCTTGGTGAAGCATTGTAATGAATGTGCTTCCCTAATTGAGGAAGAGAAAATAAGCATTACATTTATTACTGAATCTTGTACGGATGACGCCTCAGGTCCTGATTTAGTCAAAGCCACACCTCTCGATTATTCCTGCCACACATTAAATAGGCTAATCAAGAAAGGAGGAGGCTTCGCGGTCATTTACCATAATTCTATAACAGTATCTTTTAATACATCGTCTAATGCTCATACAAATGTAATAGATCATACAAAGGACTGGTTCCTCCGACTTGTTTGATTTACTTACTCTCTACTCACCGACCCGGCAACTCAGATCGAGTGGGACGGGTCAGGTGTGTGCTCCAACCATCAAGAGAGCAAGGATGGGTGGCCGCTCCTTGCGTTATGTGGCAGCACAACAGTAGAACAAACTCCCCCAGAGCCTCTGGCTGGAGGGCTCGGAGGTTACTTTCTGGAAAAAAACGAAAACGTATCTTTTCCCCTCCGCATACCTCCCCATTTAGGACAGGGTTTTAGCTGCAGAGTGCAGATTATACTGTAGCGCGGGGACACACTAGCCTAGTGGACCCAGTCACTTTATAAATGTGATTATAATTATTATGCTGAGTGCGAAGCTCTGGATTATTGCCTTTATCTTTCACACCATCATACCTTCAGAGGCACCCTCTTTTACAGGCCACCTGGCCTTAGAAGCCTGTTCCTAACACTAGTTGGCAGAATGCTGGAAAATGGGCTCTGTGCCAGCTCATATACGATACTGGGAGATTTTAACTTCTATCTGGAACAGATACATCAAGCCTGTTGGATTTGTTGAGTAATGCTGATTTAAAGCAACTTGTTAATAGTGCCACTCACCAGGCAGGACACACACTAGACGGCATTTTATCCAATAACTCACAGCTGCTATTTACCGGCCTTCTTCCTTTAGTATGGTCAGATAACAAGACAGTGTCATTCAATCTTTTCTTGCCAGACCGTCAGACTATGATATCAGAAAATAAACAGCTGGTGGGCAGAGCGTGGAACAAGGTAGAAGTTGAGGAACTACAGGAACCGCTAATCTCTACATCATACATTTTATGACAAACCTTGATGAGGCCACCTTATTATACACTAAATGGTTAGTAGCAGCAGGTAACAAGCTAGCTCCCAAAAAACTCCTCTGCCCCAATAGGGCATGACCATCCTATCCCTGGTATTCCCAAGAACTTAGAGACCATAAAATGCCAAACTCTGCAAAAAAATCAACCAAAGAGCTGTTTAAAACGGTAACTACCATGGCACACCCATCCTCTCCCACTATCCAGGCCGGCCAGCGACTATGTGATAAAGTAGATAATTTCTTTTTCGATAAATTTGAGGCAATCTTTTCCACATTCAATGACTCAACAACTAATATGACATCAAACCATACAGTAGGTCTTAAGTCAGAAAAGAGCTTGGCATTGCCGTTTGATAAATTTGTCCCAGTAACTGCCACAGATACTTATAATCTTCTCATGATGGCTAAATCTGGCTTCCAGCACAATCCTTGCCCAGTTTCAATTTTAAAATTAGCCCCTGAGCCGGTCACACTAGTACTGAACTCCATCATGACTGTCATGTTTGCTGGAGATTACTTTCCCAAAGCCTGGAAAAGAGCATCTATATTTCCCCTGCTCAATAAAACAAGTCTAGATCCTAAAGATACTAATAACGTTAGACCGATCTCAAGACTGCCACTTCCTGTGAAAATCACTGAGAAAAATACGACTTAATTTGTTTCTGAAGGAAGCTCAGATGCTGGACCCCACCCAGTATGGTTTCAGAGAGGGGCACAACACAAAGTCTGCTCTTCTTAAATCCACAGAAGAGATCAGGGCAATTCTTGATCTGGGAGGAAAAGCCGCAATTATTATGTTAGACCTCTCAGCTGCCTTTGATACGGTCCATCATGTTTTATTGATGGACCGGCTGCGAGAGATTGGAGTTCAGGGCACCGCCTGGAAATTACTTACATTCTTTCTATCCAATAGAAAACAAACTGTCTGTCTCGGCGAATTCTCTGCCAAGCCATTTTCTCTGCCTTGTGGAGTCCCTCAGGGATCATCAATGAGCCCTACACTTTTTAACGTTTATGTGTCGTCGCTGGCTCCCCTGATTGAATCTTTTGGCTTTAGTCTAACATCTTATGCAGATGACCCCCAAATTGTGTTGTCACTGCTACCAGGGAGGATGCTGGGAATGGCATCCTGGCTGCATCATTGTATAACAGCTGTGGGAAATTGGATGGCGAAAAATTGTCTCAAACGCAACTCAGGTAAAACGGAGGTTGTGTGTTGCAAGTCAGCCTATGCCCTGGGCACCCCCCACATTTTTTCTGACTGATACTGGTGGTAACTGATTTTTGCTGACCCTGGACTCTGCCTAACCAGGCCCAGGGCCAGTGCTAAGCTGTGACACATTAGGATACAGTTAAAATACATAACATACACTATGGAACACTATAGTATGATGGGGTACCCCAGTAATTGGCATGACCTACCCCATAAGCCCCTAGTATATAATAGGGCAGGGGATTGAAACTACCTAGAAGTCCTCAGTACCCTGGGGCATGGCAGTTTAGAGGCCAGCAGCTTTTCGGCAATTGCATGTGTGTACTCCTGAAGCCTGAGGTCAGTTTAAAAGCAGCACTGGGTAACCTACTTTGTTCTGGCATATTTGGGACCCCCAGGGTCTCCCATAGGTATCCCAGGGGTCGGGGTCAGGTATTTATAAGGTACACCCTTATAAAATGTGTTTTTATATGCCTCCGTTAAGGGAAATTTCACAATTCACTCCTCACATTGTATTA
The DNA here is from genome assembly GCF_964261635.1 of Lissotriton helveticus. Classification (NCBI taxonomy): domain Eukaryota; kingdom Metazoa; phylum Chordata; class Amphibia; order Caudata; family Salamandridae; genus Lissotriton; species Lissotriton helveticus. Next base: position 1,168,508,975 of record NC_136057.1, read on the forward strand.
AAGTGCTGCACTAATTCGACTTTGATGCTAGAAGCACTGTGGAAGGAGGATCTGCAATATTTCTGCAGATTCAGAACCCCTAAAGTCTCCCCTGGTTGCACATGGGCTGAGGGTCCTATAGAAATTAGGGAAATACTTATAAAGTATGTTTTTATGAGGCCTGGTGCTGGAAAACTGGCCCAAGTCCTTTTCCCCATTGCAAATCCCAGGCCCGATAGGTTACATTGTAGGAAGTTATTAAATAATAACTCCTGAAAGGAAGGAGATAGAGCTACCATTCAAAGACTTCTCTGAATAGTATTGCCAAATCCAACAGAACCATATTTTTGAATTTCTCCTAAAGTATACATACAAGAAGTTATAAGACTTTCTTGTTTGAAAGTCCAAATTGAGCCTTCCATTGGTCTGTCCTGATTAGTCAGAGTTAAGAGGAGTAACCCCCTGGGGTTACGAGCTCTGCTGGGAGGGCAGAGTGCTGTTCCATAGGAATGGCAGGCCAGGGGGTGGAGTCGTAAACCATGCTCTTCAAAGGCAGAGGGGAGGTGTGGGTGTCAGTTACACTTTTACACTTTTAAATCAGAGTCAGGGCTAGGGTTAAGGAAGATTTGTGCAGATGGTAGTGGGAGAGTCTAGGGAAATAAGCCATCCCTGGGGGTGTGTTTATCCAGGTCTTGATTCTCTGCTGGAAAATCCGTCATTATGGATTTGGAAGATTTGATGCACTCTGGGACAAAATAATACTACACTCTACATGATGTGGTCATCGCCGTGAAGAGTTACCCTTCTCTGGTCAGGAGTGATCAGCTGCTTGACCCAGAGAATTTTGAATAAGTATCTGAGAGGGGCTGAACCCTCCAGATCTGTTGCTTGAAATTTATTGAAGCAAGAAGTGAACTGCTGAGAATATTTTGCTGTTCATAGAATTCTAAGGCCTGACCTCTGAAGACTGCACCATCTGAAACTACAGCCATGTGGATTATCATGCTGGAAAAGAACTAAAGAGTGGACACCCTGAAAGCTACATGTTAAAAGAGCTCAACTGGAACATTACCAACTAAATCATCTACACCTTGGAGACCCATCAGTGGATTTATAAGGGTTTTGCACCAGTGGATTGTGGGAACTGAAGTCCTCAACTTTCAAGGACCATCTTGGAGTTTCCAGACCCTTGGCGTGAGTTTGAGGCACTGTTGGACCCATTGAGGAACTCCAGGAAGAAGTTCAAGAAGTTTGGAGAACTTTGGATTAACTTTGAATAAAAGCTCCATAGAGGGACCGACTCAACCTGGCCAGCCAGGCCGCCTGCCTTCAACCGCAAGCCAGCCAAGCCAACCAGGTTTGTCCTGCTAAAAGGTCCATAGCTCCAACTTCCAGAGATTGACCGGGACTAGAGAAATTCTGAAGCTGGCAAAGACTCACCGGATCCGGCTACATGAGGAGCATCGAGAGACCCAGCGAGAAAAAGCTCCAGAAACGTTTCTAAGTCCGCTCGTAGAAAAGCTGACCAGGCGCAACTGCGATAGCCAAGCTGCCTGCCTTCCATGGCGTGTCGGCCTGGATTCCTGGGTTGTCCCGCTGAAGCAATCTTGAAATAAGTCTGCTCCAGGAAAGTTGACCCGGACAGCTTCACTAGTCAAGCCGGCGAACCCTCACTGAATCCGGACTGCCTGGGAGCTTCGAGGGGCCTCGGGAAGAAAAGCTCCAGAGAAGTTTCAAAGTGTAGAAACTGAGACCAGGACCTGCCGATGGCTGTAGCCGTCCAGGGCTTAGTCGTGCCCGGCCTGAAACTTTGACTTTGCCACGGTCTATCGCGAGCAGGTATCACAATATGGTGCTTCAATCTTCTAAGTGCTATATTTTATTAAATCTTTGAAAATTCATATATCCGGTTCCCTACATTGGATGTTTGTTGTTTTGGTGGCATTTTAAAGATAAAAATATACCCTATTTCTATAAATTGGTTTTGTTTTTTTATTATGTGTTGTGTTCTAATTATTTACTGAAATTGTTTTTTTTAAATGCTTTCCATACCTGTCTTTGAAGTTAAGCCTGTCTGCTTGCAGGCACGTTGCCAAGGGTTGAGCATAGGAATAATTTTCTAAGACCTATGCTGGGTCCTACCATGTGTTAGTGGCCTTATTGCCAATGGCAGACCTACATTAGCCCCTACCAATAACCCACTTTCCAACATTTAGTGGCAGCGGTCGGATGAGGACTTGTGTTTAAAAAGTACACCTTTCAGTGAATGATTTAAGATTATACAAATCCTCTAAATTGCCTTAGAACAAAACATTTGAGTTTGATTTTTGGAATTTGAACTAAACTGTTTTTAATCCATTGTTTTGATTTTTCCAAATTGTTTTAGGTCTGTTGTGCCTAGTTTTTGTGACCCAAAACAAGGGAACCATGGAGCTGAACCTTCCTAACTGTCCCAGTTTAAGATAACTGATCTTAGGGAAAAGTGTAGGCTTAGGGGGATGCGTACTGCCAAGAAGATGAGGAAGGCAGGGTTGCCTGAGTCCCTAAAGGCCTGGGCCAGGGCAGTTGAGGAAAAGCCAGGGGGGTGGGAGGATGATCCCCCCAACCTCACCGAAGAGAGGGGTGAGGATGAGACCTCTTCCATTGTGGCTAGTGTTAGCCAGGTAAATCAAGGTGGTAGTGGGAGTGGGAAAGGGTCCCTTACTCAGGAACCACTACCGTCCCTTGCAGAGAGACAGCTTCCAGCTCATTTCGCTTTGATAGCTTCAGAGCAAAGGAAACTGGACTTGGCTGAGAAGAGATGGGAGAGGGAGGAGGAAAAAAAGAATAGTGGCAGCGAAAGTGAAGAAGATGCTGAGATGTCCAGGGATGGTAGATTTGAACCGAAACTTCCCACGGGCATAGTACCCAAGTACACTGAGGGGGAAGACATTGACAGGTGGCTAGCAGCTTTTGAGAGGGCCCTTAAAATGAGTAGGGTGCACTCTAGGTATTGGGGTGCACTCCTGTGGGAGTTGATTCCAGTAGCTGGGTGGGATAGGCTCCTGACCCTGAAGGGAGAGGATGCAGAATCATACCAGCAGATGAAGGCATGCTTAGTCAAAAGATTTGGTCTGACTCCAGAGCAGTACAGGGTGAAGTTTAGAGGCACCCACAAATTGAGTTCAAAGTCTTGGGTAGACTTTGTGGAAGTTTCAGTGAAGGGACTGGAAGGCTGAGTTGTTGGTAACAAAGTTAACACATATGAGGGATTGTATAATTTGTTTTTGAAGGAACATATTTTTACTCGTTGTGCACAAGAGAAGTTACGCCAGTATCTAGTGGACTCTAAGCTAACAGACCAGAGAGAGTTGGGGGAATCAGCTGATGAGTGGGTGAGAACCCGCGTTCCATTCAGCATCAGGGGGTGACCAGAAGAAATGAGGACAGGTCCTTTCCCAAGGAAAATCCCAGGGAAATGAAGGTCAAAAACCTAAGGAGTCCTCCAAAGACCCACAAAAACCTGCACAAGGAGAGAGGGTCGAGCGCACCCAAATTTAGAGGGAGGGGGATTCAGGGAAAGCCTGGTTGGTTATTTTATCCCTCAAAGGTGGGTAAGTGTTTTGACTGTAACCAGCCAGGGCATAAGCAGGGAGATGCTGTCTGCGCCAAGAAGCTCCCCCCGGATCACTGACATAATTTCGAGGGACATAATATCGAGTAGCCAAAATATCGTTGACAAAATATCGACAGACAAAATATCGAGTGTGTATCTACATACAGGTAAGTACAAAAATATCGACTACAAAATATTGTTTACAAAAATATAGTTTATTAAAATATCGACTTTATTAAAAACAGTGTTAAATTAAATTAATATTAAAAATTAATTACTAAAATATACTTAAAAATACTTAAATTACCTTATAATAAATAAATAATTATTGAAGGTTATTAAAAACATTTTTTACAATCATATTTGTTAAAACATATATAGTAACATAATATAATTAAATATTAATCATCATTATTACCGTAGGATAGCGGAAGTGTAAAAATTACTATTCCCACTCCAGAGAGTGCAACAGTAGGGAAAGCGTTGGATAGCGTAGGGGTAAAAATGACTATTCTCACTCCAGTGAGTGCAACAGTAGGGAAAACGTTGGATAGCGTAGGGGTAAAAATTACTATTCCCACTCCAAAGAGTGCAACAGTAGGGAAAGCGTTGGATAGCGTAGGGGTAAAAATTACTATTCCCACTCCAGTGAGTGCAGCAGTAGGGAAAGCGTTGGATAGCGTAGAGGTAAAAATTACTATTCCCACTCCAGTGAGTGCAACAGTAGGGAAAGCATTGGATAGCGTAGGGGTAAAAATGACTATTCCCACTCCAGTGGGTGCAACAGTAGGGAAAGCGTTGGATAGCGTTGAGGTAAACATTACTATTCCCACTCCAGTGGGTGCAACAGTAGGGAAAGCGTTGGATAGCGTAGGGGTCAAAATTACTATTCCTACTCCAGTGAGTGCAACAGTAGGGAAAGCGTTGGATAGCGTAGGGGTAAAAATTACTATTCCCACTCCAAAGAGTGCAACAGTAGGGAAAGTGTTGGATAGTGTAGGGGTAAAAATTACTATTCCCACTCCAGTGAGTGCAACAGTAGGGAAAGCATTGGATAGCGTAGGGGTGAAAATTACTATTCCCACTCCAGTGGGTGCAACAGTAGGGAAAGTGTTGGATAGCGTAGGGGTAAAAATTACTATTCCCACTCCAAAGAGTGCAACAGTAGGGAAAGCGTTGGATAGTGTAGGGGTTAAAATTACTATTCCCACCCAAAGAGTGCAACAATTGGGAAAGCGTTGGATAGCGTAGGGGTAAAAATTACTATTCCCACTCCAGAGAGTGCAACAGTAGGGAAAGTAAATACTTCATGTATTATTTAAAAAAATATAAATTAATATCTATAAAAATTAATTTAAAGTAATTACCAATTTAATATAATATCACAATTAATCAATTAAAATTACAAATTAAAATTAATTATTACTATTAGTTACCTATTAATCCAAATTAATTACAAATTAAATATTAATTAATTAACAATTAAAACGTATTTAACAATTATTTCAAATTATATACAATTAAATAAATTGAATTAGTTCATTAATTATAAATAAATTACTTCCCACCCTATTCCCCTATAAACCCACAACCCGCTACAGAAAATAAATTAGTAAAATTAACATAATTAGCGATTAATCAGTTAAATAAAATTAATTGCCAATTAAAATGTAATTAATTACCAAATATAAAATAATTAACAATTAATTAAAAATGAATACCAATAAATAAAATTACACATATAATAACATAAAAAACACTATATAAAATTCTATACTACTCAAAATTCGATAATTTTAATAACCTATATTATATACTTCGATATTTTAACTTTCTATATTTTTAACATTCGATATTACATTACTTACCTTAAAAACGATATTTTTGATGTCTATATTCTGTCCATTCGATATTTTGTCCAGTCTATATTTTGAACTCGATATTATGTCCATTCGATATTTTGTAATCGATATTATGTCTGTTTATCCTCCCCCCTAAGGGGCCATCCACAGGGATTGCTAGTGTCAGTGTAGGGGTGGAGAGTGGTGCCCCAGAGAGGGGTAGTCAGGTGGCGGAAGCAACATTAGTGTCCCTGGGATGGGTGGATATCGCCACCCTTGCTGCCTTACCTCCAAACATGGACAAGTACAGGCAGAAGCCTAAAGTGAATGGGACTGGGTTTGAGGCAATCAGAGACACTGGGGCAAGTGTAACTATGGTCCTGGATGAACTGGTGCCTCCAGAGAGGTTGTTACCTGGTGAGTTCCACCAGGTGACATATGCAGACAACACTACCAAACTCCATTCTATAGCTGTGGTGAATTTGGAATAAGCCTGGGCGGTGGACTACGCTCCGCTCGCAGAGTTTGCGAAGTTCCGGTAACTTCACGGTTCGTGTAGCACGCGTAGTTGCGGAATACTATGCAATCTAAGACGTAGTGTAGCTGTTTTTCTTCTTCGTGCACTCAATATGCGTTCTCTCGGGCGCAGTAACGACTTATCGTGATTCTTCATTTGCCGACTCGATTTTCTATCCGTTCACATGCGCCACGAGGTTTGGAATCCGGCCGTATGATCCGGCGAGACTGTGCGAATGTGAACACGTCATTCGGACACGCTATCTTCCTTCCGGCAGCATTGTTGGTAAGATCGTGTTCCCGAACATGCAGAAACTACAATCTGGCAAAGAATTTCTCTCAAGCACAATAAAACCTTCTCAAAAATGATCATTTTGCTCAGATAAACTCCTCAGATTGTGATTTGGCTGTAGTCTTTTGTTTTTTTACTCTTTTTTCCAATAGGAAGGAAGTGTCCCTGAGTCTCCAACTTCCTGTTTCTGTCCAGCAGGCTCCTCCAAGTTGCCCAGACACTCCAACTTCCTGTACCTGTCCTTTGTATTCCCTTTCTTGTTATTGTTTTTGGTGGCCTGACCGTGTGGGTGGCCGCCATTTTGTGAAGCCAGTCATTGTGCTTTTGCCATAGACCTGCATTGTCTGTCTTGTATTCCTTTTCTTGTTTTTGTGAGTGGCCTGGCCATGTGGTGGTGGCCATTTTGTGGGACCAGCCACTGTGCTTTTATCTTAGGCCTACAAGCTTGTGGCCTAGTCTGCTAGTAGGTCCAGAGGTACTACTCATCAATCATCATGGGTGCATGAAAGTTAAACAACTGTTTTTGTGTTGTCTTTTGAATTTTAACATCATGTATGGCATGGATGGCATTGGATTGAATTGCAAAATGTGGTTTTGTTTCTGGGGTATATTTCACTTTTTGGGTGTGTTAAATAAATGCCTTTTTTGTGTATGTGTTGTTGTTGCTCCCTGATTCTGCATCCATACCACGTGATGCACAAATTTAGGGCAAACAGGCACCACTACATTTATGTTTTTGTTCTTTGCTATTCTTATTCTTCCTGAGTGTACACAGTACAGTACACCAGGAAAGCCCAGGCCTTGTTATCAAAGTCTCATAAATGGCTACACTGTTGTTGTTCACTGAGTTACTAAAATGTTATAATTGTGACCACCACACACTAAGAAGTTACATGTTATATTAGTTTAATTGTACTATTGTTTGACTGATGTTCTTCTGGCTTTTTTGCTTTTAGTTGCACAAAAGACTGAAGAGGAGGCGTGTCATCATCGCCTATTGTGGTGCCAGACAGACGTCCTGCTGCTGTACACGACGTGACGTGTGAGTGACGTGACCAGCCATCTCTGCAACTTTTGCAACTGAGTGCTGCTGACATCTGAAGAAGATGCCCCCAAAGAAAGCAGGTACAAGGTCCTCCAGTACCAAGAAAGTTGCAATTGAGAAGAAGGAACAGAAGAAGAAGGAAGTGTCACTTAATTCTGATGTGCGCCCAAAACCTTTTTTGGGACACCAAAAATGCCGCCTCCAGCAGCGATGTCTGGGGGCCGAGGTGGGGGCAGCACCTCCGCATCAGTGGGCCCAACCCACCAACCCAGGCCCAAGCAGATGAGTGTGGACGGGGTAGCCAGCCTAATGGTGGAAAGCAGGGATGCGGAGCATGACTTAAACTTATCGCTATCTCAAAGTAGTACACAATCAACGCAGGAGGAAACACAGCAGATAAGTGGTCTACAACAACAGCCGAAACCACCGCCCGCAATAGTAAAAGAAGCCAATGGCCAGTGTTCAGCAGGCTGGCGCTAAAGTATCTGGCTTGCCCTGTCGCAAGTGTCTCTTTTGAGCGTGTTTTCAGTGCAATTGGGCCCATTGTAACTGTGAAAAGGACCAGTCTCTCTCCTAAAAGCATGGTTAACCATGATCAAAATGAATTAGTACTCTATACCACCAGATTACAAAATACCTGAATCACAGCATGAAGAGGAGAGTGGCTTAAGTGACGGAAGTAGTGTCTTACTGTTAGATGCCCTGCTCCTTCTGGTCAAACCACCAGAGTTTGAGGACAGGCTCCACCTCCCTGACAACTAGGCTTTCTATTTGTTACTTTCTCCCTTACTTTATTTGTGTGTGCCTCTGTCTTTCTGGTTTGAACCACAACAAACCCATCACCACCGTCTTCTCTTGTTATTTGATTTCCATTTGGAGTTGCACATCTGTGCATTCCACTGTCCACTCCTCTGAGTCACGCTCCATCTTCCTGACTCGCCCTAAATACATTTTTCCCTCAAGCCAAACATTGGATGGAGAACAGTACAAGAAATGTTGCCTCTAACAGTCCCTCCAGAACAAGTGGAATGTGACTATAGCTATCTGCCTTTTGATTCCAAGCCGATACTCATCACTGTCAGAACTAGGCTACCAGCTCGGAGTCGGCAGGCATTCAAAAGCTCATCAATGTCAGAACAGAAGGTACTTGGCAGAGAAAGACAAGACTCTTCAAAGAACTTGTTGACGCCTGACATGTCACATTTTTGCCATCTCAATTGACTAATGACTGCTACCATGGCCGTGGCCCATCTCACAGCACTGACCATCTAAACCAACTTCAACAGCGACAAAGTACCACAGATGAATACGAAAACCGAAAAAACGACTAACACTCAAAATGTATGTGGAGTGATAATGATGCCACTGCCTCTGTAAAAAAACACACACCTCTCAGAAGAACTTTGCAGGCATCTGACGGCCAAAGCAAAGAGCAAGACAGGTAATGATGGCATGCGTTGTATGCAGACTTGCAGTTTTTTGTGTTGATGACGCGTTGTGTATGAATGAAGTTGACTGTACTAGTAATTAATCTACCAACTCAAAGTGACTCAAGTGACGGTCAATGTTATATTGCCCTTCCTATTTAATAACCAAATTGTACTCCTAATACTGCAGGCCAATATCCGTTGCATTTTTTAATATGGGATGTGGACTTAGTCAGAGTTGTACGCAGTACACTACAGACTGAGTTGGACTTGACAACAACACACGTACAACCCTATGATGATGACTATACTATCTTCGCAGTCAGTCAGTAGGATCGGAGATGATTGATGGAATAACTGCGTTTCATTAAGTGGCATAAAAGGTAAACACAACAATTCAACCAGAAGCACAGCAGACCTACATGTCTGTGTAGTGGTGGAGTAGAGTGTAGTGGTATGACTGACAGCAGCGCATTGATTTAGTCATTTTATTTGGAAAATGCAAGGTTGCTGTATATGCCTTTGTCTGGCTCTGTCACAATTTAAGCTAAATGGAGGTTGGGTCACGGCCCGGTGCTGTGTGGGCGTGCTCTGTCCTGTTGTTGTTGTAGCTTAATGCTGTAAACAGAAGAGTAGACACAATGTATCCAGGCCGCCCTAGTCTGAAGGTATTCTCTCTTCTCTTCTTGCACTCCACCGTAAGTGATGCTTTTTTTATTAATTGATTTTCAATACACCTTTTGCTTTTCCATCTACACTTACAGGCCGGCCTTTACCCTGTGCTATGCTGGGAGAAACAGCTCACATTTACCTTACCAATCCGCATCAGTCATGCAGTGGCACCCAACCAAGATTGTTCTGCGGAACGTCCATGGGAGGGAGGACCAAGAGGAATGACAAAATTCAACTCCACAATTTGAGCAGGATAATACAGTAACCTTAGTATCATTCATCATTCATCTTTTAATTAATTTCATTCCTTTTTTCTCTTCAATCATTACGACTGTGTGTTATGTTGTTGTTTGTTTGCTAACTGAACCCTTCAACTACTTTTGAATTTTCTTTGCTATCTTTAAAAGTAAGCCCGATACAACATGTACTTTGGTTCTCTCTGAGGGCATACACCCAGGCAAGGCAAAATGAATACTAATATACTGCTGCCCTGTACTGTCTAGTAGTATTAGTTAGTAAGTGGTACTCATTATCAAAAACCATCAAGTTTTCTTCATCATCATCATGCATGCATTTCCTTTTTCTCCGTTTATAGATTTATTGGATAAGGTCATACTCGTCTGGCAAGATTGTGTTTTGCTTTTGTTGTGTCCATGCATACTGTTTGTCTTTGTCAAACCTTTCCCCGAACCCCCCTTCCCATCCATTCATCAAACCCTAACCCTCTTCCCCCGGGCTGTGTGATTTATATTGAGGTGTGATGTTACTATATTAAATGTACACCAACAATTGATCGCAAGCTTGATGGGGCAGAATAGGTGAAAGCCACACTAATTTAATTTAAAGGCAGGGCGAGGATCTTCTGAAGGCCCACCCATGCTCAGTCTATGTGCCAGCCAATTTCTTTTTCAAAGGGACCTAATACATCATAATTATTTGCCGGCATTGATTTCATCGTCATCATAATTATCATCCTACCACACAGCAGTAACGTTTATGAATTACGATTGTGTTAAGTGACTCACTCGACACAACTACAGTTTGTAACTTCTTTGTACTAGGCTGTCCCCACCTCCATTATGTTGTATTTTACCTTAGCAGTTGCAATGTTGTTTGTTAGGCAGGCTTTTTCTGTACTGTACTTTACTTAAGTTCTAATATTCATCCCACAGTCTCTCTCAAGCAAGCAAGAGACTGTCTCTTTTTTTTTTGCAAATGCTACTGCAAGTGTCTACTACTTCCACCACACCATGGCATCTTCTCCATTCTCTTGGGAAATCATCCAGCCATCGCTGTGCCGAACTTAATCATCATCAATCATAGGTTAGATAAGTTTGGTTGGAGGTATAATGGACTAGGAGGAGAGACTGACAGTACTAGTAGGACAAATAACTCAGTGAGGGGTAATGCATCTATCTGTTTGTGTGTTACAAAGTTAGCAGATTATTTAAATCCAACACTGGCTGCTGCCCTGCAGCAGCAAGGAAACCATGTGACATAAAATCGTACAACAGTAACCCACCCACAAAACATTAACATCGTATGTTTAGGTATAAGTAGATATATTTTTTTACCCTAACAATAATAAACTATCCCACACATGACCCACCCCTCTACCTAACCCCAACCAATGTCCAAAACGAAAAAGTCCAAACAATGTCCATAAACCCCAATGCCCAATTTCCACCCACCAACAAAAGTAAAAAAAAGGGGCAATGCAACAGGGTCCTAGATAGTTCCAGATTTGGTGGGCTTTAAGGGGTTTGTCTACCAGGATCTTAACCCGCTCCTCTAGCTGCTCCTCTAGGCCTGCCGTCCATTGAAGCATCTGGAGGCGAAATGCCCTGCAGCTCCATCCAGGGTGGGGGCAACAGTGCTTGACAAAGTGTGGCGGCGGGTTGCTGCCTGACCGCGGCGCCGTACCACTCGAGGCAGGGCCTGGCTGCAGCTGCAGCTGCTGCCGCCTCCTCCTCCTCCTCTGCCTGAGCCACCAACCAACGGTACTCTTGGCAGATGGCCTCCAGTTTCCGGCGCTGGGCCCTGGCTGCCAACTCCTTCCGTGTAGGTTTTTCTTTGGGCAGGAGGATATATATCAAGAATGAAAAATAATTTTAACCAATACTCTTAGCAAACCAGTAACACAAAATTAATTCAACACATAGTGGCACAGTAGCACTAGCAAGCGCAGTACATAACATTTGTGGTAAGTATCTATCCTCCCACTTCCTCAGCCTCTAACATTTGTTGGAGTCTCAGGTATTATACTAGCACTAAGGACTCCAGTACACAGAACACCAGTCTTTTCCTTATCTCTAGTTTAGCTAAATTACATAAACTTGTTGTAGCCGTCATGCCAGCTCAGTCAGCTAAGCTTGCACCCAAGACAAACATACGAGTCATGATGCAGACTCCCGTTAGTTTTATTTACTACTGTCTGGAGTTGGGGAAGCTCGTATTTTTCTATTACGGGTGGCACTGGCCCTACTCTCTCTGTTACATGAAGGGCAATTGCTCAATTTCACTTTTACTCTGCCCTGGCTACTACAAAAGGTGGATTAATATTATATGTCTGATCCAATGATCATTGCTTATATATGGAACGAAGACATAATGTCTGTACAGTAGCGGTCAGTGGTCGGAGTGCTTGCGGGCGGTGACGTGGGGAGGGGGAGGGGCAGGTGGTAGTAAACTATGGATTACGGCCAATTACAGGTAAGTAAACATATAAATAAAACAAATTTAGTTGCATGCACTGCATCGCATTTGGCGGTGCAGTGCACACAATTAAATGTGTTTAATTTATTTTTATGTTTACTTACCTGTACTTTACTTACTTACCAGCATATCCTTCTCTGACAGTCATAATATATCTCACCCCTCCTTCCTCCTTCCACCCTTCTTTCCCTTTTTGTTCAACACATCCATCAAGGTAATCTGATCTGACTTTTAGTCTTCTCCATAAAACTTTCACAGCTGAGTTGGAGTCAGATAGAAGAGGCCATTGGTTACTCAACTCACGCTGCTAATGCTATTGCTAATGCATTGCTAATGCTAAGTAAAGGGTGTCTTCTTCAACCGTTGTATAATGTTCTTTACAACTTCATACTTAAGTCTCAACAGTACAGTGAGTAAAGTGAACACCCTGCCAGCTAGTAGTAATGTCAATAAGTAATGAATATAATTTACCACCACCCACCACTGCTGCTGGCTCCCCCTGTAGCTCCTGTAGGTGCCGCATCTTTTTCTGCCCCCTCCAGAATAGCCGCATCGCCAGCACTGCTGGCCCCGCTGGCACTGGTGGTTGGTAGTACGCCTAGAAAAAAAATTACACATTTTTACAAGCCTGTACACCTCCCCCTATTTATTCGTTTTTACTAGGAAGATTGGAAAAAAGTTAATACATACATATACAACATACATCATCACTAGTCCATATCGGGTACTAGAGTAGAGTCAGTAGACACTAGTAGTGTTATGGTCCCTAGGGTCATATAGTCCTACTCTACTCTTTGGAAAAATAGCCTGAGCCATGTAACCATTTTAGATTTATGTCTTTTGCGCATGTTACCTCGCAGCTCATTGTGCAATAGGACACCTTTGAGCCCACATGAGTGTTGCGTACAAGTGAAGGGGTCGAAAAACAAGCCACTTTGTTATGGAGTTCGTTTAGTCCGTATTGATCAGCCATAACATGTTACACTTTTTGGCATGACTGCGAAATGCTTGCATAATTGCATTATACTATCTAAAGCACACCATTTTTCTCATAATAGGAGGAAGATTCCCTTCTACAAACCAGAGATTTGCAGAGCTTATGATGCATGTAACCAGTATTTCTACGTTCTACGGTGAGGGGTCTCCCAGAATTCACACAGCTCTTTTTTCTTCTATCATGCACTTGTAACAAATGTTTCCTGTTTTAATCTTACACATTTTGCTGTTGGAGCTCGCTGTAGTAATTTCATAGAACAACGTACCGAGCTTGTTATTTGAAAATAAACCTTTTGAACTTACACTGCAGGAGACGTGGGATAGGGACTGTGATTTCTGGTTAGACGGATACACCTCTTATTTTCTAGCTGCCCAGACATCAAGCTCAGGCCGAAATAAAGGGGGCCTGCTGTTCTTGATATCCGTCAAAGTAAAAGGCACTGTGAAAGTCCTTGACACACCTTCCCAAAACTATTTGGCTCTTGAGGTTACAATGCCTAATAGAAATAAATGTGTTTATGTTAATTTTTATAATAGTATACAAGGTATAGCATTAAACACCAATATCAACTCCTTGATGGAGTTTTTAAAAAAATACAGGGAGAGTCAGACCACTTTTGTTTATTTTTTCCTGATGGGAGATTTTAATACTCATCTATGCCAACAGAACTGTCATGTTATAGATACAATCAATATTGATATGCCACAAATACCACATTTTGAGCACTCAGAAAAGGGGTCTGCTTTAGAAGAACTTCTTCTAGAAATTGATTTATATGAACCAGAGTTCAGTGACAGAAAGGAACGGGTGCCTACTTATAGTGCTAGGGACAGCAATACAATAATTGATTATATCTTCATTTCTCCAAAATGTATTGTTTTATAATGCTGTACAGACGACCTTCAGTGATCATAATCCGGTAATACTAGAAGTAGATGATAATAATTTGTTTTTATTTACAAAAGGAGACAACATTGAACTGAATATAGGGGGATCTACAGAACTGATTGCTAAGGACCAGGGTAGACGGGTCAAATGGAGCAAGATCATCCCTGAGGACTTTCTCTACTCCCTTATTTTAAAGATGGGTAAAGAAATAAACATCTGTATGGACCCTACTAGATTTGAAGGGAATATAGTCCAGTCCTTTGAAACAATCTGTTGCCAAGTATCGAACGATCTTAAAAGTAACATGAAAAAGAAAGAGAAAAGGGTTATGGGATGGTTTGACAAGGAATGCTCCAAATCCCATAGAGAATTATATAAAGCTCTAAATAAGATACCACGAGATAAACAGGAAGTGGCCAGTAAAAGGCAAAACTATAAGGCAAATATCCTAAGAAGGAAAAACGAAATAAAAAGAAGGGCATGGGAAGATCTATATGAAAAAGCCACCCTGAAGGACAGTGCAAAATTTTGGAAAATCGTTAATACTCCCCTATTTAGTGGGATTGAAAATGCACCGCTAGAAGTGAATATTGCGGAACGAGACTGGTTGGAGCATTTCCAAAATATCTATGGCAGTAATATTGCTGTAGTCCCCCAAGATCAAAAATTGCTACAAACTGAAGAGGTTCTGGCCAGTTTTACAATTAAAGAGGTGCAGAAGGCAATTGAGGACACGGCAGGAAAAAAGGCCCCTGGCCCAGACGGCGTACCAGCCGATATGTTTAAATCAAATTCGGGCATGTGGGCAGTGGTTCTCACTAATGTCTTCAATGTGATTAACCTGGAAAGGAAAAAAGCACCAACTACATGGTCACAGTCTGTAATAATTCCCATTTTCAAGAAGGGCCAAAGGGGAGACCCTAGATGTTATAGGCCCATTTCTTTGTTAGATTCCTCTTTTAAAATTTTGGGTAAAGTTATTTTGGAAAGAATTTCAACCTGGGCGACAAATAATAACATCTTATGCGACGCTCAGTATGGCTTTCGAGCCGGGAGAGGCACTGAGGATCAGTGCCTAAATTTACTTCTTACCCTGGGTAAATACACTGTAGCGTCAAGGGTATGATGTTTTTGGCTTTTATGGATTTGTCCACAGCCTTTCACCTGGTCAATAGGTCAAAGCTGTGGACAATACTTCTGGAACTGGGGTTAGACCAAGCACTGGTGAGCTTCCTGGCACGACTTCATAGTGATTTAAGGGCAACGATACGCATGTCACAAGAGGGAAATTGCACTGCCTTTTTTAAATCAGGAAGGGGGGTGCGCCAAGGGTGCATCCTGGCACCGATGCTCTTCTCACTCTATATTAATTCACTGGGAAAGACCCTGGAAACGGCCTCCATGGATGTACCACATATGGGTGACTCCTTAATGCCAGTCCTATTATATGCCGATGATACGGTATTGCTGGCAAGAACCCCTAATGGTTTACAACGCCTTTTAAATTCTTTTGGGGCTTTTATGCAAAGCTTGGATTTAGCAGTTAACATTGAGAAATCCCACGTTATGGCAGTAGGCAGTCGCCAAAATGGTATGAAAACCCTCACCTGTAATGGTTCAGTGTTATCTAAAGTAAAAGTCTTTACCTACCTAGGTGTGGTGTTCGATGGGAATGGGACATGGGCTCCACAAATCAAAAGTAAAGCTGCGGCAGTAAAAAGATCGGCTGCCTCCATCCTAGGTTTCGCTAAAAGGCTGGGTGGTAAACCACCCGAGGCTATTCTATCAATTTATAAAGCTAAAACACTGTCCATTGCGAGGTATGGGGCCACGATATGGGGCTATAAAAACCTGGGCCATATACAAAGAGAAGAAAATGTATTTCTTCGATCTTTACTGGGCCTTCCAAAATCCACCCCAGCTTTTCCTGTACATATGGAACTGGGAATAGGGTACATTGAAGATTCTTTGACTCTGGCCCCATTGCTGTCATGGATTAGGATATGGCTTAATCCAGCTTTAATTTTAAACCATGTGATTATTAGGGATTGTATGGGGAGGGAAAATGTGGCCAAGATCGGGTGGCTAAAATACATTAAAAATACAGTAGAATATTTAGGTCGACCTGAGTTGTATTCAAACCCCGAGAGCATTATGAGAGAGGACATTGACTGGGTAAAGAAAAACTTTAATGAGAAAAAGGTTTTAGAGAGAGAGGCTAGCGAAATTTTAAAACCAACGGTTAGGGCCCACTATATGTTGGTTGCTTCGTTATCTATTCAATCCTACTTAACGATAGTAAATAAACCTTTTCATAGGTGGGTCCTCACTAAATTTTGTTTCAATCAAGCACATTTTTTGCTAGGTGAATATGAAAGATGGTGTAAGCCTCACGAAAATGCTCCCTGCAAATGTGACTACTTCTCAGATCAGGATATACTACATTTTTTGTTTTTCTGTCCCTTTTACAAGAATGGGAGGGAAAGATATATTAAACAAATTCTGAGAGGCTTTGTGCAGGTTAAGCCAGCTTTATTGTATTTACAACTCATGGAAACTTCAGTAGTAATGTATGGGGTTGCCAATTTTCTGACTATGTCAATCCGGTCAAAGCAAGCAAGATTAAAGTCAGTAATTAATGTAATTTAATTGCTTGTTTAGAATAACTTACCATTTTTTAATGTAACCGTGAAATGTGTAAATATGAACTTATGAACTGCATGTTTTGCACTTTACCCTTAGGTTAGCATCTCTGCAATAGACATTCTAGTTCGCACTATATTTATTTTTGAATACTGCCAATGGACTACCAGATTGTGATTACTGTAAATATGTTTGTAAAGATGATTTTTAAATGAAATTTCTATGTATATAGCAATTCTTAACTTTTTAACTTGTTTTAAAAAAATTTTGTCTGTATGATTGAAAATGGTTCTGTAGCATCCTTTTATGATTTTAAAATAATCGAATAAAGTGTTTTCTGACTCTGACTCTGAAAAAACTTACACATAGACTCTGTGGTATTTGGTGTGGTGGGCTGAATTTACACGAGTGAGTGAGCAAAAGGGGTGTTATGTTCTGGGTTGTGTAATCATTGGGTATCTTCGTGTGGGGGCTCAGGACCTAATGAGACACTATAGCTAGTCGGTCAGGGGATTGTGGGTTCTGACAGAGGTGTGAGTAAGGTTCAACCTCCCAGCACCAACATCCTATTTTCTTGTGTATAGTTCTGTATGTGGCTGTGCAGAATCCCCACAACAGTAGTAGTATGTACTATCCTATCAAAAATACTAGTGAAATATCTGGTTGGGCATTTTGTTGGTGGGAATTGTCAAAGCCTCAAGTTTAAGAAGACTAGACGAGGACAACCCAAAGGACAGGACTCAGTGGCTAGAGCTATTGGTCAAACTGAATTTTATTCAAAATAAAACCTTAAATAAAGAGTGGTCAACTGGGCAAGCTTAGCTACAGACAGACCAATAGTAGTAGTACAGAGAGTCATAGCAGAGGAACTTAGAGGCATGGATAACCAGAATTGGGAAACAGATAGTCAAGATCAAAGAAGTTTTGTGAAAAATAGAATTAGGAAGTGGTACCAGAATTAATAGTTTGGAAAAAATAAGGTGCAGTAAAAGTTAGGGAAATATAATTGTTAATATTAACCACTGAAGGACTTACTGAGGCCAGCAGCAGGGCCCTCAGTAGAGGAGGGTCCTCTGGTTGTCCCCCCGACTCGGACCCATCTTCTTGCCCCTGAGTGCTGCTGATCATTTAAGATATATTAAAGAAAGAGAAAAACATTAATGAGTGCTGTGAAACAAATAAATTATTTTTAAAATGCTCCAAAAACATTTTTGGAAACAACAATTGCAATAAAATTCATCTATCTAATCAGATCGACTACTGGTTTGTGGGATTCACGAACCGTCTACCAATTTATGAACACTAATCCAGTGTTCCATAATCATTCTGAGTCCAGTATACTAACGAAGCCTAAGTACCACCAGACCTAGCCCACCTATTCCAGACGGGCCAATTGTTCACTAAGTCTGCATTTCCATTTTTTTTAGCCTTCAAAAATGTATAGATGAGATGGAGGACACATGCATAAAGTTGTGCCTACACCAAATTGTTGGTTGGTTGCATCTGATGTTGTTCTGCTACTGACTGACACTGCTAAGCCTACCACTCACTAAACAAACTACAAAAGGTTCTACAAAGGACTGGGGTAAGCAGCACTCAGTGACAGAGGAGGCGTCGCGTACACTGCAAAAAAATTATTAACTAATACTAACTAAACCTAGTATCAATCCATCCACCACTATATCACAGGACAATGGAAGGACTAGAGTCTCTCTTGCAATAGCATTACCTAACTTAAGGTCTCTAAAGTAAACTCTTACATAATATTCAGCCCAAGCGAGAGCAAAGTTGCAAACAAGTAAGTGTAGCGCTGAGCACCTGTGTCCTACAATCACAGAAGATTTTCAAACGTAATTTACCTGCAATGTAAGCAGCAATAATCTTGTTATTCGTCAACAAATTAAATTATACACAATACTTATACTACTATATATTAGCTACTCACCAAGCCCCACGACCTCGACACCTAGCAGGTTCAACAGGTCCTGCTTCCGGTCCAGGATGTCTGACCACCGGTGGGCCAGCTGGTTATGGGTGCGCAGAACCCCTGAGCAGCGAAACACTGTCCGGGGCACCTTTCAACTGCGGCACTCCTGGGTAGGGTACCCGGAGGCTGGTCTGCTGCCTGCTGTCAAAGTCAAGGTGAGGTGGCGCTGGACAAACAAAAAAAACAAGGGCAACCACCTCCGCCTCGCAAACAAGCTGCTGCGCCTGCACCACTGCAGGGCGCATTCTGCCGCAAGGCTGGTGGCTCTTGGGCACAGGTGCCTTGCCCTTGGAGCGGGTAGTGCTACCCTTCGCCATGGTTCTGGGGTGTGTGGGAGGTGGAAATGAAAAGTTAGAAGGAAAAAAAAAGTTAGGGGGAAGAAGTAGGAGCTTAAAGAAAGAATTAATATAAAACAGTAGAAAAGTTTTTTTAAAACAGTAAAAGTAGAAATAAAATGCAAAATATAAACTTAGGGACAGAGAGAGATAGATGATAAATAAAAAAAAGTCAGAAAAACAGTGTAATAACTAAGGATTGCAAGGATTGAGGGAGGATAGAAAAGCAGGCCCATAGCCATAGCATAGAGTGAAAAACAAGATGGCCGTGCCCATCGCGACCGCGTGGGTAAGTTAGCACAAAATTTCCCCCGAGCACTTAATAATAGCCGCAAACAAGTAAAACGCCCTCCCGAACATGACATGCGCATCGCGAACACGCTATACGTGACCCAGAACAGGAAATAAGGCATCGCGATTCGCGAGCAGGCGGAACAGCAAAATACACAAGATGATGGACAGAATGTTGTACAATGGCAAAACATTCACCCCCAGTCACGGATCTGAGTTTAATCCATCGTTATTATGCTCACCAAGCCACCCCTGTTCAGATATGGCCATATGCAAATCAGTCTTGATCCTGTGCCTCATGGGAACAGTCCAGCCCGAACTGCCAAGCCATGTCTTCCCTGGACTGGAATCAAGCATCCTAGGACCTGTTTCTGGCTATCAGCCGTCTGCAGCCAGGATAGCTTGACTCCACTGCCGTAGTGAGCATGGGACCCACGTCTGGGCATACCCTTCCCACATAGGGTGAACAGCAAAATACACAAGATGATGGACGGAATGTTGCACTATCGCAAAACATTCACCCCCATTCACAGAACTGAGTTTAATCCATCACGAGCAGGCGGGACAGTTAAAAAACAAGATGGTCGTGCCCATAGGTGACCGCATGGGCAAGTTCGCGAGATACTATCCTCCGAGAACACAAACAGCACCCCGAACAAGCACAACACATTCCCAAACAAGAAAAACGCATCGCGAACGAGCGCCACAAGCAACTGTTCATGTTCGCATAGCTACGCGTAGCTCGCGTAGTGCAAGGACATTTTTGCGTAGCTACGCGTAGCGCGACTACTCGAACTACGTCCAGGGTTATTTTGGAATTGGGAGGTGTGACAGGCCCTATGAAGGTAGCTGTGTCAAAGGTTCTCCCAGTCTAGTGTTTACTGGGCAATGATCTTGAAGCCTCTGTGTGTTCAGATGTGAGAGAGGACTCCATATGAAAATATATGAGCTCCCTGAGTGGGTCTGTGCTGTGACTCGGTCACAGACTACCCAGAAGGAAGGGGCTGGACACTTGGACCCTGGAACAAAGGGCCAATCATTCAAGGACAAGGGCACTGGGCCTGGTGAGCCAACCCAGGGAACTCCAGAGGTGCACGAAGAATCTAACCCTGATGGGGAGGATCTGCCCTCTGAGGTTGCTAAGATGCTGGAGCTGGGGGTAATTGAACCATCTGAGAGTCCTATTACCTAAACCTAATCCTCAGGGGGACCCAAGGAGTTAAGGTTCTGTGTGGACTACAGAGCATTGAATGCAGTCACAAAGACTGACCCTCACCCTGTATCTAGAGCTGATGAGCTCATAAGTAGGTTAGGGGCTGCTAAATACCTGAGTACTTGTGATTTGACTCCAGGTTACTGGTAGATTGCCCTCAGTGATGGAGAAAAGGAGAGGCCAGCATTCTCCACACCAGAGGGACATTATCAGTTCAAGGCAATGCCATTTGGATTAAAGGATGCACCTCCCACCTTCCAAAGGTTGGTGAACAGGGTCCTGTCTGGGTTGGAACAGTTCAGTACAGCTTACCTGGATGATATAGCTGTTTACAGTTGTACCGGGGGGATCACTTAAACCACCTAACGGAAATGCTTCAGGCCATGCAGCAAGCAGGCCTGACTATTAACGCAAGCAAGTGCCAAATAGGGCAGAGTTCTGTAGTGTACCTGGGGAAACTGGTAGGTGGGGCCATGTACAGCCTCTCCAAGCTAAAATCCAAACTATTTTGGATTATACAGCTCCCCAGACTCAGGTCAGGGCATTCCTTAGACTCACAGGGTATTATATTATTATTATTATTATTATTATTTAATTTTATAGAGCGCGTAGTCACCCGTGGGTATCCCAGCGCTAGGATCAGTACCCCTGGCGGGTCAGCGGGGGGGAGAGGGAAGTTTAAGGGAAGAGGTGAGTTTTCAGTAGCTTCCTGAACCTTAAGTAGATAGGTTCAGTTCTCAGATGGTAAGGGAGGGCATTCCAGAGGCGTGCGGTATGGACCGAGAAGCGCCTGCCTCCAGTTCGAGCCTTTCTGACTCTAGGGATGACGATTAGATGTTCCTGATCGGATCGGAGGGATCTGGGGGCTTTATAGGATTTGATAAATTTTTTTAGTCCTGAGGGGCCAGTATTTTGGGTCAGCCTGTGTGCCAGGCAGAGGGCTTTGAACTTTACCCGTTCTCTCACCGGGAGCCAATGGAGGCGCTTCAGAGCTGGTTTGGCCGAGACTCTGGCGGGGGTGTTAGTGAGGATCCGGGCTGCTGTGTTTTGGACCCTTTGAAGTTTGTTCAGGGTTGCCTCCGGGGCCCCAAGATAAATGGAGTTGCTAAAGTCCAGCCTGGAGAGAATCAGGCCTTGAATCAGAAGTTTTTGGGAGTTGAGAGGGAGTAAGGGCAGGATCTTCCGAATTGACCTGAGCAGCCCAAAACACATCCCGGCAACCTTTTGTGCCTGTGTTGTGAATGATAGCTCTTTGTCGAGCCAGACGCCCAGGCTCTTCACCTCTGGTTTCGAATCCGGGAGAGGGCCTAAGCAGGGGGGCCAGATGTTTTGGAGTGAAGTGGGTCCCTTCTGACCAAGGAGGAGAATGTCAGTCTTTGCTCCGTTGAGCTTCAGAGACGATCTGTTCATCCACCCTTGTATCTGCGTGAGACAGTTGTAAAGGTCTGCAGGTTGTTGTTTAGGGTGCGAGAGGGATACCACTAACTGGGTGTCGTCCGCATAGCTGACGATGCTCACTCCGAACGGAATTACAACCTCCTCCAAGGGGGACATGTAGATGTTAAATAATGTGGGGCTCAGGGAGGAGCCCTGAGGCACGCCACATTGGAGGGGGATGTCGGAGGAGCAGGTGTTATTCTCCCAGATTTATAGAAGGTCTGTTCAAAATGATGGGCCCATTATGGGGCCCTTAACAGAACTCTCTTCTAAAAAGAGGCCCAAGAAGGTGATTTGGACCTCAGAGTGTCAGAAGGCTTTTGACGCTCTGAAAGCTGCTATGTGTTCAGCACTAGTACTACTGGCCCCTGACTACACAAAGGAATTTGTGGTTCAGACAGATGCCTCAGAGCAAGGGATTGGGGCAGTATGGTTACAGCTAAATGAAGAGGGCCTTGATCAGCCAGTTGCCTTTATTAGCAGGAGGCTTCTCCCCAGAGAGCAGAGGTGGAGTGCCATTGAGAGAGAGGCTTTTGCTGTGGTGTGGTCCCTGAAAAAGCTGAGGACATATTTGTTTGGGACACACAATCGTGTTCAAACTGACCACGGGCTCGTGCAGATGAGAGAGGAGAATCCCAAGCTGTTAAGGTGGTCCATTTCCCTACAGGGAATGGACTTTATAGTGGAGCACAGACATGGGGTTGCCCATGCAAATGCAAATGGACTTTCCAGGTTTTTCCACTTAGCTGATGAGGACTACCAGGGTCTAGGTTAGTAACTCATCACCTTTCGTTTGGGGAGCTATGTTGCAAAGGCATTCTGTGCCCTGGGCACCCCCCAACTTTTTGCTGACTGATACTAAAAGTAACTGATTTTGACTGACCCTGGCTCTGCCTAACCAGGCCCAGGGCCAGTGCTGAGCTGAAAGAGACACATTAGGATACAGTTAAAACACCTAACAAACACTAGTGTACCCTATGGTATGGTGGGATACACCTGTAATTGGCATTACGTACCCAATAAGCCCCTAGGACATAATAGGGCAGGGGATTGGAACTAGCTAGAAGTCCCCAGTACCATGGGGCATGGTAGTTTATAGGCCAGCAGCTTTTTCTGCACATGCATGTGTGCACTGCTGAAGCCTGAGGTCAGTTTAAAAGCGGCACTGGGTGCCAGGACTTCTTTTAAAAAGTAAATTGTGCCCAAACTCAACTTTGGTGGTAGGGGCACTTAAAATGGATAACCCACAATGTTTTGGCATATTAGGGATCCCCAGGGTCTCTCCTAGGTATCCCAGGGATGGGGGGTCAAGTATTTATAAGGTACACCATTATAAAATTATTTTTTATATGCCTGGGTTAAGGGAAATTTCACAGTTCACTCCCTACATTGTGTTAAAGTGCTGCTCTAATTCGACTTTGATGCTAGAAGCACTGTGGAAGGAGGATTTGCAATATTTCTGCAGATTCAGAACCCCTAAAGTCTTCCCTAGTTGCACAGAGGGTGGGGTCCTGTACAAATTAGGGAAAGACTCATGAAGTATGTTTTTATAAGGCCTGGTGGTAGAAAACTGACCCAAGTCATTTTGCCCATTGCAAATCTCAGGTCCTATAGGTTAACATTGCAGGAAGTTATTAAATAATAACTCCCGAAAGGAAGGAGATAGAGCTACCGTTCAAAGACTTCTCAGAATAGTATTGCCAAATCCAACAGTATCTTATTGTTGAAACTCTCCTAAAGTATACATACAAGAAGTTATTAGACTCTCTTGTTTGTAAGTCCAAATTCGGCCTTCCAGTGGTCTGCCCTGATTGGTCAGAGTTAGGTGGATTAGCCAGGCTGCTTTGAAGAGGTGATAAAGAGCCCTTGACGTTACCAGCTCTGCTGGGAGGGCAGTGTGCTGTTCCATAGGAATGCCAGGCCAGGGGGTGGAGTCGTAAACCATGCTCTTCAAAGGCAGAGGGGAGGCCTGGGTGTCACTTCCACTTTTACACTTTTGACCCAGAGTAAGGGCTAGGCTTAAGAAAGGTATGTGCAGATGGTAGTGGGAAAGTCTAGGTGAATAAGCTATCCATGGGGGTGTGTTTAGCCAGGTCTTGACTCTCTGCTGGAAAATCAGCCGTTATGGATCTGGAAGATTTGATGCACTCAGAGACAAAATAATGCAACACTCCACAGGATGTGGTCATCGCCTTGAGGAGTTACCCTGCTCCTATTGGTCAGGAGTGACCTGCTGCTTGACCGAGATAATTTTGAATAAGTATCTGAGAGGGGCAGAGCCCTCCAGATCTTCTGCTTGATTGTTGTTGAAGCAAGAAGTGCCCTGCTGAGAAGATTTTGCTGTGCATAGAATTCTAAGGCCTAACCTCTGAAGAGTGCACCATCTGAAACTACAGCCCTCTGGATTATCTTGCTGAAAAACAACTAAAGAGTGGACTCCCTGAAAGCTACAGGTTAAAAGAGTTCAACTGGAACATCACCAACTACATCTACACATTGGAGACCCATCAGTTGATGTGTAAGGGTTTTGTACCAGTGGATTGTGGGAACTAAAGTCCGCCACTTTCAAGGACCATCTTGGATCTTCCAGACCCTTGGAGTTAGTTTGAGACACTTTGGGACCCCTTGAGGAACTCCAGGAAGAAGTTCTAGAAGTTTGGAGAACTTTGGACCATCTTTGAAAAAAGTTCCAGAGAGGGACAGACTCAACCTGGCCAGCCAGTCCACCTGCCTTCAACCGCGAGCCGGCCAAGCCAACCAGGTTTGTCCCGCTAAAAGCTCCATAGCTCCAAGTTCCAGAGATTGACCGGGACTAGAGAAAATCTGAAGCCGGCGAACCCTCCCGAATGCGGTTACATGAGGAGCATTGAGAGAACCCAGCGAGAAAAAGCTCCATAAAAGTTTCTAAGTCCGCTCGTAGAAAAGGTGATCAGGAGCAACCGCGAGAGCCAAGCCGCCAGCCTTCCATCGCGTGGCAGCCTAGATTCCTGGTTTGACCCACTGAAGCAATCTTGAAATATTTTTTAAGTCTGCTCCAGGGAAGTTGACTGGGACCTTGTCACAAGTCAAGCCGGCGAACCCTCACCGAATCCGGACTGGCTGGGAGCTACGAGGGGCCTCGGGAAGAAAGACTCCAGAAAAGTTTCTAAGCGTGAAGGTAGAAACTGAGACCGGGACCTTCCGGGGGTTGTAGCTGCCCAGGCTCCATCGTGCCCAGCCTGGAACTTTGACTTTGCCCCGTTCTATCGTGAGCAGGCATCACAATATGGTGCTATAATCTTCAAAATGCTATATTTTATTAGATCTTTGAAAATTCATATCTCCTGTTCCCTACATTGGATTTTTGTTGTTGTAGTGTCGTTTTAAAGATAAAAATATCTCCTATTTTTATGAATTGGTGTTAGATTGTTATCATGTGTTGTGTTTTAATTATCCACTGAAATGTTGTTTTTAAATGCTTTACATACTGGTCTTTGAAGTTAAGCCTGTCTGCTCACAGCCACTTTGCCAAGGGTTGAGCATAAGAACAATTTTCTAAGATGTATGCTGGCTCCTACCATGTTTTAGTGACATTATTGCCAGTGGCAGACCTACATTTGCCCCTACCAATAACCCTCTTTCCAACATTGTGTTATATGGAAATGACCCTAATTTCATGATCTCGGCCTGGTGGCCAGATACATTGGGTCCTCTTCCCATTCCCATCAGGAAGGTAAAAAACCTGGGAGTCTGGATCGACAATAAATTTAGCTTTGGTGATCAAGTGAATACCGTGGCCTCACTCATATCGTATATTCTTAGATCCTGTAAGAAAATAATGCTATTCCTGCCCAAAGACAGTCAACAAACAGTTATCAATGCTTTAACTATGTCCCGGCTGGATTAATGCAATCCCTCCATATTAATATTCAGGAAGGGCTTCTGAACTATCTCCAACTTTTGCAGAATGCAGCTGCCAGACTGCTTACCAGCACACCAAATTATGCCTCAGTCTCTGCTGAGATTAGAAGCCTCCACTGGTTGCCTGTTAAGAAGCGTGTTCAGTTCAAATCTCTATGCATGGTTTACAAAGCCCTTCAAGGAACTGGGCCCAACTACCTAAAACAGCAATTCCATTATACCAATGGAATTGCTGTTTTAGGTAGTTGGGCCCAGTACCAAAAAGATCACTGCGCTCCTCAGAAGCAAAATTGGTATCAGTGCTCTATGTAAAAAACGCCAGTTATGGTGGCAGAAGTTTTGTGGTCGGCGCAGCCCAGGCATGGAATAGCCTGCCTTTTCATCTTAGATGCATGGCAAACTTACTGGCCATCAGGAAGGTCTTGAAAACCTGGCTTTTCACTGTTTAACCCCTGCCTTATTACCTCCTCGTTAGCCCTCAGTGGGATTTCACATAGCGCCAGGACACCTTCGGGTAACAGTTGCGCTTTATAAATTTCACTAACATAACATAACATCACAGAATTCACAAATTGTTGCTTGGACACCACCACAAACAGCTCAATCATTGAGAAAAGGGAGAAAGATTGCCTTTACAACACTAATAACTCAGGGTGAGACCAACCTATTTGAAGATGGAATATTGTTCCCCCATGATTTGAAGAAGCTGCAGATAATACACAGGCAGGAGATACAGAAAATCAGGTCCCTAATGCACAACAGACAGAGAAGGAAAGACTGTTAAACGTCCTTAGATTAAAAATAGAATTAGAAGTAATAATCAGAGGATGTTTAGATCTTGAACATGTGAATCAGTCTCGAGAAAAAGAGCTCATATATGTGAACAAGGATATTACTAGACATACAGTGACTACTACTGATGAATTAACAGAATTAGCCAAAAATATGAAGTCTATATTTCAAGAAGTGTTCCATTTCAGAAAAGCTTCAGGGTACAATTGAATAATGAAGCTATTGAGAAAATGCATTCTTCAGGAATGTGATTACACATCAATGAATTAGTAAAATCCATTGGTAAAAGGACTGAATTAGACAACTTAGAATGAAAATGTTCAAAGAAAAATGAGGAAAAAAAGAAACACTTAGAGGCACTAGAAGAAGAATAAGCCACTAACAGATGAAGGAGAAGGTTCAGCTTATCCATTGAGTGAAATACGAGGTGGAAGGTATGTTCATGAGTTCCTTGAAGCAGAGGCAATGTTGCATCATTTACAAATAATTTTCAAATATTGAGAGAGAAGCCTTCACAGTGGTACCCACAAGTTCATAGATGTTTTAAAATTTTGAAAGTGCTGTGGAATTATTGGCATACATTTTTTGATATTTTAGTGCCAAGTGGTCTGTGGGCCAAATATAAAATTGCTATACAATAGCCAGCAGCGGCCCATGGAGGGAGTTGCGGTGGAGCAGTCAGGCGGGGCGGGGTAGGGGCAGGGTGGGGGGGTGATAAACACCGGCTCCTGGATGATTGCAGGTAAGTAAACAATTACGTTAATAAAACAAATTTCGTTCTGTGCCCTGCATCACAAAATGTGATGCAGGGCGCGCTACGAAATTCGTTTTATTAATTTAATTGTTTACTTACCTGCAATCATCCAGATTCCGGTGTTTATCACCCCCCACCCAGCCCCTCCCCCGCCTGCGTGCCCCACCGCAACTCCCTCCACAGGCCGCGGCTGACAATAGCTACATGCAGAACTGATGAGGGATGCCTGTAATAATGTGCCATCATCTGTGGCTTTTGATAAATATTATGCAGTGATACATTTCTCAAAGGCAAGGTTCCTCCCAAAGATATTCATTGGATTTGTTTCGCAGGATAAAGGTAGAGGTGACCCCATTGATCCAAATTCTGGTGTGGATGATAAAACACTGAAGAAAATGACCCTTTGTCACTTATGTAATAAGAATGGGCAGTGGAAGGAGTGTGGACTGAATCCAGATACAATGAGTGTTTACAGTCAAACGCAAGAAGGAAATCAGATGCACATGCAGAATGTGCCACTTCATCAAATTCAACTGACAATGCAGGAACAGATTCCAATGTTGCAGGTTCCACAAGTCTCGATGGTCCCACAGAATATGGGAAGTTCTAAATTTAATATGAACCAGATGCCCAAGGCAAATAAAAATCTATTTCAGAACCAGAACCAGCATCCGTTTCATAGTTCCAAATGCTAGACACTCAATGACTCTCAATGACGGTGCATAAGGGGGAGGAAGATTGCATGCTTGGTGCAGTTTTGGAGGTAGTTTTCTTTTTGTGTTCAGAGAGGGAGCTTTGGCATGGTGCCAAGTTCTGCAAGGGTATACAAAAAGTCTCTTCATGTGAAACCAGACCTTGGAAAATGACCTGGAAACACTGCAGATGCCTTACAGTTCAGTTTTTTTGCAGTACATTCATGCCCTACATGTAGCATCAGATACATGAGAAGCTTGCAGACAAGATATGATTTAATCATTAAATCACCTAGGAATGGGGGTAAAGTGTCTCCAGGTAAACTGCAAAACTGTCAATAAGAGGTCTAATACTTGGGACCTATCATTGAGAAAGGAGCAGGAAAGGGGTCACGACAGAGAGGTGAGACTATCCTTCAATTCGAATTTATTGATATAGATCCCATCAGAGATGCAAAATATAAATACAGCTTAGAAATAATCATTTAAAAGTACACATCAACGACGTGACAATCACAATAGAAGCATACTGTTATCCACAGGTTAAAAATGACTAACACAGATTGTAACACACAAGTTCATAGGGAGGTGTCCGCTAAGGCGTTCAGATCACTGGCTTTACATACATTATATTAACAACGCAAGAGTTTTACAAAATGATTCTGAGCTACTGTCACTGTCTTGCAAGGGCAGATAGAAAAAACATACTTAATATCTTGTGTCCTACCCTTACAGAGTTTACGAGCTCCAGTCTTATCTCCTTTATTGAACCAATGCTTTTTAAAATATTTTTCCCAAGTGTCTAAGCCTTTACTGAGGGTGATGCAAAAAAACAATCCTAGTGCTTAAAAACTTTGATTTACATTCATCCGTTTAACTAAACTATTTATTATGACATTTTGCTATCACAAATGTGCTCAAGGAGAAGTGATTGAAAACAAGAAAGAGGCAAATAAAGAATAGTAATACATGACCCCATCTCATTAGTTTTGTCCAATCTGAGACCCAGGTGACTGAACAAGCATACTATAAGTTAGCACACAATGCAAACAAAACAATCTTAGTTTGTGTGGTGTCAGGCCCTCTCTTGTTAATTTCATTTTTCAATTATTTTTACTTTCCCAAAATGGGGATTTCGTGCTGTTTTGTGTTTTGTCCTGTAGATGTTTATATCCACTGTTTCAGTCATGGCTGTGAGATGGAACCCTATCAATTGATCCGTTTTTGCCTCAGATAGTGCCACCGTCAGTGAACAAATGATTCTGTCAGAATTACCATGCCATAGTGTGAAGTGCAGACAATTTTAATGAAAACATACTTTGTAAATGTACTACTGCATTTCTAATGCTGGATAGCAGAGGTCTGGTTGTGTTGGTAATTAATGACCAGACTGCTATTAATGGTGCTAGGATGACAACACCCACTTTGCAAAAAGAATGCAACTGTTGGACAGCTAGAAAATGACCTTGACTGTAATTTAGGAAGAAGCACTTCATCCTGTTTCATTCAGTTGTGTTTGGCGTCACTTATCCAGCTGAAAGGTAAATTAAAAAAATATTCACTCCCTGCTTACAATGTTTCTGTAGTTAAAGAGATTTTACATGGATACTCAATTTCTATATTGTATTATAGATTTTTTGTTAACTCTGAGTGAACATTGGATATGAACTTACTCTTTGTTCAACTGAAGCCATTTTCAGTCATTGTTAATGAAGCCGTTAAAGCCCCACAAACTGAATACAATCTTCATCAGACAAGTACTTTAGGCTTACCTTCTCCATTGTTGGCGCTCCTTTTTAAAAGGTTCTCTATTAGCACAATTACAAGTACAGGGTACCAGGATGCAGATCTATTAGATACAGAAAATTTACAGAGTTGATTGATACCATAATTCTGCAGTTTGAGATAAAACATTGTGCGTTTTGAGATTCAAACAAACCAATAAATCGCACAATTCGACCCACCTTTCCAATAGACATCACTATAATACGTATACCCTCAAATCCCTGTAAACACTCAACTGCATCATCAAATTTAGAAAATAACCTATAATCAAGTTCACTAAATAAAACGTACTAATCTTTAAAGGCGATAATAAAATAATATATGAGATATAAACAATCAACATAGTCATGACATATTTCAGGAATAATTATGAGGGATCTATGGAGGAGGGTCATCCTTTCTATTTTGGGTTTTAAACTCCTCTACTATCATGTCCCATGTCTGAGCTATATGATATTTATGCAGAGCTGCACTCTCTTGTCCATATAAATTCACACTTTCGGACTCAAGCAGAGGAAACATTTTTTTCCATTTATCCACAGTAGGGGGGACCACACTTCTAATTTTGTGTGATAGTTCGCCCAGTTATGAGCAACGCAAGGTCTATGAACCTACTAGATTCTTCTCCATGTTTGGAATGAGAAAAGAGTCCCAATGGTGTTTTCATTGTGTTACCATGTGTGTGTTGCACAAACACTTTGCACATTGTTAGAGCTGATGAAAATGGAGACCAGCCAGGAAATTTCTTTGAGAAAGTATCAGTGTTTATACGGTCCCTACAAAGAAGGACGGATTTATGCCCAGTCCTTAAGTGTAGAGGTATAAAGTCCTTCAACATATATAGGAGACTTACACAAGCCTAGAATACCTGAAGGTGATCTTAGTTGTGCTGCAAGGTGCAATAAGTGACCTTCTCAGAGTGTCTATTATACCTCAGGAGAACATAAACCAGATTACAGCCAACCACTGAGTTAAAGCAAAGCTAAGATTTATTCACAGGACTTGAAAACTTGTGGCCTGATTCACAAAGGGACACCACAGTTGTCAGGGAGGTCTGAAGTCATGGCGGGGGACCGCACTTGTGGTTGGACCTCCAAAATTAGAAACTGCAGTTTGGTGTTCCCACCATGAGTACCAAGGCCCTTTGTGAATCGAGCCCTTTGACTAGAAAGGATATTCTGGGCCCTTCTTGAGAGAGTGAGCTTGCCAGAGTTAACATATTTCTGTAAGCAAGGTAAATATCTACACCCTAAACCACATCACAGAAAGTGACTAAGCGCCTGATTATGAATTTGGCAGTCTTACCACTGTACTGCCACGGTGGTGGTCCCAAGAAGACCACAGAGGCGGTGGTCTCCCTCCTGCCATATTCCGATGTCACAGCTGGCCCAGCTGCAGTGTTTCAGATGGCAGGGAATGTGTTTTCATGTATGTCGAGGCATGGGTGTATATTTTGATTGGCAAAGTGTTGAATGTACACATATGTATGACACATGTTAAAAAATAAATACCTACTATGAGTGTTTTCCCGTTGCTAGAATCTGGATCACATTAGCCTAGTCCAGCCAATGGGTAAAAACTGTAAAATTTAGTTACCTGGATTTCAGCGTCATCGGTGAAGGGGGGACCTAGAGGAAGGGATCCACGTGGGAGACTGAAAGGGAGAAAATGAAATGTGTGAGTATGCACCCCAATTCCTTCAATTACGCAGACTCAAAGCAGTCGGTCTTCCAGCCATGGTCCGCTCGTTGGAAAGCCAACACGTAATTCGCGCAGCGATGAACTTCTTTGTACTGCCCTCTGACAGCTGATTTTCCCCTACCACCTTCGAGGCGGTCCACGAATGAGTGGTGGCGCTGCTCCAGTGTTCTTTTATTCAGCAAACCACCAACATCGTAATATGATGGGAGAACCGCCAACTGTGATGCAGGGTTTCTGACCTCCTTGCTGATGATCTCAGGCGAGAAGTGCAATTTGTGAATGTATCATTTGAGGTCCTTGCAGAGATAGTAAGAGTAGGGCCCTCATTTACATGATATCTGTACCACCAGGAGCATCACTTTTTATGACAATCTGGTGGTGCATGCTTCTCAATCATATCTATGAGACGACGCAAAGCCACCTGGTGTAGATTTGCATGTCCTCATGAATATGGAGTAAGCGAAAACAGTGCAAAGGACTGCCTTGCCTGAATCTACATCAAGGAGGCAATCCATGGGCATTGCTGTGGATGTTCCCACTTAACACCCATGGATTTTGACACTGCCCCAGATTTACAACGTCACATAAACATGGGAAAGCACCGAAAAAGTAAACCTTCCCAGAGCAGGTGTAATTATTTTTTCCTCTTTCCAAGTGCCTCTTGTGAAAGGTGCCCCATTCTGCACAAAAACAATCAAACCAACAACACAGACACCCTTACAGCATGGTGCAAGGGTGCCTGTGTTGGCTCTTGGTTGGAAATTGAGCACCAGTGTTGGCTGAAAGAAGCAGGAATGGATCATATCTTATAAATGCGGTACCTGCCCTTTCAAATTTGTGTAGGGCAGTGCTGCAAAATGGTTTACAGCACTGCTCTGTACTAAGGGGCTCATTAGGATGGCGGACGGAAGAGCCACCGCGGCCCTGGAGTAGGCGGAAAAAGCCCTTTCCGTGTCCGCCAGCCGCGGATACTCCGTCCGCCATATCAGGATAGGAAAACGTGTCAAGTTTCCGTCCGCGACGGAAAAGGACGCACCGCCGCCGAACTACACACGACCACGTGGCGGACGGAACACTCCCGGAGGCCCCGCCGTACGTACTGACGTCTAAGACCGTCCCCCAAATCAAGATGGCGGAAACTCCACATAAAACCGCAGCGGAAAAACAACCTGACGGAACACGGCGGAATCCACACAGCGAACATAGGTGACATAGCAGAGATACCCACCGCAAGCTGACCACCACCATGGACCCAGCGCTACACGCTTTCCCGATGCTCTTCGCGATCCACCACGTCCTAGTCATGGCCCACTATGGACGACGACGCAGGTAAGGCACAAACCATTGGCTGTCTGGAGGGGAATACCAGCAAGGGACGTGACGTAGGGAGGGGGAGTGTCATGTTACCGAAACCACTGATGAGAAGCATATACGAATACACATTTGTAGTACGCAAGCAGGAATGACAACGACAGACCACGAGACTTGATAGACTACCTTTATTGTACAAAATAGGGGTATAATCACAGTGTATGCGTGAGCATGGGCAAAGTGGGCACCAGAGCAGCGACATCATAGGCAGGTAACGAGAGGGCAGTATGCAGTATCAGAGCATCAACAGGGCATTGTAGAGTACAGAGCAGGTACATCATAGGCAGGTAACGAGAGGGCAGAATGCAGTATCAGAGCACCAACAGGGCATTGTAGAGTACAGAGCAGGTACATCATAGGCAGGTAACGAGAGGGCAGTATGCAGTATCAGAGCATCAACAGGGCAATGCGCAGTACAGAGCAGGTACATCATAGGCAGGTAACGAGAGGGCAGTATGCAGTATCAGAGCATCAACAGGGCATTGTAGAGTACAGAGCAGGTACATCATAGGCAGGTAACGAGAGGGCAGTATGCAGTATCAGAGCATCAACAGGGCATTGTAGAGTACAGAGCAGGTACATCAGAGGCAGGTAACGAGAGGGCAGTATGCAGTATCAGAGCATCAACAGGGCAATGCGCAGTACAGAGCAGGTACATCATAGGCAGGTAACGAGAGGGCAGTATGCAGTATCAGAGCATCAACAGGGCATTGTAGAGTACAGAGCAGGTACATCATAGGCAACATATGAGAGGGGCAAAGTGCATCAACAGTCCATTGCACAGAACAGCTCCATCAGAGGCAGCACGTGAGAGGGGCCAAGTGCATCAACAGTCCATTGCACAGAACAGCTCCATCAGAGGCAGCACGTGAGAGGGGCCAAGTGCATCAACAGTCCATTGCACAGAACAGCTCCATCAGAGGCAGCACGTGAGAGGGGCCAAGTGCATCAACAGTCCATTGCACAGAACAGTCACATCACTGGCAGCACATGAGAGGGCAGAATGCAGTATCAGAACAGCAACAGGGCAGTGTGGCCAACAGAGCAGGTACATCAGAGGCAACATATGAGAGGGGCAAAGTGCATCAACAGTCCATTGCACAGAACAGCTCCATCAGAGGCAGCACGTGAGAGGGGCCAAGTGCATCAACAGTCCATTGCACAGAACAGCTCCATCAGAGGCAGCACGTGAGAGGGGCCAAGTGCATCAACAGTCCATTGCACAGAACAGCTCCATCAGAGGCAGCACGTGAGAGGGGCCAAGTGCATCAACAGTCCATTGCACAGAACAGTCACATCACTGGCAGCACATGAGAGGGCAGAATGCAGTATCAGAACAGCAACAGGGCAGTGTGGCCAACAGAGCAGGTACATCAGAGGCAACATATGAGAGGGGCAAAGTGCATCAACAGTCCATTGCACAGAACAGCTCCATCAGAGGCAGCACGTGAGAGTGCAGAATGCAGTATCAGAGCATCAACAGGGCAATGCGCAGTACAGAGCAGGTACATCATAGGCAGGTAACGAGAGGGCAGTATGCAGTATCAGAGCATCAACAGGGCAATGCGCAGTACAGAGCAGGTACATCATAGGCAGGTAACGAGAGGGCAGTATGCAGTATCAGAGCATCAACAGGGCATTGTAGAGTACAGAGCAGGTACATCAGAGGCAGGTAACGAGAGGGCAGTATGCAGTATCAGAGCATCAACAGGGCATTGTAGAGTACAGAGCAGGTACATCAGAGGCAGGTAACGAGAGGGCAGTATGCAGTATCAGAGCATCAACAGGGCATTGTAGAGTACAGAGCAGGTACATCATAGGCTGCACAAGTACGTGTCCCTACCAACCCGTCACAGGAACCACAAGAGTGCCACGCAGTTCGCAATGGACACACCATGTGAAATAACATTTGAGTGAAGTGTTCAGCACCTCACATCACAGAATCAGGGGGACTGCGTGAACTACCTGCCTCAGACACACTGGCAGCACCAGCAACAGGAGTGTGAGACACAGCCACAGCCCGAGTGACACACACATGGGCCACGGACCCAGACACACTGGCAGCACCAGCAACAGGAGTGTGAGACACAGCCACAGCCCGAGTGACACACACATGGGCCACGGACCCAGACACACTGGCAGCACCAGCAACAGGATTGTGAGACACAGCCACAGCCCGAGTGACACACACATGGGCCACGGACCCAGACACACTGGCAGCACCAGCAACAGGAGTGTGAGACACAGCCACAGCCCGAGTGACACACACATGGGCCACGGACCCAGACACACTGGCAGCACCAGCAACAGGAGTGTGAGACACAGCCACAGATGTAGTCACTGACACGTGAGCCACTGACCCAGACAGACTGCCAGCACCAGAAACAGGAGTGTGCAACACAGCCACAGATCTTCTAACTGACACGTGAGCCATAGACCCAGATACACTGCCAGGACCTGCAACAGGAGAGGGCACAACTGACACTGTGCCACCATCTGATACATGAGAATCAACTGCACCAGCGCCACTGGGACAACTGAAATGATGAGCCACAGGGCTGTATGGGCCAGGAGGCAGGGTGGGCCTGGGAGCTGGGGATAGCTGACCTAGAGCCAAATCGGGGTTGGCAGGTGTCAATGGTGTGTGTCTGCGTTTCTTAGGGATGTGTGAGTGCACCCTGGACAGGACAGGACTGGCAAGTGGTGGGGACTCCAAAGAATCACCACCCACCATAGGTGGAGCATCTGCAGCCGGGGATCTGGTTTCTGGGGACGTGCTGGAGCCTGCTTGTCGTTTGCTCTGCGCCTGCCGCCTGGACTCGGAATCATGTGTAATGGGGGATGCAACAACAGGGGACACCCTCCTCTGCTTCTGACTGGCCTGGATGGGAGTGGAGGTATGGGGGGACTCCACCGCGGAGACATCTGTTTGGAGTTCAATAGAAAACATCAGCCTCAGTGCAGCCAGGGGTGAAGTATGCCTGTCCTTGATTGCGCCATTGTCCATGCTAGATGCCTTGTCCGTAGGATGTGCCTTATCCTTAGGTGGAGTGTTGTCTCTGGATGTAGCCTGTGCCCTGGTCGCCGCCCTGTTCCTGCCAGCAGACTTGTCGTCTGTGGTGCACCTGTCTCCAGTAGACACCTGCTCTCTGTGTGTGTCCCTGCCCTTGGGAGATGGACCTTGCTCTGCTGTGGGCCTGCCCTTGGGAGTCTCCCTGCTCCTAGGAGGTGCCTTTGTCTTGTCACTGTCCTTGGGAGTGTCCCTTTCCTCTGCTGTGGGCCTGCCCTTGGGAGTCTCCCTGCTCCTAGGAGGTGCCTTTGTCTTGTCACTGTCCTTGGGAGTGTCCCTTTCCTCTGCTGTGGGCCTGCCCTTGGGAGTCTCCCTGCTCCTAGGAGGTGCCTTTGTCTTGTCACTGTCCTTGGGAGTGTCCCTTTCCTCTGCTGTGGGCCTGCCCTTGGGAGTCTCCCTGCTCCTAGGAGGTGCCTTTGTCTTGTCACTGTCCTTGGGAGTGTCCCTTTCCTCTGCTGTGGGCCTGCCCTTGGGAGTCTCCCTGCTCCTAGGAGGTGCCTTTGTCTTGTCACTGTCCTTGGGAGTGTCCCTTTCCTCTGCTGTGGGCCTGCCCTTGGGAGTCTCCCTGCTCCTAGGAGGTGCCTTTGTCTTGTCACTGTCCTTGGGAGTGTCCCTTTCCTCTGCTGTGGGCCTGCCCTTGGGAGTCTCCCTGCTCTTAGTAGGTGCCTTTGTCTTGTCACTGTCCTTGGGAGTGTCCCTATCCTCTGCTGTGGGCCTGCCCTTGGGAGTCTCCCTGCTCCTAGGAGGTGCCTTTGTCTTGTCACTGTCCTTGGGAGTGTCCCTTTCCTCTGCTGTGGGCCTGCCCTTGGGAGTCTCCCTGCTCTTAGTAGGTGCCTTTGTCTTCTGACTGGCCTTGTCCAAGGTACAGTCCATGGACATGTGAGTATCCCTTGCCTTGGGAGTACCTTTTGTGTTGAATGCCTGTGTAGCTCCTGAAGGCATGTCCCCCAACAACACTTGTGGATCCTGTGTGTGTACTCCAGTGTATCTGACGTCGTCTACGTGAACAGATTTAGCTGATCTAGGGGATGGGGTCTGTGCCCTGCGTGCCCTGACGTGCTGTCTGACGCTGCTTCTAGTGCAATAACCTGTATTTGAGTCCTGCTCAGAATAATCACTACCCCCTGAGACATCCAGTGGTGTAGATGGGGAAACAGAAGTAGCACCCTGTTCATGCGACTGTACTATTGCAGACGACACACTGCTTGCCAATGACTGCACTGTCCTGTGTAGACCTGCAAGATCGCCATGCATCCCTTCCATGAAAGCCACCACCTGGCCCAACTTCCTATCATGGTCCTGGAAAGCATTTGTCATATTGGTCTGCCCCACACACAGCTGTTGCAGCAGATCAACGGCCTCAGCACACAATGCATTTTGGCTCACCGTGGCAGGGGCAGCGGTGCCTGCACCAAACGCCACTCTGCTCCCCCTACTCCTCCGGCCACGAACAGTACATGGTGCAGTTTGTGGAAGTGTGGGCCCTGTGTGCTGTCTTCCGACAGAAGGTGAAGAGTGCCCACTCCCAGTCTGTGACAACAGTGCAGGCTCACCAAGAGTGTCCGACGAGGAGGACGATGGTGTCTCCACATGCGAGTCCTCAGGGACGGTCCTGTCCCCCTCTCCGGCGCTGGCCTCCTCTGTGTCAGTCTGCGTGTGTGCGAAGTCTGAGCCGGACTCATTTCCTCGACTACTCTCCGCCGTCTGTGGCTGAGTGTCCTCTGTCATACCTGAAATGCACATAAAAGATGTGTGAGTCATGGGCAGACTGACGTACAGAAGGAACAGGATTGCCAAATTACATAGCTGACAAAGATTTTGTAGCCCTCATCCTGCACATGGCCCACCTCTACCAGTCATCCTCACATTTCCTGCCATGGGGCCATGGACCACTAGGGGATGTGCCTCAACACTCAACTACTAAGCAAGTGGCGTGTCAACATGGCGGACCTGGATGTCAAATGAGAACCACCCAATGGGACCAAAATGGCATCACAGACATACATACGCAACACGGAACTCAATAGTGTGTCTGTGCACCAATACATGCATAGCACTCACAGGTTTCCTACACAGACAGTTTGCTCACCGCTAGTTTGCTGTTGATCGGCACTCAGACGTTCGGCCAGTTCAGGATGCGTCACTGCAATGATACGGTGCATGAGAGGGGTCATGGAGCGTCGGGCCAGACGGGGCGTCCTTGGAATCAGGCCCAGTGTTACTTCCGCTACATTCTTGCTTAGCCTGGAAATGTCGTCCCAGCGTTTGTGGCAGTGTGTATGTCATCTGTTGCACACCCCCAATGCCCGTACTTCCCGTGCTCTGCTCCTCCACAGGTCCTTGCGAAGGTGCAGCTTGACCTACCATGATGGGAGACAAAAGGGTTTAAGTCAGTGGACAGGTGGCCTGTCACACACATAGGGGCAAGACGTAACTGTCAGCAGCCATGAACAATCAGGAACATATGTCTAGCCCACACTACACAGCTAAGATAGGAATAGGCCACATCATTTGGCCCCCTCACGCACACCAACATGTCCCACACTGCACTTACCACCCGTCCTGGTGCGCCGTAGAGGCGTCCATAGTTGCGGAGTACACCGTCCACGAGGACATCAAGCTCCGCGGCGGTGAAGGGTCGAGACCGGATCTCTTTGCCTCCCGACATGGCAAGATCACGGAGTATGGCACTAGTGCAGCAGTCAGTGGTCAGCTCAGCAGCAGCAGCAGCAGGTCGAGGTGATGGTCACAGGCAGCAGTCGGTGGTCAGCTCAGCAGCAGCAGCAGGTCGAGGTGAACAGGCAGCACTGGTCCCCAGGGTAGGAAGTGTCATTTTGGCCAACACACATATATAGGGCCCTCAGCACGTGTCAGTGGCATACGTCGCCAGCAATTGGTCAGCCCTGGAAGCGTGATCGTGAGATGGGCCAATTACTGGCCCTGTTGTTGCGGTGCCCAGCTTCCGCTACTTGCGATTGGCCATATGCAGCCAGCGGCCCTCTTCCCATTGGCTGCATGTGCGGGGACCGTCACGGGCACACATCGGCAACCACACGTGCAAGCCTCAGGCACGGATGCTTCAGTTGCAACAATGTTCCATCACTGGCGCCACCATGGCGGTGCACGTACTCAGCGGGGGAGGTGCAGGCCTATACACCCTGTAGATGTACGCAATGGACATGCCAGGTCATGACCCCCCTTACAGTCACCTTGCATCATCCACCGTACACCGGCCGTAGTGGCCGGGCCTAGGACGGCCGTGGCCGGCCATGTACACAACCGCCGTGCCCGGCCATGAACACAACCGCCGTGCCCGGCCATGAACACAACCGCCGTGCCCGGCCATGAACACAACCGCCGTGCCCGGCCATGAACACAACCGCCGTGCCCGGCCATGAACACAACCGCCGTGCCCGGCCATGAACACAACCGCCGTGCCCGGCCATGAACACAACCGCCGTGCCCGGCCATGCGGTTGTGTTCATGGCCGGGCACGGCGGTTGTGTTCATGGCCGGGCACGGCGGTTGTGTTCATGGCCGGGCACGGCGGTTGTGTTCATGGCCGGGCACGGCGGTTGTGTTCATGGCCGGGCACGGCGGTTGTGTTCATGGCCGGGCACGGCGGTTGTGTTCATGGCCGGGCACGGCGGTTGTGTTCATGGCCGGGCACGGCGGTTGTGTTCATGACCGGGCACGGCGGTTGTGTACATGGCCGGCCACGGCCGTCCTAGGCCCGGCCACTACGGCCGGTGTACGGTGGATGATGCAAGGTGACTGTAAAGGGGGGTCATGACCTGGCATGTCCATTGCGTACATCTACAGGGTGTATAGGCCTGCCCCTCCCCCGCTGAGTACGTGCACCGCCATGGTGGCGCCAGTGATGGAACATTGTTGCAACTGAAGCATCCGTGCCTGAGGCTTGCACGTGCGGTTGCCGATGTGTGCCCGTGACGGTCCCCGCACATGCAGCCAATGGGAAGAGGGACGCTGGCCGCATATGGCCTTTGGGAAGTAGCGGAAGTTGAGCACCGCCATGGCGGCGCCAATTATGTTATCTTGTCAGACGCTGCACCGTGATGTGTTGTGTGCAGTTGCGTCATGAGGGATGTGAGCGTGATAGGGAAAGGTCATATGTCATACAATGTAGCATGTGTGTCCATGCAATGCCCATCGATCGGCACACAATGGGCAACAGATGTGCATTTGTACGTGTTGACGTCGGGTGTGACCCTACATACGTTCTTACATCTTCACAACTACACAGTACATCACGGCTGTGTGTCCAAATTATGCATCTGTTGTCTGTGTCTTGTTCTGGCGAGGTGACTACAGTGGTGGTGGTACACATGCATTCCGTGTATGAGTTTTGTACGTTGTGTCACCATGCATGTAATTACCGTATGTACATCATTCTTGGTGTTGGCATGTGTGCTTGATGACATGGCGTGTGTATAATTATCGTTTGTGTGCATGCAGTTGCATGTGTGTCTGTGATGTGGCTACTAAACATTAGGGTGCAGACTGAAGTATTGTCAGTAAGGTTCACATGTGATGGAGTTGTACACGTATGCGTCGTTTGCAAGTTGACCTAAGTTACATCTCTCTCCCACACAGGAGGGCTCCAAATGTGCATCGGCCATACACTGTGCTGGAGGATATGGTTGACGAGGAGGTGATTCGGAAATTCCGGCTGGATCGACGTCGGTTGCTGGAGCTTGTGGCTCAATTGTCTCCTCATCTGCAGCCACGTAGGACGTATCCTGGGTCGATTACACCCACTGCAAAGGTCATGGCGGTACTCCATTTCTTTGCTACTGGCACATTTCAGTACACAGTTGGACATGCCGGGGGGATGTCACAGGCCATGTTCAGCACGGTTCTTCGGGATGTCTTAACAGCTATGATGCTGTACAAGGATGACTACATACATTTCCCACGTCCGGAAGAGTTGCCAGCTGTCAAAGCTGATTTCTATGCCCTGGGCCACATACCTCACGTTGTGGGCTCAATTGATGGCACACACATCGCAATCATTCCACCACGGGCACGGGAACAAGTGTTCAGGAATCGCAAACACTTACATTCGCTGAACATGCAGGTGGTGTGCCTGGCAAACAACATCATCTCACATGTGTGTGCAAGATTTCCTGGATCTGCACATGACGCCCACATCATGCGGAGCAGCAATGTCCCACGACTCATGGCTAATCTGCGACCCGGTCAAGCGTGGCTTGTTGGTGAGTGTGCAGTGGGGACTCTTGTGATCTCTGTGTTGCATGGGGTACCCACCATATCTTGTTGTGATGTTTGTCTCTGTCATCCCCCTACATAGGCGACTCAGCTTACCCAAACCGGCCCTGGCTCCTCAGTCCCCTACGTAATCCGGGAACAGCGGGTGAAATGCGGTACAATGATGCACATGGAAGGACACGGAGAGTCATCGAACGTACCTTTGGACTGCTAAAGTCTCGGTTTCGGTGCCTCGATAAGACCGGAGGGGCCCTGCCTTACTCACCAGGAAAAGTATGCAGGATCGTGATTGCCTGCTGCATGCTCCACAACCTGGCAGTACGCAATGACATTGAACTGCTGTTGGACCCTGAAGACGAAGGAGTTCCTCGGCCTCCCATCCCACCCATGTCGACTGATGAGGATAGTGGTGAGGAGGAAGGTGTGGACCAGAGGCGCCAGCTCATAGATCGCTACTTCCCTTGAATGTGAGTTACTACCTCTAGTGGCGGTTGACAATGCCTCATGTATGTTTGCTGGTGTTGTGTGGATGTGGGGTTAATCAGCTGGGTGTTCTTGTTTGTGATGGTTGCTAATGTGTGTCTTCATTTCTTTGGACATACAAGTCTCCATGATGTGTGTGCTCTCATCCCATGCTTTTGTGATGGTTGTCGTTTGTGTAATGTTGCTGTGCATTGTGTTGTGATGTGTGTGAATCTGTTTCCTGACGTGTGTTTGCTGTCTCTGATTTTCTCTAGGTCACTCCCGCAGCGCCATGATCATGTACGACTGTCATCCCTGAACCTGTTTACGTCTGTTTCTGAAGGCAATCATGTGAATAAACATGGAGGCAAAACATCATTGTGTGAGTAAGTGCTATTTATTTACAGGTTGTGCTTCTGTGCTGGTGAATATTTACAAGTAAGTGGGGTGGAGGGAGTTGGAGTTGAAGGTAATGGCAGATGAAATGTCCGTGCTGACACCACATT
The DNA here is from genome assembly GCF_964261635.1 of Lissotriton helveticus. Taxonomy (NCBI): domain Eukaryota; kingdom Metazoa; phylum Chordata; class Amphibia; order Caudata; family Salamandridae; genus Lissotriton; species Lissotriton helveticus. The sequence goes on from NC_136057.1 coordinate 1,168,551,131, forward strand.
GGGGGGTGTCAGGGTAGTCCAGCAGACCAGTGGGAATGATTGTCTGTGGGACAGGATACTTAGCTGGGTGAATGTCTGGCATAGGCGGTGACATTGTCATGGTCGTCCCCTCTTGGAGCGTGTGGATGGCGCTCCAACACTGCTCTCAGCCACTTCCTGCCTCGGCCGGCCCCTCCGTCTCTGAGGTGGTACAGAGTCAGCTGGGAGGGCAGGTTGTTGAAGGGCCACATCCGTCGCCAGGGGCACTGGTGGTGGTGGCGGCGGTGGAGGCGGAGGTGACGGTGGCGGTGGAGGCGGAGGTGGCGGTGGAGGCGGAGGTGACGGTGGCGGTGGCGCTACGACACTTGGTGGAGGGGGGGGTTGTTCCGGGCAACCCATTCCCTCCACATCGTTGCCTGCTGGCCCATGATCTGCAACATCTGGCCAAGGATGCCACAGATTTCGCGCTGGATGTTGTTGTTGTCCACCGAGTCCTGGTGTGCACGATCTGCGTTTGCCTGGGACCGGTCGTATGACGCCTGGCACCTGGCAAGGGCTTGTAGGGACTGTGCCACTGGCTGGGGTAGCTGTCCTTCCTCTGCACGGCAGTGTGTGGCTTGCCTGATTGGCTGATGTCCCGTTGCCTGTGTCTGTGGCCCACTCACCCTGCTTGTGTGTGGGGCCGATGGACCAGCGTTGTGCGCTGGGTCATGCTGGGTGGCACCGGCAGGAGTCGTGGTGCTGGTGGTGCTGGTGGTACTGGTGGTACTGGTGGTACTGGTGGTACTGGTGGTGGTGGGGACTGTGCAGATCACAGAGACAGGTGTCGCTGGAGTGACACTTGCGACGTTGGTCGTCCCGGGAGTCCCTGTGAGCCGGATGGCCCTGGCTGCGTGCTTGGTCCCGCTCCATCCTCCGCACCGGAGCTGCCTGTGTCCTCGTCACCAGAGAGTCCTGTAGGTGTGGGAGGCGAGGCTGGCAGCCGGGTACTGGTTTCCCCAGTCAGTTGACGATCACCTGAGGGACAAGATAGAGCTGGTCAGTGATGTGGACATTACATGGTTATGTAGATTTTTAGACATTTCTGTTTCCTGTCGCACACACCCCACCCTCCACCGACACCACCACCACCAGCACCCTCCCCGTGTGCATGGGGGCCTGTTGGGAGTAGTAGTTTGGGCCTCTCACACACCCCACCACCACCAGCACCCTCCCCGTGTGCATGGGGGCCTGTTGGGAGTTGTAGTTTGGGCCTCTCACACACCCCACCCTCCACCACCACCACCACCACCACCCTCCCCGTGTGCATGGGGGCCTGTTGGGAGTTGTAGTTTGGGCCTCTCACACACCCCACCCTCCACCACCACCACCACCCTCCCCGTGAGCATGGGGGCCTGTTGGGAGTTGTAGTTTGGGCCTCTCACACACCCCACCCTCCACCACCACCACCACCAGCACCCTCCCCGTGAGCATGGGGGCCTGTTGGGAGTTGTAGTTTGGGCCTCTCACACACCCCACCCTCCACCACCACCACCACCAGCACCCTCCCCGTGTGCATGGGGGCCTGTTGGGAGTTGTAGTTTGGGCCTCTCACACACCCCACCCTCCACCACCACCACCACCAGCACCCTCCCCGTGTGCATGGGGGCCTGTTGGGAGTTGTAGTTTGGGCCTCTCACACACCCCACCCTCCACCACCACCACCACCCTCCCCGTGAGCATGGGGGCCTGTTGGGAGTTGTAGTTTGGGCCTCTCACACACCCCACCCTCCACCACCACCACCACCAGCACCCTCCCCGTGAGCATGGGGGCCTGTTGGGAGTTGTAGTTTGGGCCTCTCACACACCCCACCCTCCACCACCACCACCACCAGCACCCTCCCCGTGTGCATGGGGGCCTGTTGGGAGTTGTAGTTTGGGCCTCTCACACACCCCACCCTCCACCACCACCACCACCCTCCCCGTGAACATGGGGGCCTGTTGGGAGTTGTAGTTTGGGCCTCTCACACACCCCACCCTCCACCACCACCACCACCAGCACCCTCCCCGTGTGCATGGGGGCCTGTTGGGAGTTGTAGTTTGGGCCTCTCACACACCCCACCCTCCACCACCACCACCACCAGCACCCTCCCCGTGAGCATGGGGGCCTGTTGGGAGTTGTAGTTTGGGCCTCTCACACACCCCACCCTCCACCACCACCACCACCACCAGCACCCTCCCCGTGTGCATGGGGGCCTGTTGGGAGTTGTAGTTTGGGCCTCTCACACACCCCACCCTCCACCACCACCAGCACCCTCCCCGTGAGCATGGGGGCCTGTTGGGAGTTGTAGTTTGGGCCTCTCACACACCCCACCCTCCACCACCACCACCACCAGCACCCTCCCCGTGTGCATGGGGGCCTGTTGGGAGTTGTAGTTTGGGCCTCTCTCACACCCCACCCTCCACCACCACCACCACCCTCCCCGTGAGCATGGGGGCCTGTTGGGAGTTGTAGTTTGGGCCTCTCACACACCCCACCCTCCACCACCACCACCACCAGCACCCTCCCCGTGTGCATGGGGGCCTGTTGGGAGTTGTAGTTTGGGCCTCTCACACACCCCACCCTCCACCACCACCACCACCAGCACCCTCCCCGTGTGCATGGGGGCCTGTTGGGAGTTGTAGTTTGGGCCTCTCACACACCCCACCCTCCACCACCACCACCACCAGCACCCTCCCCGTGAGCATGGGGGCCTGTTGGGAGTTGTAGTTTGGGCCTCTCACACACCCCACCCTCCACCACCACCACCCCCAGCACCCTCCCCGTGTGCATGGGGGCCTGTTGGGAGTTGTAGTTTGGGCCTCTCACACACGCCACCCTCCACCACCACCACCACCCTCCCCGTGAGCATGGGGGCCTGTTGGGAGTTGTAGTTTGGGCCTCTCACACACCCCACCCTCCACCACCACCACCACCAGCACCCTCCCCGTGTGCATGGGGGCCTGTTGGGAGTTGTAGTTTGGGCCTCTCACACACCCCACCCTCCACCACCACCACCACCAGCACCCTCCCCGTGAGCATGGGGGCCTGTTGGGAGTTGTAGTTTGGGCCTCTCACACACCCCACCCTCCACCACCACCACCACCAGCACCCTCCCCGTGTGCATGGGGGCCTGTTGGGAGTTGTAGTTTGGGCCTCTCACACACCCCACCCTCCACCACCACCACCACCAGCACCCTCCCCGTGAGCATGGGGGCCTGTTGGGAGTTGTAGTTTGGGCCTCTCACACACCCCACCCTCCACCACCACCACCACCAGCACCCTCCCCATGTGCATGGGGGCCTGTTGGGAGTTGTAGTTTGGGCCTCTCACACACCCCACCCTCCACCACCACCACCACCCTCCCCGTGAGCATGGGGGCCTGTTGGGAGTTGTAGTTTGGGCCTCTCACACACCCCACCCTCCACCACCACCACCACCAGCAACCTCCCCGTGTGCATGGGGGCCTGTTGGGAGTTGTAGTTTGGGCCTCTCACACACCCCACCCTCCACCACCACCACCACCAGCACCCTCCCTGTGAGCATGGGGGCCTGTTGGGAGTTGTAGTTTGGGCCTCTCACACACCCCACCCTCCACCACCACCACCACCAGCACCCTCCCCGTGTGCATGGGGGCCTGTTGGGAGTTGTAGTTTGGGCCTCTCACACACCCCACCCTCCACCACCACCACCACCACCACCCTCCCCGTGAGCATGGGGGCCTGTTGGGAGTTGTAGTTTGGGCCTCTCACACACCCCACCCTCCACCACCACCAGCACCCTCCCCGTGAGCATGGGGGCCTGTTGGGAGCCATGGACATGTTAGTGAGTTGGTGTCCAACGTGCATGGGTTGGGGCATAGGAGATGTTTCTTCTCAGTTGTGTGAGCCTGACCATGTCGTGCTGATCGTGGTGCTTGGTTTGTACTCACCAGTCTCTTCTCCTTCATCAAGTCTGTCTAGGCTCTCTGGGTGTAGTATCACCAGCACCTTCTCCTCCCAATCGGTGTAGGGTATGGGCTCCGGGGGTGTGCCACCGCCAGTATGATTGGCTCGGGCAAAGTTTTTAGCTCGGATGCCCTTGACCCTGGTCTTCAGGTCATGCCACCGCCTCTGGATGTCATGCTTCGTCCTCGGCACAGTCCCCGAGGCATTCACCCGAATGACGATCCTGTCCCACATGTGGTTCTTTTGCGCCACGGACGTCTGCTGGACTTGGGCCCCGAAGATGTGGGGCTCAACACGGAGTATTTCATCTACCATTACCCTCAACTCTGTCTCCGTGAATTTGGTTTTTTTTTTGGGTGCCATGGTGTGTGGTGCTCAGTGTGTGAGTTGAGTGAGTTGGGGGGTGCAGGTGTGTGGTGTGTGATGTGTAGGATTTGTGTGGTGGGTGTTTGTGTGGTGGGTGTGGTAGGGTGGTGGTTGTGTGTCTTCTATGTGAGTTTGCAGTATCTAGATTTTGGCCTCTTGCTAGCAGCAATGCTGTGATGCAAAGGATTGTGGTAGCGTGTGTGTGTCATTTTATAGTCGTGTCTCAATGGTTGTTGGCAGTCAGGTGGTAGGTGGGCGTGTTGACTAGTGTGCATTATTGGATAATTGGGACGTGTCATGGCGGCTTGTGCTTGATGTTGGGGGGGGGCGTTGTCAATGTTGGTATGTTTGCTTTGGACTAGCGGTAGGCTTCCTGACATTTGTTTGCCGCTAGGGATGTTGTGCGTGTTGGCCTTCCGCAGTGATGCTGTGGTTATCGTAGCATTCTTTCCGCCGCGGACGTGGATGGCTGTGAGTTCCGTGGTCCGGGCGGATTAATCCTAATTGCGGCCACGGAGTATTCACAGGTATGGCGGTACATGTGTTATTTTCCGCGGTCATTTCCGTCCGCGGCAGTGGTTGTTCATTGGACTCCGTCCGCCGCGGACGGAGTTGGATGTGTTCCGTCCACCGCGGACGGTGTTGGTGATGATCCGTCCGCCGCGGTCGGAGTTTCGTGACATGATTATCCTAATCCCAAACGCGGAATCTCCGCGGCGCGGCCGGGAGTAAAATTTCCCCCACCATGGCGGACAGTGGCCATTTCCGTCCGCCATCCTAATCGACCCCTAAGTCTTTGTAAATAGGGTCCTAGGTATTTATCTAAGGAGGGGAGCCAGTCCTTTATCATTAGGTGGGAAGTGGATCCTTGTTGTTGTGCAAAGGCTCAAAGTTGAAATGGTGTCTGAGTGTTTGTGCTTATGTATTAATTTACTGGACGTAAATGATCCGGTGGTGACCATCTCATAGCTCCTCAGTGACCTGCAGTACACCTTGGCACAGCATTGGGGCTTAGATTGTAGCCTTCTAACTGAGGCAGCTGAAAGCATGATTTTCCATTAGGACAGAAAACCCTCCTGGCATGCTTAAATATGTGCAAAGGGTAAGAAAGGGAAAGGAAGGGGCCCTCCTACATTAGATTTTCTAATTTATGAATAGGAGGAGCTGACTGAACTTCTAGATCCTGAAATATGGGATAAACAAGGTTTGGCAAACGTCACATTAAGCAACTCAAGTTACTAAAATCAACATCAAGTTTCAAATCTTTTCCCATCTGCACTAGTTAATGGTTGTGTTGGAGCATTATTACCATGTACTAAAACACAAGGGACATTATTACAAGTGCCCCATAAAAATACCTATTATTTCCCTCCCCTGGTTTTATCCTTTCCATTATACTGAAAGTTACAATTAAAGGGACTTGCCTTGTTGTAATGTGTTCCTCAACGCCTTACCATAGGATAAAGTAGATAAAAGGTATACAGGAAAACTCCCATCGGCAAGACTCTTACTGCCCCTCAGACAGAGTGAGTGAGAATCTGGGTTTGGTGATGTAGCGCAGATAAAGGAGACCCAGGGTCCATATTACATGAGTGCCCTGAGGGCACCCACTTAGCACGCCCCGGGCACTTTGGTATTACAGAAGCGGCCGTAACACTTGTGCGGCCCCTTCTGTAAAACCAATAGCGCTTGAGCACATAAAGCACCGTGCTATCTTCCGGGGGTGTTCCCTCATTTGCATGGGGGTGTGTTCCATGCAAATTAGGGAATTCTTTTGGCTCTGCCCCCATGCCCTATTACAGACGTGGGCGCAGAGGCAAACAAGCTCCTAAGAAGCACACTGACAGTGTGCAATCCAAAAGGTGGGGCACTGTCAGTGTGCCCTCTAATAGCAGCCCTTTGGAGGGGGGCAAGAGGTCCCATGGACCCCCCAGAAATCTCCTTGTAGGCTGGTGTAGTCACTAGATGCATCTGCCCACAAAGGGATCTTTAATCCCTCTTTAAAGTGCAGGCGGGTGCAGAGCGGTTTCCAACAGCTTCTCCATTTTTCACAGGAATGCACTGCCCCTGGGGACAGTGCGAGTTTACAGATGCCCTGAGGGCAACGCATTCCATGTAAAAGGGCGCACTTTCCCTGTTTGCGCGTGGCGCACCAGTTTTAAGGTGCGCCAGGCGCAAACAGGGAAAGTGCGCCATTTACTTAATAGGGCCCCAGGTGCTCTGTGCACCTTCAAACACAGCCAGTACTTTCACCATGAAAAAAAAACTTAGAATTCGACTTTGCTTCGATGTGTATTTGTGAATGGCCTGCAAAAAAATAACCTCTCTCTGTCAGATCCCAAGCATAGTAAAAATCGCAAAATAAAAATGAAATTCAAATATAGTCAGGCAACAAAAATAGTTAATGGACAGCAAAGAACATGACATCTGACCAATCTATAGGGACTAGCATCGATTCCTATTTCGGTAACAGGGCTTGGCCTCAAAATGATAGTAATATGAGAAGGATGTGGTAATTATGTATTTTTTATTTGTTCCAGTGCAGTGCCTAACTGAGCCATTCGGGTGGCAATATCAACGTAGCAATGTAGTTAGATGGTTGTAAGAAATGCACGCTAGTCAGGTAAAAAAATACAGAATTTTTAAGCACCAAGATACACTTTCTGTTGTGATTTGTGCTGCATAAATTGCAATCTGTTGGAATGAGGAAAGCCGATCTAGCATATCTTTATTGCTTTCCAAACATATCCGACTGAACATTTACCGATACAGATGGGAAAATGCAATTGCAAACACAGTGTAATGGTCTTTGTAAAGCAGCAGTCTATTTTTTTTCCTAAGTACATACCTGAACAATATACTTCAGTTCCTAACAGATTTTGAAATAAATCAGCTTAATCAAGGAACTCACAATAACTTTGTACCTGATCATTGAACTGGAATCCATAATGTCCACAATCCGTAGCAGGCTGCTGAATCTGCAGAAAAGCATATGTTGCTGCTAACTGCTGTGATTTTATTTAGTAGCCTTCAGCTTTGCACCTTCATTTAACTCAAGAGAAATGCATTGAATTCAGGAAAATGCACACACTTAGGGACCAACAAATTAGAAATGCATTATTGTTGTATTCATAAGTAATAACATTAAAAATAGTGCACATATGAAAGTATATCACAACAGACTTTACATCAGCATATTCCTGCACATTTCACATACTGCACTCTCATTTATTGAAGAATTCACAATAATCCTCATTGCTAATTGGCCATGAAATGACATTTGAAAACCACCTAAAGTTACTGTTGGGGGAACGACTCTTTCTGGGATTAGGGGGCGGTTGCTGGGCCTTCGGTTCCTCAGGACGCAAACTGCCCATGTATGGTTTCTTGAAACGCACAAACATTGCTGCAAGTACCTCTCTCACTGACACAATGTTGCGTCTTTTCGTGATACAGATTACTTTGTCTCAACCTTCAAAAAGTCCATGAGGCAAAACACGTTTTGGCTGCTGCCGCCTGTCTGTGATGTCACGCTTGCCTTTTAAGGACTGTGAAACCTTTGAAAAAATAGACACAAACTTTTAACCTTTGGAGTTTGAGTTTATTGAATACCATGTTTACACTTTATATGCACAATAACCAGTGGACTTCCTAGTGTGCTTTAGTACCTTTGTCTGACAAGTCGGGCATAAAACGGCATCTAAATACCACACAAAATTACTGCTTCTTGTGGTGATGAATGGCTGCACTATTGAAAGATTTATACTGGGAAATGTGGAATAACTGCCTGAGTAGGTGTTTGTTGGTGATTTTACATGATTTGTATATGTTTTTGCTGCATACATTCTTCATATTTTACTAGATATAATGGCTCCTGGGAAAACCTCAAAAGTGCAGATTTCTCCACGCAACTGGTAATCCAGTTTTGGCCAGTATTTACTAATGATACCTATCAATCAATCAATCCAGATTTTATTAGGTCTAAACAAACGATGAAAGATATAAAAAACATAATCGGATCATCTTAAAAACAGCCAACATCGAATACCAACAGATGAACATCAATAAAGTTACATAGATCAAGAAAAGGTTGGACTAAAAAGTAAGCATGAGCACAAAATCCGTTCCGCTCGTGGATTTTGCGGATTTTCGGTAAATTCGCGATTCGCGAACTCCCGCGAATTTACCAAAAATCCGCAAATCCGCGATCGGCAGATCCGCGGGGGCAAAAGTTCGAGCCTTCAAGCTTGAAGTTGTTGTAACTATTTTAGGATGGCGCCGGCAAGCTGCCAGCGCCATCCTAAAATAGTTACTCAGTTAGCTTCAACAGGAAGCACTAATAGATAAAATAAAGCTGGTGCTCGAGCACCTGCTTTATTTTATCTATTAGTGCTTCCTGTGGAAGCTAACTTAGTAACTATTTTAGGATGGAGCTGGCAGCTTGCCGGCGCCATCCTAAAATAGTTACAGGAGGATGGACTGCTCACTCAAGGGACCCCTGCGCACATCGGTGATATGAAGGGCAGGGTTCATTCTGGCACGATGGTCCTGTCACAAAAATTAAACCTCAACAGGAAGCACTTACAGATATCAATAAAGCATGTGCCCTAGTTGAAGCTCAAATTCAGTGTCGCATTCATCAGCCCAAAAACAATCGTGAGCATTGTCGAGGCTGGGCAGGTGTGCTTTCTTCCCAAATCTACCGTCGAAAATCAGCTGTGATGCTGGATAGAGGCCTTTGTATCCTTGACTTTTACGAGCGCAATCGCCGTGCTGTTCCTGTGACCAGGAGCTTCCTTCTCCTTATCTGCTGCTCTGATCGGTCTCTGACCTTTTATACACACTAGAGACATGTGAACTCGCATGGAAGCCCCGCCCGTTTGGCCCCGCCCATTCCGCCCCGCCCACACACTCTCAGTATGCACAGTGTTCCCGCCATTTACCCACTATGATGGACAGTTGAAGCTCAAATTCAGTGACGCATTTATCAGCCCAAAAACAATAGTGAGCATTGTCGAGGCTGGGCAGGTGTGCGTTCTTCCCAAATCTACCTTCGAAAATCAGCTGTGATGCTGGATAGAGGCCTTTGTATCCTTGACTTTTACGAGCGCAATCGCCGTGCTGTTCCTGTGACCAGGAGCTTCCTTCTCCTTATCTGCTGCTCTCATCGGTCTCTGACCTGTTATACACACTAGAGGCATGTGAACTCGCATGGAAGCCCCGCCTGTTTGGCCCCGCCCACACACTCGCGGTATGCACAGTGTTCTCGCCATTTATCCACTATGATGGACAGTTGAAGCTCAAATTCAGTGACACATTTATCAGCCCAATAACAATAGTGAGCGTTGTCGAGGCTGGGCAGGTGTGCGTTCTTCCCAAATCTACCTTCGAAAATCAGCTGTGATGCTGGATAGAGGCCTTTGTATCCTTGACTTTTACGAGCGCAATCGCCGTGCTGTTCCTGTGACCAGGAGCTTCCTTCTCCTTATCTGCTGCTCTCATCGGTCTCTGACCTGTTATACACACTAGAGGCATGTGAACTCGCATGGAAGCCCCGCCTGTTTGGCCCCGCCCACACACTCGCGGTATGCACAGTGTTCCCGCCATTTACCCACTATGATGGACAGTTGAAGCTCAAATTCAGTGACGCATTTATCAGCCCAAAAACAATAGTGAGCGTTGTCAAGGCTGGGCAGGTGTGCTTTCTTCCCAAATCTACCGTCGAAAATCAGCTGTGATGCTGGATAGAGGCCTTTGTATCCTTGACTTTCACGAGCGCAATCCTCGTGCTGTTCCTGTGAACAGGAGCTTCTTTCTCTTCATCTGCTGCTCTGGTCGGTCTCTGACCATTTATACACCCAAGAGGCACTTGAACTCGCACAGAAGACCCCCCATTTAAAAAATTCGTAAATCCGCAAATTTGCAAATTTTGCGGATCCGCGAATACGCAAATTCGCAAATTCGCGAATCGTGAATTCGCAAAATTCACCCATGCTTACTAAAAAGTCGATACCCAATGTGTGTGGGCTTGGTGCATGGCAGCAGTAGGTATAGTATTTGATTAGATCTACAAAAGTAACAACAGAGTGGGGAAGAGAAGACACACGGGTGAACGTTCCCAGTATCATCTCTTAAAATCAGTTTCATGCTTTTTGAAGCAATAAAGTGCCTGAAATGTAGATAACTAGGCTAGTATAATCTACCAGGATTCAATTTCATGGAGGTACTGCGATGCACCCTCCCTATGTTATTATTATTTGTCTGTCTTTCCATCTACTAATTCAGTTAACCTTGACTATATATGTGTTAGAAATTGGATTGTTAAACTACAAGTGATAGACGCTGCAGCCTAGATGTGACTATACAGTATTAAGGCCAAAGCATCATGACCCCGTTAAGAACGTTTCATTCTTGGCAGGTTGGCACAATGAAGACTTCTCAGGGGAAATTGTTTACGATACCTGAACATCAATAACAAAGAAAACATTGCAATCTAGTAAATCTCAACAAATCTCTTACAGAATAGAATTGAATTTAATTAGTAAAAATACGAAAACAGGAAGAAAGGAGGATTTAAGTGTTATGAGTTTTTTAAATAAAAAAAGCCAATGTACACAATATGGCTCAAACTATTTGTGAGTGAATGACTTGTATCTGACTGGGACTTAGATATCTTTTGTGCTGGACTAGGGAAGGAGTGAGGTCACAATTCATTGTGCTGGTCCACTGTGATCAAAAGTTATGCTGCACCATGTCTTAAGCATTATTTAAGGCTGACTGGTGGTGAGAAGGATTGTCAGTTATTCTTAGTCAATACCTTGACTTGTAGACACTTCACTGGTGCTCAACAATCTTCAGCAGGACACAACTAGCTGTACAATAGCAGGGTTTACCAAGGCTGGTAAGATCCTTTCCACAGCCCTGTAGTAATCTCACACTTTGGAGTTAAAATCTCCAGGTGGGGCAATCCTGGAAAATGCAGCTCAAATGGTTCTGTCTTGTGAGTAGCTTTAGTACCTAGTGTTCCTTTTCCAAGACCCAGTTTTTAGCAAACACTATGCAACTGTCTTCAAACTTGCAGGTAAAATGTCTTCAACAACATGCCGCAGGTTTCATTTGAAGAAATGTTTCATCATGTGTACTATCAAATGATTGCTTGTCACTAGTTTGTTGTTTTCGAGGTGGATGTTAATTTCTCTGTTTCCAGGACTTTTGCTCTTTCCAGACTTAGGACTAATTTACCACAGGGAAGCAGGTTTCCATGGAAAGCACTTATGACCGCTCTTGGGTATCAGTACGAGGCTGACTTCCTTAGCAATTAAAACAGCAATCCATGCCAAAAGATTCAGGATACTGCTTGAGACATGTTTCTCCACAATATATATTCCTAGATGGGAATATATAGGCAGTCTTATTCTATTCCTCTATACTAAGCCGCTCTCTCCCTCAAAAAGTTATTCCAGAAGCTTAGAAAAATGAAACACAGCAGTGACTAGTGACACTCCTTCGCAAATCAAAATATTCTACTTACAGTTTTCCACCTGTTCTCCCCGTTCCATTCTTTGTAATATATCTCATTGTACTTCTGTCCCAGTGCAAGAGTCAACAAAGATCTCAACCTTAGCTTTCCACCAACAGGAAAAAAAAAAAATCCTCATCCCTTGAGGGCACATTTTTGTCTCCTCTTCATGCATTAAAAGCTCTGCTGCACTTGGAGGCCTCTTTTTCAAAAGAAAGGAAGTAACGTAGCAATGTATCAACATATAAATAATGCTTATGTGTGTCCAACCTTTTTCCCGGAGCTCGTTGCACTTTAGGCTTTTGAAGTAGGTTAAGTGGCCAAAGTATTTGAGGGAATAAGGAGTTTGAATTAAGGCATTCACCCTGCATGGTATGGTTAGTGTGATTAGACCTTCGGTTAGCCAAGTAATACCAAAATCAGGTATAAGGAATAGATATAGTAAAAATTAAATGTTTGCATTAGATTATCTATCTACATGCTGCAAAGGTGGGCATTATAGCTTTTCCCTCAAAAAAATTAGAAATATATGGCCTTATTTTGACTTTGACGCCGCTGTCTGTCTGCTAAAGATCTGCCAAAGCTGTAGGGCACACACAGCCAGATTAGGAGTTTAATCCTGGTTGGGTGGGAGGTGTTACGGCAGTCTCATGACAGTGGGCCGCTAGACTCATTGGTGTGCCTAACATGCAGTCCGCTGCCATGACAGCACCTGCAGCACATTCCTGTATAGTGTCATGCATGCCCCACCCTGCAGGAACAGAGGTGCAATTCTCGGGGAGCACAACATGTGTCCCCCTGCATGCACCCCCAGGCCTAGGAGTGGCACTGGGGCCTTGTTAGGGCCCCTTTGTTTCTTCTCCACCACCATTTTCATGGTGGGCTCACCACCACAAAAGGGGCAGTGGGCAGGTAACTCATAATATGCTCTGCGGTGACGCAGAAGCACCGCTAGGATTTTGAAGCTCCCTGACTGATGTGCGACTGCCGTGGGATCCTGGATCCCCAATGCATGCAGCATCCTGGGGCAGTCCAACCGTAGACCAACTCTTTTTTTAAGTTCAAGAAAATTTTTTATTGAAAAGAATAAAGGTGTCTGCATACAATACAAATTATAGAAGTCACGTCATTACATTACAAGTCTGCCAGCAATAAAATTACATGGATCGGACGTATTAGTAAAAATAGAAAAAGCAAAACAATATCAGTAGAACATGAATACCATTAGAATATAAATAACTTTTAGGAACAATTGGGGGAGTCAAGGTGGTTTAAGGACTTCCTGCTGAGATGGTTGTAGCAGGGAACATCGTTTAGTGCTTGCATCAATATATATATTGTGACGGGTGACCACAAATGTAAATGCTTTGCTGCCATGTGTATAGGATGAACAAAAGAAGTGTCTAATCTAGGTACACAGCATACCACCAAGTTTTATAGGAAATTTTTGTAATGTCTTTCCAATTTGTGGTCATTTGCTGAAAAGCAACAACTAGTAACATATCAATAATTTTGACATTCTGCGTAACATTTTCCCAAATATGTGATAAACTTCCTAAATAACATGGTTAAAGGAAATAGTAAACTTAATACGAATTATGAAATAAATCAGCATTTGGAGACGAACAAGTCCAACAAGTATCCGGTACAGTTGAAAAACCTTTACTTAAAGTAGTTGGTGTTAGGCAGAGCCTTTTGTATACAAAAAACAATGTTTGGGTTGTGTTGGCTGCTCTGGAAGACCTACGTATTTTGATCCATATGCTCTTCCAGAGTGATAATGGCAAGGATGTCTTAAAATCACGTTCCCACATCTCTTCTGTTTTAGACTTCTGTCTGACCAAGTCTGTGCCTTGTAAGTAGTTATAGATAGTGGAGGCTTTGGGCATGGTTTGTAACAGAGTGTGAAGTCGTGAGGGGGTGTCTGGAACACTAGAGGTATCAGACATAGTAGAAAGTTGGATGTATGTATCCATCACAGCTTTCTTAAGTAAGTTAAACTTATTATTAAATGAGGCAGGCACATTAAATAAATTACTAAGTGAGGTAAAAGGTAGAAAATCCGAACCTGAGAATAATTAAAGGACCCATAATAGTCCTCTTTGTCTCCAGGTCTTCCAGTAGAAGGGTTTATTCCAAATAAGCAGGTTTTTGTTGTGCCAAATTGATGAATAGAGGAAGGAGTCTAAAGTACTATAGTTTGTATCCGGGTATAAGGTAGTATGACTGTACTTATGCTAAAAATGCACGAATTGAATCTTCAGGTCTTGACACAAAAAGCAAAATATCATCAGCATAAGCTGCAAGTTTAATGTGGGAATTTAATGTTTGAAAACCATTCAAATTTGGATTTTGAGGCAATTTGCTTTGAGGAGTTCTTGCTGTGTTAGATTCAGTTCCAAAGAAGATAAATCCATAGGGATGGGTTGAGGTTTTTGGATATTAGAAAAAAAGTGTGACAATGATTGGTCTGTAGATTGTGTTTCTGATGTATATAAAGATTTATAAAAGAGAGAAAATTCATTCACTATCTCCACATCTTTAACTTTTAAAGCTGAGTGTTCATTATAGATAGATTCAATATTCAATTTGTTGTGCCGAATTTTTAAAGAATTAGCCAATATTTTCCCTGGTTTGTTTTTGCCTCCATAGAATTTTGCACTCGATTTTAACAGGTATAATGAGGCATTGTCTGTAACTTGCTTGTTAAATAGCAATTTGGCATTTATAAGAGCTGTTAAACATTCCTTCGAGTGTGACGTGTAATATGCGTGCTTCAGTCTCTTAATGTCATGGAGGAGATCATTTGTAAGTTTGCGTGCATTTTTTTGTTTCTCGGCAACAAATCCAATAATGAAATCTCTTGCTGAAGCTTTAAAAGCATCCCAGATAATTGAGAATTACATTAACTCACTTTGGTTTATCTCAAAGTACTCATTGAAGAAGGTGGTAAAGGAAGCTGTGAACACTGGCTCTAAAAGGAGAGTATTATTAAAACGACATCTTCTAGGAGCATTAACTTTAGGTAATATGTCAAGGCCAAATGAGACAGGGGCGTGATCTGACAATAGAATAGGACCAATTTCTGCATTTGTGAGGGCTTGCAAGATATTATGAGAGACGAATATATAATCAATGTGTGACTGAGTTTGATGGGCTGGGGAATACAAAGTGTATTCTCTGGTAAATGGATTGCACATGCATCAAGGAGCTTATGCTGAGTGATAGTCTGAACAAAAGATTTATGAGGATTATTGGGGACAAAAGAAACTTTGGAACATCTGTCCACAAATGGGTCATAAATCTCATTACAATTGCCACCTAATATAAAATTATCTTCCATGCAATGGGTAATTTTCTTAGCCATTGTGTGCCAAAAAGCAGTATCACCTCCAGTAGGGGTATATACATTAAGGAAAGAGACAGGAACACCCTTAAAAGACAATTTTACATTCAACCATCTGCCATCAGTATCTGAGTCCTGCGATACAAGTTTAACTGGGAGAGATTTACGGAGATGTGTCTTTCCTTGGAAAGGCATGCGGTTTCTGCTTTTGTGGGCCCGTTGCAGGCCCCTGGAGTGTTGGAGGGGTGAGGGGTGCACCCCCTTACATTGGCATGGACAAAGTGGCAGGCACCGCGTGGTGCCTGTCACCTTGTGCATGCTAATGCACCACATGCATCCACAGCATTGTGGCGGGCGGTGCTGTGAGCACAGTCCGCCACAATGTTGTGGATGGGGAATGCCACCGCCACCGTGGCAGTGGCATTCTAATGGCCACAGCGGGACCACAGCACCTCTGGCAGATGGTCCCGTTTACCGTTACGGAGGCGGGCGGAATTTGTCCGCCCTCCATCATAACAGGCCCCATAGTGTACAATATCTCCCCTAGGGCATCCATCTGTTCATGGATCTCGTTTGGTTGTTGTTATTTATCTAATCATCCATCCCATACAAGTTTTTTAAAAACCTCATCCATACTGCTCTCTGCAATCAATTAGAGCACATCCATTCACCACTGTTGGTGATATGCGTCCCATTGTTATAGAAGAATTAATCAAATATAGTTTGGCTTGATCATATAAGTCCACTGCTTTATAGCCAATCAGGAGAATTCTTTCTGACTGTTCTAAAAATAGGATAAGGAAATACATATGAGGTGCTTTAAGGGTTTGAAATGATCCCTGAGATAGTTAAACCCTCTTTTCCAGGGTTTTATATCTAAATAGTGATACTTTTACTAACAGCAAATGTATGACATGAAGCCACCTCAAATTGAATGGTCCAAAACAGAAATACTCACCAGTGGTGGCTGGAAAACCTATGACCCTCACTAAGCCTGACCTGATGATGGAGGACCACCGTCAAAAATATCTGAGGAGTATATTATGCTTTTTTACAATTAGAACACTGTGAGGCATCTTCTTGCACCTAGGATTTCTCCACAAGGTTTCAGCTACCATCTCTATTGTCCTATAGAAATTGGATCTGGCTAATGGTCTCTATCATGGACCACTGCTATCAACTATAAAAAGATTACAGTGAATTCATAACAATGATTCTAGACTCCTACGTGTAAAGCCACCAGCACACATATCCTGGGTGTTAAGAGGCCTACACTTGCTACCAGTTGTTAGTTGTTAAACCCTCAAGCTGCTTTGTATCACCCACAAGCAATACATCATAAAAAACTACTCTCCATTAGGAAGAAAATCACTGAATACGTACTAAAAAGGATCCTATACTAGAGAATGACTCCTGCTTTAAAATCCCCCCGTACAACACAAAATCATTGGTGAAACATCTTTCTCTTGTCATGCAGCCAAACTATGGGATTGATTATCCACAAACATAAGATCCACTAACAGCCAAATTAGCTTCATAAAATTAGTCACAAACTGGAATCTGGCTCTTACCCTCATGACCACTATGCTCACAAGAGTTTACCACAACATAAAATATATACAAGACATTAAACACTCTGTTGTATGTATTCTTAGTGTGTGCAAACACATATACACAGACACACACACACCCCATATATATATATATATATATATATATATATATATATATATATATATATATATACATACATATATATGTGTGTGTGTATGTATGTATATGTGTTTGCAATATCCATGTGTGTATATGTGTGTGCAATATGCACAGGTGTCTGCACTCTTGCATGCAGATGTAAAGATATTATTTACAGAGACATTTTTCTATGTCTACATCTATTTCAAAAGAAATATGAACTATTCCACACATAACACAATATTTATGTATATTAACCCTGGGTAAAGCACTACGCTATGCTCGCGAAGTTTCCGCTACTTCCCACTACGCGAATTGCATGTGGCACAGTGCAAACACAAGTAGCGTAGCGTAGTTCCGCGGTCATTTTTCGCTTGCTCGCGGTCCTCAACATCAAGTTGGCGACTGCGAGCAAGCAAAATGACATCCCGGCGAGACTTTTTCCTCATTCGCGATTAGCAACATCAAGTTGCCGATCACGAGTGTGGAAAAAAAAACTCCCGGCGAGGTTCTCAACGCGGGGAGGTCAGGTTACTCATTGCGAGTGGTCGCGTATGCTCGCGACCGTTCGCGATGAGAAACTAGCAGTCCGTGTTGAGAAAGTTGCCGCTCGAGTAAAAATCTACAAAATGCACGCTTTCTGACCCAATATCTAGTTTTTGTCAAATGTGGTGTTATTCCGTTGAAACAGTTTTGCGGAATAGCTGTTTAATTTTCCTATGGAAAATTACATGGGGAAAACACACTTTGGGACCCCACTTGAGAGATCACCCCATAACGTTCCAAGAAGAAGCTGAGGTGAATGACATTTTTCTGAAAAGTTAAATGAGGATTTGTGAAACTGCGCACAAGCTATTAGCAAACCAAAAATCTGTTTCCTATGGAAACATGGTCCTAATTAAAACTACCCAGTGGCAACTGCTACTGGTTAGTGTATATGTGTATATATAAATAGGAGGTGAATGGACCGATTCCTGTGGAGCAAGCTTGATAAAATCCAGTGGCAGGCGAGGAGTCTTAACACGTATAGCCTTAAGGGAGTCAGAGGATCCTTGCAATGCAGGATAATAACTACATGGCAAAGCAATGATTTTCCATCAATAGTTACCTTATGGGGGTTGGCCAACCGGGCAACATGGCGGACGCCACTTGCTAGAGCTCTGCCAGCGAGGCCCCAATTTATCCTGCATTTCCCCGGATGGAGTGACCTGAGCTCCTCAGTGACAGGCGGAGTGGTTGCGGGATCGCCTGGGGACCCCATTGGTGTGTCTACGACCCTGGGACATGGCCGGAGAGCCGAGAACGCGCCATTGCCTGAGCGCCGCGGGTGACCACGACGAAGGCGCGAAAGGCGCCCGGACCTCGGAGAGGAGAAAAGAGCCCCTGACTCCGACACCGCGGCAGCAGCGGAGGAATCGCCGAAACAGCGGAGAGACCCCGACCACGGATGTGGACTACGGAGCCCCCGGTGAAGGTACTGCGGACTGAGTGATCGATCGTTCCGATCGGCTGCTGGCAGGCTGGGAGGAGGGACCCGGAGCGACCCGCGCAGGGAGCCGGAAGACGAGAGGCTGAGCGGCGACATTGCTGTGGTCTGGCGAGCGCTGGGAAGGCGCGGGCTTTGCCACTGACGGGACCCCTCGGACGAGTAGCGGAGGGAGAGGGTCCCGCTTCCTTGCAGACGGCCTGGTGCGAGAGGCTGCTGCAATCCTTACTGCGGGAGGCCGGGAGGCGGCTTAGCGCTGACACAGTACAGTGACCAGCGGGAGCTGCGAGGAACCCATGGCGGCGATACCGGCTGGGAGACAAGGCAAGTCGGCGGCGAAGCTGAGGTGAGACGGCCATTGAACTTCGCCGTAGAGGCAACATTTTGCTATCAGGTGCCATTTTGGGAGCCCACGCACCGAGGGGCCCCTCCGCCTCCCTGCTGACCCAGCATTGAGTTCCTCGACCTTGCTGGCCTGGTCAGGCATAGCGCGACCACTGCGGACCGGCGGAGCCTGCCTGCGCTGCTGCCCCGGGGAGGGCAGTTGCACCTGAAGGAGGGAGAAAGAAAGGTTATAGAGGGGTTGCTCCAAAGTGTGGATGGAGACGAGACATGCTTCAAAGAAATTGCAAGGCAGCGAATTGGAACCACTGAATCATCGCCTTCGTTCTCCTGCAGCATTTGTGGTTCCAGACAACTCCTTTTACCTACCAGTCCCTCTGTGCGACCTCATATATGTCAGTTCACCTCCAAATATCTACATGTATCCCCAGCTATGCCACTGACTCTTGGAGTGACCTCAGGGAGGGGCCTCCGGTGAGACATCCCTGCCTGAAGCGCGCAGCAGCCTACAGCATAGGGCACACGCCGTGCTCTTGGTGACAATCACCACACAGCGGGACATTTGAGAGCAGTGGAGACACGGTGGGAGTTCTGCAGGCCGGGGTGGAGAGGCGAAGCAGTCGAGGCGGGCAGCTGAGCGCGCCAACGCACGGCGGGAACCACCTAAGCCCATAGGAGGTGAGGCCCACGCTTACGGACTACACCCCTCAGGGTGTGCTGCGCCGGTGCGCTCAGGCGGAGGCAGCGGCGGAAACCCCTGAGCAGGGTACAGCGATGAGCAGCCTGTGAGCACCGCCTGCATATCACCTGGAAGTGAGGCACGTGAACTGAGACCTGCGCTGAGCTGCCCTCCAACGACACAACAACGCACTTTACTGAGGTGGGTGCGCTTGGGCCCGACCGACGCTGGTTGCCGCATTGACCCCTCTGGCGAGCGCAGAGAGACTGGTGGGTTTGTGCGCTCCGCTGCTGCTGGTCCGACATCGGGGGAGTAGATGCCCACGGCGCAGCAACTTGCCATGGGTAGACTAAGAGATAAATCGCAGCCGAAGCTGCAGGGCCCGGGTGGCCCCGACCCACCACATGTTCCACAGCCGCCGGAGATGGAGCCTGTGTCGGCTCTGGCAGCCAAGATGGACACAGTACTGGCGGCGGTGGAGCGCATTGGGACTACCCTGGTGCAAACCAAAACCTCCCTGGAAGCGCGGCTTGACAAGGTCACCTCTGACTTCACGTTGCTACATGCGGATCATCGCAAACTGTCGGAGTCAGTTGCCGCGCAACGCCAAGCAGTCCAGGAACTGCAGCCGGTGGTACACGATCATACCTCTATTTTGCAGGACCTCATCGACAGAGTTCACGTGTTGGAGGATCGTGCCGAGGATGCGGAAGGGCGCTCCTGGCGCAGCAACGTTCGGGTAGTGGGTCTGCCGGAGGGGGAAGAGGGGTAGAGCCCCGAACACTACGTGGAAGACTGGCTGCGGGCACTTCTGCCAGATGGAATGCTATCGCCGCAATTTGTGGTGGAAAGGGCACACAGGGTGCCAGCACAAGCCCAAATTCCCGGAACTCGCCCCCGCCCGTTCCTCTTTAAACTCCTTAACTATCGCGACCGCGATACGGTGCTTTGCGAGACACGGAA
Organism: Lissotriton helveticus; assembly: GCF_964261635.1. Lineage (NCBI taxonomy): Eukaryota > Metazoa > Chordata > Amphibia > Caudata > Salamandridae > Lissotriton > Lissotriton helveticus. Next base: position 1,168,571,469 of record NC_136057.1, read on the forward strand.
GATGGGAGACCTCAAAGTCGGCAACAGCCAAGTCTTGTTCTTCCCGGATTACACGGCGACAGTACAGAAGAGGCGTGGCTCGTACCTTGCAGTGAAGAAACATTTGCAGGAGCTAGGCCTACCCTATTCGCTGCTCTTCCCCTCTCGCTTGAGAGTGATCACCAAGGAAGGTTCGCGCTTCTTCGAGGCCCCGTCAGAGGTTTGGGACTGGCTGGAGGAAACAGGTCAGTGGTCGGGGTCGCGACCGACAGGCCCAGATAAAGGCGGCTGGCAGGAGCAGCGCTCCAGGAGTTGGCGGAGGAAGAAGGGGACCCGTAGAAGCGCAGGCTTAGGACAAGCCGCCCCCAGCCCGGAAAAAATGCGACAGGAGCGGCAGGAGGCCCTAGAGGCGGTTGCGACGCTGGGTGCTGGGAATACAGGCAACGAGCAAGACCTTGGCCAGCTGAGTGGAGCACAAATCAGCGGACCGTCGTCACCGTCCACGGTGCTGTCGGATGATATTGTTATGCCTACGGTCACGCCTCAGACAGCAGACTTTATAGTGTGAACTGGGTCGGACTTGGGACTGGCCAGATGTACTGTCCGGACTGAATGCACTACATATTGTATCCTTTCATTGCCTGTCAGATGTGTTGCTAAATGTGGGTGGCGGGCCCCCTCGATACTAGGCGATTGTCACACTGCGGAAGCCTGGTCGAGCCCGGCGGGGGGAGGAGCTGGGTGCTCGGAGTACGCATCACCCCGTGGGCTACCCTGGGCCGATCGGCGCAAACCACCGATCGATAGTTTCATGCACACCTCCACAAGTTTAAGGGCCTTGAGTGCGGGCATAGTATGTTCAGCTATTGACCGCGCGCTTTCCCCCACACGCACTCCCATCGAGGGCACGTTGTCTTGAACAGCACTTACCTATTAAGTTTGGACGTTTGCCCCGTTGGGAAACTGCCCTTTGAAGTTGTCATGTTTACATTAGTTCACATATTTCAGAAACGACACTTAGCGAACACCCAGTGTAGGCTCGAACCCCGGCCCGACAGGTCGGCCCCCCAGGCCCCCCAGATGGCTGCACTACAACACACGCCATGGCAAACACCAACATCATGACATGGAATGTCCGCGGCATGCACACCCCGTCGCGTAGATACTCAATATTTGCTTACATGCAGCGGCACCGGGTGGGGATCGCGCTCTTTCAGGAAACGCATATGACCCAGGTGGAACTGGACAGGCTCCGCAGGCGCTGGAGGGGGCAGATACATGGCACGATTTACTCTTCGCAAGCGCGTGGGGCCCTGATATGGGTGAGAGCCGGCATCCCCTTTACATACACTGACGCGCAAGTTGACCCTGACGGGAGGTACTCTTTTGTTAGGGGGAGGCTTAATGGGCAGGAGATACTACTGGGTTCCATCTATGCCCCCAACACAGACCAGCCCGCATTCCTGGCGTCCCTCAATCCTGTCCTCCAGAGATATACTGGCCTCCCCTGGCTACTGGGTGGCGACTTTAACATGGTTCTGGACACGCACCTAGACCGCTCCTTCCCACCCCTGCGCGCAGCGGCAGCGACATCAACAGCACATGCCTTTAGGACCTGGTTAGCACACTGGGACATACACGACCTCTGGCGCACACAACATCCTGCGGACAAACTATACTCGTACTATTCGGCTGTGCATGGCCTCCACGTTCGCCTAGACCGCATAGTGGGCTCCCAGTCCCTGCTCCCGCTGCTGTCCAAGACTGAATACTTAGGAAGGACACACTCAGACCATAATCCCCTCTGCTTTCAGCTCAACTGGGAGGCGGATAGACCCCCGGTGCCCACCTGGCGACTGCAGCCTGCGGCGTTAGAGGACGCTGAATTCAGGTCATCCCTGGGCACGGCCATCCTTTCTTATTTCGAAGATAACGGAGGCACGGCGAGCGATCCGGGGGTGGAGTGGGATGCCCACAAGGTGTCTATACGCGGGCATTCCCTGGGTGCCACGTGGAACATCCATGCGCAAGTGTCGGAGTCCCTGGCCCGTATCGAACATGAGCTCCTGCGCTACGAACGAGAGGGAGAAGGGGCCGGCGAACATACGCACACGCTGGGGGAGCTTCGTGGTGAGCACGCGGTCCTGCTTGAACGGCTGAGATGCCATAACTACGCGGCCCACACGGCCAGAACACACTGACAGGCGGATAGGGCTGGCCGCCTGCTAGCTTGGCTGGTCCGAAAAGCAGACCGCGTGACTCCGATCGGCGCCCTCCGCTCTCAAGACGGATCGGTAGTGTACACGCAGCGCGAAATTCATCGGGCGCTGACGGACCACTATCGGGAGCTCTACAGGTCGCGCAGCACCGGCCACGCACACGAGCTGGCGGATTTTTTGGACTCGGTCACCCTGCCTACTATTGCGGACAGCCAAAATGAGGACCTCGGTGCGCCACTGTCCTTGGAAGAGGTGGGGGACGCAATCCGAGCGCTGGCGTCCGGTAAGACGCCGGGGCCGGACGGTCTCCCGGCTGAATATTACAAGGCACACAGCGACATCCTGGCGCCTCAGCTCCTCGGGATGTATAGGGCGTCAGTGGACGCCGGCCGGCTTCCACCTTCCCTGAGGGAAGCGTTTTTAGTGTCCCTACCCAAGCCAGATAGAGATCCCATGTCCTTGGGCTCCTATCGCCCGTTGGCAATGCTGAATACCGATTATAAAGTATTCGCCAAGCTCCTTGCAGAGCGACTGGCACCGGTGGTCCCGCATTTAGTGCACCCGAATCAGGATGGTTTTGTGCCAGCGAGATCCACATCCCTGAACCTCAGGAGGTACTTCCGGGTAGCTGCGGAGGCAACATCGGCCTGGCCCAGGGCGGGATGCCTGGTGCTAGACTTAACAAAAGCTTTTGACTGCCTGGAGTGGGGATACCTGTCGGCAGTGTTGGTGGCGTACGGGTTGGACGACAATTTCCTGCAGATGGTGGGGCTTCTGTATAGCAACCCCACGGTCCGTGTGCGGATGGGACCGTATGTCTCCGAGGCGGGGGCGGTGGGCAGAGGTACCCAGCAGGGTTGTCCCCTGTCGCCGCTCCTCTTCGCTCTGGCAATCGAGCCCTTAGCCGCGGCCATGAGACAGCATCTAGCGGATTGTATACCGTTGGGCGACGGGGTCCACCAAGTGTCGCTGTATGCTGATGACTTACTGGTCTTTGTCCGGGACGTGAGCCGCATACCGGACTCACTGGCCGCGCTACTGAGTCGTTTCGCCGACCTCTCGGGGCTCCGAGTCAATGCGGGCAAGTCGTGCCTATATGCGTTCAGGGAGGGCGTGGCGGACCCAGAGTACAGTCTCCACAGCACGAGAGTCTGCTGGCAGGAGACTACATTTAAATATCTGGGGATCCATATTTACCGCCAGCAGACAGACCTGCTAGACGGGAACTTGGGCAGAGCAGTGACGGCGCTCAGGGCCCAGATAAGCTTCTGGTCTACACTTCCGCTGTCACCTACAGGCAGAGTGGCCCTCGCTAAAATGGTGATGCTTCCTCGCCTTCTCTACTATTTCGCGAACCTCCCGCTCTTCCTGCCCGCGTCCTTCTTCTCTAATCTCAATAAGATCTTAAAAGACTTTGTCTGGGGTGCATCTCGGCACCCCCTCGCGCTTGGGAAACTGTTTTTGCCCACGGACAGGAGTGGGTTAGCGGCTCCCTGCTTCGAACACTACTACTTGGCGGCACAGCTCCAATGGGTCGCCCGCTGGCTGGCGGACAGGGGAAGGGAGGACACCGCTACAGCTGACCCACCGTATACACTGGAGCGGATCACTGCGCTATTTCATCCACTGACAGCCCCACCCCACCCCACTACTGCTAGCGGGAGCATTCAAATGCTTCCGCAGGGCACTGTACCTCACAAGAGGGGTGCGCCCTTATGCGCCTGCGGTACCCTTGGAGGGTTCGCCCAGCAGAGGGGGGGCGCTCACGCACTCTATGTTAGAGCAATGGCATGCGGTGGACGTCCAGACGCTGGGCGATCTGTACCAGGATGGAGTATTGACACCCTACGAGAAGCTGGTCGCGGACGCTGGGCTCCCCACCGGAGGCTTCCAGATGCACAGGTCCCTAGTGGCGTCCATGGCGGCTAAATGGGGCGATGTCACGGAAGAACCAGTGCAACATTTGACGATTCAGTATTTACACGTCATGGGCGGGGGCAGGAACCTAGTCAAATGGTTTGCTGCGTCCCTGCGAACACATACGGAGCAGGACCTAGCCCCACTGCGGGTGAAATGGGAAAGGGACATGGGACGAGCGTTCACAGACAGAGAATGGGAAAAGATTCTACAAAGCCCGGTCCGTATCCCTAGAAACACGAGGTTCCGCCAGATCCAAGTATACATAGTGCACAGAGCCTACCTCACCCCAGACCTAATCAATAAATACTTCCACAGAGCGGACGCATCATGCCCCAGATGTGGGGAAGTGAACGCAGAACTTCTCCACGTTTTGTGGCATTGTCCGCGCCTTGGCACCTACTGGAGGGACATTCACGCACTACTTACACGGAGCACAGGCCGCAACATCCCCTGCAACTGGCCTGAGTGTCTCCTACACCACTTCAAGAGGCCGCCCACAGACAAGGCGTCGTCCAGATTCCTTGACTTAGGAATGGTGACGGCGGTCTGTCTCATTACCAAGAGATGGAAGGCGAGGGACCCACCCACCACAAGGGCGTGGATCCTATCATTCTCATCATGGGCTCGCTCTGAATGGACGGCCATCCGGAGGGAGGAAACTATGGGTCTCCGTAAGGAACCTATGACAGGCCGATGGGACCACATGCTAAATACTATGCTGGAGACAGGAACTGCAGTGGAGGTAGGGGCGGCGGGGACCTAAACTGACACCACGGGCGGGAGGGGCGGGGGGGCAGGCGGTAACATAGCGGGCATGCCCTTAGGTGTAATGCGCGACACGGCGGCGATGCAGTGCCTGGTACAGAACCTCACGAGCCCACTGGGTGGGAGCGGACGAAGCGGGGGGGGAAGGTCAGGGCTGGGGGGGGCTGAGAACTGGGGCAAAAAGCAATGAAACCTGACAATAGTGTCGTAGTTAGTTGTTTGGTTCTACTGCACATGCTAACCATTTAGGGATGGGATGCCTATGTAATGCTTGCTCTTCTCCTTATAAAGGGGTGAAGAACTGTCTCCTGACTCCTACTTGGCAGGTACGCCAGGGCGTTGGTGCCCTGCTCCAAACCATTTTAATTGTACTGTCATGTTGCCACTGATGAGTCACACTGTTGATATCCTAATCCCTGTGAATTACTGAAGAGCAATTCTGATTGTAAAGCAGTGCATTTTGTATTGTTTAAGTTACAAATACCAATAAACAGATTTAACAAAAAAATAGTTACCTATTGGGGTGAGCGCCTTTGAAGTATTTGACCTTTAAGACCTGTGTAACAAACACTATGAATGACTTATAACACTGGGGTAGCTGTGTTGTCGATAACAATTGAAGAAGCCTCTTTTTTATCACCATGAAATGAACTAACCAATGGGAACAGGGTTTCGTAAATTTCAACAGACCCAGAAAGCTGTACGGTTTTTGAAAAATGTGTTTGGAGCTTTGAGAAAGGCTATCTCTTTCGCCGAAATGCGTCTGCTATAATAAACGCATTTTGGACCCCGTGAGTGCCTGGAAGTGTCTTCCTGGAGCGGTAATGTGTTAGCGTGAGAATTATCATCACGCATGAGAAGGCACCTGCTGTGAGTTCGGCAGCAGTTGGTGGAAGTGAGATTAATATATATATATATTCACTGAAAAAACCATAGGTTATAGACCATATATAGTTAGGAATTAGCATTTAAAAAACCTTATTTTACTCACACAAAACCATTGAAATTCCATATATAGTTAGTTGCACTAACTATATATCGCGCACCCGCAATCCACTGCTGATCATGTCACATATTACATCATTCATGACATGGTCAGTGACATCACTGATGACATCACTGATGACATCTCAAATGACATCACTGATGACATCACTGATGACATCTCAAATGACATCACTGATGACATCACTGATGACAACATCCAGTGACTGTGTATTTCTGTAAAGTTAAAATATGTCTTACATATTGAAGAATGAGTGGATGTATAAGTGTCTGGATGAAGAATTTAGTAGGTGCGTGACTGACTGTATGAGTGAGTGATTAAATGTGTCTCACTGAATGCATGGGTTAGTGACTAAACTGTCTTAATTTGTGCATCATTATGTCTGTTGTGATGTAAACTGCTGCATGTGTTGATCATTAGCTATACGAGAGGCTATATGTGTTATTAATTGGTTGCCTAAGTATTTCTATGGGAGATTGAGTTTGTGTGGGGGTGGCTGGAAGGTGTGTGACTCTGTGCATAGATGTGTGAGCAGTTTATTCACTAGGTGTATGAGTTCAAGAGTGCATGTGGAAACAGCTACATGGGCAGTTGACTGTGTGCATGAGTGTATTGATGAGTGAATGGATATCTCAATGCTACATGTCATAGTAAGTACATATGTAAAACACAGTACATGTGAGAGTTGGCATATATAAATAACTATGCATGAGAGCCACTGAATGAGTGAGTGGTTGTATCGATCATTGTGAACTTGTATCAGGGATTGTATAAGAGAGTAAATATGTGTTAGTATATGTTTCAATAAGTAAGGTGTGTTTAACTGTATAGTTGAAGAAATGGAGGTGAGATTGTTTCTTTGCATGACTGACTGGGTGTGTGAGTAACTCCATGGATGAGTGTCTGTATACACTGAGTGTATCTAAGGTTATATTAGAGTCTGAAGAGGTTTATCGTATTAGCACAAGAATGATGTCAAATGAGATGTCATCAGTGATGTCATCAGTGATGTCATTTGAGATGTCATCAGTGATGTCATCAGTGATGTCACTGACCATGTCATGAATGATGTAATATGTGACATGATCAGCAGTGGATTGCGGGTGCGCGATATATAGTTAGTGCAACTAACTATATATGGAATTTCAATGGTTTTGTGTGAGTAAAATAAGGTTTTTTAAATGCTAATTCCTAACTATATATGGTCTATAACCTATGGTTTTTTCAGTGAATTTCAATGTTTTTTTAATAGCAAATATCATAAGCTGTCGAATGTCAAGTACGTGGTAAGTAAAAACTTTTTCGTGTTTATGCACACTGATCTGCTTTGAATGCTGCCCCCACCCCTCATTTCTATTAGGAGTACTCTCTCTTTGCAGATAGTGAAGGGTAGTTAACGCAGGCCTTTGCCCCGTTGTAATCCGTCGTGCCTGCTTCTCTCTCCATTTGATTGATTGTTCTCTTTGGTTCATTCTCTATTTACAAACAAGCACAGAGTCGCAATACTCTGTTTAGTCTTTGCAGATAGCTAAAAATCGTGTAAAAAAACAAAAGGAATCGAGCAAAATCAGTAGGCCACTAATGGGATCTCTTTTTGACCTCCCTAAAATAGAAACATTAGGAACAACCTGTTGATAATACCAATGTGTATGTACATAAGCGGCGTTCATTTGTGTTCACAGTACCCCTTGTTGATTGTTTGAATCGAGCATTGAATTGTTCGAAGTTGGTTCTCTTAAGAATCTTCTCTGCCTGCAAACGAGGAAGAATAGGAATATTCTCTCTCCCTTTGCAGATAGTGAAGGGTAGGTAACGCAAACCTTTAACACGTCGTGCCTATTTCGTTCCTCATTGATTGATTGTTTCCCCAAACATTGACTGTTTGGGAATTGGTTCTTTTTGGAGGTATTCCCTGTTTGCAAATATACGTAGGAAAATCTTTGCAAATAGTGAAAGGGTACGTAATGCGGACCTTTCTCCCCCGTTGTAATCTGTCATGCCTATCTACTCCCCACTGATTGATGCACCTGTTTCACCCGGACCATTTACTAGAGATACGTCATCTGGCCCGACCAGAGAGCACCCCTAGTGAAAAGGACATATGCAATAATAACGAAGTGATCACTGTATCCTGTTAACAGAAACTTTAGCATGAAACAACCTGGAAAGAAAAGAATAGGAAAACGAAAATCAGTAGGCCACTGATGAACATGAACTTTTATTAAACAACGAACAAAGAAACGATAACATAACGTAATGATAAAACCTATTAATGTCCTAGAAACAAGAAAACGTTAAAATATGCCAGTGGTGAGAGACCAGAAAAACAGTAAGAGAAACCAAATCACCCCTCGCTGTCCCACCGCCTGCCACGCCAAAAAAATCGATAGACTAGGGAAAATGCAAGTCAGTAGAACATCCGCCCCCACTCTGGAAACTTCCAAGGTGGGGCAGGGTTGCGGCTACGCCCAGCCGGGAGCAGCCCATGTAAGGCGGGTCCTGCTGCCACGCCTCGGCCAGGAGATCCTAACGTAGGGTGTAGCCGGAGGAGAGGCCGAGGCCAGCGGGACCCGGCCAGGGGATTGCCTTTACAACGCTGAAGAGTTGCAGGGGGGGGAATGTCTCCTCGACCCTCCCCTCTCTCATCCAGTCCAGCCGCGGTGGCCCTTGAGAGTTTCAGGTAGTCCCGCCACATGCTCTTTCGGTCCGGCCACCAACGGTCGGGGGGCCGAGGCCGACGGGATCCGGCTGCAGCCGATAAACCAAGGAACCCGTTCATGGGGCCAGAGCCAGGGACGTCCGGCCGACATCCACCGGAAGCCCGGCCCGAAGACGGACGGGACACTTCTTCTTTCTTGAATAATGGCTGCGACAACACTGGGGGGGGATGTCTTGCACATGCCTCCGACCCCCCCCCTCGTCCTCATCGCCTGGTCCGGCCATAACAAATCTCAAGCGAGACGCCGTGGGGTGCACTGGGAGGGAGAGACGGTGCGAACAGGCCTCTCCCGCCTCCCCAGGTGGAGGCTTCCCAGCTGCACCCTCAGCGCTCCAGGCGCCCGGAAAAGGGTTCTTTCACTGTGGCCATGCTGCAACGTCTCGCCCGGCAGGGTGGAGCCCGTCCGCTCATTTGACCCCGCGATCGCCAGTAGCTACCGAACTCTCAAAATGGCGGTCGACCTGGCAAGAGCAGGCCCAGCATAAAGAAATGGCCCGGTCACTGGTTCACTCCACCACCGTAGTCCTCCACGACCTTGAAGATTCTAGAGGAGCCGCGGGAGTCTCCGACCCCCGATGGGGAATGACTGCCATAATCGCCCGTGGAGTGACGAAACTGTATCCGCGGGACGTCGCCGCTCCCATGCTGGCGCCAGCCTCACTTTGAATTACTAGAATCCTGCAGACCTCAGTTCCGGTGAAAGCACAGTGTGACCCGGTAGGAAAAATTGTTGCACCCCCTCCCCTTTTTGACTGATAGTTCAAACCACCGATCCTTTCCTTTGCCCTTTTAACGGAACTTTGGACTGCCTCCCCCTCTTTTACATTTTCTAGAGAAAACAAAACATTAACCACTACATTAGCATAGCAGTTGACACCAGAACTGTTTTCAAATTGAAAACCAACAACATCTTCAACAGAATCCTTTTTGTTTCTGCTGTGACCCTGCTACAGCACAGGCATTGTCCCCAGCAGTAATTCTGCAATGCCGGTAAGAATAGCTGTGGTGCCTACTGAACTCACTCACCCCCGCGGCGCCCCACGCCGTTATTTGCTGGGCGGCAACTTACTAGACATCACTTTCGTGCCATCTAGATTTCAGCGCGTTCTGCTGCCTTGGAACTATTCGCACAACAGACTGCTACTGACGACCCACCCCCAGGCAACATCTTCTGAATTGTCATAATTTGAAAGAACTAGTAACATGTCCTCATCAGGAATTCAAAAGAAATTGCCACGGTCTCTTCGTTGTTTAAATGTTTTTACTGTTTTTGTTTTGTTGTATATATTTATATGTTATTAAAGTTTTATATTCCTACTACTTTGTTGGAGTGCTATATATTTTTAATGTGACACATAATTGTAAAAACTTTGATGTACAAAGAGTCATTCCTGGAATCTTCCGCTTCAGGCTCGGTCCCCTCCCCAATCACAATACAGGATGGTTTTCAGATAGTAGGAACACGTGTGGTGTGACGGATCTCATCGGGTGTGGGCCTTGATCTACTATAACTCCTTTGAAGAGGGGTGATTCTTTACAGCTGGAGCCATAAACTACATCTGCAGGGCTAGCTGATAGCCTGGACAATCGGATAAAGAGGAAGAGGAGTGTCAGAGGGTGCGGTAGTGAATAGGGCGAAAGGGAGGTGTCGGGCGGGCACAGAGTGTGATTCTCAGGGAAGAACAGCGCAGATGGGGGGAGGTTTATTGCCCATGCATAAGACAGAGAGCGGGGGTGACCAGTGCCTGGGGAAGATGCTTGCGAGGGTAGGGAGCCATGCTACGAATCGACAGCGTGCAGAGAGTGGGTCTGGTCAAGGCATCTAAAATGGCTGCCGTGCACGACAAAAGTGTGGCATTTCAAAAAAGGCAAGATGGCGCAAACAATGTTTTTCAACACTTCCTCATTTCCTTCGAACCGAACGTTAACAGACGTTGGTGCATATTACCAAAGTTAAGCGATATTTATCGCTAACGATGCTTACCAACGAATTTTTTACCGCTAAGCATCGTCAGAAATTATCGAAGATAAACCTTGCTATTATCAAGGTTTATCGCAAATGCGATAATAAACGGCCGCAATGCATGAATATCGCTAAAAAGTCCGCGATATTCATGCATTACCGAGCTAATGCTCTTAGCCATTTTATCCACCTCCCATTGGATAACATGGCTAAGAACTGCTCAGGGCAGGTGTTACTTTTTGGAGATATTCGCGCTTAGCGCGAATATCTCCAAAAGTTGGTAATAGGAGATAGATATCTTGCATGTTGTAATGCAAATTATTGTGGTATATGGAACTCATACCATAATCTCTCAGGAAAGCAGAAACTGATCCTTTTGGGACCGCCTGAAAAGGCCTAGGGGGTGAGGGGTACTCTACTTTGCCCCCTTTTCACGTTCCGAACTATTTTATTTTACTCTCTTCTGTAATTACACAAAATAGCAGCGATAAGATGCATCGGAGACACACAGTGAGAGAAAGGAGGCCGGAGATGAAGAAGAGATGTCAAATACACATTGGAGATAATATAGTGGCAGAAGGGAAGTAAATATGAGTAAACTTACCATGTAACATAAAAATGTTGCACTCTATACTATAAGTCTCATTTTATACTACAATCACTTCGCTACAACCTCATAAATTAAAAATAAAAATGAATAATGTCTCAAACAATTTTTGATTTCTAAATATAAATTTATTCTTCAGAATTTTCTAAATTTGAAAGAACTAGTAACATGTCCTCATCAGCAATTTCCTCATGAAAAGTCTGCAATGATGATTCTTGTAACTCTATGGTCTCCAAACATTCGATAAATTCGCCATCAACAGATTGATCAAAAAAATCATTCAAGTCATCTCCTCCTTGTGACAATATTTCATTATTGGTGCTGTCAATTTCAATCAATGTAGTGGAATCATTCAAGTCATCTCCTCCTTGTGACAATATTTCATTATTGGTGCTGTCAATTTCAATCAATGTAGTGGAATCATTCAAGTCATCTCCTCGTGACAATATTTCATTATTGGTGCTCTCAATTTCAATCAATGTAGTGGAATCATTCAAGTCATCTCCTCGTGACAATATTTCATTATTGGTGCTCTCAATTTCAATCAATGTAGTGGAATCATTCAAGTCATCTCCTCCTTGTGACAATATTTCATTATTGGTGCTGTCAATTTCAATCAATCTAATGAAATCATACACGTCATCTCCTCCTTGTGACAATATTTCATTATTGGTGCTCTCAATTTCAATCAATGTAGTGGACAATTCAAAAGAAATTGCCACGGTCTCTTCATTGTGAGCCATTTTATTTTGAAATTGCTTGCTGTAAATTGCAGAAAAAAATAATCACTTTCATTTATCGTTTTTAGTAATACATAATATAAAACTAACTTTATCAAGTATTTAGTATAACAGAAGGACTGCAAATAAATAACAGAAAACATTTTTCAAATTATCTTCAAGTGTACAACATAGTTCCCCTTACAAATTAACAACTCACCTTTTTAAAAGTAGGAGAAGTGTTAGTACTGTGTAAATCAAACACCAGAAATTCACCACCAAAAATTCCTCACAAATGTACCTCAGACAGTAGTATCACAAAATGGCTGTGGTTTCCTCTCATTTGACATATATACATAACCAATTAACTTTCATCACACACAAATACAAAACCAAAGTAACATTTTAATTGGTTCTAAATTTCAACACTTTCAAATGTGTTTTCCCCATGCAATTTTCCATAGGACATTTACATACGTCTACAGCCTGAATGGCTGAACGGAATTACACCAAACTTGGCAAAATGGTACATCAAACCTAAGAGGTCAGGAAGGATCTACTATGCCCCCTTATGGTCATTTGCCCCTTCGCTTTGGCCTCCTCTTGTCTCTCGATCCTACCGAGAGACAAGATGGCGGCCGCTACGGACTGTTTGGAATGTTGACAGACGCCGGAGAACCAATCAGCTTCGCAAAGCTCCGTAACGCGAAAAGTACGCGAAGCGGAGCGCTGTTACAGATATATATCTTTTTTTGAACGTTAATTTCTCAAAATCCACTGGAGCACATATATTGAGACCTAGCAAAGGCACATCGGGCTACCAGTCCCTAATATTTTGCCAAGTTTCGTGCAAATCCATTCAGCCGTTCGATTATTGACATTTAGATACGTCTACAGCCTGAATGGCTGAACGGAATTACACCAAACTTGGCAAAATGGTACATCAAACCTAAGAGGTCAGGGAGGATCTACTATGCCCCCTTATGGTCATTTGCCCCTTCGCTTTCGCCTCCTCTTGTCTCTCGATCCTACCGAGAGACAAGATGGCGGCCGCTATGGACTGTTTGGAATGTTGACAGACGCCGGAGAACCAATCAGCTTCGCTTCACAAAGCTCCGTTGCGCGAAAAGTCCGCGAACCGGAGCGCTGCCCGGTCCGCTGTTACAGATATATATCTTTTTTTAAACGTTAATTTCTCAAAATCCACTGGAGCACATATATTGAGACCTACAAAAGGCACATCGGGCTACCAGTCCCTACAATTTTGCCAAGTTTCGTGCAAATCCATTCAGCCGTTCGGGCTAAAAGTGAGGCCAACCGCCCTATCGAAAACTCAATGTTAAAAACACGTTTTGTGACCCCCCTTTTTTCTCAACCCCCCCTGGACGAACCCCCCCCCAATTTTCAGGGGCTGCTCAGAAACAAAATGTGCCATTTTCCTGAAAATTTCAGCCAATTCCGTCCACAAACGCCAAAGTTATTCGACATAGAATTTTCAAAAATCCCATAGAGAAAAAATCCTAACTATATATACCTACTGGCGACCGCCAGTAGGTAATATATACATATATATATATGTATATATGTATTACGTATGTATGTATGTATATTTATATATATATATATATATATATATATATATATATATATATATATATATATATATATATATATATATATATATATATATATATATATATATATATATATCCAAATGAGCTTTGACGAAATGGATGCCCTTACAAACAGGTTGGGGCTTGTTGGCGACGTCACCGCCTATGTACAGTAGAAGAAAAATCACGCTTCTTTCCCAGCATGATAATCAAGCCCATCCAGTCGAGAAGTAAGTAGAAAGGATTTTATTGCAACAGGCATTCTGATAGTGTTAGCATTGCACGTTTGAACCCCTACAGGGACTTAATCATGTGCCACGGTGAGAGTCAGTCGTCTTCAAATTTAAATCCACTTGGTTTATTAAACAGTGAAAAAGGACGCTGTGTGCAGATACCTTGTTTTAAAATGCATCAGTCACATCTGAATAATTGTTTTCGTTTCCAATCTGGGACTGAAAGGCATTTTCTTAAACAATACTCTTCTTGGTTTTCTTGGCAGTGCATTATTTTGAAGCAATGTCCGAGTTTGTGAAATTTCAATATTTCAACATTTTAGAAAGTTATATCATGCCCACATAAAATGTGGCATGTGACAGACATTCAGAATTAATACAAATAGTAAGGATGCTATGCTGTATTTTAAAACACAGTTGCTGAACATTGTTGTCACTATAGTTGTTATAAAAGCAGCACTGGGGCTGAAGTTTCACAAACTCGGACATTGCTAACAAAACAAAATTATTGCAAACTTCACCACAAGTCGTGTGTGCATATCAGACCATCTAAATATTGCTTTTGTATACATATGGATATTTATACAGAGGTTTTATTGCAGCCAATACAATTTTCCAAAATGTCTTGTGTTTATATGTATGTATAAGATAATTTTATTTTTTGTAAAATAAAAATGTAATTCCTTGAATCTTTTTTCCATCCCTCTTCTCTCTGAATAATCTCAGACCTTCTGACTGCCATGAACTCCCAAACACCAGCTGCGGCCAGTGGAGGGAGTACCGGTGGGGCAGAAAGGCGGGGAGGGGCAGGGTGGGGGGTGCTAAAAACCGGAATATGGATAATTGGAGGTAAGTAAACAATGTAATTAATAAAACAAATTTCATAGCACGCTGCATCGCATTTTGCGCATTCTACGAAATTATAATAAGTTCCAAAGTGGTGCAACAGGGGTTTTTCGACAGCTTTGTGCCCCCCGGGGCACTTTGAAATTATAAAAGGGGGCGCAGATGCTTGTGCGTCCCCTTTTATAATACTGATATGGGTGGCGCACTTAAAGTGCCAGCGCTACCTTCAGAAGGTGATCCCTTATTTGCATAGGGGCGAGCCCTATGCAAATGAGGGAATTCCTTTGACTCTGCACCCGCCCCATATTACAGAAGTGGGCGCAGAGTCAAAGCACCCCTCAGGAGACGCACGGACAGTGCGCCATTTAAAAGGTGGCGCACTGTTAGTGCGCCTCCCGAGGGAAGCCCTCTGCAGGGGGTAACGGGGGTCCCATGGACCCCCCAGAAAAACCCTTACAGGCCGGTGCAGTTCAGATGGAACATGGGAAATGCAGTGCATAGTGACTCTATCAGTGCTTATTTGTAAAAAAAACACGTGCAGGTGCTGAAAATTTTGCCAAGGAGGCCACAGTTCACTTCTTCCTCCGGTGAGCCCCACTTTCAACACTCTCACTGCCTCAGTCTCTATCCTTCTAACCTTGATCTGTTGTCTGTCCCCTAAGTCTTTTCTCTAGGAGTCTATCCTCTCACCTCTCTAATTGTCTTCTATCATCTTTGTCACACCTGATGTGTTACCTTATTCCCTGCGTTTCTGATTTGCCCTCTATTCATTCTACCCCTCCCCTTTTTTCCTCTTCACTTTTATCCATGCTCTGCTCTCTCTTCCCTCGATCTTGGCTCTTTACTATCACTCTTCTAGCAGTGATTAGCTGTGTCTCCGTTTTATCAAATGTCTGCTTTTTTTCCTCTGTCCTGTCCTCTACATCCTTTCATTCTATCTTCTCTCTTCTTAATGCTCTCTTCTTCACATCATGGCTGCTTTCTCTTTGTATCTGATTTGCTCTCCTTTTCTTCTACTTAGCTCCGTCTTATCTCTCTCCTCCCTTGTTGTTTCTTTCTCATCTTTACTCCTGCTCTCTCTCTCATCTATAACACTGCGCACAGATTCTACAGGTGACGCCATGGTGCACAAAAGTTGTGTTGGCCCACAGCCACATCGAGCACGTTGAGGATAGCAGCAATGTAGGGCTGCAGGATATGCTACTCAGCAAGTTTAAAGTCCACACTTACTTTTGTTTATTCTTCCTCAAGAGCCCTCACTCCCAAGTTCCAAATGAGCTCTCGCAGCTTCCATGCCTCAACTCCGTCATGAGTCGGCCCCCAGCTACAATTATCCAATGGGAGGTTTAGGCTCAGGCAGTGGCAGGGTGCAGCAGACTCGGGGAACAGAATGCAGGACATAGTTTGTCGATGACTTCTTGGATTTGTGATCGGCGTGATTACATCATCACTAACGTGGTGAAACACAAAGAATGCCTGCCTTGACGGTCGTATGCTGGCCTGTCTATGAACATTTACCAGCCAGTCACCATGCAATGTATGTTATTCTTTTTATTTTGAATTTTAACAATTAATATTGAGACCACCACCTGCAGGGTCAGAAATTGTAGCCCGACCCTGCGAAAGATGTGCTGGTGCTGAGCACCTGAATGCACCTGCTCAAATTAAGCACTGCTCTAAATACAGTAAAAGTCTTTCATTTTTGCGTGGTGCAAGCAGTCCTGTGTATCGCTGGACACTTGTTTCAGGATTGTTGTTCTTCTTCAGTGGAGAGTAACAAGCTGTTCATGAGGTACTGGAAATACTGCTCACAGTCGTCTCAGGTCTTTGTACCACTCACTGAGCGCAGGTACATCAACCAGAGCTTGTCAGTTCAAGGAAGCCTTATCAGACAAAGGAGGAATTGAGTCCACTGCCTCACATCCTAGCTCTCCGTTTCCTAAGATGTATTATGGTAAATGCAGCGCATAGTAAAAGTTACTTCAGTAAAAGTCATTAGTTTTCATCATTGTTGGTGCAGCCAGTGCAGTGCATCTTTAGACACGTTTTTGGATTGTTGGGCTAAGACTAGCACAGATATGGCCAAGTTGTGGCTTTCTTTCTCAGAAGCTTTAGATTTATTTTAAAGTATACAGAGTTTACAAGTTTACGGTGCACTAATTAACCCAATTTTTTCAAACGTTTCTAGGAGGAAGAGACATTTCAAACCCCACTTGAGATACTAACACTCACTCACTACCCTAGATGCATTTCAGACAGATATTAGATCCCACTTCTTTCAGTGCTCAACGACTGGCACCGTTCGCCACATATGCAAAGGGTTAATTTGTTATCTGAAAAAGTAGCATAACATTCACTATTAAAATAAATAAAAGTTAAAGAATCCCTTCAAATACTTCCTTCTTCTCTCTCCCAAATGAAAGAGCTTGCAGACAGACTAGAGATAGCACTTAAGGATTTGGCCAGTACCATTGCTTTCTAAGATACATTTAAATTATTTTTATATTTTTTACAAACTAAGAACGGCAGCTATCCAAGACCACTGAGGAACTAGTAGCAGAATGTAAATAATGAACAATCGTAGAGAGGAATTGATGAACGGGATGCATACCATTTTTTTAACAGGTGTATTCGAGGTCCACTCCTGTGGTGTAGAACGCGGTGAGATGTTGCCATTTGCAGTATTAAATGTAGTTCCACCTCCTTGATGTCAAAATATTTCTTTTGTAAAAATAGCAAACAGAAATATAAGTGTTTACAAACTAAAGAGAATTCTTCATTTTCTGACTCAAAACTGAGCACACATACAAATCCACTAAAAAAGATTTAAATATTTTTCAAAATGGGCACTGACACGTAATCTGCATGGCACGGTAGAGTTGTAACTCTTCCAAATGCAATGCAAATCAGTGTTAATTTTACATTTCCATTAGGGGGATAAACAGATAATGGAGGTTTTTCTGACGATTGGCCTTTTACAAATAATGTTTTTAATGAAGCAAAGGTCACGAGTTTTCCCACCCCATCCATAAATGAACCATTATTACCATGCTGCTCTGTAGCTGAACATGATAAAGTGTTTTAATCTGCAATTGCCAATGTTTCCCTTTTACCTACTTTAATATTGCTCATACATTTGCAACCCTTTAAATGTTTAATTGCGAGAATCAATTCTGTATTCCTATCGCTGAAAATGAGCACGCTCGCTAAAGGTCTTGCATTATCAATTAGTTGGCAGTGAAAGGGAAGTGGGGCATTTTATAATTGCGGTGTTATGTCTGTATATCTGACATAGAAGTCTCAGTTTAAAAACAGAGTTCAGAGACAAAAATGATGGCAAAGTACAGGGGACTTAGAAGAATATTTATACAATACTTTCAACAGATTCTGTCTGGAAGTTCCATATCATTCATAACTATAGGAAGACAAAGGAGGGGTCATTCTACAGCTAAATTTTAGTGATATTTATCATACTTTCTTTGTAAATGATCTTTGTTTAACTGCCGTAGTTTTCGTTTCCATGCACCGAATTTGGACCTCTAAACCATCTGGCAGAGTCCTGGGGCTTCAGATCTGTAAGGTCCAAATTTAGAGTTTGTTCGAAACTGAAAATTGTGTAAACACTGGAAGAGAATAAACTGGCAGAATTTCCTGCATCACATGTATAATACTAGGTGCAGTGGCGACTCCTCCGCTTTGGCGGCGGAGCGTCGCCCACGGCTTTCAAGCAGTGCAAAAAGCAAAAAACATAAAATGATAACTTTCAGTTATTATCATTTTATGTTTGTGCTGCATTGCGGATGAGTGGGCGGGGCTGCTCTTCTCTCAGAGCAGGGCAGTGAAGGAGTGGTTGGCACACTCCTAAGTGCGCTATGACTGTTTGAACGGCCCTCTTGGGCCACCCAAACCCGTCATGCGCACTTTCCCCATATTCCATGCAGGCTGCATTACAGACTGCATGGAGAACATGCCCACCCTTCCAGCCACTGGATTAACGCCCTGTTACGGTATACAGACCATTCACAATGCTTCATTGCAGCGTTGTGATTGGCTTAGGGGAGGCTGCCTGCTTCCTGTTCCTGAAGTCGGTGGTGGGAGAGCAGGAGCAGAGACACGGGAACCGGGCAAGGTAAGTTCTTTTGTTTTGCTTCGTCGATCTCTGGGTCCAAACAAACTCATAATCACAAGTCAGAAAGGTTTGTTTAATTAGATACTGTGCCCGTCTTTCAAAGTCAGTACCCGATGACTTGAACGTTTTTTGTTATGGGAGGAAGGAAAGAAATAAATGTGGTAGGAATGGAAACTGGCACTAATCCCTCCAACTACACTAGGCATGGATCACAGAAGTGTTCTTACCTTTGCAAGTTGGGGGTAAAACAATTTTACAATAAATAGTTTTAAATTGTATAGGAAGGGTTTTAACACTTGCATGACAAAATCACACACCCCAACACTTTTTTGCCTTCACTATGTAAGAGAACGTTTTTGTTGATTTGCCTCTGATTTTTTAGGTAGGAGGAAGATGGTTTACATGCAAAGGATCATCATCTATGGAATATCCAGGGAAGCTGCCATTGCCAAATAAAACTTCCCCATGTAATTGATCCTTGACTCATGACTTTATGTGGGTCCAGCTAGCAAGCTGAGCAAAACAGCACAGTCCAAATGTTGAGGTACTTTGGCATGTGCTGCAGTTGTACACACTCAATGTGCTGCATGCACTGGGAACAACTTGCTCGCAGAGCGACCTCTGACCCTGCATTCAGGTTAGGTCGCCCCCACGCCGCTGACGCCTGCTCACCCCGCTCCCGCAACCCAGCTGCTCCTCCCTCCCGTCAGCACTCTTAAGGAGTTCGCGCAGCAGCGCAGAGAGCGACCTCTGACCCTGCCTTCAGGTTAGGTCGCCCCCACGCCGCTGCCGCCTGCTCACCCCGGTCTCCTGCTGCCTCCTTCGCCGCACTTTTCCTGCCGCTGCCTCCCTGCGGCCCCGCCCCCCTGACACCCCATTTGCCGCCCGCTCCCGCCACCCAGCTGCTCCTCCCTCCCGTCAGCACTCTTAAGGAGTTCGCGCAGCAGCGCAGGGAGCGACCTCTGACCCTGCCTTCAGGTTAGGTCGCCCCACGCCGCTGCCATCTGCTCACCCCGGTCTCCTGTTGCCTCCTTCGCCGCACTTTTCCCACCACTGCCTCGCTGCGGCCCCGCCCCCCTGACACCCCATTCCCCGCCCCGCTCCCGCCACCCACCTACTCCTCCCTCCCGTCAGCACTCTTAAGGAGTTCGCGCAGCAGCGCAGGGAGCAACCTCTGACCCTGCTTTCAGGTTAGGTCGCCCCCACGCCACTGCCATCTGCTCACCCCGGACTCCTGCTGCCTCCTTCGCCGTACTTTTCCCGCCGCTGCCTCGCTGCGGCCCCGCCCCCCTGACACCCCATTCGCTGCCCCGCTCCCGCCACCCACCTACTCCTCCCTCCCGTCAGCACTCTTAAGGAGTTCGCGCAGCAGCGCAGGGAGCAACCTCTGACCCTGCTTTCAGGTTAGGTCGCCCCCACGCCGCTGCCGCCTGCTCACCCCGGTCTCCTGCTGCCTACTTCGCCGCACATTTCCTGCCGCTGCCTCCCTGCGACCCCGCCCCCTGACACCCCATTCGCCACCCCGCTCCCGCCACCCAGCTGCTCCTCCCTCCCGTCAATGCTCTTATGCAGACCACGAAGCGGCCGCGCGCAGCGGGCGCCCCGCTGGCAAGGCAAGCTTGTCTGCGCCCGTCCGTGTCTGGACCGTGCCCAGCGCCAGTACCCCTGGCCCCTGACGATGCCAGCCCACACGACAGACTTATGACTCCGCCACCCTCCACGCACTCAACGCCGGCCGGAACCGAGCCTGCTACCGAGCCATCCCGAAACGCACCCACAGACCCTTCACCTGCCAAGCCTGCAAATTCACCTGCCTCCGAACCTGCACCACCCCCGCCAAGCCAGGCACCAGCAACACTCACCTCAAGTGCACCCTGCTCAACACCCGCTCCGTCCACAGACACGCCGTCGAACTCTGGAACCTCCTCGACACAACATCACCAGACGTTGCCTTCCTCACAGAAACCTGGATGAACGCCTCCTCAGCCCCCGACTTCGCCATAGCCCTCCCGGATGGCTACAAGATCACCCGGAGGGACCACGTAAACCAAACCAGAGGAGGCATCGCCTTCGTCCACAGAAACACCATCCGAATCACGACCAACTCCGACGACACCCTCACCGCCTCCGAGCACCTTCACTTCCAGATACACACCGACCTCAAGACCACCCTGAGAGACACTCTCATCTACAGACCCCCGGGACCACGCACACAATTCAGCGAAGCCATCGCAGACTTCGTCAGCCAGCACGCTCTAACCTACTCAGACTACATCCTCCTAGGGGACCTCAACTTCCACCTGGAGAACAACAATGACAGCAACACCGCCGCCCTGTTGGAAAACCTCGCCAACCTCGGACTCAAGCAACTGGTGAACACCCCCTCCCACTACGTCGGCCACACACTAGACCACATCTTCTCCTCCAGCAAGCACATCTCCTTCAGCCACTCCACCGGACTACACTGGACAGATCACAGCTGCGTCCACTTCAGCTTCAGGAGAACCATGACTCACCACCACCCGCAACAGGTTCCCTGCAGAGGCTGGAGCAAGATCACCGCCGACCAACTCACCACCTCCCTCAGCCAGAACCCTCCCACCAACACGAGGGACCCCAACAAAGCAGCCCGCAACCTCACACAGTGGCTCACCAACTGTGCCGATGACCTCGCACCACTGAAGAACCCTCCCAGCAGACCCGGCAGCACGAAAGCCTCGTGGTTCACCAACGGCCTTAAAAACTCCAAGAAAACCTGCCGCACCCTCGAGAAAGCCTGGAGTCATGACCAGACAACAGAGAACATGACAGCCCTCAAGAACGCCACCCGCAATCACCACCAGCTGATCCGCACCACCAAAAGGGCAACATTCAAAGAACATCTGGACAACAACACCGACAACAGCAAGGAACTCTTCAGCATCGTTAAAGAGCTCTCCAACCCCAGCGCCTGCAACAACGACGTCACACCCTCGCAAAACCTCTGCGACTCACTCACCTCGTTCTTTCACCGCAAGATCGCCGACATACACAACAGCTTCAGCGCACAGACCACGCACCCAACTACTGAACCAGCGCCCCCCACCACCACCCTCTGCACCTGGACCCCGGTCAGCACCCAAGACACCACCCACACAATGAACACCATCCACTCCGGCTCCCCAACCCACCCCTGTCCACACCACATCTTCAACAAAGCCGACTCCATCATCGCACCCCAACTCCAGGACATCATTAACAGCTCCTTCGCATCCGCCACATTCCCGGAGAGCTGGAAACATGCTGAGCTCAGCGCCCTCCTGAAGAAACCCACCGCGGACCCTACGGACCTCAACTTTTTCCGCCCCATCTTGTTCCTCCCTTTTCCTGCCAATGTCATCGAGAAGACCGACGACATCAGGTCCCTGCTCGACAACAGGGAAACAGCTGCCCTCATCCTCCTGGACCTCTCAGCAGCCTTCAACACTGTATGCCATCGCACCCTGATACAGCGCCTCAGCAACACCGGAATCCAAGGACCGGCCTTGGAGTGGATCATCTTGTTCCTCGCCGGAAGAACCCAGAGAGTCCGCCTCCCCATTCCGATCCGCGGCCACCGAAGTCATCTGCAGCGTTCCACAAGGATCCTCGCTCAGCCCCACCCTCTTCAACGTCTACATGAGCCCCCTTGCAGCCATCGCACGCCAACACAGCCCAAACATCATCTCCTACGCCAACGACACCCAGCTGATCCTCTCCCTCTCCAACGACCCCGCCACCTCCAGAGCTAGCCTCCATGAAGGAATGAAAGACGTCACGGAATGGATGAAGCTCAGCCGTCTGAAACTGAACTCAGACAAGACAGAAGTCCTCATCCTGGGACCATCCCCCTCTGCCTGGGACGACTCCTGGTGGCCCCCTGCCTTGGGCACCACCCCCAAGCCAACGGACCATGCACGCAACCTGGGCTTCATCCTGGACTCCTCCCTCACGATGACCAAGCAAGTCAACGCCGTCTCGTCATCCTGTTTCAACACCCTGCGCATGCTTCAAAAGATCTTCCGGTGGACCCCCACCGAAACCAGGAAGACGGTCACCCAGGCCCTCATCACCAGCCGACTGGACTACGGGAACACCCTCTACGCTGGAACCACAGCCAAACTCCAGAAAAGACTCCAGCGCATACAGAACGCTTCTGCACGACTCAATCCTGGACATCCCCCTTCACGGCCATATCTGTGCCCATCTGAGAGACTTGCACTGGCTCCCCTTCAGCAAGAGGATCACGTTCAGACTCCTCAACCACGCACACAAGGCTCTCCATGACATGGGCCCCAAATACCTCAACAGCCGCCTCGCATTCTACACACCCACTGCCAGCTCTGATCCACCAGCCTCGCCCTCGCCACCGTCCCATGAATTCGCAGAACCACCACCAGAGGAAGATCCTTCTCCTACCTGGCGGCCAAGACATGGAACCCCCTCCCCACCCACCTACGGCTGACCCAGGACCATTTCTCCTTCAGGAAACAACTCAAGACCTGGCTGTTCGAGCAGTAGCGACTCCCCCTCCCCCCAGCGCCTTGAGACCCTAGCGGGTGAGTAGAGCGCTATACGAATTTGCTGATTGATTGATTGATTGATGTTCAGGACATTATTAGTGTGTCCTCCAAGCTACATTGTTGGCACCTACAGATAAAACCACTGTACAGGAGGGTCCTGACAGCAGCCTGGCTGACACTATATGCTCAACTGGAAACGTTTGACCATCATAAAGGCGGTAAGTGTATTATTTTTTTTATTTCATATAAGATTATGAGTTATGAAATGTTTTCTCCAGTATGAAGACTGTTTTAAAAATACGTGCTGCCTCTAATTTCTATATCTTTACTACGATGTTTATAAATTGTGTATATATGTTTGATAAAACAATCATAAAACGTGGATGTAATGGAAATGTTGTGTTAAAATTCAATTTTATGTCAGCAAAACACTTTTGCCACAAATGTAACAGATGATGTATATGTAACATTTCCATTTTCTCACGGTATGTTTATGTAAGCCTGACACTGTAAATTGTACTTACATTAAACCACTATACAACAATTCTAGAAATCATTCAAAAAAAATTGTTTAACAGTAGGTAATGCATTTTGGATTACGCTAATATATTATCCATAATCATATTAATATTGATTTAAAAACAACACTATTTTTTAGAGGGTCAATATGTAAACATTGTTTTAATTCTTTTTTGCACATTTTTATTGTAATAAATTGGGTTATTTGTTGAAGGTGGTGGAAGTCCTACTACGAAATTAAACACAATCCTTTCCAAAGTGAATTTCAAAAAGTCACAGATTTTACCTGTGCTCAATCATCTGGTGTTTGCCCAGTGGCTTTGGACAATTTCCTTCAGACAGGTGTTGATGAGGATCTGGGCTTTGTTAGAGGTGGTCAGTATTGTCCTCCAATTTTTTGGAGCAGACATTTTAAGGTCAACACCTGTTTTAGGAAAAATCCTCCAAATTCTCTAGCCAAACACCATTAGCAACACCGACCTATGGCAGCAGATTCTCTAAGTCCTCGCTCATGAAGAAATCATGAAAAGACACAGAGGCTGGATGGGTCACACCCTCTGCAAGCCTGTGTGAAACACCACCAGACAACCCCTCACCTGGAATCCTCAAGGGAAAAGTGAAAGAGGAAGGCCAAAAAACACCTTGCACAAGGCCTCAAGGCTGGCAGCAAATAGATAGTTTACACCTGGAGTCAGATTGAAAGAACAGCCCAGGACACAGATGGTTGGAGAGATGGTTGATGGCTTTATACCCCAGGAGACTTAGAAGCCATCAGTAATTAAGTAAGTTAACCCTCTGATAGCTTGGTTCAATGTAGTCAGGCTTAACTTAGATGCAATGTGTAGAGAATTTATGTAGCACACAAAGGGTAATAACATGAAAATTCTAAACCGATTTAGAAAACATAGAATATATCTCAATAATAAAATGACACCAAAATGAATGAAATCCAGTCAGTAGAACTCTCTTACAGGGTAGGGACTCAAAGAAGTCAAAGGCCTACTCATAGGAGGTGGTATGAGGTGGTACTCACCATCTGCTGGCATACAATATTAACACTCAATAAATGACTGTCTAATCACTCCTTATTCTTTAGAAAAGAACAAGTGTATTTATTACACAAACTCCTAAATATAACACATTAATTTCCAAATATATTCATCAGGCAAATTGAAATAGCTTTGGTGACATTCTGAAATCACATTTGACCCCTACTTGGTCATGACTCACAAACTTACGGTACCGTCCACCCTATACCAGACAGTAAATCACAATATAGGGGATATCACTTTAAATAAAACCGGCCTATTGGCTTTGTTAAGGGGATCACCTCATCATATTTTAAGGCAAGCCTACTGGCTGTGTCAAAGGTCACCACATGAAAAAGACCAATAGCCCACGTGGTGAAAATCATTATTATATCATAGAACTCAGAAACCATGCTGAAATGCAATCTTTATTGTCAGTCAAACACTGCAATGTTTATAAAAAATAACTGTGAGCAACATATGGCTAATAAAGAATTAAAATTCAACATAACGTGTCCGAGTCTTTCCTCAACGCATTTAGACCCCAAAAAATGCAACTATTATAGCAAACCACAGAGGTCATTGTACTCCCAGTCAGGAGAACAAAGGTTCTAACCTTAGATGTGTTTGGATACAAGAAGAGGAAAAGACTGAAGGTTATTCATTTCACGACCCCAGAAATGTGAGATTATTTTTAATTGCCCTTGGGGGGAGGGTGGCTACTGCACTCACTGCAGCTCCACCAATACTTCAGTTTCATGCCAGTGGTGCCCCTGCCCACTTGAGGCAGCCACAAGCCAAGGCAAATATTGCTCCACAGGGCATTATTGGGCATTCCGTCAGCCAGAGCAATGAATAATTTAGTATTAAATGTCCCCCTGTTCAGGAGAGTCACACTGTTTTTTCTCTTTTTTCTCCCTTTATGGTGGTGCTCCATTCTACCAGGGACACCCCAAGGCAGTATTATTTTGCGGTGGGCTGCGCGAGGAACCCCAAGCTCATCAGCCAGGTAAAGCTTGGGTCCAGTGACACAGTGTGCACTGGACTCATGTATAGGAATACCTGTACCATTTAGAGTGACAAAGTATACAAAAAAGTTATGGATGGAATGCATGACCTAATCTTAACCACTGGTAATTACTCACTGTCACATCCCATTCTATTGTTATTTTGACCACAATGCCACATTAGTTTGAGCTCAGCCAAATGCAAATCAGTCTTGACCCTGCTCCAAAGGGAACTGTTCAGATTATGCCAAGATCTTGCCAACAGGCAAAGTGAAGCTCTAGTGAACTTGACTCTGACGTGCTACAGTGTCTGGCAATGTGAGAGCTACACTTCGAGCTACAGCACTGACAGTCTGTGGTGACCCCCAACATGAAGCTCCAGCAATGACTGTCCCGACACCCAACAGGATCTTCGTGCTACAGAGATGACTGACTGCAATGCCTAGCCAGCTCTTTGAGCTACAGCATCAACCATCTGAAATGTTCTCCAGGCTCCTCGCAGTCTCATAAACAGTGAATGGAACTCCTCACACTGGACTTTAGAAAGAAACTTTTTCAGCGGGACTAACCTTGTCACTATATCCAGCCCACGCTCCATCGCAGTCGGCCTGAAATTTTGGTTAGATTTTTGTTATTTTGGTGTCAAATAATTTATTACATTGTACTTTATTTTTTTATACTTTATACATTAGCTCTCAGTTAAGACTGACTCATGTTGTGCTAAGCTACCAGGGCATTAAGCACAGGTACATTTGGTTGCTTTTTGCGGTCCCCCAGGCTTGTTTTAACCTCTCAACAAACAACCCAATCTGTTGAGATTAATGCAGGCTTTCCATCCATCATTTCTTGTAGGTCTACCACGGTGGAGTGTAGGTAGGATACAAAGCCTAGGTAGGACTCAGTCAAGTTACCTTCAGACTTGGAATTTTTTTCAGAAAGTAGAATCCTCAGTGGGGCAAATTTACAGACAGAATATGAAGAAGAGGTTGGTGAAGGACAAGTTCCTAGTGAAGCCATTGACAAAGGTGGGAAAATTCCAATGCTTGTGCCCAGGAAGATGTCAACATTGATCGGTTGCTGCTCCGTCTTGGACCTGGTGAAGATTTCTTAGGACCCATTTATGTTTCAGCAAGTTTTGTATCCATCAGAGTAGCATGGCATATTACTCAGTTGCCCTGACGGAGTCCCGACCCAACACAATTATTGGAAGGAACTGATTTCACATTAGTTCCTTTCAATGCTATTTTAAGGTTGATACACAGCTCTATCAATATGACAGAACTGTCCTTCACACCTATCTTTTAATTTAGAAAAATCCTGAAGCAGGATTTTATAAAAAAAAAAAAAATACCAATGACACCCTTGCCATGGGACTGATCTACCATGGTGGGGGAGACATTTTTAGCTTTTTACTGTCCATTATTGCCACAGTTTTCCTGGCAGTGTTGGTCAGTAAAAAATGACTATTTGTCTGCCCATCTAAATTGGGCTGGCAGATATGTAGTCATTTCTCTGTTGGCCCTTACTCCACCGGGCCATCAGACATGTTTGGCCCTGGCGGAGGAGGAACAGTCTCCACCCTCACCAAACTATGAAACACCTGCATCTAAATTGGACAAGCAAACCATTATATTTGCATCGAGGATAATCCATCGATGTTCAACATCGTTAGATTCTACTCGGCATTGGGTCTGTTGAAATAGTTTTGCTGCTGCAGAAAAGAATGTTGAAGGGGTTGCTGCAACGTTAGACCCACCAGCAATGCAGAGTCAGCTGTTTGACTTTGCAGGTTGGTCCTGGTCTTCTGTCAGTTCTCCAGGTAAAAACGCCTTGAAAAAGTTTGTAAGTGTCAGGTGTTAGGGTTAGGTAGGAGGAGTACATTTTAACACTTATCTAAGGGAACAAAGACATTAGGGCACCAATAAGAGGTCAGGAATCAGACCAGTAGGACCACCAAGGGGGCCTACAACATGTCCAGTTGGAACTGGTGAGCAGGGCTCTTCAGGAAAGTGAGCCTCTTGCAGCTTTTGTTTCTCTCTAGCTTAACTGTAGGTCAGCCAATAGACCTTTGGAGCTAGAGTCCACTTCTTAGTTCTGGGCACAAGTTGGAGCAGGTCCAGCCATTAGGGTTCTTCTCACAGGACACAACAAAATGCCTCACAGGTCTTTCTGCCTTCCAAAGGTCACAAGTGTAATTGAGTTGCCATTTGTATGACCAGTGCAAGTCTGTGAGTGGGGAAAACACTTGGCCACCCCAAACCAATAGTTCCTGAGGGGGTCCTACACATGTTTGCAGCACTTGAAGTTTATTTTACTTTAGACTGTCCTATCTAAACCCAAGTTTGCAGAATATTTCTCTGCATGTGCACAGCTCCTACTATCCACCCAGAAGTGTGGCAATGATAATGTGCAAGCTCTCCCTTGTGGTCACTCAAAACCAGTTCTGGGACCTGCTCCTATACTATAGGGCAGACTCAGATGTGAACTAGATCTACCAGCGACAGGGTAGACATCCTTTGAAGATAATTAAGTTCCTTGACATTGCCCAAACAGACATCCAGTCAGGGGAAGGTCGATCCATCTCCCTTAGTATCAGCTCTGTAAGCTAGTTCACCCCTACTCAAGTAGCCATTCAGCGCCCGGGCGATAGTGAACATTGGCAAAAATACACATTTGGCTAAGGCATGAAAATAACTTTCTATTTCAAAACCATAATATAAAATCCAACTTGACATTTTCGTTTTATTACTATTAAAATGAGTCCTTGAGTCATTTCTCTGTCTATTTCCAAAACTGAAGTTAAGTGTAACAAGGTGCTACAATGTTGATTTTTGCTTTCCTTTAGGAGAGCAGCCTTGCCACTGAGAGAAACTACTTTGGAGGTTTTTCACTGCCACAACATGTCCTACTTTTTAAATAGCAGGCACGCTCCCCTATGGGCCTACCTTATTGGTGACTTCTAAGTATTAAAAAGTAAGGTTTATGCCTGCCAACATGTTTATTTTGCCTGGTTGAATTGGAATTTTTAAAACTGCACACCCAGTCTGAGGGGGCAGGCCTGTAGTCATGCTTTGCATTATCACTTTAGTGGTGGCACATTGTGGCTGCTGTGTACTAGTGTAAATGTAACTTACAGGTCCTGGGTACACTTGTGTACCATATACAATGGCCTTAAAGGCAAGTTAAACATGGCAATCAGAAGTAGAGCAAATTTTTACATGTCTGTGAGGTCAGAGCACATGCACTGGTGACTGGTTAGCAGAGCCCTAGGGCACACAGTAAAAAACAAATAAACATCAGTTAAAAATGAAAAATAGGTGGTACCATACAAAAAGAGGTATTTTCCTACAGATATATAGAGAAGTAAGTGAACCTAAGTCATATATGATGGAGATATTTTTATTGATTTTACATAAAGTTTTGAACTTAAACAGATTGCTCTTCCGCAAGTTAACACAAAGAGTAAAATTAATATCATATTACTGGTCTTAAAATGGTGAGTCTAAAGGAAATTTAAATCTTAAATTATAAGTGAGTGCTCAGATCTATTAAATAGTCACCAGGGTAGAAGTAGGTATCTCTAGCACTATACGGATACATAAACTGATACTTGCACATAAATGGATAAGTCAGAGTTAAAGTCAAAATACCCAACAATATAGATATAATTCTCTATCATCTGTGGCTTCGGTGAAGTTAGCCTGGGTTTTGTTGCTGTACTCGGAACAGAAGAAGATGTTGTGGGTGGTATATCAGACATCCACATAGGGCTTTTAAAGAGGGGAACCAAAGTGTATGAGCATATTTCGGTTAACAATTTGGCTAACAAATTAAATCTCAAAGTCATAGTTGAGTACAGATATTAGTCAATATAAATCCCAATTAGAAACAGAGTTAGGGCCTATTAAACACAGTCATAGAAATCCCCTATAGAGTTATTGTGAGATAGCATAAGCACATACCTGTGTGTGTAGTTTTGTGCATCAAGACAAATGTCCTGTGTGTTGGCCAGAGGCACTGGTAAATTTCTCTTGCTCCAAATGAAGCAACCAAGTTACTCTGAAAAGCTACTTTGTGAAATAAATAGAAAAATAAAAGAACAATAATATAAACTGTAACCTTTTAGTAGGGTATGTTTTAGAGGCTACACAAAAACTGTAAAAGAGAGCCCCTGAAAATGAATAAGGGGTGTAGAACAGGAGAAACAATCCAGAAAATGTATAGCAACTGCCTACCCCAAAGATTATAGAAGTTAGTATGTCAACAGTAATAAATACACAAATATGTACTTATTATTACTAAATATAATGCCCAGTCATTCTCAAATTAATATATTTATTAATATATTTTAAATTATCAGTTCACATATGTTTCAGTATGCAAATCCATTGTATTCCTATTCATATAAATAGAACACATCACAAAAACATATAAGTGAATCTACACCCAGCCTCAACCCGAACAATTATACACATCTCACTAAAAGATCTTCCATCATTATCTTGCAATCATACTGTCACTCATACACTAATAAAAACCTAACAATTCAAGATCAGCATCTCCCCAGTATCTCCGCAATCCCAACGACTAATCATGTAACATTTAATCATGAAATCCAGTGTGTCATACTTTATGTGACTGATTCAGAAAAGGGGGTGGTGATGAACAGAGTGCCTGAATTAAGCAGACCACTCTTACCCAGTCCAAAGATCAGGGCTTGATCCATCACCGTTTTTTAGCTCACTGCACCATCCCAGCTCAGAACTTGGCTATATGCAAATTAGTCTGTTCCTGTCCCAGTGCATGATGGGAACAGGGCAAACCAAACTACCAAGCCAATTCTTGTACTTGGAAGGAAACAAGCTTCCGGGGACCGGTTTCTGCCATTTCAGGCGACGTCGGCCCGGCTTGCTTGAATCCTGATGGTGCAATGAGCAAGGGACTCACATCTGAGTATACCCTTCCACGCTTATGGTGGACAAAATGATTCAGAAAAGGGGGTGGTGATGAACAGAGTGCCTGAATTAAGCAGACCACTCTTACCCAGTCCAAAGATCAGGGCTTGATCCATCACCGTTTTTTAGCTCACTGCACCATCCCAGCTCAGAACTTGGCTATATGCAAATTAGTCTGTTCCTGTCCCAGAGCATGATGGGAACAGGGCAAACCAAACTACCAAGCCAATTCTTGTACTGGGAAGGAAACAAGCTTCCGGGGACCGGTTTCTGCCATTTCAGGCGTCGTCGGCCCGGCTTGCTTGAATCCTGATGGTGCAATGAGCAAGGGACTCACATCTGAGTATACCCTTCCACGCTTATGGTGGACAAAATGATTCAGAAAAGGGGGTGGTGATGAACAGAGTGCCTGAATTAAGCAGACCACTCTTACCCAGTCCAAAGATCAGGGCTTGATCCATCACCGTTTTTTAGCTCACTGCACCATTCCAGCTCAGAACTTGGCTATATGCAAATTAGTCTGTTCCTGTCCCAGAGCATGATGGGAACAGGGCAAACCAAACTACCAAGCCAATTCTTGTACTGGGAAGGAAACAAGCTTCCGGGGACCGGTTTCTGCCATTTCAGGCGTCGTCGGCCCGGCTTGCTTGAATCCTGATGGTGCAATGAGCAAGGGACTCACATCTGAGTATACCCTTCCACGCTTATGGTGGACAAAATGATTCAGAAAAGGGGGTGGTGATGAACAGAGTGCCTGAATTAAGCAGACCACTCTTACCCAGTCCATAGATCAGGGCTTGATCCATCACCGTTTTTTAGCTCACTGCACCATCCCAGCTCAGAACTTGGCTATATGCAAATTAGTCTGTTCCTGTCCCAGTGCATGATGGGAACAGGGCAAACCAAACTACCAAGCCAATTCTTGTACTGGGAAGGAAACAAGCTTCCGGGGACCGGTTTCTGCCATTTCAGGCGTCGTCGGCCCGGCTTGCTTGAATCCTGATGGTGCAATGAGCAAGGGACTCACATCTGAGTATACCCTTCCACGCTTATGGTGGACAAAATGATTCAGAAAAGGGGGTGGTGATGAACAGAGTGCCTGAATTAAGCAGACCACTCTTACCCAGTCCAAAGATCAGGGCTTGATCCATCACCGTTTTTTAGCTCACTGCACCATCCCAGCTCAGAACTTGGCTATATGCAAATTAGTCTGTTCCTGTCCCAGTGCATGATGGGAACAGGGCAAACCAAACTACCAAGCCAATTCTTGTACTGGGAAGGAAACAAGCTTCCGGGGACCGGTTTCTGCCATTTCAGGCGTCGTCGGCCCGGCTTGCTTGAATCCTGATGGTGCAATGAGCAAGGGACTCACATCTGAGTATACCCTTCCACGCTTATGGTGGACAAAATGATTCAGACACTCTGTTCATCACCACCCCCTTTTCTGAATCATTTTGTCCACCATAAGCGTGGAAGGGTATACTCAGACATGAGTCCCTTGCTCACTGCTCCATCAGGATTCAAGCAAGCCGGGCCGAGGACGCCTGGAATGGCAGAAACCGGTCCCCGGAAGCTTGTCTCCTTTCTGGTGAAGAATTGGCTTGGTAGTTTGGTCAATATCTTGTATAGGTCCAATATATTAAAAGTAATATCTTGTTATATGACAATGCACGTTTCAGTGTAAAACAACAAACTGCAACCTTTTAAGAAGATATGACTTAGAGGTAGTTTTGGGGGTCATGTATCCGATGTATGCTTAACAATGTACGCATAGGAAAAGACAGAGTTGAAAGTGTGATTGTAGGGTAACTTGTAGTGATAAAGAGGGTATAGAATTTTACCTATTACCACAATAGTGTGATCTGCAACAGCCATCCCATACAGCAGTTGAGAGTGCATTGTTTAGAGGAGCGCCTCTTCCTGGGATTGTGACAGGAATGGAAAACAGGTGCACCTACAGGAAGAAAATTAGGCAGCTGAAACCTGAGCAACTTCTAATTCACCTGCTTTCTATCTTGCCATTTTTAGGTCTCGGACTAGGCAACGCATGCGCTGTCTCGTCAGAGAGATGCTGTATTCAGTATAGTGGGGGAAGCTCCGCCCACTTTCCAGGCTTATTTGTGATTGGTTTGGATCATATTTTCAGCATTGTGATTGGAGCTTGGCTTGCTAATCCTGCCTTCTGACTGGCATGTCGTAATTTTTTCCCTTCCTCGGCTATCAGCCCCTTTACTTCGTAAACAGTTTGGCTCCCCTGCCTCTCCCCATTCCCTCCTGTACTCCGTGACTTCTTCCATCAACAACACCTTACCATCCCCTCCTGTTTTTGCCTTCTTTTACATCTGCACTTTTGTTAAAAATGCAATAGGACTCCCGTAAATACGCATCCTATTGCATTTTCAGTGCTTGTTTGCTTTTTTATTGGTGGGTGCATTCGCACTATTTGTCTCGCATGCACGCGATGCTTTACATCATACGCATGCGCGGCAAAACACCACACATTGCCGTAGACCAGGGGGTATTATTAGCAATGGAAGAAGGAGGCACTTTTCGCTGTTTCGCTGTATGCGGAGCTTGTTTTATTAACTTGCTCGCTGTTTTGGGCAATGTGCAGAGCGATGTTCCCCACGGCATCGAGTGGTTCGTGTATTTAGAAGTCTGATGTCAAATGAAACAATGCGCTCGGCCAGAAGTGTAATTGTCTACACCTGTGACGCGTTCCTTCGCAGCTTGACGCGGTGGGGCTGATACGTGGACGTGTCTAAACATCAGAGCTGAACGGGAGTTTCTTGGCGGAGCCTGGTGGGTCTGGTGGGGGGACAACGCAGGAGTACACTTACAAGAGTCATTTACCTTTGAGGCTCCCTTGCTGGGAGGACGCCGCCACCGGTGCCAAGAGTCATTTACCTTTGAGGCTCCCTTGCTGGGAGGACGCCGCCACCGGAGTCAAGAGTCACCTATCCTCGAAGCTCCCTTGCTGGGAGGACGCCGCCACCGGAGCCAGGAGTCACCAGCAGCCAGAATCGCGCTGCCGCTCCGGGACCACAGTTCCCGGCAGGCACCGCGGCGGTGCGCAATTGTGACGTCAGGAGGCGCTTATTAACAGCGCTAGAGCCGGCAGAGAGGGGGACAACGCAGGAGTACACTTACCGCTATCGACGCCGCCACCGGAGCCAAGAGTCATTTACCTTTGAGGCTCCCTTGCTGGGAGGACGCCGCCACCGGTGCCAAGAGTCATTTACCTTTGAGGCTCCCTTGCTGGGAGGACGCCGCCACCGGAGCCAAGAGTCACCTATCCTCGAAGCTCCCTTGCTGGGAGGACGCCGCCACCGGAGCCAGGAGTCACCAGCAGCCAGAATCGCGCCGCCGCTCCGGGACCACAGTTCCCGGCAGGCACCGCGGCGGCGCGCAATTGTGACGTCAGGAGGCGCTTATTAACAGCGCTAGAGCCGGCGGAGAGGGGGACAACGCAGGAGTACACTTACCGCTATCGACGCCGCCACCGGAGCCAAGAGTCATTTACCTTTGAGGCTCCCTTGCTGGGAGGACGCCGCCACCGGTGCCAAGAGTCATTTACCTTTGAGGCTCCCTTGCTGGGAGGACGCCGCCACCGGAGCCAAGAGTCACCTATCCTCGAAGCTCCCTTGCTGGGAGGACACCGCCACCGGAGCCAGGAGTCACCAGCAGCCAGAATCGCGCCGCCGCACCGGGACCACAGTTCCCGGCAGGCACCGCGGCGGCGCGCAATTGTGACGTCAGGAGGCGCTTATTAACAGCGCTAGAGCCAGCTACGCGGGACGCGAGCGGGACGCCCGGGGCTAAGCCCGGGCAAAGGGCGGGCCCTCTACGGCCCTCATCGGCACGAGGAGGCAGGGGCAGGGCCGGAAATGCTGCAGGACTCATCTTTGTAAGTAAGACTCCAAGTTCACCGAGTTTTTTATTAGTTATTGTTTAGATTAAAACTCAAGGCTGTGAATATATCGTTAAAATGTCTACGAAATCTAAGGAAGCCCCACAAAACACTCTCGATAACTATCTCGTCCAAACCGTGAAAAAAATAAACACGCAGAGGAAAAATTCTCTTGGGTTAAGCCAATCTCCAGACCTTTGTTGTTTGTCCCCGACCGCATCTATCCTGATTGATGACACCTTTTTGCAGGAAGTCAATCAGGACAGTACAACCAGTGGCCCTATTTTCCAAGGATTAAGCAGCGCACCTGACATTGTAGTCCCGGCCTCTGAGGCTTCCAATATACAGGCCGAAAGTGACACTGACAATGACTCTGACCAGGAGAAACGTGCTCGAGTTACATCTGATGAGCAGACACCTAAAGGGCGCGCAACAAGGCCAAGACGACTATGCACTAAAAACCCACCTAAGCAGGGTGGACTACGTCTAGGGAAAAGAAGGAAGAAGGCTATTACCCCAAAGACAAAGCAAGTAAACATAGTGGAGGATAAACAAAATTACACTTTCGAGGACGCATTTTTTGAAAGGATTGCTGACTTTCTTGAGCTAAAAATTAATGCCAT
Source organism: Lissotriton helveticus (assembly GCF_964261635.1). Taxonomy (NCBI): domain Eukaryota; kingdom Metazoa; phylum Chordata; class Amphibia; order Caudata; family Salamandridae; genus Lissotriton; species Lissotriton helveticus. The sequence goes on from NC_136057.1 coordinate 1,168,606,770, forward strand.
TGTAAAGCCTTTAATATCTAAAATCGATAAATTGCAAACGGAGATCAAAAGATTGGGTGGTCTCCACATCACGGTTGCAGGAGGGGTAGAAAACATTACAACACTAGTTACAAACTTGAGCAATAATACAGGGGGAAATGTGGTTAACGAGACTGTAAGTGATGGTGTAGGGTCTCAGCTGTCTGTTGAGAATTTACCGCCCCAACCTTCAACATCATCGACCACTACTACTGAGGGCCCTCTTCTAGTTAACATCCCAACAGATAATCCCTCTGTCAGCCTACCCCCAGTAACTACTCATCCCACGGACCCCCTACAATTTTTAGTCGAGGCCACACCAATGGTTCTTGTGCTAGCGAACGTCCCTCCCTTGGAAGGGGGAACAGTGGAAACCCCTACCTCCCTTACAAGTAAGGCTCTTCACTGGCTAACCAGTAATATGCGGTTAGCCCCAGGGGGAAAACATCAATTAGCAAATGTAATTAAGTCAGCAACCAGGGTCCCCTGGCTGGGAAACCGGCCGAAAAAGTTTAAAGGGGACTGTGTGGCAGTGAGCCTCTCAAATCAAGACGTCCTTCCCAACATACTTGCTAACTTATTCCCTCCTCAACGCAGACAGGGCACTGTTGTTCCTCTATTAGAAAGTTTTGTATAGCGCGAACAAGACCCGTGGGTATCAGAGCGCTTAACATATAGGCGTATGCAACAGACATGTATCTAAAACAGTTATATGGGCATCAAAACGAATAACATATGAAGGCGTAGGGAAAGACATATATATCAACAGTTATACAGACAACAAATATGAGGTAGATGATAAGAGGTAGATGATGAATATAGTCAATGGTGGGTATACTTCTATCACAATAGTTGGGTCATTGACATTTCGTGATCAATCTATTCTAGGTAGACATATATATCAGACAGTTATACGGAAAACAAGTAAGAGGTAGATAATAAGAGGTAAATGATAAATAAAGGGAGAGGTGGAACTATTTCTATCAGAGATAGAATGTGTAAACAAGTATGAGATTTCGGTCAATTGTCAGATCATGACTGATCTATTCTAGGTAGTGTATTTCTTCATCAGAAAGCTCTTTACTTCTCGCTTAAATGATGCCACATTTTGGATCTTCCTGATGATAGGAGGAATTGAATTCCATATTCTGGGGGCAGCTCCTGAGAACGCTCTATCATAAGTTTTTTTCTTGTGGAAAAAGGCTGGCCGTAATAGAAATTCTCCAGTACTCCTCGCTGGTCGATTCCCTCCCGATAGCTCGATTTTCTTCGCTAGGTATCCTGGAGTGTTGTGGTGTAGCGCTTTATGGGTGATACAAGCTATCTTCATTTGGATTCTTGCTTCATAGGGTAGCCAATTTAAAGCTTTCATGTGTGGCGATATATGGTCATATTTCCTGGATCCGGTGATAATTCTTGCCGCAGCGTTTAGGCATGCTTTCAGTGGTGCTGTGGACATTTTTGGTAATCCCGCTAAGGTGGTGCAGCCGTATTCAATCCTAGAAATAACTAAGGATTGGATAGCTAATTTGAGATCCGCTTCTGAGATGAATGGTTTCAGTTTCCTTAAGTAGTTCAGGTGGAATCGGGCATTCTTGGCCATTGAGTTGATGTGGGCTTTCATGTCTAAATTCTCGTCCAGAGTGATTCCTAGAGATTTCGCTGACTTGATTAATGTTGGGGTGCAGTTTAGTGCAGTTACCACTTTCGTCCACTCCTTTATTTCCGTACGGCTCCTTGCTGGTGAGATTAGTAGGAACTCCGTTTTGTTGGCGTTAAGTTTCAGTTGGTTGGTGATTAACCATTGCAGAGCCATTTTTAAAGCCTTGTTCACTCGTTCCAGATCTTTTAGGGAAGAGATCTTTAGATATATTTGCGTGTCATCTGCATACATGTGATACGATATCTGTGCTTGTTGGAGAATTTCTGTGAGCGGTTCAACGTAAAGGTTAAACAGATCTGGGGATAACGTTGATCCTTGAGGGACTCCGATTGAAATAGGGCATGGAGGTGAAAGTGATTGGTTGACCAGGAATCGTTGTGATCTGTTCTGTAGAAAAGAGATGAACCATTTCAGCACAATTCCTGTCAGACCCATCCTGTCCCGTAACCTGGACAATAATGCTTCGTGATTTACGGTGTCGAAGGCCGACGATAGATCGAGGAGAATCAGTAGGCATGCTCTGTTTTGGTCAAGTGCCTGTAGCGCATCGTCACCAATATGAAGGATCGCTGTTTCCGTACTGTGTCCGGCTCTGAATCCTGATTGGCATTCGTCAAGCAATGAGAACTTGGTGATGTGTTGGCTTAGTTGGTTCTGTACGCATTTTTCTATTAGTTTGGCCAGTAGTGGGATGTTGGTCACTGGGCGAAAGTTGTTTGGGTCTGATCTATCTGCTGTGGGTTTTTTGATTATGGGGGCAACTTGACCCGTTTTTAGGCAGTCTGGGAAGATCCCTTGTGATAGTGAGGCATTTACAATTTCGGTCCATATTGGAATCACAACGTGGTTGATTTCATTTACACATTTTGCGGGAAGGGGATCTTGATAGTGATTGTTTGGTTTTATTTTGGACAGCGTTTTGGCGATACTGTGCTGATCATATAGTTCGAACGTATCCCAGCTTGCCTCATTTTTTGTTGTTATGGTGCTCTCCGTTGTAACGGCGGTAGGTATTTGTTCAGTGGGAGTGTTTGTCACGGCGTCCTTGAGCTCTACTTCTAGTGATTTCGCCTTTTCTGTGAAAAATGTAGAGAATTCTTCACAAGTTAAGGGTGTTTTTGAGTTCTCATGGGCAGATTTGGCTAATTTGTTTGATTGTTGCTTTAGGATTTCAAAGAGCTTTCGTGGTCTGTTTTTAGCACTGTCCAGTTCAGACCGAATGAATTCCTGTTTTGATTTGATGATCATTTTATTGTATTGGCCTCTGATATTTCTGAGTGCTTTCAGCTCTGGGGATGAAGGGTGTTGTCTCCATTTCCTTTCGGCCATTCTCAATTTACGTCTTTCTTCATTTAGCGATTCATTAAACCATGGATTTTTTGTCTTCTCCGAGATATTTTTCAGTTTTAGTGGCATGGTGTTATTGACAATATTTTCGACCGTTGTTATATAATGTTCGGTCAGTTCGTTTACGTTCTGCAGGTTGTTATGAGGTTTTAGATCTCTTACACAGCTTTCCACTAGTAGCTCTAAGTTTGCATCTCTTGTGTCTCTAACCCATTTTTTGGTCTTGAGGGGTTGTCTGGTTGTGCCTTTTACCATTATAGGTATCGAGAAAGTTATGGCATGATGATCCGACCAGTCGCACGGTGTTATAGCGAGGATTGTTGTATCTTTGTTTCGCGCAATAACCCAGTCTAATGTCGCTCCTTTCGAATGTGTGGGTTGTGTGCATAGTTGAGTAAGGTTCAGTTCAGCAAGGAAATCTTTCAGCGATTTGACCAGTTTGTCGTTGTGGTCTTCCCAGTGTAAGTTGAAGTCGCCAAGAAATATATTATTGACGCCGTCATTAGAGTTGGTCGTTATGATCTCCATTAGCTCCTCTGTAAACTTTTCGCTGTCTCCTGGTGGATGATAAAAAGAATGGAGGTTAAATCTTTGTTTGGTAGTTGTTCTGAGATTAAGACCTAGGTATTCGCTTGATTCTAAGGGGTCAGCTTGGATTTGTTTGACCTCAATATCGGATCTGTGAATGCAGGCTATGCCTCCTCCTAACTTTATGGGTCTATCGAGTCTCAGAATGTTGAATTGGGGTGGTACTAGGAGATCCATGATCGGGGATGAGGATTCCGTAAGCCATGTTTCAGTAAGGACTGCTACATCAATATCCTTGTTGATGATGAGGTCAGCTATATCCGACGCATGTTTTGTTGCCGACCGACAATTGAGTAGTAGACATGTCAATGGTTTCTCTATGTTGCTGAGGTCTCCATTCCTATTCTCTGTGGCTGTTAATTGTACCTGTCGTAGATTATGAGGGTTAGATGTTCTATCCTTCTTTCTCGTTGCTCTGTTTGAGTCAAGTGGTACTGTTTCGATTCTTTCCTCTCTCTCATGTTCCGGTATTCCATACGATCGTGTTAAGGCCAGAGTTTCCTCCTTTGATAAAGGTTTTGCCCTATTCGGTCTGTTGTCATTGTGTTTCAACTGCCAGATCGTTTCGTTACTCTTTCTTTGTGAGCGGTGTATCACGTTTTGGATGTGCGTGACCTTGGAGTGAATGCTCATCATTGTCTCCTCAATTTTAACCATTGTCTGTGAGGTATTTATAGTGATTTGTGCCATCTTGTTTACCAGATTCTGGAGCATAATAAAATCTTTCCTGTTCTGGTGTGATTTCTTAGGGTAGGCAGATCTATTGTTCCGGAGCTTGTATTTTGTTCTTCTTTTTATTGGATCTGTTCTTTTCTCAGTATCCCTTTCATTTGTAACCCCTGTTTGATTATTCCTTCCGTTACTATTGGGGGTGTCGTCATTGATCGCTCCGTAGTGTGTTGTCAAGGGTGCGTCTAACCTTGAAGTTTTTCTATGGGGAGCAACAGAACGTCACTCATCCAAGGACTCCTGCGCCAGGGTGGGATAGATTTTGGGACTCTAATCCTAGAAGGGTGCAAGATATAAGACATAATGCAATGTCTCATTATCCCCTTCTACCACAGCAAAATTCTTTCGTAGAACCCCTTCAATTATTCAATCGCTATGCCCCATTATCCTTCATGGATCAAAACGATTGACTCTCTCTTAGGAAAGATACAAACGATGAGGGTCCATTGTATGCCTCCGGGAATTTAGATCCAAAACTCATAGGCACCAGGCCCTGCAGAATCATGAGCTGGAATGTCGCCGGAATCAAATCTAAATTCGACGATAAGAACTGGTTGGAGATAGTCAGATCCAACGACATTCTTGCCTTTCAAGAAACGTCAGACAGACTTGTTCTAGACGGCTTTTCCCACTTCTTTGTACCTGCAGTACCTAGCAATTCTGGAAGGGCAAAGGGGGGCTTGGCCATATATATTTCCTTAGATATTCAAGGAAAGCCAAGACAGATTAAAACCAACTCAACAAATATCTTAGCGGTTGAATTAACCACACAAAACTCACAGTCTATACTATTTGTAAATTTTTATAATTCGCCTGTCAGTCAAATCTTGAACGAGCATTTGGTAACTTTAGAGGATTTCCTGTCCATCCACAGTGAGAATAGTGTTCATGGTTTTGACGTGATTCTCATGGGAGACTATAATATTCACCCATGCAACATGGATTGCCGTGTGGAATATGATGATTTTCCCCCTTACCTTTCCACCCCGCATTTTGAACACTCATCACGTGGAGAGGCTTTGGAATCACTCTTAGCAACTTTTAATCTTTATGAATTTTATAGTAGTAACACATGCTTAAAGCTACCAACATATGTGGGTAACAACACCGGCACAATTGTGGACTATATTTTTTTATCATTTGGTATCTTGTCTGAAGTGTTTAATTACAAGGTAGAAACTTCAGTTTTTAGTGACCATAACCCAGTAATTTTAGAGATTGTATCTCGGAGTGTTAGGGAAAAGAGAAATTGAAGCTTTATGTGTGACCGATCTAGTGCTGGGAGATCAGAATCGTAGACTGAAATGGGATCAAGTAACCCCAATTACCTTTATACAGGATTCCCTGGCTAAAGTTGAGGAGGAGGTCGCAATCTGCTTGGATAATAATAACTCTGTTACCACTTTGATAGAAGCGTTTAACGTTATTTGCCGCCAGGTCAATTTAGACCTGACCGTAAAGAAAAAGCCCCATATAAATATGGGCCCAAAATGGTTCGACTCAAATTGCTCCAAGGCTCACTCAATCCTCCTGAAGGCTCTAAAAAACAAACCAAGAGATAAAGAACAGATAGCATCATTGAGGAAAAAATATAATAATGCTATCAGGACGAGGAAATCTGAGATCAAAAATGAGGCCTGGAACGATCTATTGTCGCCCGAGACACAGAGGGATAGTTCTAGATTTTGGGCGATAATAAACCATCCTTTTTTGTGGGTTTAGAGAAAAAGAGAGTAGATTGCACCATACCCGATGATCAGTGGGTTACACATTTCAGTAACATCTATAGCTGCCTTGATAGCACACCAGGCTGTGAAATACAATCTACAGTAGCTATTATCCCCCCGTTTAGCACTGAGGAGGTAAAAAAAGCGATTAGTGACACACACTCTAAAAAGGCACCGGGCCCCGATGGGGTTCCCGCAGATTTTTTTAAGAGTGCCCCCGATTTAAGTACCAAAATTCTCACTAATGTTTTTAACGCTACAAGAAATTTTATTTTTCCTATTAGCTGGTCTAAGTCTACCATAATACCGATTTTTAAAAAGGGACAAAGATCAGATCCGGCCTGTTATAGGCCAATCTCCCTTATTGATTCTAGTGTTAAAATCTTGGGGAGAGTCCTTTTAGGAAGACTGACCCAGCTTTTAGAAGGGAAGGGTGCCCTATCAAATGCACAATATGGTTTTAGAGCCAAAAGAGGAACTTTAGATCAGTGTTTAAACCTTGAACTGATCATAAATAAATATGTAATTGCCAAGGGGGGCTCTCTGTACATGGCCTTTATGGACCTCTCCTCAGCTTTTGATCTGGTCAACAGGGCTAAGCTGTGGGGGGTCCTTTTGTCCATGGGCATTGATGCTCCCTTGGTGAGGTATTTGGCGGAGCTACATAGAGACCTTAAAACCTCAGTCAGAGTGACCAGTGAAGGAAGATGTACTTGTCACTTTAAGTCAGAGAGGGGGGTTAGGCAAGGATGTATCCTTGCCCCCCTCCTCTTTACTCTTTATATAAATGAGCTCGAGGCAGTCCTGGCAGTTTCACATATTGACATTCCGCGTGCAGGTGAGATAAAGATACCTGTCCTCCTGTACGCGGATGATGCTGTCCTCTTAGCACGCTCTGGAGTGGCATTAAATAAACTCCTTTTATCCTTTGGGGACTTCATGTCCTCCTTGGACATGAAAACTAATGTAGAAAAATCCCACGTAATGATAGCAGGAGCCGCAGGTAGGAAAATAAAGACTAAAACTTTTTTCTGTGCTGGGAAAGAGGTTAGGAGAGTTTCATCCTTTCCCTACCTAGGAGTGACATTTGATGAAAAGGGCACGTGGGGCCCCCAGCTTTTGGCCAAAAGCAACGCTGTAGCAAAAGCGGCTGCTGGGTTGCTCGGTTTTGCTAGAAAGCTTGGAGCCCGTCCCATGGAAAGCATTATAAAGGTCTACAAAGCTAAATGTCTGTTGGTTGCTCAATACGGCTCTGTTATTTAGGGGGCATACAAATCATGAATTTGATAAAATCCAGAAAGTAGAAAATAAATTCTTGAGGACTCTGCTTTCTGTCCCTCAATCGACTTCTACATACATAACACATTCAGAGCTTGGACTGGGCTATGTCACCGACATTTTAAAATCAGCCCCAGTTATTGGATGGTTGAAAGTTTGGCTAAACCAGGAGCTTACTCTAAATCATTACATCCTTAAAGACTGTTTAGCCCTGGATAGAGCACACACTATCCCATGGTTAAAATATGTTCAGACGCAGTTAACTCTAGTTGGCCGACCCAAACTTTTTTCTTCTCCTCAATTGATAAATCAGGAAGACATAAAAATAGTTAAAAATCTCCTGATAAATTATTATGTTTCGGAGAGGGAAGCCACAGACTTAAATAAATCTACAGTGAGGAAACATTGTATGTTAACATCTGTTCCAGGTATGGAACCATACCTTTTACTGGTAAATAAACCATACCATCATTTCCTTTTAACGAGATTTCGTCTGGACTTGATCCCCTTCATTCTGGGTAATTTTAAAAAGTGGACTAGACCTGAAAATGCTGAACCATGCGATTGCGACAATTTTTCCACTCAGGACACGACTCACTTTATTTTCTTCTGCGGCCATTATGAAGATATTAGGAAAATATATTTGCTGCCAATACTGTGCAATTTGGGTTTTACACAGGTAAAACCAGCTCTGATGTTCTTGCAACTTCTTCCGAACTTAAAAGTAGCATTTCATGTTGCTAGTTTTTTGGTTGCAGGTGTACGTACAAATAAGCATCGTTCTAGAATTAGGCACCTTGACCCAGATTAATGTTTACCTTTTATATCTTATTGATTTTACTCTTTTTAATATTAATGTATAACTTATTTTGTATAAATGTGATTTTGATCCATATGTGTCTTGATGAAATGAAATGTTGTTATGTATTATTGCTCGCTCTGTTATGATTTTTAATAATCGAATAAAGATAATTGACTGACTGACTGACTGACTGGTGGGTCTGTTGAATTTTAGAAAAGTGCGGTTTAGAGGGTTGTACAGGTGTTTAGGTCAAGCGGCATGGGACTGTAAATGTGCTTTGGTTCAGCACAGCAGCTGTAGAACTGTTTTGGTTGTGCAAGTGAAGTTCCAGGGGTGCTTGTTTTAAAATGCTCAAATTTACATTAGCGTGGCTCCGTTTTTAAAAGCCCCGTGCTTTCATTTTATTTGTAGCTTCATCTGCTCCCCCTCCAGCCACCAAAAACAGGCTGACCATTTGACGCCCCTCCCACGTCTTCAATAGCGGCAAAAACCTCTTCCAACCGTTGTGCCGAGCTCTGACCTGCCCGCCTCCCTTCCTTTTAAAATGCGCATGCACCTTGTTGGTAAAAGAAAGAACACGTTTTGTGCCAGGAAGTGTGTAGCGTGGGAGCAGTTTCTATTATTTCTTGTAATGTTTTTATGTGTGAATGGTACATTGAACTAATCCGCACGCATCTTGTTATTCTAAAAACCATTGCGTGTGCCATGAATTCTGTAGTATGGGAGCTGTTTTAATTGTTTTCTGTAATGTTTTTAAAGGTGTGAACGAATGCCCCTTGTTGTTAAACGAAAAACGAGGGCTTGCACCATGAAGTCTGTACTGTGGGAGCAGTTTCTATTGTTTCCTGTAATGTTTGTAAATATGTGAATGGTGGTGTGAATAAACGCACGTGCACCTAAAGTTGTGCTGCTGGTGACTTTAGCATTTTTTTTTAGTAACAGTGGTAAAAATAGTGAGAACTCTGTAAGTGCCACGCAGCCAAGTGATAAAAGCAAAAATATCAGCAGTTTTTTGTTTACAAATGAGGTTAGTTAGCCAACAGTGAACCACGGCAACAAACGCTGCTAATAATGCAACTAAAACTCTAAAGAGAACTGCTCTGAGGTGTGAAAGCAGAATAACAACATATCGCAGCCATGCGCTCATCCCCACGTAATGCCCAATGATGGTGATACTTGTGGGAAGATCTCCGGATGGCCCTTAGCACTGGGCACCGGAGGGCACAGTGTGAAATAAGGACAAAGAGGCTGGCACACAAGAGCATTACAAATAAAGAATACCATGAGATGTGCAGTAATCAGGCCCTCACATACTACTCCACTTGGCATCGTGTGTCTATTCATTGAACAGTTTGCAGAACTATTCTGTTGAACGGAATGTGCAAACAGTACCATTGCAGAAACATTGGAAGACCCAGTGGGTTCTACCTTAAAATATCCCCGATCCATCATTTCCTTCAGCCATGCACAATTACAAAATGCTACAGAGGGAAACTGTTAAAATGATCTGACTCCAACATTTTTAACTTTGGCATTCAAACTTTGAGAAATAGTATTGTTTGACAGTAATATGTCTCCCACCTATTCATGTAACTGGAATACAGTCTAACTGGTAGGCACACACCATTTTATCGGAATCTCCCTCTTAACACAGTTTATGGTCCATTAAAACCCGCCCGCCATACCCATAGTACAAAGCAGAGTTCTTCCAAAGAAAGAACAATTTATTCCGGAAGTAGTTCTTAATGTGTAATAAAATAAGTGCCAGGTCCCTCATCAGGAGGTCACTGCAGCTTTAACTACCCATTGCCCCTCCCAGCGCTGCCTTCAATGGTACCAACACAACTACTAATCAGAACACTCCTGTAAGTGTGACATTTTAGACTATTCCAGGCACCCAAAGCTTCAAGAATGGCTTGTGTGGTAGACATTAATCGTTTTTAATAATAAACAGCTGCTGTTCCCATCCCTAAATTACACAGACAGCATCACCATGTGGGAGTCTGTCATCAGTGCCAGTGTTAGTGTTCACAATTAAGTGTCAGTGCCGAGACCCGGAAATCACTGGCTCAAATTGAGCCCTACCTATAAACCATGTTTGTGTAGGACCCGCGTTTGTAATCATTGTCTTCACTAAATCACCGCTGTACAGGAGGATCCCACTTTACTGCAGGTGGACTTGCCTATATGTGGCGTCCCATACCCTGTGGTACCTATCACAGCTCACAGCCAAGAATTTCACAGGCCTCATTTTCATTGTGCGCTTCTCTTTTACAATACAAACACATCAATGCACTCTTGCTGCTTGGCTTGGTGTTAAAGCTGTACCCAAATACTTCACAGGTCTTCTTCACATTGTGTGCTTTAACGCCATGGAAGAAACAAATAACTTCCAAAGTAACAGCATAGCTTGGCATCCGTCTTCTTGGAGACACATGTAACTACTTCACAGGTTTATAAAATGACATGTATACGTTAACAAGGCTGTATTGTTGCTGTTAACTACAAGGCTTGCTTTTCCGCTGTGTTTCTCTACTGCCAATGTTGTGCCTCTAAGGCACACATTTATATCAAATGCGCTATCATCCGTTATTTTAAATTGTAGTTTACTTGGCAATTTGACCATTAGTACTGCCACCCCTTCCCCTTTTACTGCTACATAAACAAAGAAAAGTCGATTGTTGTTAAAATAAAATTTGGCTTCAAAATACTAAAGCACTGTCAGTTGTTTATTTAAAATAATGTATCAAACATTATGTATCATTACTACCATATTTTCATAAAACACTAATATGCCGAGAACGATTGGCATGGCCAATGCTTGTTCTATTTATGTATACCACAGAAAGGACCTATTCCCCAGTGCTTTCCCTGAGTCAGTGACCTCCAGCCATCAGGCTGCCTTCTGTGCCCTAGTGAGGAATGGAGGCAGCCCTTATAGACTTTTATAGTATATGATGACAAACTCTCTACAAGGGCTGTGTCCTTCTCAGTGGAATGTTCTATTCCGATTCAGATTTGAGTGAAATGGAATGTGATTCCTGGTGGCTGCAGGATAGCAAAGAACCTATGGTGTGAGCAGTATTACCGTGTTTGAAACTGTATTGGTGTTAGCTGTGTGTGATTTGGGTTAGGTGTATGTTATCTCGTTACTTCCTTTCATGCAGAGGTCTCCCTCCACATGCAGAGAGCTCTGTCCCGCTGGCAGATGTGTTCAAGTGTGTGGAAAATAAAATATGGTTCTAAAGTTACTAGTAGCAGCTTTGCAGTCATGAATTATGTTTTAGAAGGCTCTACCCTTGAACTGAAGGTGGTGGAGACATGAGAATCTACACCAAAGAGTAATTGTACACTTCAAGATTAGTGTAAGAGTACATTTACATGTAAGTAAATCTAGACATATTCATTTACCTTTGTGAAAAGGGCCATGTGGATTTTTTATATTTTTTTCCGCCATGATTAGACAACCTATTACGAGATGCAGTATTGGATTTTCCTATTAAAGCACCCAAAAAATATTTGTGAAGGTCAGGGTCAGCACTTGCGCTATTTATTATTTATTGTTTATTGAAAAACAAGGGACCAATAGTCTTTTAATGTGGGTACTTATGGACGTACGTGAATGGATTTTGAATTTTCTGCCTCACAGTTGGGTGTGTAAACCATTTGTCACATTTTGGGGCAGATTTACTAGTTTTTTCATGGAATACAGGGCAGCAACCAAAACACAGTGCAGGGAAAAATCTATTAAGATTGGCCTGCTGCTGCTGTCGAATATGGTACTTTACAACGCACGCGTTACAACACGTGTCATTATAGCAAATTTTTTACATTTCAAAATCCATTACAGCGCATGTCGTTACAACGCATAATCCATTATAACGCAATTACTATTCTAACTCCGCCGGGGTGTTACTTTGGTGAATGCGTTGTAATGGATTTTGCGTTGTCAAACATTTGTTGTAATGACACGCATTGTAACGTGTGCGTTGTAAACAATGTTTCACGCTGCTGTCTTCCCCTGCTCTGGTGCCCTATAAATGCAGTCTTGCATGATGCACAGCCTCGTAGATGTCTGGAAGCATACACTTCCAGTACAATTCCTATTTTCAGAAAAACGAAGATGAAACCAATGCGCAAGCATTTCATATTCTTGGAAAATGCTTCAAGTCGGTGTTAGTTTTTGAAGTAAAATGCCAGTCTGGCTAGCTCAGTAGACTGAGCTTTGCTTCAAGCCTATGGATAATTGCACTCTAACCATCCAGTAACTTCTTGATGCAAAGTGACACAAAGCAGCACACAGATCCTTTTGTGCCACTTTGTGTAACTTTGTATGACATTGTAATGACACAGTGTTATACTAACTTTGGGCCCGATTAAGATTGCGGTGAATGCGCATCCTCCGGACCGGTGGAAGCCACCGCCGGCCCGTAGGATGCGGATTCACCGCTTCGCTTTGTGTTGGAAGACCCCCCGCCAGATTAGGATGGCTGGGGGGTCATCGGCAGATGGGTAGACCGTCCGCCGCTTTTCCGCTGCGAGACAGACACCGCCAGCCATATTAGGATATGCGCTGGGACATGCCTTTCCGCGGCGGCAATGCCGCCACGAAAAGGCATACGGTCTATTCTTTGGGGGCCCGTTGTGGTGCCTGCTGCTTTGTGCATGTAAATGCACTGCTTGCATTATTAAAATTGCGGCGGGTGCTGCTTCAAGCAGCACCCACCGTAATATTAAACATACAGGATCTGACAGCCTGGGTGGCGGTCACATCCTAATTTGCACGGAGGGACAGACGCTGCCCCTGTGGACGGTCCCTCCACCTCTGGGGTGGTTAGGTTCAAGGCCAAGGCATCTTCCCTTTTATCTATCCGCAGCTCTACGTCCTCTTTTCTAAAGGGCAGCGTGTACAGGTGGCTACTGAAAGTGCCTTTCTAAAGAAAAAAATCCCTGAACTGTAGATATTTAAAAAGGTGCATTTGAGTGTTTGGAATTCCTTTTCAATTTCTACATACATTTTGAGCTGAGAAGCATTGAACATCCTTCTACCCTCTGTATAGAGCAGACTTGCTTGGCATAAAAAAATATTGCACCTTTCAGGTTGACAAGATACCCTGTGAGTAAAGCAAACTTTAGTAATTCCCACATGTATCTGATGTAGGTTTAAGCACTAAAATAGGAAAGTAATGTTTTGAGTGTGGTTCCTTTAAAAATATGTACAGACAAAATGAAAGAGCAAGCCACTGTGCCTAGTCTCATGAAAGATGTCAAAAAAGATTGCAACATGGAGTGAACTCCAGCGCAACCGTTGACACTCATACCATGTCCACTTCCAGCATAAGGCTGAGACTTTTTAAATGAAATCTTATATATCTGTGAATGTGGTAATCCATCTAAGATCGTGGGGATTAGTTTTACTCTTTAGCTGAGAAATACATTCCTATAAAAACCAATGTCATTTGAAAACTTATGTTAGGTAATCTTAAAGTCATACATATTATGTAGAGGATATCAACATATATTGTTCTAGCATGGTGAGTCACTGTTGAGAAGAGTTGATGTAGATTTAAAGTAAATACATTTACGTGTGTTTCTGGTTGTTCGTGATATAAACGGCTCCCAATGACAATCATAACAAGCTTTACTGCAGATTCTTCCTCCTACTTAAAGGAACGCATTGATTCACAACTTTCATCTCATCTGTTTCCCTCGACTGGTCCAAATGTGTCACAACACAATGATGGCGGGGTAAAAAAGGCACCTCTATGGTGGTTTATGGGGATATACTTTTTGTATAAGTGGTTGAGCAACTAGAATCACAATTGAGAACATTTGTTTAAGCTTTCCTAATAAAGCATTCTAAAAGTGCCTTTTGTGGGGTGTGACTTAGTGCCCAAAGAAGATGGGGGCTTCTCTGTGATCCATGGCGAGGCCGCGTAGGTTGGCAATATTTTTCCACAGTCCCTGTGACCTACTGCTGAGCAAAAGTGTAGGTCTGGCATGCCGTAACACTCGATGCCCACCTCGTGAATTGTACAGCTCGCCGCAAGTAAGGAAGCTGTGTTTTTTTTCCATTGATTCCATAGCCCTCAGGAGCAGGCACCATTTTGTAATGTGGTTGCTCCGTATCTTCACAATACACGCCTCAGGAGACGCGCTCCAATTTACCCATTACTGTCTTAAGGGAAAGATGCCTGAAAACAGCAACCTTCGTAAAGGTACATGTTCACCAAAATTTTACATGAGCTTTTATCCAGCCTGTTTTTTTGCTGAACTTCTAAGCAGTCTGTCAGCCAATTGACATCAGACCTTATTTTTTGTCACTCATCTACCACATTTAACCGGATTTCTTTCTCTATTCCAAGGATTGCCAGAACTTATTGCTCTCACAAAAGAGTTTGTCTTATTTTATTAGTTTCTTGCACTGCCTATGGGAAGAATAAGAAGACCAAGCTCTGCCACTTTATCCCAATTGTGCAGATTCATCAAGAGTTCCACTGTTTTCACAAAATTTGCCGCAATGGAATCTTCTCAACCAAAAAATGACAAATTATCAATTATGGCATCCCCAGCAACTATTCCGGCAAATTCTGGAAAGGCTACCACTAAACGTCTGAAATAAGCCCCAGCATCTCCTGCAAAATCTCAAAATCTCCATATCCTGCCTCGTTGGATCTCTTACTTGAAGGAATTCGTACTTTGCGACCCTTTATCGAGGGAAACAAACAGGAAACTACAATTTCTTACTGAGAGGTGGTCTCAAATGGATGAGCGTCTTCAGGCAGTGGAACAGAATGTTTCCTCATATGGTATAACTGACAGCAAAGGGAGTACTCTTCAATAACAAGTCTCTTCTTTGCGGAAGCAAGTTGAAAATTGGAAAACAGAAACCGAAGAAATAACTTTCGCATATATTGTCTAACGGAGAACACAGAGTGCGCAGACCCTCTCACCTTCTTCAAAAATGTCCTTCCTGAAGTGCTGAACCTACCTGAAGGTACCACTCTAAACATCCAACATGCACATAGACTGGGACATCAACAAGTTAATACTTCTGACCAAATCGCCCAAGAGGTGTCATTTGGTATCTCTTAGAGAATAAGGATCTTTTTGAAGTTCTCTCTGCTTCCAAAATAACAACTCGTATTTCTTGGTTAGGCCACGCTCTATTTTTTTGTCAGGATTATGCCAAGAGTACGGCGGACAGGCGTAGAGAATTTCTAAATATGAGGCCGGATCTTCAGGCTCTTGATGCCCGCTATGGCCTTTTTTACCCTTGTCTATTTAAGGGTACCTAGAAAAATAAGACGACTACCTACGAGGATCCAGCTAAATGAAAAGTTTTATTTACCCTTGTAAAACAGAAAGGATGGATACTTCTGGTGCTTCAACCTCTCATTCTGGTTAAAAATTCTTAAACGCATGCTGATTTTCAAATTATTTGCTTGTTTTTCAAATATTGTTGAGTACTTACTTAATAATGCAACTTCCTTTTTGACGTAAATATTTTAACGTTGCTGTTAACTTGTTAGCAAAGAACCCGCTTTCCTTTGTTTCTTCTTTGAGGTATCTTACTTTGTGTATCTGTTGTTGTCTCGCATCTTTTCAAATACAGTCGTCCATGTGCCCCTCCCACGGGATTTGGATGCACCATCCTCCTATGTGGTTTCACCCCTCGACTTTTGGGGAATTATATAGGTATGTGTTTTCTACTTTGTGTTTTTCTTTTTTTTCTCATTCACAGTTTCTTACTCTGAATTTTCTCTTTATTTCCTTTTTCTACTATCTTCATCTCTCAATTGTTATTCCCTTTTTAGGTCTCATCTACGCAGCGTGCATGCGCCGCATAGGACAGACCTGTAGTAATCGGTTTGCTTTTTCGCCCCAAAATGTGCACGCGTTGCATTGCTTTCAATGGCAAAGACGGCACGTTTGGTGATTCCCTTGTGGGAGCGAGCTTTCAAAACCATCTGTTTGTAATTAACTTGCAAACAGAGTATTCCAGCTTGCTCCCGCAAGGGAAATAGGTGCAGGCCCCCTCCTCTCTCCCCTCCCTCTGCTGCCTCCTCCTCTCCTTGTCTTTTTTTACCTTCAGCTCAAGGCGCGGGCGCTTGTCTATAACTGCTTGCTGTATGGGATTTTTTTTTCTAGTTTATGGTATGCTTACCTTACCCCCCCAGCTCCCTATCAGTCTTGGACCATGCACTTCTGTGCACCCCTCCCTGGCTGCACAACAATGTCTTGTTTGTGTGACTGTCTCTCGCCCGCATTGCTATCTCTCCCCGGTGTAGTTCTCTCACTCCTCTCACCCTCAACCATTCACATTGATGTCTGTCCATGCGCTTCTTTCGTGGTTTGTGATAAAACAGTGCTTTTTAATTTTTGTTTGTCTACCAACCCATCTCTGATTGTTAAATAAAAAATAAAAAAATTATAATAATATAATGACGCAGCCATTTCTTAGCATTAGCCAAGTCAATAGGTCCTTAAGCCAAGACCTGTTGATGTTGCTGATACTTGTTTTGCAGCAGCAAGCGGGCTTCCTACGCATGGACGATTAGCATGTTTAGATGCACAGAAAGAGCACTTGATGCAGATTTAAATGACTGCCCTGTGCGGTTCCACCTTTCCACCAGTAGTTGTATGCATGGACCTCTCAGATGGACCCTGAGGTCTCTGTAAGAAGTGTGTTAATTTTTAACTTTGCCATTTCTGTATACCTGCACTGTGTGTTTCAGCAGCAAGCACCATGTGCAGCAATAGCTCACTAGTTTGGAAGGAATGTTCCCATTGCTATCTGTGAGGTAACTGCCTTCTTGCCTTTGATAGAAGAGGAAATCTTGAGTTCATTTTATACTGAAGCGTGCACTCAAGTGGATCTCCACCCGCGTGTGTTTATTATGAGAAGAAGCACCCTAACACGAGGAGTTCCAGGTACTGACAAAATAATTTTTTGCATTCATGCTAGAAGAATAGCTGTTGTTACCGCGCCTGTCAGGACTGTGTCTGGATCTCCAGTTAGGAAGGGGGATGAGCCGGCATTCTAAAATGTCACTGTGTGCACCCCCAAATCCCCCCCAAGACCCCCCCCCCAATAATCTTTATTGAAAATCATTTACACACATTCATGCAGAATGGGGCACATTTTATAGCACATTAACAGACTAAAGGATAATAAGTGGGGCATAAGGTTAGCGGGTAGAGAAAGGAGTGCAGGATAAGTTATGACACAATAGTATAAACTGTGACATAATTATGAACATGACGTTCAACAACCTATGCAGTTCAGTCCTTTGATGTTCTACTTCCATGCCATTCCCAAGAGACAATCGTTGGACAGATGTTCCCATCAAAGAGGGTCGAGGTCTATGTCTGCATACCACACCCAGGCTGTTTGTGAGCCGTCTTTCACAAACCCGCCATCTTCCCCTTTCATCTTCCGAGCAGCGCGCACCCCTCCCCTTCCGTTGCCATCGTTCCATCTTTAACTTCCCCTTCGTTCATTTTCTCGTTCCATTTGCCCATTCGTTTTCCACTTCCCCTCTCCACATTTGCCTCGATCTCCAATGCCACACAAGGCACTTTGTCGGCATGGTAAACCGATATCGTCGAGGGAAATGCACCCAATATTTTTGTTTATTTAATTTTGGCGCACATATTAGTGAGAATATAGCGAGCTACAGTTAATGGAATGATAAAAAGTAAATTGTGCTCTGAATTTACAAATTGTCATCTTGTGAGAATGCATTTAGGAAGAGCATAATTAAAGTCATGACTGTGTGTAAAAGTGAATAGTAAATTGTATTTGCTGTTTAGAATTATGGAGAACGTAGCTGCTTGCTGAGTTAATAACACTTATTCACATAGCATACATTATTTTGTTCCTTTTTTAAAGTCGCGGTTTCAGGGGGCTGTTAGCTCCTTGGAAGGTTGTGTTACCTGTGCTGAATATTCCTTGCTTCTCTACATGAAAGTCCTTCATAGAGTGTGAGATTATAAATGCAGTAGTGGAATTTGTAATCTACGCCAAGTTTCCAAATAATAATTGTCCATTGCAGCATCTCTCAGAGCCTGCTGCCATCCCTGCCCTCCCCCAGTATGACACAATACAACGTATTTCACTGGCAAGTAAAATCGGGCAAGTATTGGCAAAGTAAATGAGCACAGTACACAAAGTAATACCTTGGGTGTCGAGGGAACTTCTAAACTAGGTCGCATTTCTCTCGGGCGATTCTCTCTCTGGTCCACGCTGTTTCCGGTATCACCCCGAAGACACGAAAACAGCGCCTACCCTACTAGCACCAGCGCTTTCTCTGGAGCCCAGTAACTGTGACATCTACCTTAAACAACAGGCATTGAAGGGCAGAGGTGGAGGAGGAAGGAAAACAAGCATTGGCATAGCCAATAGGTTTCGCCTTTGCGACCTTATGAATGTTTAGCCATGCAACAGTTGATGTTGTTGCACCAAGGATATTGTGCTGCATAACTAAATACTTGTAAGGTCCCAAAGGCGAGACCTATTGGCTATGCCAATGCTTGCTTTTTTTTATTACTATCCCAGTTTCTTCTTCTTCTTCCATGGTGTTCTTCATTGTGTTTTTTTTTACTATACATGATGTTTAATTTCTATCAAGTCTATATTTTATCTGGTTTACTTCATTTTGCCCTTTTAATAGTATACGTCACTGAATAATATCTCTTGGAATGTACAAGGCTTAAATTCACTGACCAAAAGACAGTGTCTTCTAACACACTTAGCTAAATTGAAATCTGACATAGCATTGGTCCAAGAATCACATCTTACAGAGACTGAATCCTTAAAATTGAAGAGCACATGGTTAGGTGCAGTCTTTTTCTCACCAGGTGATAGTAAAAGGAATGGTGTTATCATGATATGTCACACATCTCTTTGTGTAAAATGTGTGTCTCAGGAAAAAGATAATGTCGGTCGATGACTGTTTACCGAATTGCTGATTGGGAAGGTTCCACTGTCCTTATTCAATATCTATGCACCAAGTACTGGTGATTCCCTTTTCTGGCCTCACCCTACAAAGAAATTGTTACAATATCCCCATGATAATCTCATTCTGGAGGGAGATTATAATCAAATCATAGACCCCTTCAATTATCGCAATTGCTTGGCTTCTTTCATTCCAACTAAAGCTCATAAATTATTTTTGCAATCTACCCAGCAAGAAAATTTATTGACACTTGGGGATTATGTAATCCCACTCTAAGAGAATATACCTTCTTTTCCCTGGCACATTAGACACAATCATCACATATTGATCATATTAATATTACCCATAACATATCTCAATCTATACAATTTGAAGTAATTTGCTCTATATTAATATCTGACCATGCTCCCGTTTATATCTCATTAGACATAATTAGCGAACAAAATGGCGATGGGTTTTCAATAATTCACTAGTACTTCATCCTATATTTACTCCTTTTTTTACCCCTTTTTTTGAAAATTTTGGTTTTGGCCCAAAAATTGTGAGTTTAATTTCTCTCCTATACTCAAACCCTAGAGCGGCAATTTTTGCTAAGAGCCTTACTTCTTCATACTTTAATTTGGGAAGAGGTGCTCAGCAGGGATGTCCCTAATTCCCTTTTCTTTTTAATCTAGCTTTAGAACATTTTTTATCTAGAAATCGCCACAGCTCGGATATTTATGACTTTGCATCAGATAAGGTACACATTAAATTGGTGGCTTACGCAGATGATATTTTATTATTTCTCTCAAAACCACATTCCTTCCTTCCTACATTCCTACAAGAAGTAGCAGCTTACTCCTCTATCTCTGGCTATAGATTAAATAGTGACAAATGTGAGATATGACCCATAACTAAATTTACTTTTAAAGACTATTTTAAAATATCCAATTTTAAATAGATCCCAAAATATACAATTTCTAGATATGTACTTCACTTCATCAATCAAATTGTTGATTTCCTTTAATATAGATAAATGCTCCTCAAAAATATCTGCTTTGATAGATAAATGGCACCCTCTTTACCTTTCTTGGTGTGGGTGATTCAAAACTATCAAGATGATGTCATCCCCTATAGTTCTGTATACTATTTCTAACATACCAGCTGCTATACCTAAGCTTTTTTATGAAAATTAATTCCTTGTTATCCTCCTTTCTCTGGAATAATAAAAAAGCCTGTATGTCATTATCAAAACTCACATGTTCAGAACAAGAAGGACGAGTCAATTTTCCTGACTTTCCTAATTATCACAAAGCACTCATACTGCGTCAATCCTCTAGGTGGTTATTGGGACCCTTACCAGATTCACAACTTTGGGTCATGCTTGAACAATCGTAACTTAATCCTTTTTCTTTTAAAAATATCTTTCATTTGCTTGGAAACCACAACAGTTATCCACTCCCATTGTTAAACACACGCAATTAAATTATTAGATGCAATCTTATTCGATAAGTTCATGGATATCAAAACATTCGTGAAATCCACCATATGGCACAACAAACGCATAACGATCAAGGGTAAGTCCATCTATTGTAAAGCATGGAGACAAAAAGGTCTAATATCGGTGAACCAGTTATTTCACAATAACAAGGTTATACCTTTTCCACATGCTCGCTCTTTACTTAATTTCCCCCTCTCCTTTCAGAATAAGTGCCATTTATTGCAAAATGCTCTGGATCTTGTTTTGATCAATCTAACCCTACTCCTATTTCTTCTGCTTCTATTACTAATACACTTGTACTTTTATCAGCACATGTCCGAAAGCATCCACCTATACCATATACCCTTGCTTATGTCTCTAGAGATAAAATTAAGGTAGAGCTGGATTGGAAACATGATTTAGATACAGGTTAGTCCATTAATTTAAGGAATTATTTCTGTCTCAAATTAAGAAAAACATTTAGAGCAGCGAAAACTACGCAGACACTCGTCTTTTTTTTTTGTCCTCATTTGCCTTACCCTCAATATAGGAGATACCAACCACCTAGCGAGTCCTTCACTTTGGAGCGGAGCCAGAGTGCTTTTCCTTCCCTCTCTCCTGTGCCGGGACTCGAGTTGTTTTAAAGGTGGAAGAGAAATCCCAAAAGCTTGAGGAGTTTAAGCTGACTCCATCTAGGTATGTTTCAACCTGTAGGACCAATATCGTGTCGAGGCTAGACCCAGTCCAAGGAGTGTTTATGGCATAATCATAGGACCCGGAGAAAAAAAAAAAACGCAGTCTATCTCCACTTGGTCAACAAATCCCAAAAAGCCAGGTTGCGTTTACTGCATGATCTGTTGAGGTCTGCTTTAGATGTTTCGTATAGAGACGTGAGCCATCCAGAGTGTAATGGGGCTGTTTTCTCTACCCAATGCAAACAGATTTGCCTTCTGGCCAACAAAATGGCATATAAAAGAAATGAGGCCAATATTCCATCATTCAGTTTCGGGGAGTGGGAAAGGCGGGTGGCACTATACGCGACGACATTTTGATCTTTACATCTGATACAATAACGACACTCCCGGTAGTCATCCAGCGAGCAGAGGAATTTGGGCATATCTTGGGCTACGACATCAACTCGAGTAAAACCGAAATATTGACATGGAATATACCAGATCTACACTTGGGGATAAAAGTCTCAACTTCCATGCGTTACCTTGGGATACGAGTAACCCAAGAAGTGGGTAACATTGGTCAAACCAACCTGGGCAGAATACATAGTGAGAGCAAAAAGTTGTTGAGATCTTGGACACACTTGCCTCTCTCTATAACGGGTCGAATTAATTTAGTTAAAATGTGTATCCTTCCAAAATGTATTTTCGCCTTCAACGCTATTCCCTTGGCGTTTGATCTTAAAATGATTGAAAAATGCCAACGAGAAATTAACTCCTTTATTTGGAATTATAAATCCACCAGACTCGCGTGGAAAAAGCTGAGGAGGAGAAGAGAGAAGGGAGGCCTCTCTTTGCCAGACCTACTATACTATGCATGGGCCTTCCAGATGACACACTCTAGGATGCTTTTAAAAACACCAACCAATCTTTCTAATGGGACGATGTACAGAGCCATGCTAACTGGGGCAAACCTACCAGTGGACGGATTTATGTTTATATTTGCAAGCCAAAATTAAACTTAAAATACTACAATCATGGTCTAAGACTTGGCTTATCATCAGAAAAAGACTGGGGTTCTCCTACTACTCTAATTTCGCCCCAATTTGGGAATCCCCTGGGCTTCCATCATGTATGAGAGATAGTCTGTCATCCATACTGGAACAAGCTGGGATTTTAAGATGGGGTCAATTACTGAAGGAGGGATCATTAATAGCTTGGGATGAGTTATATGATCACATCGGTCCCGGACTGTCCAGATTTAAGTACATCCAACTGGATAGTTGGACGAGAACCCAGCGCAGCAAAGACGAACATGTTGGAAAAATAAGCTTTTGGAACAACAGTTAGTGGAAAGATCAGGGGGAGGAAAGGAGGTAGCCTTATGGTATTGGCAGATCCTGGAAGAAATCGACGGGGATTTTACCCTCCCAGATCAGCTGTGAGGGGCGGTAACTGGCCTTCACTGTGAAGAGTTGTGGCTAAATTCTTTCGCTCTTCTACACAAAATTATAAAACCATCATGGTTAAGAAGAAACCATCTCTTCTCAGTGCACCGTGCATACATCACGCCACTAAAACTTTCCAAATTCCTCCCTGAGAAAAAATGTAACAAATGTAATCTCATGGGAGCATCTGATATCCATATGTTTATGGATTGTCCTGAAATAGGCCAGTTTTGGGAAGAAGTGAAGGTCACCCTAAACTCCACTCTAAATTATTATTATTCTGAGTTTTGTATAGCGCCTGGTTACCTATTAGGCATCCCAGCGCTTACCAGAACATAACACTACTTAAAGAATGAAGGGATTAAACAGAAAACAGAAAAGTTTTTAAAAGTTTTCGAAACCGAAGCAGGCTAGCTTCCGAGCGCAGTTGTAGGGGCAACGAGTTCCACAAAGAGGCCACATTTATTGAAAACCTTCTGCCACCGGTTCTTGCCTTCTTGGACCATCTCCCCCAAAATAGGTGGACCTACCCCGTGCAGAACTTTGTGGGCAATACAAAGTGACTTAAACTTCACTCTGTCTCTCACAGGGAGCCAGTGCAGTGCCCTCAACGCCGGGCGAGCCGATTGACGCCTGGGGAGACCAGTCAGAAGTCTGGCTGCCGCGTTCTGCACTTGCTGCAGTTTATTCAGGGTAGATTCGGGTGCACCCAGGAATAGCGCATTGCTGAAGTCCAGCCGCGAGATGATAAGTCCCTGGATAAGAAGCCTTCGGGTGGACGCTGGGAGCAGAGGCAAAATCTTCTGGGCTGCGCGGAGCAGGCCAAAGCACACGCCTGCAGTCTTTTTGGCATGAGTTTTGAACGAAAGGTCCTGCTCAAGCCATACCCCCAAACTCTTGATCTCCCGTTTAGGGGGGGGAACCGGTCCCAGACAGTCTGGCCAGCTGCTGGGGGACAAAGATGGAGAGGAGTTCCCCAGCAGCATCAGTTCCGTCTTGGAGCCATTTAACTTTAGGGCTGAGCTGCACATCCACGTATAGATCTTCTCAAGACATGTGTGCAGCCGGTCGGGATGGTATGCCGACTGGGAAAGGCCTACCACCAGCTGAGTATCATCAGCATAGCTGAGGATTTTAATACCCAGCGGCAGTACCACACTCTCCAGGGGGGCCATGTAAACGTTGAATAAGGTAGGGCTCAATGAAGAGCCCTGTGGCACACCACACTGGAGAGGGGTCGAAGATGATTTTTCATGGCCTTCCCACACCTCAAATGAACGATCTTCCAAAAAGGAAGCGAACCATTTGAGGGCCAGACCCGTGACCCCCACCCCTGACAGCCGTTGGAGAAGCACCTGATGGTCCACGGTATCAAAAGCAGCGCTGAGGTCCAGGAGGATCACTGCCACTGATCCCCCCCGCATCCAGCATGCTCCTAGCATTCTCCACGACCGCCAACAGGGCAGTGTCAGTCCCCTGGCCGGGACGAAAACCCGTTTGGGAGTCGCCCAGGAGGGAATTGGCTTCCAAGAAGTCCGAAAGGCGTCTGTTCACCAGCTTCTCAGCCACCTTACTGATACCCGGCAGCAAGGAGATAGGCCGAAAGTTGGCGAGGTCGGCGGGATCGAGGTTAGGCTTTTTCAAAAGGGCCTTAACCACTGCTCCTTTCCAACTGGGGGGAACTACCCCGTGGGCAAAGGACAGATTTATCAGGTCCGTCACAGGGCCACCAATCACAGAGGACACCTGTTTAAGATATTTAATAGGTGCTGGGTCTTTCGGAGAGCCGCTCTTCATTGAGCCCAGAACCGCCAGAACTTCCTCCATCGTAACCGGACCCAGGGAGGCCATCTCCACCGATTGCATCTTAGATAGAGAGCTGGAATTGTCCACCAAGGCGGGGACCTCACCTGGCCGGGGGAGGGAGGCCAGTATGTTATCAATTTTTCTTTTGAAAAACGAGGCCAGTTCGGTACATTTTTTGTGAGGGTCCTCATGTAACACCCGGGGTTCAGGGACATTAAGTAGCTCCTTAATAACCCTAAATGACTCTTTGGGAGAGTTGGCCGCAGAATCTATACGCTCTTCAAAGAATCTTGATTTTGCCGCCCGTATAGCGGATTTATACCTACTCAGAGCCGTACGATATTCTTTGCGACTCGCCTCACTCCAATCTCTCCTCCAGGACCGCTCTAGCTTCTTGCACCCCTTCCTCAAGGTTCTCAAATCCGACGAATACCAGGGTGCCGAGCCCATTCTCTTCCCCTTTGTAAGTTTTTTTTTTTTGGGAAGGAGGGTATCCAGAGAGTGCACAAGCCAGGTATGTAAATTCGCGTCAGCGACTATCGGATTGACTCCTTGAGGGGGCCGCGTGGCCTCCAGGTGTGCCGCCCAAGTGTCAACTGGGAGCCTCGACCAGGCTCTCTCAAGGGTAAGAACCCTTGGGGCTGCCGCAGCTGGGCTATCAAATTGCCAGGTCGCGGACACCAAAAAGTGGTCTGTCCAAGGCATGGCAAGAGCCGGAGATGGAATAAGATGGTCCAAGTTGGAAAATATGGGATCGAGTAGATGGCCCTTCTCATGAGTCGCGCCCGAGTTGACCAAGTAGATTCCAAACGAGTTGAAATCGTCGATCAAATCGACTCCCGCGGTGTTCGTAGGGTCATCCAGATGGATATTAAAATCCCCGAGGACAACAAAGTTGGCAGTAGAGGAGGCAAGAAGAGCGGTAGTTTCTAAAAGAGAGTTAGGGAAGCTACCCAAGGGTCCAGGGGGGCGGTAAATCAACAAGCCTACCAGAGATACTGTAGATGACAACCGAAGGGAGAACTGTAAGCTCTCACAATCAGTTACCCCTCCGTTCTGGATCTTACAAGCGAGCGTGTCTCTATAAAGAACAGCAATTCCTCCTCCCCTCCCTTTCGGTCTATCAAGGTGGAGTATATGAAAGCCTGGAGGGAGTGCTCTAACCATTTCCGGGCCAGAACTGGGGGAGAGCCAGGTCTCCGTAAGAAACAGCACATCAAGCTCGTAGTCCAGAATAAGTGAATGGATTTCAATGGCATGGCACGACAAAGACCGACAGTTAAGTAGGGCCATAGAGAGAGCACATTTCACAGCCATTGACTTATGGCCGGAGACACAGGCTCTACACGGTAAAAAAGGACTAGTCCCCACCTGTGCGAATCTACAGACAGTTGGATGTGGTGGACGTAAGGCGATGAGAGCGTCCCTCCCATAACGGAGCTTGGTAGTAAAAGATGGCGAAGAGTCGGGCATGGTGACAGGCCCTGAGCCCGTCTGGGCCCGGATGGGCACAGACGGGCTGAACTCTGGCGTAACTCCGGCGTCAGTTCGGCGTCCCCACTGCGCGTGACCGCTGCGCGTTGGCATGGCTACCTTTATGTTCACCCAGCAAGGTAGAGAAAGGACTAACTGCGCGCTGCTCCCCCTCAACAAAGATGGCCGCCTCGAGACAGGGCGAAGGACCCGCAAAGAGCGGTGAGTTGATCAATTAGGGTGCAAGCTAGGATGGCAGAGGTGGGGGTAAGTGGGCCAGGCACTTTTAAAAACGAGGATTAAATATCCTAAATTAACTATAAACAAAATACAAAACGGGAGCTTAAAAACGAGCGAGCTGCCACTCCACACACACTTCTTCGAATAGCGCCACACGCTGGTAAAGGACACACTGCGCAGGGTTGCCTACCTTTATGCTCACCCAGCAAGGTAGAGAAAGGACTAACTGCGCGCTGCTCCCCCTCAACAAAGATGGCCGCCTCGAGACAGGGCGAAGGACCCGCAAAGAGCGGTGAGTTGATCAATTAGGGTGCAAGCTAGGATGGCAGAGGTGGGGGTAAGTGGGCCAGGCACTTTTAAAAACGAGGATTAAATATCCTAAATTAACTATAAACAAAATACAAAACGGGAGCTTAAAAACGAGCGAGCTGCCACTCCACACACACTTCTTCGAATAGCGCCACACGCTGGTAAAGGACGCACTGCGCAGGGTTGCCTACCTTTATGCTCACCCAGCAAGGTAGAGAAAGGACTAACTGCGCGCTGCTCCCCCTCAACAAAGATGGCCGCCTCGAGACAGGGCGAAGGACCCGCAAAGAGCGGTGAGTTGATCAATTAGGGTGCAAGCTAGGATGGCAGAGGTGGGGGTAAGTGGGCCAGGCACTTTTAAAAACGAGGATTAAATATCCTAAATTAACTATAAACAAAATACAAAACGGGAGCTTAAAAACGAGCGAGCTGCCACTCCACACACACTTCTTCGAATAGCGCCACACGCTGGTAAAGGACGCACTGCGCAGGGTTGCCTACCTTTATGCTCACCCAGCAAGGTAGAGAAAGAACTAACTGCGCGCTGCTCCCCCTCAACAAAGATGGCCGCCTCGAGACAGGGCGAAGGACCCGCAAAGAGCGGTGAGTTGATCAATTAGGGTGCAAGCTAGGATGGCAGAGGTGGGGGTAAGTGGGCCAGGCACTTTTAAAAACGAGGATTAAATATCCTAAATTAACTATAAACAAAATACAAAACGGGAGCTTAAAAACGAGCGAGCTGCCACTCCACACACACTTCTTCGAATAGCGCCACACGCTGGTAAAGGACGCACTGCGCAGGGTTGCCTACCTTTATGCTCACCCAGCAAGGTAGAGAAAGGACTAACTGCGCGCTGCTCCCCCTCAACAAAGATGGCCGCCTCGAGACAGGGCGAAGGACCCTCAAAGAGCGGTGAGTTGATCAAATACATCACTCTCAATAACACTACCTCTTATTATCTTTGGGTTGGAAGACAACATCACTGGTAAAGTAAGGGCAGACACTCTTCTTTATATATAATAGATTACTTCTCTGTCCAACAACTCTTCATAGGATGAACGCTGATATATCTGATATTTGCTGGTCCTGTTCCCTAATACATGCTGATGTAAAACACTTACTTTTTACTTGCCCTTATGTTCATGAATTTTGGAAACATGTTTGGGATGAAATTACCCTTATCTTTGACTCTACAATACCCTACTCCATTACCAATATTTGTTTAGGCACGTTGTCAGATGACTAGAATAATTGTTCATCAAATGTACAAAATTGTGATCTGCTTTTAGGGGTAGCTATTCAAAAAATTACAAAATACTGAATATAAGTATATTGTTGGAAACCTAGATAAGTTACCAGACCTTGTTTATATCCTTATAAATTCCTTTACCCTTCCTCCCTCTCCTTATCAACATTGTTAACATGACTTCATGTAGGAGTATATATTCTTATCTCAGTTTATTATGTACATGTATTTTATTGTGTTTTCGTTTTCTTTTTTCTTGAATAAACTTTCTTTTTAAACTTAAAAAAATGAAAAAGTGCCTTTTGCATTGCTGCCTTTTAGCAGGAATCAATTAGAAAGAAGGAGACCTCGAAGCACTTGCTCTCATCGTGGAATGAATGGCCTCTGTCCTGTAAGTCTCCAGACTTACTGAACTTTCGTACAAAAAAGGTCACTGGTTGGCACTAACTCAGTGTGTTGTTTCACATCTCACACATTTCTTACACTATGATGGGTAGCATTCTGCAATGTTCCACTATGTCCACTATGTCCTATGTCTCTTTAGTTAAAAAGCAAATAATCTGACATACTATATTTTAAGTTATGAACATTCAACATTTTGAATCTATTTGCAAGATGCATACCAGCTAACATACTAACTAAGTGTCATACTGAGACTATATTACACAGAATGCATTTGGGTTCTGTAATTGAGCACTTACATTTCGATATAACATACAATTAACCAATTTCATGCATTTTAGCATCAACATTTGCAATTACATTCTTTGAAACAATTTTAAGGCAGAATGTCTCACACATTATGTTGTTTTTGTAATACACGATCAGCGCGAATGTCAGTGTTGCACTTCTTAGTGGGGAAATTGTCAATAGAAAATTGAACTCCAATCAATGTATTTGGAAAATGTCGAAAATTTGTACCATATTTATTTTGATAATAATTAATCTAGTTTTCTACAAAAAGATAACATTTAAAGTATTTTGAGAGAACTTATAATTCAAAATGTGCAATTCTCATTGTTACCTTCTTCATTTATCTATAGTTCATTGATAATGCTCTGATTGCCAGTCTGCAGTGGAAAATAACCTTTACAACAATGTCTTTATCATGCAGTCTTTATCACACAGATGCCTTTACCTTGTAGACGCCTTTACAATGTAAGTATATATATATATATATATATATATATCCACCACGTCGCTTACCAGAATGAAGTAAGCTCGAGCCACACCGATCCAAGTTAAGTCAATCAGATTTTTTTTCCGGGCACAGACTGATGTGTTTCGAGCACACAAACTTTTGGTCACATTATATATATATATATATATATATATATATATATATATATATATATATATATATATATGCTTTTTTCACCTGGTGTCACTCCTGCACCACTCCAATGATGAAAGCAGACCCAGATTCCGTGCAATATTAATTTATTTCAAATATAATCCGTGCATCACCGCCATGACGCGACGCAGTGCCCTTGATCATATATATATATATATATATATATATATATATATATATATATATATATATATATATATATATATATATATATATATATTACCTACAGGCGGTCGCCAGTAGGTAGTTAATAGTTAGGACCTATTTTCCAAAGGAAATTTGCAACATTCCATTTCTAATAACTTTAGCGACGGTTGATGAATGTTTGCGAACATTTCAGAACTCGTAGGGAGCTCCAGTCTGCTCCTATCTTGAAAGTTTTGGGGTGATTTGTCATGCGGGTGCCGAGAAAATAGGGGGTTCCCAAAACATGTTTTCCCCATGCAATTTCCCATAGGAAACCTTTAGTCACTGCTACAGCCCTAATTGCAGAACGGAATTACACCAAATTTGGCAAAGAGGTAGTTCTTGGTTCAGAAAGAGGCCTTTTTGTTAAATGGTGTAAATCCGTTCAGTAGTTGCTGAGAGAATCATAAGTAAAAACACATATATATCTATGGCCGCTGCAGGATCCGGACACCCTCCCGATCACGAGCTGTATGGTAATTGGCTGTCAACACTCCAAAGCAGGAAGTGTTGGCAGCCATCTTGTGCCTCGGTAGATCCGAGGCACAAGACATCTGTAAAAGAAATGCACAAAACACCCTGAACCCCTAGGCCTGCTTAGGGGGTCCCACATGGACCCCTGTAGCAAGTTGAAAGTTGGGGAATTCATTCTCTTTCAATACTGAGGCCCCCTGAGGCCCAACTAGCCCACCAGGTATCTCCAGTTTGCGCCAGGGAGCTGCGTTGCAGACAGGTGTTCAGAGGCCACGCCCCTTTTTACAACACTCTGCAACACAGCTCCGTGGCGTTTACTGGAGGTACCTAGTGTGCTAGTTTGACCCTAGAGACCCATAGGATTCAAGGAGACTTTGGGCCTCATTAGGATGACGGGCGGACTTTGCCCGCCATCATCCCATCGTAAATCGGGACAGCCCACCATAAGAGCGGGGGTCCCTGGAGTGCCATTAGGATGTGCCCGCCACAGTGGCAGGCACATCCTGTATTTTCAGCATTGTGGCAGGAGGTGCTCTCTGCACCATGAATAAAGGGCAAGTGGATGGATGGCCAGATGGATGAATGGATAGATAGATAGATGGATGGATGTATGGATGTATGGAAGGACGGAAAGATGAATGGATGCATGGACTAGTACTTGGGATAGACGGGTGGGCTGATAGATGCTTAGGATTGGTTCTGGGGCAGATGTATGTATGGCTATATGGGCATATGGCTGGATGGAAGGCACAGTGCTTACCATAGGCGAATGGGCTAATGGATGCTTACGATAAGTGCAGGACAGATGTATGTATGTATGTAGGTAGGAATGTATGGATGAATTGAAAGATAGTTGGATGGTGCAGTCCTTACGATGAATGGATGCAGGGCTTTAAGTGGGCCAGGTCAGAGCACCAGCAGTTATTTTCAGGGGGCCTCGAATCGCGTCTCTATCGGACTCTATTTTCGGCTCTCGCAAAGGTAGTCAGTTTTTTTTTGTTTTTTTGAACTGCAGTGAGAGCATGCACATTGATGTGCGCATGCTAATTTTGCTCACTACTGAGAAGTGGAGACATCATACTAGGTGAGCCACGTTGTAGGAGGAAGGGAAATCCTTTAAAGAGTGTGTTTTCCGAAGGTAGGATAATTGGAGGGGATTTTCTTAAGCATACAATGCTACTTATCTTGATTTACACCACACCCCTGCTTGAATTGCCCACACCCCTTTAAGACATTTGACCCACCCCTTTTAGAGCACCCCCAGTTTTTTTTCACACTTAAAGCCCTGACTGCACCATAGTAACAAAGAAATGGTCCAAGCTTCTATTTCAATCTTCAATCTGTTCAATGCTGGCAGCCTTCTACCACAGTGCAAGAGTGTCTATCAGCACAAAGGTTTCTTATACACAGAAATGTTGTGTTATTTGCCTAGCTGTCTGCTGGAACACTGATCACCAAAAGGTATTAAAACATGCACATTTCCGAGAAAAACATATACCATACCATAAAGCGGTTCAGAAATGGGCCCACTGCCACTACACCACCCTCATCCCCATCCTTGCTTAACCTTACGAAATCAAAGAAAGAGCCCCAGCAAACCTGGTAGAGCCACTATAGCAATACAGGGACTTAATTGCAACAATCAGCAACAAAAGGTCCTAAAAAATGCAAATTTCATAATAAAACAAATATCATGCCATAGAGCACTTTATATATGGACCCTGTGGCACTACAATATTCTTTACTAGCTACACATGTGCACGTTACAAATGTCCGTCTTATAATCAGCAACATACCCACCTCCCCCACCCCACCCCTGTCCTTGCTTAACCTTATGAAATCAAACAACGAGCCTCAGCACACCTGTTAGCGCCTCTATAGCCATACATAGACTTAATTTCAACAGGTGTCTGCTGAAACGCTCATCAGCAAAAGGTATTAAAACCTGCAATTTTGCAAGTAAAACATACATCATACCATAAGGCGGTTTATAAATAGTCCCAGTACCACTACACCACCTCCACACCCGCTATTACTTAACTTCACCCAATAAAACAAACCTGGAAGCGCCACTCAGCCACACAAAGGCTTAGTTTCAACAGATTTCTCCCGAAACGCTCATCAGCAAAACATATTAAAACATGCACATTTGTGGGTAAAACATATAGCATGTCATAGGGTGCTTTATAAATGGTCCCAGTGGTATTACATCACCTTTAGTAGCTAGACATCTGCATGTTACTAAAGTCTATGTTTTAATCACCAACATACCCACCTCCCCCACCCCTTCCATGCCCTTTCTTAACCGTACGAAATCAAAAACAAACGCCCCCATTCCTAGTAGCGCCACTATACCCATGCACAGGTGTTACATTTACTTGTGCTTGTTTTTTAAGAGTGTTTTCTTTCTTGTAGTGTTCTGATTCTGTAGGAATGTTCTTTAGAATACTAAACTGCATCTGAGGCAGTTTGACGAGTAACTTTGTACAGGCTGAGTGTATGTTGCTGTGCTGTGTATTATTTACATTAAACAGTTATATTAATTAATTTAAGCGTAGTTCTTTTAAATTGGTGACGAGGACGAAGAAAGAACGCCTCCCACAACATAGTGGAGCAGCACAGAGGAGTGGTGTTCTAGGAATTTTGAATTAATGGAAATAATCGTATTGGAAGAAAACCTTGAAATGCAGGAAAGTGCTTACTTAAATGAAGAGAAATCGGACAAGAATTGAATCTATTCTGGAAGAGGAGAATTTGTGGTATGCTTTTGCATATTATAGGAAATAACGTGATCCGAGATATTTCTTCATATGACATCGTACGGAAACTGTCTCTGGAACAAGTTTTTGGGAAATTCGACATGAGCAGAGCGTTGTGGAGTTGACTAAGGTAGTGTGCTTAAGTTTCAAAGAAATTGTACTTCGTTATCTATTTGCCGTGGAGGAAGCTACCAACGGAGTTGTTAGTATTTTTTAAAAGTACTCACGTGTGCACACAAGAGCTTTCACTGAACTGGAGCTGCGCGAGTGATCACCTTGTGTTGCCAGGCAAGCACCTACGTTCTGTGCTGTAGCAAAGATCGTGTTCGGAAGCCTGACGCGTTGCACAAGCGCAAGGCATTCTGGGAGGGTGTGACGTTAGCGCACACAGCGTGGCGGCCATCTTAATTCACCTTAGATACAGCATAGCAACGGTAACGCTAGCTGTAAAGGTGAATAATTATTGGCTTTCAACATCATCGGAAGGAGTTTGCGCAGAGCATAAAAATACAAAAAAAAAACAAGTAAGCATTGTTTTCTCAACATCATTATTATTTAAGCAATATTAATAAGTTTATAAGCAATTTTGGAAACAAAAGAGGAAGGGTAAGTCAAGAGATTGTATATATATTTGGACAGTTTTGGAATTAGTCATTGTTGTACAATTACTACACACTGCAACCGTAAAGAAGATATAAAAGGGGCACATTTATATATGTATTCAACAGCAATTAAAATGGAATAGGAAGATATCCATTACAGTTCTGACTACATATACATATATAAATAAATTATAGAAAAGTAAATGCAATTTGATCCTCCAGCGAAGTTTTTACAATGCAAAGGAGAACCACCTTTACCATGGTCTAGGTGGAAAGAGGAGTTTATAAACTATATGAAGGTAATAGATGGAGAAAGGATGGGAGCAGAAAAAAAAGTATTTTGTTACATTGTCTTGGATCCGAAGGACAAATGGTGTTTAGACATCTACCTCAAATTTTGGCTAATGAAAATGCTTTTGCAACAAATGTCTATAATGAGGCTTTGCTTAGAATGGAGAAAAGATTTAAACCCACAAGTAATTTTGCGTTAAATAGGTTTAAATTTTACACAAGGAAGCAAGAGGAAAACTAATTGTTTGATGACTTTTAACTGCATTACGCACATTAAGCTTACATTGTCATTTCGGACCTATTGCTGATGAAATGATCAGAGATCAAATAGTAGTTCATATAAGATGTAAAAAAAACACAGGAACAATTGTGGGTAATGGGAGATTCAAAACTATCTGAAGCAAATTCAACAGCTAAAGCATTTGAGCAGACGGAGAAATGGATGCACACTGTTAAAAACATTAACAGTAAGACTGAAAAATCTGAAGAAGTTTCTGTAATAAAACGTGAAGATGAAATAAGACATGACACACAATATATGAATGCCATTCAAGGGAGAAATTTCAATTCTAATATAAATAGAGGTATGTAAAGGAATGGGAAAAAATTATTTTGCTACAGATGTGGTAATAAAAACCATTTGTCATCCTTCAATGCCTGTCCTGCTATCAGGAGGAAGTGTAAGAACTGTGGAAGGTTAGGACACTTTGCTAATATGTGCAGAGATCAAAGAAGAGTATCCACGCAATTTCAACCAAGAATTTCTTCCATCATAGAAGGATCATTTCAAGATGGGAACACATCAGGAATTGGAAATGCACCAATGCATGAAAACACTTCAGGTTTTGTGGTATCTCCTAGGAACAGTATTGCAAATTTGAATAACCCCAATGACAATCAGGTCATTAATTCACCTATGTGTAATGTTTTAGTTTCCAAGGTGGAATTAAGGCATATGGTTGATTCGGGATCGCCATGGACCATCATTTCAAGGCAATATTTCACAGAAAAACTTGATAAGGTTTTTAACATTGATAAAATTGTTCCATCTGATGTTAATCCTGTTAGTAATGACGGGTCATGGATTGATATGTTTGGGTATTTTGAGACAACGCTGACTTTTAAAGGTAGACTTGCATATATAAAGCTGTACATTGCTGTGAAAGGAATAAATGTTCTTGGTTGGAGGGATCAATACAAGCTAGGTATAATGTTGAACCCGAGGCTAAAGGATCCTGTGATTTTGGATGACTCTGTAAGCAACAATTACATTTCATTTACAGGTGTAGAAGACATGGAGGAATTTATGAAAAGCTCATTCAAGGATGTCTTTTCTGATACGTTGGGGAGGCTTAAGGATTATTCACATCAAAATAAACTCAAAACAAATGTAAGACCTATTAGACAGAAAATAAGACCAGTTCCCATTAATGTGAGAGAAGAACTAAAAGAGATGTTAACGGAGCTTGTAACAGAAGGCATAATAGAACTCATCAATTCATCGGAATGGGTTTCGCCAGTTGTTTTGGTATGGAAACCGGATAAAAAATTGAGACTATGTGTTGATTTTAGAGCATTAAATTCAGAAGTTGTGGTGGATTGTCACCCGCTACGGAATATCAACGAGGTGGTGTTGATGTTAGAGGGTGCAAAGGTGTTTTCAACACTAGACCTGAGATCAGCGTATCATCAGGTGCCACTGACAGATGATTCCAAAATGTTAACTGCTTTTATAACACCACAAGGTCTGTATCAATACACGCGTATGCCTTTTGGATTGGCCTCAGTGGCATCTGTATTCCAAAGAATAATGTTCAACATGTTTAGGGATATGGATAGTTGTGTAACATGCTTTCAGGGTTATATTCTGATATTTTCCAGTGACAATGAGAATCACTTAAAACACTTATCTTAGGTATGTGATAGATTAAGATGGAATGGCCTAACTTTGAAGGCTATAAAGTGCAAAATGTTTAAGAAGAGCGTGTAATATTTAGGTCGTACTTTGACAGGAGATGGGGTTGTACCTAAGAAGTCAAATGTAGAAGCTATAATGAATGCTCCAGCTCCAAAAAACGAAAGATCAATTACTGTCATTTGCAGGTATGTGTGAATATTACTCTAAATGTGTCACTAATTTTGCATCTAAAATGGAACCATTAAGGAAATTGCTAAGACATAATGTCTGTTTTGAATGGACAGACATGCAAGAAAATGCATTCAAAGAAATCAAAAGAGACATTGCCAATGCTCCCACTCTTCGGCCATTTTGCATGAATAAGCAGTGTGTGATTACAGTTGATGCAAGTTTGTATGGAGTTGAAGCTGTACTGTCACAAAAAAGTGGAAATGTGGAGTGGAATGTGTCTTTTGCTTCGAGAACATTGAATTACACTGAGAGACGTTATGCAGTTATAGAGAGGGAACTACTAGCATGTTTGAGGGCTATAGAGCATTACAGGAATTATATATGGGGATCAAACTTTATTCTGAGGACCGATCACAAACCATTGGTTAACATTTTATCATCTGGGGGTGGATGGAATTTGACAGCAAGGATTGCTAGACTAACGTCTAGATTGCAGGAATATTGTTTCAAGATAGAGTTTGTTCCTGGAAAGAAAAATGTAACGGCCGATTGTTTGTCACGGCTTCCATGTCAGGCAGATGTAAAGAAGAAGGATGATGATTTGGAGGTGGTTACCACCATACAGGATGTTGTTGTTGGGGCATTTTCGAATATTTCAGAAGATACATGGAAGGATTGTGACGAGAAGGATGTGGTAGATAAATTGGTTAAGAAATATATGCTGGAAGGTTGGCCCAAAAGATATAAAGTACCTCAAGAAATCATGACTTGGTTAAAAATATCAGAAGAGTTAGAGTTGGAAGGTAATTTTATTTATAAAGATGGAAAATGTGTACCTCCTCTTGGTGTTAGAGAGATGATTTTAGAAATATCGCATAAGTCTCATCCAGGTATGTCTGCAATGAAACGTTTAATCAGAAGTTACTTTTGGTGGCCTGGAATGGATAGGATGGCAGACAGGGTTGTTAGAGATTGTGTTGTTTGCAATTCTAGTGATAAAATGTGTAAAGTTAATGTGCCTCCTCTCAAGAGTGTAGACTGGCCACATGAACCATGGAAGTAACTAGAATTTGACATTTCTGGTCCTTTTCTTGATTTACCAATAGATTCACGTTTTGCATTAGTTTTAGTGGACTATCACTCAAAATGGCCAGAGGTGAAGATGGTTCCAATGGCTACCACCAATAAAGTTTTAGAGTTTTTCAAGGAAGTTTTTGCCAGAGAAGGATCTCCTTCTGTAATTGTGACTGATAATGGGGTGCAACTAATTTCGTATGAAATGCAAGAGTATCTCAGAGGAATGAATATTAAACATATCACCACATCTTTATATGCGCCACATGAAAATGGTTTTAATAGGGTTTTTAAGGGTTATGTCACTGAGGTCAGGAAGGAAGGTGAATCATGGAAAGATCTTTTGAGAGAAAGATTGTGGATATACCACATTACACCACATTCGATTACTGAGGTGAGTCCGTTAGGGTTGTTGAAAGGCCGAGACCCTGCTTCAACTATTTGTCCATGGTGGCTTAAAGAGAAGTCGGGTAATAACATCAGAGCTATTGTTAACAAAGAAGTTACAGCTTTGAGAGTGAGAGAAAAACAAGATAAGTATAAAAACTGGTATGATAAAAAATGGAATGTCAAACAACACACTTTTAGAGTTGGCGAATGGGTTAGAATTAAGAAACCTGGTTTGGTAGGTAAATTTGTGAGTACATTTTACAAACCCATCAAAATTACTAGAGTATTTGAGAAATCAGTTATAACCCAAGATGGAAAACTATGGAATGTTAGACATGTTTCAAAGTCTCCTAATACCTTCAGGGACACCAAATGTTCCAACAATGACACTTATCTTGAGTCTGATGGTTCCCAAACTTCTTGGTATAATAAGTCTGAGGTTCAATATGATTCTATTGCCAAAAGAGTTAAATATTCTATACGTTCAAGACTGGTACCTGCACAATTTGTAGATTATGTTAAATAACACTTCAAAATTACAATTCATCTTGCTTATGTGTCAGTGTTCATATAGGAGATGTTTTCATGTTAATCAGGGAGATATGTTACATTTACTTGTGCTTGTTTTTTAAGAATGTTTTCTTTCTTGTAGTGTTCTGATTCTGTAGGAATGTCTTTAGAATACTAAACTGCATCTGAGGCAGTTTGACGAGAAACTTTGTACAGGCTGAGTGTAGGTTGCTGTGCTGTGTATTATTTACATTAAAAAGTTATATTATTTAATTTAACCCCTTCAGTGCTAATGACAAGGGTAACTCTTCATGGAGTTTCCATTGATTTCAATGGAAATTACATGAAGAAGAGCAAATACCCTTAGCATCCAAGTGGTTAAGCGTAGTTCTTTTAACAGGGTTAATTTTAACCGGTGTCAGCTGCAACGCTTATCAGCAAAAAGTATTCAAACATGCAAATTGGCGGATAAAACATAAACCATCCCATAGCACAGTTTATAAATGGGCCCAGTGGCACTACACCACCTTTACTAGCTAGATATCTGTATGTTACTAAAGTTGTTTAAACATTCTGTAGAGTGTATAGCAGGGGATGGGGAGAGTAAACAGAGTTGTAACTCTCAAACTTTTCATAAACCGTCCCTTTACTGTATGTATAGTAAGGACATTAAATAGAATGAACAAATTGACGAATGTCTCAAAAGGGATAGTGAAGCTGAGCACCGGTAAAACCCGGACCACTTAAACACCTATGTATATTCAGCACTGAGACACAGCCTGACAATTAGTATCACTTATAATCACATGTAGTTTACTAATGACAAGAAAGTCATACAGAAAATATACCAAACATTTTCATTTCTTTTTTATCTCTCACACATTTACAAAACATCTCTCCTAAAGAAACACTCCCCAACCACTTCTTTTTCAAAAGAATACACAATCATTAATACTTTTACTACCATATATTTTGGTATATCTTCCTTTTTATTATTCACTAGTCAGAAACTACCGAAACTATTAACTATACCCAAACCAAACCAGAAACCATGTTCATATTATATCTCAACCTATTACCAAATAATTCAAACTATGCGTACATATAAAAGGAATATATCACTTTTACTATCTCCATCTCCTCTCCATTTAATCTCCAAACACTGTAGACGGCCTCACAGTACAACAACCTACCTCGACTTTCAAATATACCTATCAGTGTCAAAAATGAGACCACAACCTGTCCACATAACATTTCTGGGTTTGGGTTTATCGCTTTTAACTTAATAACATATACATCTCCTTCCTCCCTCCCCACTATTTCCACAAAAAGTATGATTTGCAAATGTGGGACATTTTGTCTATCTCACCTGTATACATTAGCAAAACCCAAATTAATGTTGTACCTCATATTCAAAACCATAGAGTCTTTTAAAGATGACAATCTAAACTTCGTTTTTGTGAAAAGTTCCTAAACATATATCAAGTACTTATTTAACAACAAGTCAAACTTTATGCATATTTTATAACCAATATGAAACACCACACTTTACTAACAGTATATTATTTTGAAATAAAAAGTACTTTCAAATTAAAAAATATCACCTCAAATACTTAATCACTACTATAGAACACATAACACACCTTGTTTAATTCTACCTCACCTTTGTAGTTGGTATGCAGATTTCAGATGTCACACACGCATGCAATTCTATCTTTGTCACACAGTACATGTAATGCACCCCTTTTATCAAGAATGGAACCAGTAATGGCACAATTTCTCTGTCACTGCACTTATGAATACATGTAAAGAACAAATCAGAATACTTAATTCCTTCATCGACATTCCAAAACTTATCTCCCTTGTTTATTTTTTAATTTTCCATATGAAAAGCTTCTTCATATTCCGCGCAAGATACAGGTCAGAAGTTCAACCTATTTTATCACCACACTTTCTGAAACATTCTACGACACCTGCAGGTTAAAAGATCATACATTTTTTTAAACCTAACAATATTTCATTTGCAACATTTTCTCGAACGTTTAACGGCACGTGCAGGTTAAAAGTTCACGATTGTTTTAAGTTTGAACAGTGCCTTCCAAATGCAAGTAGCAGGTGTGGTTGAGTTGAGAAACTTTTATCCTATGATATGTACTCCACGTTGAAACTGCTTTATCTTAACCAATCACAAAGATGCTTTTCCACAAAAGGAATGTGCAACCTACTTCTAAAAAACAATGCTTTTCATCTCTCAATCAGGTATCGTTTTGTATGGCAAAAAAAAGTAGTTCCCCATCTTTAAACATATCTCTTATTCTACGAAGGAACTGCATGAGCTACAAAATGCTAGTGTGGATTGTAGGACATAGCTATGTTTTCAGTTGCAAAAGGTATGCAGAACACAGACGTATTGACTTAGACCTAGGTTTACAAAATGTGGACATTAAATGGTTTGCACAGAGAGGATTGAAGTGGCACCAAAATGCAACCTTTGGTTAAAACCTTTTTCACACCCTGACCTCATTATTGTGCATTGTGGTAGGAATGACCTAGGCACATTGACTGTGGTAGATTTCAAAATGCTTATGAAGAACACCTTTGGACAAATTATGTTACTTTTGCCTCAAACTGTCCTTGTGTATTCCAATATATGCCAAAGACAGAAGTGAAATGGTCAAACCAATTTTGTCATTAGATTAAAAAATCTAGGAAGAATGTCAACAAAGCTGTGTCTGCATACCTCAGAGACCATAGAATGGGGTCCATCTTGAATAACAACATATGTTTTGATATGACTGATATCTACAGAAGTGATGGAGTACACTTCACGGATCAAGGAAACAGAGTTTTACTGAATAACCTGAAGCTGGGCATCCACACCTACATGTAGCTCCAACTAATGAACACAAGGGCTCTTTTTAGAACCACCGTATAACTGACAACTTAGGCCCACTATTTTAGGACCAGGTAATGGCAACTCCTGGACCCTCACCAAAATGTATTCTCCACACAGCTGTGGTGCAGAGGACAGTGCATCTGACTTTGCAGCACAGAGCTCTCGCTTTGATCACCAGCTCTAGCGACAGCTTAGGATAGCACCATGTGACTCTGGGCCATAGCTCACTAAATTTCCACACCAGCCCTCAGCACCTGCAGACCCATACGAGTGAGTAGTTTGCACTTTACAAATACCGGATTGATTCAAAACAGCAGAATTGAACTTCACACTATTCTGTAGCACCCCCCAATCAACCTACAGACGTCACACTGTTTAAAACAAAAGTTCCTCCTAGTACGTATGCACACATGCTGACACTACTTGGACAGCTGTGCCGCAGTGGCCAGAAAACATGAGTTCAGAGCACTGGGCGCACGGTTTAAACCCCTGCTCCGACAGCAGCTGAGCTCAGCAACATGTGACTCTGGGCAATAGCTCACTTAATAGCTCACATAATTTCCACACCGGCCTACAGGGCCTTCAGACCCATAGAGGTGAGTAGTTTGCCCTTTACAAATACTGTATTGATTTACATTTGCACTACCTATATAACACCACCTAAGCACCATATACAAGTAACGTGTACCAAATAAAACTTCGTCCTACTACGTATAAAATATTGCTGACACTACTTGGACAGGTGTGGCACAGCACCCAGAGCACATTACTTCACAGCATAGGACACACAGTTTGGGCTCACGGTTTCATCCCTGAGTCCAGCAGCAGCCCAATTTAGCAGCATGACACTCTAGGCAATACCTCACTTAATTTCTGTACCCAGCAGTTTCAGACCGGTAGGGGTCAGTAGTTCAACGGCTTTATCCCCGAGTCCGCCATCAAACCCTTAGGAGTGAGTAGTTTGCACTTTACCAATACCGAATTGATTTGATAAGCACGGATTTACCTTCGCACTCCCTGTATCACACCCCCTAAGCACCATACACAAGTTACAATGTTTGAAACAAAAGTACCTCCGAATACATGCTGACACTACTTGGACAGATGTGGCACAGCGGCCAGAGCACATGACTTCACAGCATATGACACATAGTTTAATCCCTGAGTCCGGCAGCAGCTCACCTTAGTAGCATAAGCCTCTAGCCAATACCTCACTTAATTTACATAGCCCAGCACTTTCAGACCGGTAGGTATGAGTAGTTCGCTTCGCACCCCCTCTATAGCACACCTTAAACACCCCACAGAGGTTACAGTGCTCCTACCCTCCTCTTTCCTACTTTTGTTGCCCTTTTTTCCCCTTACTCGCTTTAACAGAATCACAAAATGGCTGCCAACACTTCCTAGTTGCAACCACTCGCAGCCAATAAGCAGCAAGCTCGTGCTCGTAATGCCTCAGCCAATCAGATGGCAGAATTCCCAAATATCGATATCTTAAAATTTCGATATTTCACCAAAACTACTGAATGGATTTACACCAAATAAACAAAAGCGTGCTTTCTAGACTAAGACCCTTCTCCCTTCCAAATGTGGGGTAATTCTGTTCACCCTTTCGACCTGTAGCCTTGTCCAAAGTTCCCTTTAGAAATTAACATGGATAAAATACGTTTTGGGACCCCCTTTTTCTCGGTCACCCCTTGACGAATCAACCCCAAACTTTCAACATAGGAGCTGATATGAACAAAGAATTCGTTTTGGAAATAAGCAAAACAAAAATGCTCTTCCTATGGAAACTTGGTCCTAACTATAACTACCTACTGGTATATGGTATATATATATATACATATATATTACCTACTGGCGGTCGCCAGTAGGTATATATAGTTAGGATTTTTTCTCTATGGGTTTTTTGAAAATTCTATGTCTAATAACTTTGGCGTTTGTGGACGGAATTGGCTGAAATTTTCAGGAAAATGGCACATTTTGTTTCTGAGCAGCCCTTGAAAATTTGGGGGGGGTTCGTCCAGTGGGGGCCGAGAAAAAAGGGGGGTCCCAAAACGTGTTTTTAACATTGAGTTTTCCATAGGGCGGTTGGCCTCACTTTTAGCCCGAACGGCTGAATGGATTTGCACGAAACTTGGCAAAATTGTAGGGACTGGTAGCCCGATGTGCCTTTTGTAGGTCTCAATATATGTGCTCCAGTGGATTTTGAGAAATTAACGTTTAAAAAAAGATATATATCTGTAAGCGCGGACCAGGCAGCGCTCTGGTTCGCGGACTTTTCGCGCAACGGAGCTTTGTGAAGCGAAGCTGATTGGTTCTCCGGCGTCTGTCAACATTCCAAACAGTCCGTAGCGGCCGCCATCTTGTCTCTCGGTAGGATCGAGAGACAAGAGGAGGTCAAAACAAAGGGGGAAATAACTATAAGGGGGAATAGTAGATCCTCGCTGACCCCCTAGGTTTGATGTGGA
This sequence comes from Lissotriton helveticus, assembly GCF_964261635.1. Taxonomy (NCBI): domain Eukaryota; kingdom Metazoa; phylum Chordata; class Amphibia; order Caudata; family Salamandridae; genus Lissotriton; species Lissotriton helveticus. The sequence continues at coordinate 1,168,649,629 of NC_136057.1, forward strand.
GGTTTTAAAAGGGCCCCGCGGGGCAAAAAAAAAAAATAAAAATAATAATTGAACGGCTGAATGGATTTGCACGAAACTTGGCAAAATATTAGGGACTGGTAGCCCGATGTGCCTTTGCTAGGTCTCAATATATGTGCTCCAGTGGATTTTGAGAAATTAACGTTCAAAAAAAGATATATATCTGTAACAGCGCTCCGCTTCGCGTACTTTTCGCGTTACGGAGCTTTGCGAAGCTGATTGGTTCTCCGGCGTCTGTCAACATTCCAAACAGTCCGTAGCGGCCGCCATCTTGTCTCTCGGTAGGATTGAGAGACAAGAGGAGGCCAAAGCGAAGGGGGAAATGACCATAAGGGGGCATAGTAGATCCTTCCTGACCTCTTAGGTTTGATGTACCATTTTGCCAAGTTTGGTGTAATTCCGTTCAGCCATTCAGGCTGTAGACGTATGTAAATGTCCTATGGAAAATTGCATGGGGAAAACACATTTGAAAGTGTTGAAATTTAGAACCAATTAAAATGTTACTTTGGTTTTGTATTTGTGTGTGATGAAAGTTAATTGGTTATGTATATATGTCAAATGAGAGGAAACCACAGCCATTTTGTGATACTACTGTCTGAGGTACATTTGTGAGGAATTTTTGGTGGTGAATTTCTGGTGTTTGATTTACACAGTACTAACACTTCTGCTACTTTTAAAAAGGTGAGTTGTTAATTTGTAAGGGGAACTATGTTGTACACTTGAAGATAATTTGAAAAATGTTTTCTGTTATTTATTTGCAGTCCTTCTGTTATACTAAATACTTGATGAAGTTAGTTTTATATTATGTATTACTAAAAACGATAAATGAAAGTGATTATTTTTTTCTGCAATTTACAGCAAGCAATTTCAAAATAAAATGGCTCACAATGAAGAGACCGTGGCAATTTCTTTTGAATTGTCCACTACATTGATTGAAATTGAGAGCACCAATAATGAAATATTGTCACAAGGAGGACATGACTTGTATGATTCCATTAGATTGATTGAAATGGACAGCACCAAGAATGAAATATTGTCACAAGGAGATGACTTGAATGATTCCACTACATTGATTGAAATTGAGAGCACCAATAATGAAATATTGTCACAAGGAGGAGATGGCTTGTATGATTCCATTAGATTGATTGAAATGGACAGGACCAATAATGAAATATTGTCACAAGGAGGAGATGACTTGAATGATTCCACTACATTGATTGAAATTGAGAGCACCAATAATGAAATATTGTCACGAGGAGATGACTTGAATGATTCCACTACATTGATTGAAATGGACAGCACCAATAATGAAATATTGTCAGAAGGAGGAGATGACTTGAATGATTTTTTTGATCAATCTCTTGATGGCGAATTTATCGAGTGTTTGGAGACCATAGAGTTACAAGAATCATCATTGCAGACTTTTAATGAGGAGATTCCAGATGAGATGATTGAAGAGGAAATTACTGATGAGGACATGTTACTAGTTGTTTCAAATTTAGAAAATTCTGAAGAATAAATTTATATTTAGAAATCAAAAATTGTTTGAGACATTATTTATTTTTATTTTTAATTTATGAGGTTGTAGCGAAGTGATTGTAGTATAAAATGAGACTTATAGTATAGAGTGCAACATTTTTATGTTACATGGTAAGTTTACTCATATTTACTTCCCTTCTGCCACTATATTATCTCCAATGTGTATTTGACATGTCTTCTTCATCTCCGGCCTCCTTTCTCTCACTGTGTGTCTCCGATGCATCTTATCGCTGGTATTTTGTGTAATTACAGAAGAGAGTAAAATAAAATAGTTCGGAACGTGAAAAGGGGGCAAAGTAGAGTACTCCTCACCCCCTAGGCCTTTTTAGGCGGTCCCAAAAGGATCAGTTTCTGCTTTCCTGAGAGATTATGGTATGAGTTCCATATACCACAATAACTTGCATTACAACATGCAAGATATCTATCTCCTATTACCAACTTTTGGAGATATTCGCGCTAAGCGCGAATATCTCCAAAAAGTAACACCTGCCCTGAGCAGTTCTTAGCCATGTTATCCAATGGGAGGTGGATAACATGGCTAAGAGTATTAGCTCGGTAATGCATGAATATCGCTGAGTTTTTAGCGATATTCATGCATTGCGGCCGTTTATTATCGCATTTGCGATAAACCTTGATAATAGTAAGGTTTATCTTCGATAATTTCTGACGATGCTTAGTGGTAAAAAATTGGTTGGTAAGCATCGTTAGCGATAAATATCGCTTAACTTTGGTAATATGCCCCAACGTCTGTTAACGTTCGATTCGAAGGAAATGAGGAAGTGTTGAAAAACATTGTCTGCGCCATCTTGCCTTTTTTGAAATGCCACACTTTTGTCGTGCACGGCAGCCATTTTAGATGTCTTGACCAGACCCACTCTCTGCACGCTGTCGATTCGTAGCATGGCTCCTCACCCTCGTAAGCATCTCCCCCAGGCACTGGTCACCACCGCTCTCTGTCTTATGCATGGGCAATAAACCTCCCCCCATCTGCGCTGCTCTTCCCTGAGAATCACACTGTGCCCGCCCGACACCTCCCTTTCGCCCTATTCACTACCGCACCCTGTGACACTCCTCTTCCTCTGTGTCCGATTGTCCAGGCTATCAGCTAGCCCTGCAGATGTAGTTTATGGCCCCAGCTGTAAAGAATCACCCCTCTTCAAAGGAGTTATAGTAGATCAAGGCCCACACCCGATGAGATCCGTCACACCACACGTGTTCCTACTATCTGAAAACTATCCTGTATTGTGATTGGGGAGGGGACCGAGCCTGAAGCGGAAGATTCCAGGAATGACTCTTTGTACATCAAAGTTTTTACAATTATGTGTCACATAAAAAATATATAGCACTCCAACAAAGTAGTAGGAATATAAAACTTTAATAACATATAAATATATACAACAAAACAAAAACAGTAAAAACATTTAAACAACGAAGAGACCGTGGCAATTTCTTTTGAATTATCCAATAGATTTATTGAAATTGACAGCACCAATAATCAAATATTCTTGTCAGTAGCGGTCTGTTGTGCGAATAGTTCCAAGGCAGCAGAACGCGCTGAAATCTGGATGTCACGAAGGTGATGTCTAGCAAGTTGCCGCCCAGCAAATAACGGCGTGGGGCGCCGCGGGGGTGAGTGAGTCCAGTAGGCACCACAGCTATTCTTACCGGCATTGCAGAATTACTGCTGGGGACAATGCCTGTGCTGGAGCAGGGTCACAGCAGAAACAAAAAGGATTCTGTTGAAGATGTTGTTGGTTTTCAATTTGAAAACAGTTCTGGTGTCAACTGCTATGCTAATGTAGTGGTTAATGTTTTGTTTTCTCTAGAAAATGTAAAAGAGGGGGAGGCAGTCCAAAGTTCCGTTAAAAGGGCAAAGGAAAGGATCGGTGGTTTGAACTATCAGTCAAAAAGGGGAGGGGGTGCAACAATTTTTCCTACCGGGTCACACTGTGCTTTCACCGGAAGTGAGGTCTGCAGGATTCTAGTAATTCAAAGTGAGGCTGGCGCCGACGTCCCGCGGATACAGTTTCGTCACTCCACGGGTGATCATGGCAGTCATTCCCCATCGGGGGTGGGAGACTCCCGCGGCTCCTCTAGAATCTTCAAGGTCGTGGAGGACTACGGTGGTGGAGTCAACCAGTGACCGGGCCATTTCTTTATGCTGGGCCCGCTCTTGCCAGGTCGACCGCCATTTTGAGAGTTCGGTAGCTACTGGCGATCGCGGGGTCAAATGAGCGGACGGGCTACACCCTGCCGGGCGAGACGTTGCAGCATGGCCACAGTGGAAGAACTCTTTTCCGGGCGCCTGGACCGCTGAGGGTGCAGCTGGGAAGCCTCCACTGGGGAGGCGGGAGAGGCCTGTTCGCACCGTCTCTCCCTCCCAGTGCACCGCACGGCGTCTCGCTTGAGATTTGTTATGGTCGGACCAGGCGATGAGGACGAGGGGGGGGTCGGAGGCATGTGCAAGACATCCCCCCCCAGTGTTGTCGCAGCCATTATAAAAGAAAGAAGTGTCCCGTCCGTCTTCGGGCCGGGCTTCCGGTGGATGTCGGCCGGACGCCCCTGGCTCTGGCTCCATGAACGGGTTTCTTGGTTTATCGGCTGCAGCCGGATTCCGTCGGCCTCGGCCCCCCGACCGTTGGTGGCCGGACCGGAAGAGCATGTGGCGGGACTACCTGCAACTCTCAAGGGCCACCGCGGCCGGACTGGGAGAGAGAGGGGAGGGTCGAGGAGACATTCCCCCCCCTACAACTGTTCAGCGTTGTAAAGGCAATCCCCTGGCCGGGTCCCGCTGGTCTCGGCCTCTCCTCCGGCTACACCCTACGTTAGGATCTCCTGGCCGAGGCGTGGCAGCAGGACCTGCCTTATATGGGCTGCTCCCGGCTGGGCGTAGCCGGAACCCTGCCCCACCTTGGAAGTTTCCAGAGTGGGGGCGGATGTTCTACTGACTTGCATTTTCCCTAGTCTATCGATTTTTTTGGCGTGGCAGGCGGTGGGACAGCGAGGGGTGATTTGGTTTCTGTTACTGTTTTTCTGGTCTCTCACCACTGGCATATTTTAACGTTTTCTTGTTTCTAGGACATTAATAGGTTTTATCATTACGTTATGTTATCGTTTCTTTGTTCGTTGTTTAATAAAAGTTCATGTTCATCAGTGGCCTACTGATTTTCGTTTTCCTATTCTTTTCTTTCCAGGTTGTTTCATGCTAAAGTTTCTGTTAACAGGATACAGTGATCACTTCGTTATTATTGCATATGTCCTTTTCACTAGGGGTGCTCTCTGGTCGGGCCAGATGACGTATGTCTAGTAAATGGTCCGGGTGAAACAGGTGCATCAATCAGTGGGGAGTAGATAGGCATGACAGATTACAACGGGGGAGAAAGGTCCGCATTACGTACCCTTTCACTACTTGCAAAGATTTTCCTACGTTTATTTGCAAACAGGGAATACCTCCAAAAAGAACTAATTCCCAAACAGTCAATGTTCGGACAATCAATCAATCAATGAGGAATGAAATAGGTACGACGTGTTAAAGGCTTGCGTTACCTACCCTTCACTATCTGCAAAGGGAGAGAGAATATTCCTATTCTTCCTCGTTTGCAGGCAGAGAAGATCCTTAAGAGAATTAACATCGAACAATTCAATGCTCGATTGAAACAATCAACAAGGGGTACTGTGAACACAAATGAACGCCGCTTATGTACATACGCATTGCTATTTTCAACAGGTTGTTCCTAATGTTTCTATTTTAGCGAGGTCAAAAAGAGATCCCATTAGTGGCCTACTGATTTTGCTCGATTCCTTTTGTTTTTTTACACGATTTTTCGCTATCTGCAAAGACTAAACAGAGTATTGCGACTCTGTGCTTGTTTGTAAATAGAGAATGAACCAAAGAGAACAATCAATCAAATGGAGAGAGAAGCAGGCACGACGGATTACAAAGGGGGAAAGGGCTGCGTTAACTACCCTTCACTATCTGCAAAGAGAGAGTACTCCTAATAGAAATGAGGGGTGGGGGGCAGCAATCAAAGCAGATCAGTGTGCATAAACACGAAAAAAAAAATTCTTACCACGTACTTGACATTCGACAGCTTATGATATTTGCTATTAAAAAACCATTGAAATTCACTGAAAAAACCATAGGTTATAGACCATATATAGTTAGGAATTAGCATTTACAAAACCTTGAAAATTCACTGAAAAAACCATAGGTTATAGACCATATATAGTTAGGAATTAGCATTTAAAAAACCTTATTTTACTCACACAAAACCATTGAAATTCCATATATAGTTAGTTGCACTAACTATATATTGCGCACCCGCAATCCACTGCTGATGATGTCACATATTACATCATTCATGACATGGTCAGTGACATCACTGATGACATCACTGATGACATCTCAAATGACATCACTGATGACATCTCATTTGACATCAATGACCACATCACTGATGATATCATTCATGTGACAATACAATGCATCTCCTCACATTTTAATATAACCTCTGTTTCACCCAGTGTTAAAAACAGAGTATAATTTTTGAAACCATTGACACACCAATACTAGTTACTACATACGTACTCACTGATTCCTACGTCTACACACACATTCACTCATTCACCCATACAATCATTCATACATACAATCACTCATGTTTACAACACAATCATATGCACTCATACACCTATACAGACACTCACACTCTGCCACTCATCCATGGAGTTACTCACACACCTAGTCAGTCCTGTAAAGAATCAATCACACTTCCATTTTCTACTCTATACAGTTAAACATAGAGCACCTTACGTTTTCAACCATATACTAACACATACTTACTCTCTTATACAATCATTGATACAAGTACACATTGATCTGTACAGAGTCACACACCTCCCATCCAGCCACACACACACTCAGTCTCCCATGCAAATACTTGGGCAATCAATCAATAACCCATATAGTTACTCATATAGCTACTGATCAACACATGCAGCAGTTTACAGAACAACAGACATAATGATGCACAAATTAAGACAGTTTAGTCACTAACCCATGCACTCAGTGAGACACATTTAATCACTCACTCATACATTCAGTCATGCACCTACTAAATCCTTCGTCCAGACACTTATACATCCACTCATTCTTCAATATGTAAGACATATTTTAACTTTACAGAAACATAGTCACTGGATGTTGTCATCAGTGATGTCACTGACCATGTCATGAATGATGTAATATGTGACATCATCAGCAGTGGATTGCGGGTGCGCAATATATAGTTAGTGCAACTAACTATATATGGAATTTCAAAGGTTTTGTGTGAGTAAAATAAGGTTTTTTAAATGCTAATTCCTAACTATATATGGTCTATAACCTATGGTTTTTTCAGTGAATATATATATATATATATATATATTCACTGAAAAAACCATAGGTTATAGACCATATATAGTTAGGAATTTGCATTTACAAAACCTTGAAAATTCATTCACTGAAAAAACCATAGGTTAGAGACCATATATAGTTAGCTGGACATTTTATTGACATAAAACCAATGAAATTCCATATATAGTTAGTTGCACTAACTATATATCGCGCACCCGCAATCCACTGCTGATGATGCCACATATTACATCATTCATGACATGGTCAGTGACATCACTGATGACATCACTGATGACATCTCAAATGACATCTCAAATGACATCACTGATGACATCATGACACACCAATACCAGTTACTACATACGCACTCACTGATTCCTACGTCTACACACACATTCACTCATTCACCCATACAATCACTCATACATACAGTCACTCATTATTACAACACTATCATATGCACTCATACACCTATGCAGACACTCACACACTGCCACTCATCCATGGAGTTACTCACACACCTAGTCAGTCCTGTAAAGAATCAATCACACTTCCATTTCCTCATCTATACAGTTAAACACAGAACACCATACTTCAGTGACATCACTGATGACATCACTGATGACATCTCAAATGACATCACTGATGACATCTCAAATGACATCACTGATGACATCATCTAGTGTCTGTGTGTTTTTGTAAAGTTTAAATATGTTTTACATATTGAAGAATGAGTGGATGTATGGAAGACTGAGTGTGTGTGTGGCTGGCTGGGAGGTGTGTGACTCTGTGCATATCAATGTGTACTTGTATCAGTGATTGTATAAGAGAGTAAGTATGTGTTAGTATATGTGTGAAAAGTATGGTGTTCTGTGTTTAACTGTATAGATGAGGAAATCGAAGTGTGATTGATTCTTCACAGAACTGACTAGGTGTATGAGTGCATATGATAGTGTTGTAATAATGAGTGACTGTATGTATGAGTGATTGTATGGGTGAATGAGTGAATGTGTGTGTAGACGTAGGAATCAGTGAGTGCGTATGTAGTAACTGGTATTGGTGTGTCATGATGTAATCAGTGATGTCATTTGAGATGTCATCAGTGATGTCATTTGAGATGTCATCAGTGATGTCATCAGTGATGTCACTGAAGTATGGTGTTCTGTGTTTAACTGTATAGATGAGGAAATGGAAGTGTGATTGAATTTTTTACAGGACTGACTAGGTGTGTGAGTAACTCCATGGATGAGTGGCAGTGTGTGAGTGTCTGCATAGGTGTATGAGTGCATATGATAGTGTTGTAATAATGAGTGACTGTATGTATGAGTGATTGTATGGGTGAATGAGTGAATGTGTGTGTAGACGTAGGAATCAGTGAGTGCGTATATAGTAACTGGTATTGGTGTGTCATGATGTCATCAGTGATGTCATTTGAGATGTCATCAGTGATGTCATTTGAGATGTCATCAGTGATGTCATCAGTGATGTCACTGACCATGTCATGAATGATGTAATATGTGACATCATCAGCAGTGGATTGCGGGTGCGCAATATATAGTTAGTGCAACTAACTATATATGGAATTTCATTGGTTTTATGTCAATAAAATGTCCAGCTAACTATATATGGTCTCTAACCTATGGTTTTTTCAGTGATTTTTCAAGGTTTTGTAAATGCAAATTCCTAACTATATATGGTCTATAACCTATGGTTTTTTCAGTGAATTTCATTGGTTTTTTAAAAGCTAATATCTATAGCTGTAAAATATGTTCTTTATTACGTGACGTATCACGTAGCCACGTGAGACGCCTCATGACGCGTCGCATAACCGTGACGTATCGGCTCTGCAGCGCAAACAAAACCCGTAACGTAAGCGTGCCGGAGCACGCTTACAGATATATATATTTTTTTAAACCTTAATTAGACAAAATCCACACGTGCACATATCTTGAGGCCTTGCAAAGGCACATCAAACAAACAGTCCCTACAATTTTGCCAAGTTTGCTGGAAATCTATTCCCTTAATTTTTTTTTTACTGTTTCTCTTGGTTTTCCCCTTGTTACGCTTACCGGGACGCTACCCGGTACGCGAACCGGACGCTCCAAAAACACAAGATGGCGGACTCCCGTTACGCTGCGGTTAGCTGCCCGGTTCGCGTACCGGGAAGCGCCTCTACCGCGAAAAATCGCAGGGGACTTTAATATCCCCCTCATCAATCCTAGGGGGTCAGGAGGGGTTTACCTTGCCCGCTTTCCTTCATTTCCCCCTTTTTTTTTCACCACATCTTGTCTCTCGAACCTACCGAGAGACAAGATGGCGGCCGCTCCGGACTGTTTACAATGTTGACAGCTACGCTGCCGGTTAGCTGCCCGGTTAGCTGCCCGGTGAGCTGCCCGGTTCGCGTACCGGGACGCGCCTCTACGGCGTAAAATCGCAAAAAATAAAATTTTTATTTTTTGACCCGCGGGGCACTTTAATATCCCCCTCATCAATCCTAGGGGGTGTCAAGAGTGGTCTACCTTGCCCCCTTTCCTTCATTTCCCCCTTCGTTTTTCACCACATCTTGTCTCTCGATCGTACCGAGAGACAAGATGGCGGCCGCTCCGGACTGTTTAGAAAGTTGACAGACACCGGAGAGCCAATCAGCTTCGCTTCGCGAAGTTCCGTTACGCGTCAGGTACGCGAACCGGGGCGCTAACCGGAGCGCTGTCACAGATATATATATTTTTTTAAACGTTAATTTCTCAAAATCCACTGGAGCACATATATTGAGACATAACAAAGGCACGTCGGGCAAACCATATCTACAATTTTGCCAAGTTTCATGTAAATCTATACAGCCGTTCGAGCTAAAAGTGAGTCCAACCGCCCTATGGAAAAATGAATGGGAAAAACGCGTTTTGGGACCCCCCTTTTTTCTCGGCCCCCCCTTGACGAAACCCCCCCAAATTTTCAGGGGCTGCTCAGAAACAAAATGTGCCATTTTCCTGAAAATTTCAGCCAATTCCGTCCACAAACGCCAAAGTTATTAGACATAGAATTTTCAGAAATCCCATAGAGAAAAAATCCTAACTATATATACCCACTGGCTATCGCCAGTAGGTAATATACATATATAAACATACATAATCTGCATATCTATATAAATATAAATGCATGCATACATATACATATGCATGTTATTTACATGAAAGTTTTAAAAACACTAATAAAAGCAAAGCTAAAAAGCCACCTCATTACAAACAGAATGGCTTTAACTTAAACGAGGGCGAGATCTATTGCATTTTCAATGCTTGTTTACTTTGGTTCTATCAAGAAGGCATTCAGATGTGTCACACATTTGCCATAAATTCTGAATGTTAGCACTCTAGTTGCTCATTAGATCACTGTAGTAAAGCTAGTGCTCACCAGGGAAGTCTGCTGCTAATCATGGTTTGCAGCCATTTTCCCGCATTTTTTATCCCGCAGACTTTCAGTCCGCATACCATTATCCCGCAAGGTCATTGACCTCGCATACCATTATCCCGCATTTTTTCAAAACGCATGTGCATTTATCGCGCATGCCTTTACAAAGAATTACGTTTTAAAGGCATGTATGGTAAATGCATTTGCGTTGTGAAAACCACGATGACGAGAGAGGTAAGTGGGTTTGTGTTAATTTTTTCGTGGGTTAGTGATTGTGTAGTGTAGTGTAGTGTTGTGTAGTGTAGTGTTGTGTTAGTGTAGTGTAGAGTTGTGGTGGTTGTTTAGTGTAGGGTCATGCTGGGGGTAGTGTTTTAGGGTTTAGGGTTGTGTTGTAGTGTTTGCGTAGTGTAGGGTCATGCTGGGGGTAGTGTTTTAGAGTTTAGGGTAGTGTTGTAGTGTTTGCGTAGTGTAGGGTCATGCTGGGGCTAGTGTTTTAGGGTTTAGGGTAGTGTTGTAGTGTTTGCGTAGTGTAGGGTCATGCTGGGCGTAGTGTTTTAGGGTTTAGGATAGTGTTTGCGTAGTGTAGGGTCATGCTGGGGGTAGTGTTTTAGGGTTTTGGGTAGTGTTGTAGTGTTTGCGTAGTGTAGGGTCATGCTGGGGTGTAGTATTTTAGGGTAGTTTGCGTAGTGTAGGGTCATGCTGGGGGTAGTGTTTTAGGGTTTTGGGTAGTGTTGTAGTGTTTGCGTAGTGTAGGGTCATGCTGGGGGTAGTGTTTTAGGGTTTTGGGTAGTGTTGTAGTGTTTGCGTAGTGTAGGGTCATGCTGGGGTGTAGTGTTTTAGGGTTTTGGGTAGTGTTGTAGTGTTTGCGTAGTGTAGGGTCATGCTGGGGTGTAGTGTTTTAGGGTTTTGGGTAGTGTTGTAGTGTTTGTGTAGTGTAGGGTCATGCTGGGGGTAGTGTTTTAGGGTTTTTGGGTAGTGTTGTAGTGTTTGCGTAGTGTAGGGTCATGCTGGGGGTAGTGTTTTAGGGTTTTAGTGTTTTAGGGTTTTGGGTAGTGTTGTAGTGTTTGCGTAGTGTAGGGTCATGCTGGGGGGTAGTGTTTTAGGGTTTTGGGTAGTGTTGTAGTGTTTGCGTAGTGTAGGGTCATGCTGGGGGTAGTGTTTTAGGGTTTTGGGTAGTGTTGTAGTGTTTGCGTAGTGTAGGGTCATGCTGGGGGTAGTGTTTTAGGATTTAGGGTAGTGTTGTAGTGTTTGCGTAGTGTAGGGTCATGCTGGGGGTAGTGTTTTAGGGTTTAGGGTAGTGTTGTAGTGTTTGCGTAGTGTAGGGTCATGCTGGGGGTAGTGTTTTAGGGTTTAGGGTAGTGTTGTAGTGTTTGCGTAGTGTAGGGTCATGGTGGGGGTAGTGTTTTAGGGTTTAGGGTAGTGTTGTAGTGTTCGCGTAGTGTAGGGTCATGCTGGGGGTAGTGTTTTAGGGTTTAGGGTAGTGTTGTAGTGTTTGCGTAGTGTAGGGTCATGCTGGGGTGTAGTGTTTTAGGGTTTTGGGTAGTGTTGTAGTGTTTGCGTAGTGTAGGGTCATGCTGGGGGTAGTGTTTTAGGGTTTAGGGTAGTGTTGTAGTGTTTGCGTAGTGTAGGGTCATGCTGGGGGTAGTGTTTTAGGGTTTAGGGTTGTGTTGTAGTGTTTGCGTAGTGTAGGGTCATGCTGGGGGTAGTGTTTTAGGGTTTAGGGTTGTGTTGTAGTGTTTGTGTAGTGTAGGGTCATGCTGGGGGTAGTGTTTTAGGGTTTAGGGTAGTGTTGTAGTGTTTGCGTAGTGTAGGGTCATGCTGGGGTGTAGTGTTTTAGGGTTTTGGGTAGTGTTGTAGTGTTTGCGTAGTGTAGGGTCATGCTGGGGGTAGTGTTTTAGGGTTTAGGGTAGTGTTGTACTGTTTGTGTAGTGTAGGGTCATGCTGGGGGTAGTGTTTTAGGGTTTAGGGTAGTTTAGTTGTTTAGTGTATGCTAAAGGCATATTCGTTCTAAAAGTTTTCGTTATTTTAATTTGCGGCCTAATAGTACATGCGGGATTTTTTTTGCGGACTGATGGTATGCGGGATTTCGTCATATATTCGCTAATCATACTTTCTATGGCAAAATGAACCCCCTCATTTTGTTCCTTTTTAAATTAAATGTTTTAAGAGTTACCACTTTATTCCAATCAAGATGGCTTCAGGTGTGCCATACCTTTGTAATAAGTAGGACTGTTAGCACTCTAGTTGTTCTTTAGAACACTCTGGGACATTCTGTCATTGGGCTATAGTTGGGCTACATCTGGCTGATATTTGGGCTACATTTGTTTTTTTTGTCTCTGGTGGCCATCTTTGGGCTACATTGGGCTACATTGGGCTACATTGGGCTACATTTGGGCTCCAACATATATATAGCCCAATGTAGCCCAATATATATTTTTCAAAGTTAATTTTCGTAAAAACCACTGGAGCCTATATCTTGAGACATAGCAAATGCACAACGGGCTACCAGTCCCTACAATTTTGCCAAGTTTGGTGTAAATCCATTCAGCCGTTCAGGCTAAAAGTGAGGCCAACCGCCCTATGGAAAATTGCATGGGAAAAACACGTTTTGGGACCCCCCTTTTTTCTCGACCCCCCCTTGACGAAACCCCCCCAAATTTTCAGGGGCTGCTCAGAAACAAAATGTTCCATTTTCCTGACAATTTCAGCCAATTCTATCCTCAAACGCCAAAGTTATTAGACATAGAATTTTCAAAAATCCCATAGGGAAAAAATCCTAACTATATATACCTACTGGCGACCGCCAGTAGGTAATATATATATATATATATATATATATATATAATATATATATATATATATATATATATATATATATATATATATTACCTACTGGCGGTCGCCAGTAGGTATATATAGTTAGGATTTTTTCCCTATGGGATTTTTGAAAATTCTATGTCTAATAACTTTGGCGTTTGTGGACGGAATTGGCTGAAATTTTCTGGAAAATGGAACATTTTGTTTCTGAGCAGCCCTTGGAAATTTGGGGGGGTTTCGTCAAGGGGGGGCCGAGAAAAAAGGGGGGTCCCAAAACGTGTTTTTAACATTGAGTTTTCCATAGGGCGGTTGGCCTCACTTTTAGCCCGAACGGCTGAATGGATTTCCATGAAATTTGGCAAAATTGTAGGGACTGGTAGCCCGATGTGCCTTTTCTATGTCTCAATATATGTGCTCCAGTGGATTTTGAGAAATTAACGTTTAAAAAAAGATATATATCTGTAAGCGGCGCTCCGGTCCGCGGACCTTAAGCGTACCGGAACTTCGCGTAGCTAAGCTGATTGGCTCTCCGGTGTCTGTCAACATTCTAAACAGTCCGGAGCGGCCGCCATCTTGTCTCTCGGTAGGATTGAGAGACAAGAGGAGGCCAAAACAAAAGCGAAAATGACCATAAGGGGGCATACTAGATCCTCCCTGACCCCCCTAGGTTTAATGTGGAGGTTTTAAAAGGGCCCCTTTTTTTTTTTGCGTGGGGAGCGCCCGGTCCGCGAACCGGGAAGCGTTCTGGGCAGCGTACTGCAATGAAAAATGAATGATAGACTTTTCAAATGCTGTATGTTAATTGATTGTTGTTTTTGTTGATTATTTTTTATTTTTTTTATTTTTTAAACATTTTTTTATTGTGATTGTGTTTCATAATTTATTAAACTTTCTAACATTTCATTGTCAGAAATTTCATAATTATCATGGAATATACATTGTAGTCTCTGAGGGTGTAAAATGTCCTCATTTGCAAGGAGGTTATCTACTGCTTGTACACATTGCAGTAGTTCATTGTCCCAAGTTTCATCGAAAAATTCAATGTCAATTTGATCAATTGTATCAATCAATTCTTGGCTGCTCTCTTGCAGGTCCATTTCAAAAGAAACTTGGTTTTCGCCTTCCATTTTGCCTGAAATTTGGATTAAAAAAATATATACTAGTAGAGATAGGGCAATGTTGGGAATAATTTTAAATAGGCATTTATTATCAGTGAATTTATCTTTGGGCAGTGTATAGTATCAGAGTGGAAGTAGGAATATAAAAAAGTGTATGTGATTTAACGTAAGTAAATTCATAATTATACAAGAGAAGCCTAACTCCATCCATAACTATAACAGAGAAGTCTCTCTAAATCTATAACTACTACAGAGGGATAGTATATATCTATCAGAAAAAGTTTACCATATTAACTTATAGTGCACAATATACTTCAGTTTTAAAAATAAAAACTTACCTTTAGAAAGAAGTTGAAGGAATTAGTGAAAATACTATTGAAATGTACAGCAAGAAGTAGTAGTCAAAATGGCTGTGTTTTCTTCTCTTCCTTTATATATATTCAGGTATATAACCAATGAAATGTCAGGTAAAAAAAGTAGAAAATGAAAGTAACATTTTCATTGGTTTTCAATTCCAACACTTCAGATGTGTTTTGTGAAGTAATTTACCTCAGGGTATTTAGAGAGGTCTACAGGCTAAATGACTAAATGGAATTCCAATCAAATTTGTGAAAATGGTAGGGATTGGTATGTAGTATGAGCTAATCTATATTTGGTGAAATTGTCTCCAGTGGCTTTTCTGTGAACTACTTTCCCACCTTTTTTGATGGTGCGCTTCCCAGGGAGCGACCCGGTAAGCGTACCGTTGAGCGCCCCGGTTCGCGAACCTTAAGCGTTCCGGGAGTCCACCATTTTGTGTTTCGGTCGAATTAAGATACAAGATGGAGGGCAAATAATGTTCAGAATGGGTAGAAGGGGGCACGGTAGAGTTATCTTGACCCCCTAGGTTTTCTGAGGGTGGCTGAGGAGGCTTATATGTGCGAAAAAAAAACATTTTTAAAAAAAAATTCGCGAGGTTAGCTCCCGGTTCGCGTACCGGGTAGCGCCCCAGGGAGCGTACTTTGTTGGAAATTAGTGAAAAATGTTAGAGTAAAATAATAATTGTGAGTGATCAGATGTAGGGTAGCTCTGAGAAGAGCTTTTGGGTTTATGGTACATTTAGGTACTTATAAATAGGTACCAATGCACATTCTTAAATTCAGAGTGAAAACTCTGTTGCCCTCATCTGAGAAGTGAACTCCATCTCCTCTGTAGATATCTTGCATGTAGTAACGCAAGTTATTGTTGTACAGGGAGCCCATTCCATGGTCTCTCATGTAAGCTGAAACAGATTTGTTTACATGCTTCCTCGACTTCTCAATTTGTGGACAAAATTGGTTTGACCACCTCCATTTCTGTCTTTGGCATATATTTGAATATACCAAGGCAGTCTGAGGAAAAAGTGCCATCAATTGCTCAAAGGTGTCCTTTAAAAGCATTTCCAGACCTACACCAGTCAAAGTGCCCAAGTCATTACCTCCACAGTGCACAATTAACAGGTCAGGTTTGGGCAAATGCATAAAGGTTTTCACCAATGGTATCAATTGGTGACATTTTAATCCTCTGTGGCCAAACCACTTAATTTCCACATCTTGTAAATTGAGGTTAGGTAATTTCCTGTTTTCAACGTACCTTTGAGCCCAGTGAATATAACTATGTCCAACAATCCAGACAGAAAACATGGTGAGAGAAGGTTCTCCTGCAGTCAGATGAAGTGTGGCAATGAAATGGCAGTTGAAAAAATGAGAGTTTAAAATGAAAAAAACTGTGGAGTTTCTGTGTTCATGAAGCAGTAACAGTGATTGGTGGATTTTGATTGCTGAAAACAGAAAGTTAGGGTGCACGGATGTGTTCTTTGAAAGATGTATTTTGAATGGTCAATAAAAAATCATTAAATGAAAGAATGCACTGGATATGCAGGTGCACTGAGAGTTCAGAGTTCAATTGCAACAAAGTTGTGTGAACTTGCAAACACCAGAAGTCTTCCAAGAGGTGGTTGCCATGCAGAAAAGGCAGAAAGGGCAGAGGGGGGAAGGGTTTTCATTTGAAAAAAAGTGAGGGAAGAGTTTTGATTGGGTGACATGAGAGATATGTGTGAAGAATTACAGCATTTCTGTGCTTTTGATAGCTGCAGACTCTGGAGTGCATACCTTTTGCTCTGCTGAAGACAAATTGGTGTGTTTCTGAGACTGTTTTCAAACTCAAAGTATTTGCTAAGGTGAGAAAATATTTCTTTAATTTAGATAGAGAATAGTGTGCTTTTAGGAGAAAATTATGAATTATGTGGCGCAAATTGCTTGTAAATATGCTCCCACATGTGCATGGAAAATTTAGATTTTGAATGTTTGTGTTACATAGCCATGTTAAAAGTGATACAAACATGCTGCAAAGGCAATCAAAAAACGCTTTTATGTGTCTTAAGGACATTTTAAGTAATTTTCCCATGTGCAGTGTTTTGAAATTATGATTTGAAAATCGTTTTTGGGGAAAAGGAATTGTTTTTAAATTTATGACAAGGACATAATGGTGTATGCTTCTTTATACGGCAATTGACTGTCCCTGATGTTATTTTTCCCATTTTAATGTAAGACCTTTCTCTGTGGCGCAAGTTGCTTGTAAATATGCTCCGACCTGTGCATGGGAAATTTAGATTTTAAATGTTTGTGTTACATAGCCATGTTAAAAGTGACCCAACCATGCTGGAAAGGCAATAAAAAAACACTTTCATGTGTCTTAAGGACATTTTAAGTAATTTCCCTGTGGGCAGTGTTTTCAAATTATGAATTGAAAATCGTTTTTGAGGTAAAGGAATGTTGTTAAAATTTATGTGTGCCATATGTCCACAAATTTCGTTTTCAGGGGTGCAGCAGGGTGTTCTTGAGACACCCCTGCACCTTTGGAAAAATTCCTAATTTGCGATGAGCTAATTGCTAATCGCAAATTGCACCTTCATTCTTATGGGCCTCCTGCTCCATGGAAATGAATGGGTAATTTGCAATTAGCAATTTGCTCATCGCAAATTAGGAATGGTAAAGAATTGCCATTTATTCCTTAAAATTCGCTATTTTGGAAATGCAAAATAGTTATATGATACATATGGCGGTTGATGTCTAACAAGATAAGAAGCTTAGGGATACATTTATGATGACTGGCGCAATGAAGTGGACATCACTTACTTCATTGGTAGAGCTTTACATGTATTATGTCCTCTGTATTCTTCATCAAGCGTAACTTTAATCTGCAATCCTGAGTAGGCCTCACCTTAAACAAACCTCTGGATAGGCCACACCCTATCGTCATCCTGAATTAATCATTTAAAATGCTAGGGACAGATTTATGATAGGTGTATGCCTCTTTTGCGCCACTTACAAAACACTGTCCACGGGGAAATGACTTAAAATGTCCTTAAGACACATGAATGTGTTTTTTTTAAAGCGTTTGCAATTTTTTGGGGTGACTTTTAACATGGCTATGTGACTCAAACAGTCAAAATCTAAATTCACCATGCACAGGTGGGAGCATATTTACAAGGAATGTGCTCCATGGGGAAAGGTCTTGTAATGTAATATGGGAAAAATGACATCAGAGACACTGAAATGCCTTATAGAGAAGCATACACCATTATGTCCTTGTCATAAATTTGCAAACCATTACTTTTCCCCAAAAACGATTTTCAAATCATAATTTGAAAACACTGCACATGTGGAAATTACTTAAAATGTCCTTAATTCAAAATTTGCTATTCCTTATTTTGCGATTGCACTGAAGGATTTGCAAATTTTGCGATTCCTTAAATGCAATGTATCAAACAAAAAATATGTAAAAAATGATATTAAGGATTTGGAAACTACCACCAACTTCTAGTTTGTGGTAATTTGCGAATTCTTTTCAAAAAGCATTTTTTTCCAAAAAACAAAAGGTGCCATATGACGCCTATACATGTCCTTAGGGCATGTATGTGTGCCATATGCCCCCAAAATTCTTTTTTCAGGGGTGTAGCAGGGTGTTCTTGAGATACCCCTGCACGCTTGAAAAAAGTTCCTATTTTGTGATGAGCTTATGATGACTGGCGCAATAAAGTGGACATTACTTACTTCATTGGTAGGCCTTTACATGTATTATCTCCTCTGTATTCTTCATCAAGCGTAACTTTAATCTGCAATCCTGAGTAGGCCTCACCTTAAACAAACCTTTGGATAGGCCACACCTTATTGTCATCCTGGATTAATCATTTAAAATGCTAGGGACAGATTTATGATAGGTGTATGCCTCTTTTGTGCCACTGTGCGTCACTTTTATGATGCAGCGGCGGTGCTAATTTGCAATTAGCAATTTGCTCATTGCAAATTAGGAATGGTAAAGAATTGCTATTTATTCCTTAAAATTTGCTATTTAGGAAATGCTAAATAGTTTGATGGTACATATGGTGGTTCATCTGTAACAAGATAAGAAGATTAGGGATACATTTATGATGACTGGCGCAATAAAGTGCACATTACTTACTTCATTGGTAGGCCTTTACATGTATTATCTCCTCTGTATTCTTCATCAAGCGTAACTTTAATCTGCAATCCTGAGTAGGCCTCACCTTAAACAAACCTCTGGATAGGCCACACCTTATCGTCATCCTGGATTAATCTTTTAAAATGCTAGGGACAGATTTATGATAGGTGTATGCCTCTTTTGTGCCACTGTGCGTCACTTTTATGATGCAGCGGCGGTGCAAAAGATTTGCTATGAGGCGACAACATTACAAATTGATGCATTTAGGCAGATATGTCATGGTGTAAAAAAAACGTACCACATGAAACCGATGCAGCAGTGATGCAAAAGATGCACCATGTCGCAAGACAGGCCTCACTTGGGGCCATATGTATTAAGCTAATTAGCATTCGCAAAGATCAAAATTCTACGAATTTCGGCCTTTGCAAATGTTAATTAGACAAATGGTATGTATCAAACAAGTTTGATGCAAAATAAGGAGTAGCAAAATTTGCTATTCCTTATTTTGCAATTGCACTGAAGGATTTGCAAATTTTGTGACTACTTAAATGCAATGTATCAAACAAAAAATATGTAAAAAATGACATTAAGGATTTAGAAACTATTGTGGTAAATTGGTGGTAATTTGTGAATTCTTTTCAAAAAGCTTTTTTTCAAAAAAACAAAAGGTGCCATATGACGCCAACACATGCCCTTAGGGCATGTATGTGTGCCATATGCCCCCAAATTTCTTTTTCAGGGGTGCAGCAGGGTGTTTTTGAGACACCCCTGCACCCTTGGAAAAATTCCTAATTTGTGCTGAGCAAATTGCTAATCGCAAATTAAACCTTCATTCCTATGAGCCTCCTAGCCCATGGAAATGAATGGGTAACTTGAAATTAGCAATTTGCTCATTGCAAATTAGGAATGGTAAAGAATTGCTATTTATTCCTTAAAATTTGCTATTTAGGAAATGCAAAATAGTTTCATGCTACATATGGCGGTTCATCTGTAACAAGATAAGAAGCTTAGGGATAGATTTATGATGACTGGTGCATCACCAGGGATGTGTCAGTCATCCTGCGCCGCTGTTCCGCCACCCATGGTGTGCTGCATTTAGAATACGGGGCATCATGGGGCAAAAATGGCACAGATGCGTGACGTATCTGTGCTGTAAAGGTGGTGATTGCTGGAGTTGTATCGCAAGTGCGATGCAGCTCAAGCAAGGCTCAGGGGTGCCCCATCTCCACAATGTTGCGTCAAGACCTATGCCTGCTTAAAGCAGGCGCAGGGTTTTGACGAAGCTTTCTCCTATCTGATTGTAAATACGGCACACCATGGGTGGCAGAGTAGTGGTGCACGTTAACTGGTGCATGCCTGGGGATGTGCCATTTAACATAAATCTGCCCCTTTACATTTAAGTATGTGCAGGACACACAGAGTCGGTGAGGCTTATCCAAGGTTAAGAAGAGATGAGTCCTGTTCACTGAAAATTTAGACATAGTCTTCACCTGCTCAGCATTGCTGGACATGGCTAAATAATAGCTGCAAAATATTACTCTTGTTAAACAATTTTACTATTATAATCTCTGAGATTCGTCTCTTACTCTGCAACATCTCATTGTTGTTATCTTTCTTTAAAGATAAAGACAACATCAACATGAGCGACAATCTGCAATCAGTTGATTTTGACCTCATCATTGAACTTGTAATTGAAACATCAGTGGATGTTGATCCCTTGGATGATTTAAATCCTGAGGATGAAGAAGAGCGTGATGAGGATGCAGATTTGTCCGAATTATATGACATAGGATGGGAAGCTGACCTGCTTGAGCCTATGGAAATATAAACATTTATTTTTAAAATTTATAGTTAATAAAAAGTAAAAAGGTAAACCGTTTAATTTAAAAATAAAGACACCTTCAAAAGCAGGTTATGTGTAGTGTCTTCAATAAAATATTAAAATATGCTCTTAAAATTAGATCAGATTCACATATAAAATAGCACAGGTAACATAAATATAAATGTCATTTCTTTTCTGCTATTTCTGTATTGTAAATTTGCAAGGACTAAAAAATCTTCTATTTAAAATGTCAAGTAGTGTGTTAAGTTTTTGATCACTGTTATTGTTTTACTGTTTGGTAATAATGGTTAATAACATTTTTTATTATATTTTACCACAGATTCAACTGCAGATCATTTCAAGATTTCACCATGCCAACAATAGAAAGACAGAGAAAGGCTGCAAAACGTCAAAGACAGCAGGTGAAAGAAAATAAGCAGCAGTCCTCTAACAAAAAGATTTGTCAAGTCACGAAGAAAGCACCGGGTAAGAGCACAAAATATTTCATAAGAAATATGTGTAGTAAAAAAAATATTACTACGGAAAATGTTTCAGTCCATAAAACGAGAAGGAATTCAAATGGAAAGGAAAGGCCAATTAAAAATGTTACTGCTAGAGCAAGAGATAACTTTGTGCATGATAGTAGAAGGAAACAACAGTTTAGGGAGATTCGTAAACGAATGTTCCGCAACAGGATAATTGGCAATTTGTTAAAAAATATTAAGAAAGGTCAACAGAAACTGGTTTTTTATAAGAGAAAAAAAAAGTTGAGAAAGTTATTGATCAGGCATTTGAAATTAAACGTAAGTTATTTATTTTGATAATCAATAGAATTAGGAAGCTAAACAAGGCAATTTATGATTTCAAAAGAAATAGTAGATGGAAGAGAATAGTTAATCGTAGTAATTTTTGTGAAGTTTTTTCTGGAGAATGGATGCATAGTTCAAGCTGTGAGGCATTTTTTAATGAGGAGAGTTATTTCCAGGATAATGATTTGGTGCATGCAGTTGACACCAGTGGTCGTGCTTATGAAGTGAAAGATGGTTGTCCAGTTGAAAAAGAAAAACTTGTGACAACAGAGGCAGAAGAGGTGTTAGGTAATGAGGTTTTAGGAAGATGTGCTAAGGGTCCTGTGTACACCTGGAAGTGTAGTAGTATTTGCAGTGTGCGACAGGATTCCATCAATTTGCTTTGTGATTTTGTACGGTCATTTAATAAGAAAAGTTTGAAGCAGAAAATAAGGTTGTTGCAAGAATTAGATCCTTGCAGAGTAAGAGAAGTGACAGGTTTGCATGGTCATTCACTGGCTTGTCTTTCCAGGAGAGTATGCCAGAGTGTTTTTCATCATTTCAGGATGCTAGCAGTGCATCATAATAAAGTGAGGAAATTAGTTAGAATGTTGTATTATGCTAAGAGTCCAGCAATTATGCTTAAACAATTATGCGCTGCTCTTTTGCATGGTTCTGAAATAGATGTGAAGAATATATGTGAAGAAATTGAGTTTTGTTACTTTGGAAGTAAAGAGGAGAATGTTGAAATTGAGCAAGAAGAAGAGGGTCATGTGGAAGATAGTGTACAAGTTTCCAGTACAGATAATTTCCAGAGGGAAATTGCGACGTTTGAGGTGAAATCAAGTGAGAGGCCTAATTTCACTTGTGTGTGTTGTCGACGCATTTATTATAAGAATCAGACTAAGTTAGTGGATTTATATGCAAAAAGTGAAAGGGAAAATAATAGTGAATGGAAGGATTTCGCAACATACTTGATGGTAGAAAATTGTTTTGATTTGGGATTGGATCAACGTGTGTGTACTTATTGTTGTTGCAAATTAAATCAAAACCAGATGCCTGCTAGAGCAGTTCATAATAATCTGGAATTGGTTGAGATTCCTTCTGAATTGAAGGATTTAAATACTTATGAATCTATTTTGATTCAAAGTATCCATCCCTTTCAGGCTATTGTAAGAATGGAGCCAAAGACAGGGAAATTGCCTCCATCAGATTTACAAAGAGGATTAAAGGAAGAGTTGTTTATTTGCCTCTAGATTTGAAGAAAAACATTAACACAATTGGAGTAGAAAAAGTGGAAGAGGAACCTCTGGTTATCTTAGTTAATGGGGTTCCGACAAAGAATAAGAAAATATGGCAAGATTTTGTAGATGTTAGGAAAGTTAAAAAGGCAACATTGTATTTGAAAAAAAATAATAAATACTATAAGAATGTATATGTTGCAGAAGAGGAAGTAAGTGAGGAAGAGGATAGCGATTTGTGTGCTGGTCAAATTGAGAAAGTAGAACCCTCTACTAGTGAAGAAATATATGAACATTATAGTGTTCATCCTTTGCATTCCAAGGAAGTCATGGGGAATGCTATTGAGTTGTTTCAAATGAAACAAGCCAAAGGGAGTCCCATTAGTGTTTGGGAGGAAAGTTTGGAAGCTCGGTGTTTCCCACAGCTTTTTCCAACAGGTCAGGGAGGAAGATATGATGAGCGACCTCATCAAATTCCTGCTTCTGAATACCGGACTTTGCGATTGTATGCAGGAGATGCTAGGTTTCGACAATGCATTCCCTATTTGTTTCATCTCCTGTTTGAAAGCGATCTGTCTGGACTGTCATATGCAGTGAACCACATCTTGAAAAGTGGTATACACATGCAAAACATCTCGGCAAGTGACTTTATGGATAAAGTCAATGTCCAAGACAGTATTTTGGATTCTCACCTGATTAATCTCATGGCGTGTCAGCGTGGTACTAATGAGTACTGGTACCGTCGTCATGGTGATTTAAAATGTATGCTGAGGAACTTAGGTACTCCCACATGGTTCCTCACTCTGAGCTGTGCCGAGTATGGCTGGGAAGACTTACTTGAATTTCTACGAGAGGCAAATGCTAACGTAGATAACATCGAATTCAAGACAACCGGAGAACTGTGCTCTTTGGATCCAGTCAATGTATGTAGGTACTTCAATCATAGATTTGAAGCTATGATGTCTTTCATCATGAATAAGAAGAATCCACCTCTTGGAGAGGTGTTGGATTTCTTCTGGAGAAAGGAGTACCAAGCAAGAGGTGCTCCTCATATACATATGTTGCTGTGGATCAAGGATGCACCTAAATTTGGAACGGATCCAGAAGACTCAGTGATGAGTTTCATCCAACAGTATTCTACGTGTGCTGTTCCAAACGCAAAGAAGAAGAAAAGCCTAAGAGAAAAAGTTCTGCGTTTCCAAAGCCATCGATGTGGAAAGTACTGCCGTCGTAAATTCCGAAACAAGGACAAGTTCTACACCAAATGTCGTTTCGGTTTTCCACGACCGGTGATTTCTAAAGGAAGAGTAAACAGTTTGATGTCTTCGCTGCGACATAATGTCATGAAGAAATCACCTAAAAACACATACAATTTGAAGAGGAACGAAGAGTCCAAGTACATCAACGACTACAACCCGGTGATTTTGTCCATGTGGAATGCTAACATGGATATACAGTTTGTGGCTGATAACTGTATGGCTGTGGCTCGGTATGTGACGTCTTACATCACCAAAAAAGAGAAGACAGAATTGAAGGATATGTGGGAGGACATTTCCCATGAAAAGAGCCTCAGCAAGAAGTTGTACAGTTTCAGTCTGAAGATGTTGTCGCATCGAGAAATTGGAGCTTACGAATGCTCTGACCGGTTGTCTTCAGCAAGTCTCTATGCCAAGTCCAGGAGTATCGTTTGGGCGAGTCTTGGTCTTGCTGCAACGCGTAATCGAGTTCTCAAACCTGTGCGGGAAATTGAGTATTTGGCGGAAAAGGAGCCAAACAGTACCGACATTTTGAAGACCAACATGTTGGATACATATTATCCAAATAGAAGCAGTCACCTCGACAATGTTTGTCTGTATGAGGTTCTTCAAAATTACATATTCAAGAGGAACATCAAAGAAGATACTGAGAAAGGAGTGTATGCTGTAATAGGAAGTGAGGGATGTCTGGTCAAGCAAAGAAAATGCCACTTGGTAAACCATCGAAAATTGAGTGGCGAATCTCCTGAAAAAAAGGAGTTTTTCTATTTAGCACTTTTGCAACTTTTCAAGCCTTGGCGTGCAGAAGAGGAACTGCTTGGAGATTTCCTCTGTTACGAAGACTCTTTCAATGCCGCCAAGGAGACCATAGAATGTCCTGCTTTTCCCAAATATGTAGAAATGTTGAATGCGGAAATTGAGCAGGAAGCAACGATTGCAGCCGAGATTGCCAGAGACAGTTCTCAGGACAGTCAGAGTTCTGCTTCATTGAGTCAGGATCCACTAGGAGGACCTGTTATCGAAAATGAAGCTGCCACTGCCATGAATGAAGTGGAAAGAGCCATGGCACATGCTCAGGAGGATGCGGTTAACTTAGAAGAGTTGGAAAGACAACTCAACGTTGAGCAGAGGAAAATATATGACGAAGTTACCATGCAAATTGATCATGGATTAAGTCATGACAAGAAAGAATGCTCATGTACGTCGTTGAAGCCTGTCCGACTGTACGTGAGTGGAGAAGCGGGAACTGGAAAAAGTTTCCTCATTAAAGCAATTTCATGCTATTTGCAGGAAAGGACAGAGTCATCGCTGTCTTGTGTTGTCACCGCTCCAACTGGACTGGCAGCACATAACATTAAAGGGATTACTTTACATCGTTTACTGATGCTGCCAGTGGAGCATGACAACAAATTACAATATCACAAGCTATCTGGAGATGCTTGTTTTGAAGTTTCAAGAATCTTGAGGAAAATGAAACTTCTTATCATTGACGAAGTAAGCATGGTTTCCAATGTCATGCTTGCCTTTGTGCATTTGAGGATGCAAGAAGTTCTCAAAACAGAGTATGATGTGTTATTTGGTGGCAAACACATCATTGTTTTCGGAGATCTTCTGCAGCTGACACCAGTGAAAGGGCAACCTGTGTTCAAAATGCTCACGCATGAAGATACCAGGAAGTGCCTAGGCAGCATTGGCAACGTCAATATATGGTTAAACTTCAATTATGCTGAACTGCATGAAAATATGCGTCAGGCGAAGGATGAAGTTTACAAGACTATTCTACAAGATGGGAAAGAAGCTTTACATGCACGATTACTGTCAAATTTATATCCAGAACAAGATGTTGTGCCTGAGAATATTTTTCAGAAAATTACTGATAAGAAATCTGGAATATGTTTGATGCCAACTCTTGCAGAATGTGCCAAATTCAACAACAAAATGTTGCATTTAGAAAAGCAAGAGATTGTGAAACTGGAAGCTATTGACAGAGTAGAGCATATGGGATCAACAATTATTTTGTCTGAGAATCTGAAAACAAAATTGGATTCATTAGAGAAGAGTATATCTAAAACTGCAGGTTTTGAAAAGACTCTGAATGTGTGCTTGAACTGCCGTATAATTTTAAGAAGGAATTTACATGTTGAAAGAGGTCTGGTAAATGGATCAATGGGTAATGTTGTTGATTTTGTAAAATACAGAAATAGAGATGGAATTGAATTTTTAAAAATTAAATTTGATGGCATTGAGGAAGTATAGCTAATTGGTCGTTGCTCTGCTAGATTTTTGCTTGTAAAAGACTTATATGTTCGCCGTAAGCAGTTTCCTGTTTGCTTGGCATATGCGGTGACAATCCATAAATCGCAAGGTTTAAGTGTAGACTGTGCATTGGTGAATATTGGCAGTTCTGTGTTCAAGGAGGGTATGGCATACGTGGCATTGTCACGAGTTAGAACTTTATCGGGATTGTACTTGATTGAGTGTGATGTCACAAACATTTGTGCGGATCTAGATTGTGTTAAGGAATACAATAGGTTAAGAAGAGAGTATGCGTCACATTTGCCTCAGTATCCTTTGTTTGAGAAACGTGTGGTAGGCCGGAAACGAACAAATGTGACCAATACTGGGGAGGTTGTAGCAAAAAGACGAAAAGTCGATGAACCTAAAATTACAAGCAGAAACAAAAAGGATTCTGTTGAAGATGTTGTTGGTTTTCAATTTGAAAACAGTTCTGGTGTCAACTGCTATGCTAATGTAGTGGTTAATGTTTTGTTTTCTCTAGAAAATGTAAAAGAAGAGATTGTGGTCAATTCTGATCAAAGATTTTGCAGTTTGTTAAATTCTGTGTTAGAGAAATGTAGCACTGATAGAAGAAACATAGAAAGTGTGTCTGAAATTCGAAATCTGTTAGACAGATGTTCAGGCCAAACACAATTCTCTCAAAATATTCAGCAAGATTGTCAGGAGTTTTTAATGTATATGCTTGATGTATTGCATGCTGAAGGTGTAGATGTAGATCAGCTGTTTGGGCTTTCTTATCAATGGCAGCATGACTGCGAGAACTGTATGGTATCAAGTACTACTAGTGTAGACTCAGAAAGATTTATATATTTAACTTTGCCAGACAGTAAATCAGTCTCCTTTAATAAGCTAGTAAAAGCAGCTGATCACAGCATGGAGTGTAGCCAATGTAAATCTGAAATGATGTCAACATTATTTATACGAACATATGGCCAGTATGTCATTTTAATGTTCCAACGATGTAGGCCTGATGGAACAAAATTGACAACTTTAATTAAAAATGTTGTAGCTTCGCAGTTGTCAATATCAGGAAGGACTTTTGTAACTGCAGCAATTATATATCATGACGGCCCTTCAATAACATCAGGACATTACACAGCTTATTTAAAGTCTAGAAATGGCTGGTCATTCTGCAACGATTCTGTTTTAATTTTCAAAAAAAAATTGCCGTATGACCTTAAAAACTCTTACCTGGTGTTTTTAAAACCAAAATTTTAGGGAAATAATCTTGGGATGTGCTCTTTGGAATTTCAAGAGGTTCTAATGGCTCCTACACGATTTGGCCTTGAGGATAAGTGTAGTACAGAGACATAACTTTTTACCATAACACTGGACGTCATGGAGAAATACATGCACTTTGAATGAGTTCAGAAAAACTATTTCTTTTTATAAGCTAATTGAAGCAGCCAATCAAAACATAGAGTAGAGGGAATGTAAGTCTGCAACGCTGTCTACTGTTTTACATTGCTTTGTGATTGAAAGTGATGTAGAGAATTAAATAATTGTAGTAGTCATAGAGGTAGTGTAAGTCTGCTTCATAGTAAGCAGTATCAGTGTCATAGGAAATGTAGAACATGACTGAGCAAGAAGGGGAAGATATTACTATTCCAGGATTGTGAAAATGATCTTCAACATTTTAATTCTGAAAGTTGCAGAAATGCCAAATGACGGGATTGGCTTACAAGAAATCCAAGAGTTATAAATGGCTCTGACCAGATTTGGCCTTGTGGAAACTTGTGGTAGAGAGCAAGAAGTCATTTATTGCATGTAACGTGTTTTTAAAAACGATGGAGATTTTCTTTCAGAAAGTGGCGGGCTGAAAGTAATAACAGCACAAAAGAGTGTAAGCTGTTCATAGGACATCCTTGGACGTCATGGAAAGTAAGTTAACTTTAAGGAGTTCTGAATTTTGATTTCTTATGTTGTATGGGTTTTTTAAACACAATCATTTTGATTGTGTTTTTTTTTCCCCGCTGTTATATGATGAATACCTTCAAGTCACTGTTTTTAGTGAATTTTGATACATTCTGAGAACAGCAAAAATAAACCATTTAACATGTATAATTAATTCTGTACTGTTTGCATTTATGATGTACATGTAGAACTGTGTAGGAGGCATGGAGAAGGTGAGGCTTCTGTAAGTTTCAAAGTTGTTGCATGCAGTGCTGCACTTCTGCGTATTCTTTCATATGCTGGACTACATCTGCACAATGAGATACCTAAGCAAAGGAAACACAAGTGATGTGATTGTGAAATGAGCAAAATAAATTGCACGTATTTCATTTACATCACCTGTGTTTCCTATCATTACGAATCACATTGTGCAGATCAAGTTTAGGTCTGTCCAGGGAAACATAGGAGGTTTGGACTTTGTTCAAGAGTGCAGTGGACATGACTCACTTCATTGGTAGACCTTCACATGTATTATCTCCTCTGTACTCTTCAACAAGTGTAAATCTCATCTGCAACCCTGAGTAGGCCTCACCTCAAACAAACCTCTGGATAGTAGACATCTTATTGGCATCCTGAAGCAATTATTTAAAATTTTAGTGTCTTGCGACACTTTTCTGAAACAACAGCAATGCAAAAGATGCACCATGTTTTAAGATAGGCCTCACTTCATCTGCATCAAGATACTGTTAGTTTAAAATGTATATCTTTAGGACTGTGTAGGGGGCCTGGAGAAGCAGAAGCTTCTGTAAGTGTCAAAGTTGTTGAAAAACTGTTTGTCCTTCAATCTTTTCCCTTGTCTTTTCTAATTTTTAAATACATGTTTTAATATTTTTCAAATGTTTGTTCTCTCTTTCACAGATTGAAAGTATAAAAACAAAAAGTGAGTAATTTAACGACAATTATAAGGTAAATGTTTTGTATTCTTTTCGTTACATTTCTATCACATTCACCTACTATTAGTTCCACAGCTTCATTTCTTTAACCCTCAGTTTCCTGCCTTTGCTACTTTCCTCATTCCTTTCTCTATTACCTACTTACTCAACTCCTTCCACTCTTTTCCTCAGTCCCTCTCTTCTCATAGTTCCTCACTCTTGTTCACTCACTCCGTCTCTATTACTCTTAGTGTCTTTGACTGATCACTCTATCACTACTTGTTCATAATGCTTTCTCTGTGTAGTTGAAGCACACTAAGGGGAATATTATGAACACAGCCAATAAAATTATTGCTCTTTTTATTGGCAGAAAACTGGTGCAAAAGTGGTTTTAGCGGCAGTTTTCTGCCACAAAAGCAGCTTTAGCGACACATTTCTGCCAATAAAAGCTGCAAAACTTTTATTGCCTATGTTGATGATATGGCTCTATGTTACTTACATTTCTTTGCTGTTTCAATTAATCTTTTTCTGTTATTTTTTGTTTTCTGTTTTCTATTTTTTCTCTCTGTTATTCCTCATGTTTTAATCTTATTTTGAACATTCACTCACATTCTCCAAGAAACTCTTCTTTGTTAATGTTATACTCTCTTTTTTTTTCTTTCACTTCGTTATCTATTTTGTTTTTCACAATTATACCCTCTTCTGTCTTTTCTTCGGTAAATAGATCTATTAAACAGTATCTCTTCTTTACTCCCTATAGCTGTCTTTCTTTTAACATCACTCTCTGTTTACTTTCCTTATACTTACACTTTTTTTTTTTTTTTAATTTTTTTGGTTAGCTCCCGGTCCGCGTACCGGGAAGCTAACCCGGGAGCGAACCAAAAGAAATAGAGCTTGCCAGAGTGCTAAACATTCTAGCATTTTTTTTTGAAAGGGAAGGTAGTTCTGAAAAGAACTTTTTTTTTTATATTTTTGTTGTTTTATATTTTTTTTTTATTTTTTGAACATTTTTTGTTTTTTTTGTATTTTTTGAACGATTTTATATTTTTTTGGGGGTTTTTTTTTGGGGGGGAAACAACAAAAAACAGGCGTTGAAAAGGGCTCAACAGGAGCAAAAAAAAATTACTGGGGGCGGTTAGGGCAATCATGGTGTTCATACGCCAGGTTGAGTGCATTGATGCTCATGTTGCCACAAGCTAATAATGCACGACAGTGCATACATAAGTGAATCATGTGCCCAAAATGTTCTTGAATATTTGGCACAGTTTCCCGTGCCTCTTCTGGTGTTAGAGAAATCGGTATTGTTGGTCTGGCCACAGGAGTTGGTCTTGGATTGTCAAGCATATCCCTTATTTCCGCCCGGCTGTAATTTAGTGGATGCTTCCTTGTCATGTGCCTGTGCATTGTGTGATTTCCATAGCTATATTTTTTGTCCGTCCCTCTGGACAATTGTTCTTTGCATATGCGGCAGGTGACATACCTCGCATTGACTTTTTTTTGGCCACGAGGGATCGAATAAAACTGCCAGATGAAACTGGCTTTCTTTCTGGAAACCCGGGGCACCTCTTCTAAGAACTGTGGTTCTTCTCCCTCCTCATCCATTTCTTCATCTTCCTCCTCAGTGTTGGTAATGACCTGGGGAGGTGGTCCTCTCTTCCCATGAGGAGGTGGAGGTGGTGGTGGGGGTCCACCAGCTGAAGCTACCAATGAAGCCATTTTCCAACAAGCAAAATAGGTCTTCCTCTCACAATGATGAAAGTCAGAGTGAGGAAAGAAGGAGGGGTTTTCATCATTTGGGAAAAACAATACTTCTCAACCAATGAAAAGTGTTATTTTTAGGTCACCTGACCTAGCCTTACATCATTATGAAACCAAAAGTGAAATGAACCAATGAAAAGTTTTATTAACAAGTCACATGACCTCTCACGCTCATGTTACGCGCTGCGGAACGCGCCCCGGTTAGCTTCCGGGTCGCTAAGCTTCGCGCCCCGGTCCGCGCCCCGGGACACTTCCGGGTGCGCTAACGCAGTACGTCACAAGACGCATTACGCGGCAACGCGATACGTCGCGTTTTCGCGAAGCGCCGCGGATCGCTTCCGGGGAGCTGCGTTTCGCGCCTCGGTCCGCGCCCCGGGGCACTTCCGGGTGCACTAACGCAGTACGTCATAAGACGCATTACGCGGCAACGCGATACCGTCACTATGTTGATTTTTTACCGGTTCGCGGACCGGGTCGCGGCATCAAATTGAGCTAACGGGAAGCTTCCCGGTCCGCGGACCGGGAGCGAAACAAAAAAAATATTTAAAAAAAATTATTAATAAACATATAAAATATATTTTTGGATTTAAATAAGAATACATTTTACAGCTATAGATATTTGCTATTAAAAAACCATTGAAATTCACTGAAAAAACCATAGGTTATAAACCATATATAGTTAGGAATTAGCATTTACAAAACCTTGAAAATTCACTGAAAAAACCATAGGTTATACACCATATATAGTTAGGAATTAGCATTTAAAAAACCTTATTTTACTCACACAAAACCATTGAAATTCCATATATAGTTAGTTTCACTAACTATATATCGCGCACCCGCAATCCACTGCTGATGATGTCACATATTACATCATTCATGACATGGTCAGTGACATCACTGATGACATCTCAAATGACATCACTGATGACTCCACTGATGACATCTCATTTGACATCAATGACCACATCACTGATGATATCATTCATGTGACAATACAATGCATCTCCTCACATTTTAATATAACCTCTGTTTCACCCAGTGTTAAATACAGAGTATAATTTTTGAAACCATTGACACACCAATACTAGTTACTACATATGTACTCACTGATTCCTACGTCTACACACACATTCACTCATTCACCCATACAATCATTCATACATACAATCACTCATCTTTACAACACTATCATATGCACTCATACACCTATACAGACACTCACACTCTGCCACTCATCCATGGAGTTACTCACACACCTAGTCAGTCCTGTAAAGAAACAATCACACTTCCATTTTCTTGTCTATACAGTTAAACATAGAGCACCTTACATTTTCAAACATATACTAACACATACTTACCTTGTTATACAATCATTGCTATAAGTACACATTGATCTGCACAGAGTCACACACCTCCCAGCCAGCCACACACACACTCAGTCTCCCATACAAATACTTGGACAATCAATCAATAACCCATATAGTTACTCATATAGCTACTGATCAACACATGCAGCAGTTTACAGAACAACAGACATAATGATGCACAAATTAAGACAGTTTAGTCACTAACCCATGCACTCAGTGAGATACATTTAATCACTCACTCATACAGTCAGTCATGCACCTACTAAATCCTTCATCCAGACACTTATACATCCACTCATTCTTCAAAATGTAAGACATATTTAAACTTTACAGAAACATAAAATCACTGGATGTTGTTATCAGTGATGTCATCAGTGATGTCATTTGAGATGTCATCAGTGATGTCATCAGTGATGTCACTGACCATGTCATGAATGATGTAATATGTGACATCATCAGCAGTAGATTGCGGGTGCGCGATATATAGTTAGTGCAACTAACTATATATGGAATTTCAATGGTTTTGTGTGAGTAAAATAAGGTTTTTTAAATGCTAATTCCTAACTATATATGGTGTATAACCTATGGTTTTTTCAGTGAATATATATATATATATATATATTACCTACTGGCGGTCGCCAGTAGGTATATATAGTTAGGATTTTTTCTCTATGGGTTTTTTGAAAATTCTATGTCTAATAACTTTGGCGTTTGTGGACGGAATCGGCTGAAATTTTCAGGAAAATGGCACATTTTGTTTCTGAGCAGCCCTTGAAAATTTGGGGGGGGTTCGTCCAGTGGGGGCCGAGAAAAAAGGGGGGTCCCAAAACGTGTTTTTAACATTGAGTTTTCCATAGGGCGGTTGGCCTCACTTTTAGCCCGAACGGCTGAATGGATTTGCACGAAACTTGGCAAAATTGTAGGGACTGGTAGCCCGATGTGCCTTTTGTAGGTCTCAATATATGTGCTCCAGTGGATTTTGAGAAATTAACGTTTAAAAAAAGATATATATCTGTAACAGCGGACCGGTTAGCGCTCTGGTTCGCGGACTTTTCGCGCAACGGAGCTTTGTGAAGCGAAGCTGATTGGTTCTCCGGCGTCTGTCAACATTCCAAACAGTCCGTAGCGGCCGCCATCTTGTCTCTCGGTAGGATCGAGAGACAAGAGGAGGTCAAAACAAAGGGGGAAATAACTATAAGGGGGCATAGTAGATCCTCGCTGACCCCCTAGGTTTGATGTGGAGGTTTTAAAAGGGCCCCGCGGGGCAAAAAAAAATAATAAAAATAATAATCGAACGGCTGAATGGATTTGCACGAAACTTGGCAAAATATTAGGGACTGGTAGCCCGATGTGCCTTTGCTAGGTCTCAATATATGTGCTCCAGTGGATTTTGAGAAATTAACGTTCAAAAAAAGATATATATCTGTAACAGCGCTCCGCTTTGCGTAACGGAGGTTTGCGAAGCTGATTGGTCATTCTGTCACTGGGCTATAGTTGGGCTACATCTGGCTGATATTTGGGCTACATTTGTTTTTTTGTGTGTCTGGCGGCCATCTTTGGGCTACATTGGGCTACATTGGGCTTCATTGGGCTACATTCGGCTAATTAGCAAATAGCTCATCGCAAACTAGGAATGGTAAAGAATCGCTATTTATTCCTTAAAGTTCGCTATTTAGGAAATGCAAATAACTTTGATGATACATATGGCGGTTCATCTCTAACAAGATAAGAAGCATAGGGATAGATTTATGATGACTGGCGCATCACCAGGGATGTGTTAGTCATTCTGTGCCGCTGTTCCGTCACCTATGGTGTGCTGCATTTACAATGCGGCGCATCACGGGGCAAAAACAGCACAGATGCGTGATGTATCTGTGCCGTAAAGGTGGCGCATTGCTGGAGTTGTATCGCAAGTGTGATGAAGCTCCAGCAAGGGTCGGGGGTGCCCCTGTCGCAGGGTTTCTGTTCTCACACAGAACTGTGGACAGAGGATTGGAACCTCGGCGAATTAGGGTGTCCCAAAACTCACGTTAGTAATCAAAAACTATTTAGCAAGCTAGGTACAGTGTCACATTGGATATAACAAACTCTCAATGTTTAGACAATCCAGAATATGAACTTATAGTACCTCAGGATACGTGGAACTCATGAACAGTCGGTCGTTATATATTTCTTAGAAACCAGAACATGGAGTTAAGAAGAACACATGTGTATTTGAAATGTTTATTTACTAATGCCGTCTTCTCAGGCGTAGTACCTTAGATAATAAAAGTACACATATTATCAGTAGCAAAATTACCAGCATAGTTACTAGTACATAAAAAGTGAATGGTGATAGTATGTTAACATGCTGTAAATGAATAAGAGTTAGCAACACTTATAAGCAGCCGCGGGCCGTGGAGGGAGTTACGGTGAGGCAGGGAGGCGGGGAGGGGGAGAAGCAGGGTGGAGAATACAAGTACACATATTATCAGTAGCAAAATTACCAGCATAGTTACTAGTACATAAAAAGCGAATGGTGACAGTATGTTAACATGCTGTAAATGAATAAGAGTTAGCAACACTTATAAGCAGCCGCGGGCCGTGGAGGGAGTTACGGTGGGGCAGGGAGGCGGGGAGGGGGAGGGGCAAGGTAGAGAGGGCTCCACCCTGCTTCTCCCCCTCCCCGCCTCCCTGCCTCACCGTAACTCCCTCCACGGCCCGCGGCTGCTTATATCTCACCCTCCCTAATACACATATTATATTATTTGCTAAGAAGGTCTCTTTGTGTTGGTTTAGGGCGTGCCCATACTTTAGTGTCTTAGATTTGAAGGAATCACATCAGCATACACCAGCTCTCTCTTCATGTGAACCGCATCAACTGTTGTGTATGTGTGTTCGGCAAAGCAATATAAAACCCGCCTCATGCCCAGAATTGGCAGAAGTTGCACTTATGTTATGAGTATGAAGTCGTGGAGATCAGACCTCATAACAATTCTGTATCGTGTTGTTCTTGAAACTTTAGCACTCGCTGTACAGATATAGTTTAACAAGTAAAGCAGATAGTAGACCAATAACATATTATTCTCATGTAAACCACGATGAACTACTAGGTGGAAAGCTAAAGCAACAACTAAATGTCGTGTGCAGAAGTTGCAAAAAAGGAAAAATGGCGTTTAAACCGGTAATGAGCCCATGCTAACTTAACAAGGTGTAAAGATATCCAGGACCTAGATGACACCTCCCCATGATCCGGAAACGAACTGAATAAGATAATAGAAGTGCCATCTCATGAGAGCAGATTGCAAGTTTATATGTGGACGGTCCGCAAGGTAAAGCATTAAAAACTAGGAAAATTCAATGCTAAAGAAAAATAAAACAGCCAAGTACTTTATCGAGTCTTAAGCCAATAGGCAAGGTAAATAATAAAAACTTGACAATTAAGTCAATGAATTGTCAATGAAATGCTAGTACTCAGCATATGAAACATGAAAAAGGTCTATGACATAAGTGTGTATGCAAAATAAGCTGCAACAGCCTCCAACAGGAAGTCACCGTCTTCATCCGAAAACAGTTCAGCCATCCAATTTAAAAGCGGAAAAGAACATACGTGCTCTCCCAGCACCGGATCCTCTATCACCATCAGAGGACAGCTCGGTGGGTTTTCAAGAAAGCTGTGTTCCAAGAAAGACTCTGCTGCCGCCAGTAAATTCCAGGGACCAAGTAGTCCATGCATCAATGCCACAGCCATAATCCTTTCGCCAGGACAAACCAACTCGTGAGTAATGATAGGAGTCATCAGCTGATTAAAGTCGACGTCAGGAGAAACCGGTCCGCAGAGACACAAATCAATGGCCCAATCGAAATCACAGGTCAGGCAGTGAAATACAGGCTGGACACAGGTGAAGTAGGAGAACCGAAAAGATAATCCATATGCCGTGCTTAATATCGCCAACGGCATTGTGCCATAATATTCTAGCATGCGATTGCGGAACAGTGTCAGCAGCTGCAGGGTCGGAGGTTGCATAGGAGGGACATCCATATTTAAAAATGTAAAAAAGCACAAGAGCGTCCGCTGGTA
The DNA here is from genome assembly GCF_964261635.1 of Lissotriton helveticus. Lineage (NCBI taxonomy): Eukaryota > Metazoa > Chordata > Amphibia > Caudata > Salamandridae > Lissotriton > Lissotriton helveticus. Next base: position 1,168,685,821 of record NC_136057.1, read on the forward strand.
ATGCAAGTAAAAATGCAATCCACGAACCAGAGTGGAGAAAATGGAATGAAAGGGAGCAGGGATGACTCCAAAGATTTTCTCAAATGAAGTCACGAGACCACTGGTAACAACTTTAAAAAAGTGTGCCAGGGATTTTGTGGAGGATGCGTTAAAGATAGTCGGAAACATGTTGCTGAAATTGAAAGGCAAACCTGTGTACGGGTGTTCGCTATGTGAAGTACGAAAGTTTCACGGGCCGAACTCAAGGCCACCTCTCTCTGAGACAAAAGAGCTCTTATTCTTGTCATGCCGTTGAAACGTGTCCCAAGGTTGGTATTTGTGGCCAGATTGAAAACTCCCTATGTTCATGTGTGGGAGGAAATAGAACATTTCTGCAGCAAATAACCCGTTCACTTACTGTTACGATAAAAGGAATACTTTTAATTAACTCAGAACAATCTTCATTATTGAGCATCAAATAACTACCATTTTCCAACAACTTGAACGTGGGGATGATAGCAGGAACTGGCGTGCCTTGCAACACGCAAGCCATATTTGGTCGGTGTTTGTTGCATGAATCGTGTAACTGTATGTGCCTACACATTAGTGAATGATCTGGCGTCTCAGTGCATTCCTCTCCATTCAGATAAACTTCTTGATCATCTTTGAAACATCTGTATGTGTATGGAAGCGACCAGACCTCATGAACAAAAGCACTACCTAAAGGTTCATAAAGACCTATTGGTATATATTTCATACAATTTGAAAACTTATATAAAGCAAAAGGCAGCGTTATTAAACCGTGGATAAGGCATGTTGCCAAAAAACCCGCAATCCTCTGCTGATGATGTCACTGAGCATGTCATGAATGATGTAATATGTGACATCATCAGTAGTGGATTATGGGTAATAGTATCTCTAGTTTACTCCCCTATAGCTGTCTTTCTTTTAACATAAGTGTGTGTTTCCTTCCCTTATACTTACTGTTTTTGGTTCGCTTCCAGTTCGCGTACCAGCGAGCGAACTAGGAAGCGAACTAAGAGAAATAGAGGTTGGCACAGTTCCAAATATTGTACCAATTTTTTAATAACGGGGAGGTAGTTCTGAAAAGAACTTTTTTTTTTATTTTTCTGAACATTTTTTTAATGTTTTTGAATTTTTCGGAACAGTTTTATATTTTTTTGGGTTTTTCTTGGAGGGGGCAATGAAAACGATTCATTGTAAAGGGCTCAACAGGAGCAACAAAACAAAAAAAAGAAGTATTTATTATTTTGGGCGTTTCGGACAAACTTGCATATGATAGTCAATAGCTCTGTTGATCAGAGTGATGCTTCTTTCTCCGTAGGAAATGAATCCATCGCAAAATACGCAGGTGTGTTTTACTTCACCAAATCTCATTTGTATATTTGGCACCATCTCCCTGCCCTCTGGTCCCGTTACTTCCGGTACAACAGATCTTCTGGCCATAATAGGGAGATTATCTAGGTCGTTCCGAAACTGTGCAGCACTGTAGTTGTTAGGATGCCACCTAGTCATATGGCGATGCATTGTGTAGTTTCCGAAACTGTATTTTTTGTCGATCCCTCTGGACAGTCTATCTTGACATATAAGGCAAGTTACGTATCTTGCATTTACTTTTTTCTGACCTTTGGGAATTTTAAAAAATTGCCAAATGAAGTTTTCTTTCCGGTGAGACGTCTTGGGCTGCTCAGGCAAAAACTGCCTCTCTTCGTGCTCGTCCTCCTGTTCCTCTTCTTCTTCTTCTTGTTGAATTACAACTTGAGCAGGTGGTCCTCTCTTCCTTGGAGGTGGTGGAGGTGGTGGGGAAGCACCAGCTGAAGCTACTAAAGAAGCCATTGCTCAGTGATCACAAAGGGTCTTTCTCTCACAATGATGAAAGTCAGAGTGAGGAAAGAAGGAGGGATTTTCATCATTTGGGAAAAACAAGAGTTCTCAACCAATCAAAAGTGTTCATTTTAGATTATATGACCTAGTCTTACATCATTAGGAAACCAAAAGTGAAATGAACCAATGAAAAGTGTTATTACCAAGTCACATGACTTGCTGTGTTTACGTTAAGCGCTTTGCAGGGCCTCCCGGTTTGCTTCCAGAAACCTGCGCTTTGGCACTCGCTTCGCGTACCAGTTCGCTAACGTAGCACGTCATATGACGTATCACGCGACAACGTGGAACGTCATGCGGACGGGAGGCGTCACGATGTTGTTTTCTAACGCGGCACTTGCGGTAAAGAAACGTTTACCGGCTCGCGGTCTATTTCGCGGCATCAAGGTCAGCTAACGGGAAGCTTCCCGATTCGCGAAGCGGGAACGAAGAAAAAAAAATATTTAAAAAAAAAATTATTCATAAACATATAAAATATATTTTTGGATTTAAAGAAGAATACATTTTACAGCTACAGATATTAGCTGTTAAAAAACCAATGAAATTCACAGAAAAAACCATAGGTTATAGACCATATATAGTTAGGAATTAGCATTTACAAAACCTTGAAAATTCACTGAAAAAACCATAGGTTATAGACCATATATAGTTAGGAATTAGCATTTAGAAAACCTTATTTTACTCACACAAAACCATTGAAATTCCATATATAGTTAGTTGCACTAACTATATATCGCGCACCCGCAATCCACTGCTGATGATGTCACATATTACATCATTCATGACATGGTCAGTGACATCACTGATGACATCACTGATGACATCTCAAATGACATCACTGATGACAACATCCAGTGACTGTATGTTTCTGTAAAGTTAAAATATGTCTTAGATATTGAAGAATGAGTGGATGTATAAGTGTCTGGATGAAGGATTTAGTAGGTGCGTGACTGACTGTATGAGTGAGTGATTAAATGTGTCTCACTGAATGCATGGGTTAGTGACTAAACTGTCTTAATTTGTGCATCATTATGTCTGTTGTGATGTAAACTGCTGCATGTGTTGATCATTAGCTATACGAGAGGCTATATGTGTTATTAATTGGTTGCCCAAGTATTTCTATGGGAGATTGAGTTTGTGTGGGGGTGGCTGGGAGGTGTGTGACTCTGTGCATAGATGTGTGAGCAGTTGATTCACTAGGTGTATGAGTTCAAGAGTGCATGTGGAAAAAGCTACATGGGCGGTTGACTGTGTGCATGAGTGTATTGATGAGTGAATGGATATCTCAATGCTACATGTCATAGTAAGTACATATGTAAAACACAGTACATGTGAGAGTTGGCATATATAAATAACTGTGTATGAGAGCCACTGAATGTGTGAGTGGCTGTATGGATCATTGTGAACTTGTATCAGGGATTGTATAAGAGAGTAAATATGTGTTAGTATATGTTTGAATAAGTAAGGTGTGTATAACTGTATAGTTGAGGAAATGGAGGTGAGATTGTTTCTTTGCATGACTGACTAGGTGTGTGAGTAACTCCATGGATGAGTGACAGTGTGTGAGTGTCTGTATACACTGAGTGTATCTAAGGTTATATTAGAGTCTGAAGAGGTTTATCGTATTAGCACAAGAATGATGTCAAATGAGATGTCATCAGTGATGTCATCAGTGATGTCATTTGAGATGTCATCAGTGATGTCATCAGTGATGTCACTGACCATGTCATGAATGATGTAATATGTGACATCATCAGCAGTGGATTGCGGGTGCGCGATATATAGTTAGTGCAACTAACTATATATGGAATTTCAATGGTTTTGTGTGAGTAAAATAAGGTTTTCTAAATGCTAATTCCTAACTATATATGGTCTATAACCTATGGTTTTTTCAGTGAATTTTCAAGGTTTTGTAAATGCTAATTCCTAACTATATATGGTCTATAACCTATGGTTTTTTCTGTGAATATATATATATATATATGTATGTGTATATATATATATATATTACCTACTGGCGGTCGCCAGTAGGTATATATAGTTAGGATTTTTTCTCTATGGGATTTTTGAAAATTCTATGTCTAATAACTTTGGCGTTTGTGGACGGAATTGGCTGAAATTGTAAATTGATACTTGTATAGCGCACTACTCACCCGCAAGGGTCTCAAGGCGCTTGTACGAATACCGCTGTGGAACCCTTCCTGGCTTTCCCTGTGAGGTGTCCACTCCTGGGCACCCCCAAGGTGGAGGCCAGGCATCCTTAGCATTGTGGGGGCCGTTGTGGAAATTAAGCAAGCTATTGCCCAGAGTTGCAGAGTGGGACTCCATGATTGGAATAGGCACCGAGGTGAGAATTATCAGGTCCGTGGAATATTTTGAGCTCAAGACCCGCCAAGGCTGGGAATTGAACCCTGGTCCCGGGCTAGATCTCTGCATCAGGGTCTGCCGCTCTAACCATTGAGCCACACTTCTCCACCGTACAGTACTAACACTTCTCCTACTTTTAAAAAGGTGAGTTGTTAATTTGTAAGGGGAACTATGTTGTACACTTGAAGATAATTTGAAAAATGTTTTCTGTTATTTATTTGCAGTCCTTCTGTTATACTAAATACTTGATAAAGTTAGTTTTATATTATGTATTACTAAAAACGATAAATGAAAGTGATTATTTTTTTCTGCAATTTACAGCAAGCAATTTCAAAATAAAATGGCTCACAATGAAGAGACCGTGGCAATTTCTTTTGAATTGTCCACTACATTGATTGAAATTGACAGCACCAATAATGAAATATTGTCACAAGGAGGAGATGACTTGAATGATTCCACTACATTGATTGAAATTGACAGCACCAATAATGAAATATTGTCACAAGGAGGAGATGACTTGAATGATTTTTTTGATCAATCTGTTGATGGCGAATTTATCGAATGTTTGGAGACCATAGAGTTACAAGAATCATCATTGCAGACTTTTAATGAGGAGATTCCAGATGAGATGATTGAAGAGGAAATTACTGATGAGGACATGTTACTAGTTCTTTCAAATTTAGAAAATTCAGAAGAATAAATTTATATTTAGAAATCAAAAATTGTTTGAGACATTATTCATTTTTATTTTTAATTTATGAGGTTGTAGCGAAGTGATTGTAGTATAAAATGAGACTTATAGTATAGAGTGCAACATTTTTATGTTACATGGTAAGTTTACTCATATTTACTTCCTTCTCCCACTATATTGTCTCCAATGTGTATTTGACATCTCTTCTTCATCTCCGGCCTCCTTTCTCTCACTGTGTGTCTCTGATGCATCTTATCGCTGCTATTTTGTGTAATTACAGAAGAGAGTAAAATAAAATAGTTCGGAACGTGAAAAGGGGGCAAAGTAGAGTACCCCTCACCCCCTAGGCCTTCTCAGGCGGTCCCAAAAGGATCAGTTTCTGCTTTCCTGAGAGATTATGGTATGAGTTCCATATACCACAATAATTTCCATTACAACATGCAAGATATATATCTCCTATTACCAACTTTTGGAGATATTCGTGCTAAGCGCGAATATCTCCAAAAACTAACACCTGCCCTGAGCAGTTCTTAGCCATGTTATCCAATGGGAGGTGGATAACATGGCTAAGAGCATTAGCTCGGTAATGCATGAATATCGCTGAGTTTTCAGCGATATTAATGCATTGCGGTCGTTTTTTATCGCATTTGCGATAAACCTTGATAATAGCAAGGTTTATCTTCGATAATTTCTGACAATGCTTAGCGGTAAAAAATTCGTTGGTAAGCATCGTTAGCGATAAATATCGCTTAACTTTGGTAATATGCACCAACGTCTGTTAACGTTCGATTCGAAGGAAATGAGGAAGTGTTGAAAAACATTGTTTGCGCCATCTTGCCTTTTTTGAAATGCCACACTTTTGTCGTGCACGGCAGCCATTTTAGATGCCTTGACCAGACCCACTCTCTGCACGCTGTCGATTCGTAGCATGGCTCCCCACCCTCGCAAGCATCTTCCCCAGGCACTGGTCACCCCCGCTCTCTGTGTTATGCATGGGCAATAAACCTCTCCCCATCTGCGCTGCTCTTTCCTGAGAATCACACTCTGTGCCCGCCCGACACCTCCCTTTCGCCCTATTCACTACCGCACCCTCTGACACTCCTCTTCCTCTGTGTCCGATTGTCCAGGCTATCAGCTAGCCCTGCAGATGTAGTTTATGGCCCCAGCTGTAAAGAATCACCCCTCTTCAAAGGAGTTATAGTAGATCAAGGCCCACACCCGATGAGATCCGTCACACCACACGTGTTCCTACTATCTGAAAACCATCCTGTATTGTGATTGGGGAGGGGACCGAGCCTGAAGCGGAAGATTCCAGGGATGACTCTTTGTACGTCAAAGTTTTTACATTTATGTGTCACATTAAAAATATATAGCACTCCAACAAAGTAGTAGGATTATAAAACTTTAATAACTTATAAATATATACAACAAAACAAAAACAGTAAAAACATTTAAACAACGAAGAGACCGTGGCAATTTCTTTTGAATTATCCAATACATTTATTGAAATTGACAGCACCAATAATGAAATTTTCTCACAAGGAGGAGATGACTTGAATGATTTTTTTGATCAATCTCTTGATGGCGAATTTATCGAATGTTTGGAGACTATAGAGTTACAAGAATCATCATTGCAGACTTTTCATGAGGAAATTCCTGATGAGGACATGTTACTAGTTCTTTCAAATTATGAAAATTCAGAAGATGTTGCCTGGGGGTGGGTCGTCTGTAGCAGTCTGTTGTGCGAATAGTTCCAAGCCAGCAGAACGCGCTGAAATCTAGATGGCACGAAGGTGATGTCTAGTAAGTTGCCGCCCAGCAAATAACGGCGTGGGGCGCCGCGGGGGTGAGTGAGTCCAGTAGGCACCACAGGTATTCTTACCGGCATTGCAGAATTACTGCTGGGGACAATGCCTGTGCTGTAGCAGGGTCACAGCAGAAACAAAAAGGATTCTGTTGAAGATGTTGTTGGTTTTCAATTTGAAAACAGTTCTGGTGTCAACTGCTATGCTAATGTAGTGGTTAATGTTTTGTTTTCTCTAGAAAATGTAAAAGAGGGGGAGGCAGTCCAAAGTTCTGGTAAAAGGGCAAAGGAAAGGATCGGTGGTTTGAACTATCAGTCAAAAAGGGGAGGGGGTGCAACAATTTTTCCTACCGGGTCACAGTGTGCTTTCACCGGAACTGAGGTTTGCAGGATTCTAGTAATTCAAAGTGAGGCTGGCGCCAGCATGGGAGCGCCGACGTCCCGCGGATACAGTTTCGTCACTCCACGGGCGATCATGGCAGTCATTCCCCATCGGGGGTGTCTGCGGGGGTCGGAGACTCCCGCGGCTCCTCTAGAATCGTCAAGGTCGTGGAGGACTACTGTGGTGGAGTCAACCAGTGACCGGGCCATTTCTTTATGCTGGGCCCGCTCTTGCCAGGTCGATCGCCATTTTGAGAGTTCGGTAGCTACTGGCGATCACGGGGTCAAGTGAGCGGACGGGCTCCACCCTGCCGGGCGAGACGTTGCAGCATCGCCACAGTGGAGGGACCCTTTTCCGGGCGCCTGGAGCGCTGAGGGTGCAGGTGGGAAGCCTCCACTGGGGAGGCGGGAGAGGCCTGTTCGCACCGTCTCTCCCTCCCAGTGCACCCCACGGCGTCTCGCTTGATATTTGTTATGGCCGGACCAGGCGATGAGGACGAGGGGAGGGGGGGGTCGGAGGCATGTGCAAGACATCCCCCCCAGTGTTGTCAAAGCCATTATTCAAGAAAGAAGAAGTGTCCCGTCCGTCTTCGGGCCGGGCTTCCGGTGGATGTCGGCCGGACGCCCCTTGCTCTGGCCCCATGAACGGGTTCCTTGGTTTATCGGCTGCAGCCGGATCCCATCGGCCCCGGCCGTTGGTGGCCGGACTGGTAGAGAATGTGGCGGGACTACCTGAAACTGTCAAGGGCCACCGCGGCCGGACTGGGAGAGAGAGGGGAGGGTCGAGGACACGGACATTCCCCCCCCTGCAACTCTCCAGCGTTGTCAATCCCCCTGGCCGGGTCCCGCTGGCCTCGGCCTCGGCCTCGGCCTCTCCTCCGGCTACACCCTACGTGATGATCTCCGAGGCGTGGCAGCAGGACCCGCCTTATATGTGTTGCTTCCGGCTGGGCGTAGCCGAAAACCTGTTGCCCTTTGGAAGTTTCTAGAATGGGGCGGATGTCTGCTGACTTCTATCTTTCCCAGTTTGCCGTTATTTGGCCATGGCAGGCGGTGGGACAGACACGTTTTGGGGCAGTGAGGGGCGATGTTTTCAGGTTTCTTATTACGGGCTTACTTCTAACGTTTCTTGTTTCTAGGACAATAATAGGTTTTATCATTACGTATTGTTATTGTTTCTTTGTTTGTTATTTAATAAAAAGTTCATCAGTGGCCTACTGATTTTCGTTTTCCTATTCTTTTCTTTCCAGGTTGTTTCATGCTAAAGTTTCTGTTAACAGGATACAGTGATCACTTCGTTATTATTGCATATGTCCTTTTCACTAGGGGTGCTCTCTTGTTGGGCCAGATATCTCTAGTAAATGGTCCGGGTGAAACAGGTGCATCAATCAGTGGGGAGTAGATAGGCATGACAGATTACAACGGGGGAGAAAGGTCCGCATTACCTACCCTTTCACTACTTGCAAAGATTTTCCTACGTTTATTTGCAAACAGGGAATACCTCCAAAAAGAACTAATTCCCAAACAATCAATGTTCGGACAATCAATCAATCAATGAGGAATGAATTAGGTACGACGTGTTAAAGGCTTGCGTTACCTACCCTTCACTATCTGCAAAGGGAGAGAGAATATTCCTATTCTTCCTTGTTTGCAGGCAGAGAAGATCCTTAAGAGAACCAACTTCGAACAATTCAATGCTCGATTCAAACAATCAACAAGGGGTACTGTGAACACAAATGAACGCCGCTTATGTACATACACATTGCTATTTTCAACAGGTTGTTCCTAATGTTTCTATTTTAACGAGGTCAAAAAGAGATCCCATTAGTGGCCTACTGATTTTGCTCGATTCCTTTTGTTTTTTTACACAATTTTTCGCTATCTGCAAAGACTAAACAGAGTATTGCGACTCTGTGCTTGTTTGTAAATAGAGAATGAACCAAAGAGAACAATCAATCAAATGGAGAGAGAAGCAGGCACGACGGATTACAACGGGGGCAAAGGCCTGCGTTAACTACCCTTCACTATCTGCAAAGAGAGAGTACTCCTAATAGAAATGAGGGGTGGGGGGCAGCATTCAAAGCAGATCAGTGTGCATAAACACGAAAATGTTTTTACTTACCATGTACTTGACATTCGACAGCTTATGATATTTGCTATTAAAAAACCATTGAAATTCACTGAAAAAACCATAGGTTATAGACCATATATAGTTAGGAATTAGCATTTACAAAACCTTGAAAATTCACTGAAAAAACCATAGGTTATAGACCATATATAGTTAGGAATTAGCATTTACAAAACATTAAAAATTCACTGAAAAAACCATAGGTTAGAGACCATATATAGTTAGCTGGACATTTTATTGACATAAAACCAATGAAATTCCATATATAGTTAGTTGCACTAACTATATATCACGCACCCGCAATCCACTGCTGATGATGTCACATATTACATCATTCATGACATGGTCAGTGACATCACTGATGACATCACTGATGACATCTCATTTGACATCAATGACCACATCACTGATGATATCATTCATGTGACAATACAATGCATCTCCTCACATTTTAATATAACCTCTGTTTCACCCAGTGTTAAATACAGAGTATAATTTTTGAAACCATTGACACACCAATACTAGTTACTACGTACGCACTCACTGATTGCTACGTCTACACACACCTTCACTCATTCACCCATACAATCATTCATACATACAATCACTCATCTTTACAACACTATCATATGCACTCATACACCTATACAGACACTCACAGTCTGCCACTCATCCATGGAGTTACTCACACACCTAGTCAGTCCTGTAAAGAATCAATGACACTTCCATTTTCTTGTCTATACAGTTAAACATAGAGCACCTTACATTTTCAAACATATACTAACACATACTTACCTTCTTATACAATCATTGATACAAGTACACATTGATCTGCACAGAGTCACACACCTCCCAGCTAGCCACACACACACTTAGTCTCCCATACAAATACTTGGGCAATCAATCAATAACCCATATAGTTACTCATATAGCTACTGATCAACACATGCAGCAGTTTACAGAACAACAGACATAATGATGCACAAATTAAGACAGTTTAGTCACTAACCCATGCACTCAGTGAGACACATTTAATCACTCACTCATACAGTCAGTCATGCACCTACTAACTCCTTCGTCCAGACACTTACACATCCACTCATTCTTCAATATGTAAGACATATTTAAACTTTACAGAAACAAAAAATTACTGGATGTTGTTATCAGTGATGTCATCAGTGATGTCATTTGAGATGTCATCAGTGATGTCATCAGTGATGTCACTGACCATGTCATGAATGATGTAATATGTGACATCATCAGCAGTGGATTGCGGGTGCGCGATATATAGTTAGTGCAACTAACTATATATGGAATTTCATTGGTTTTATGTCAATAAAATGTCCAGCTAACTATATATGGTCTCTAACCTATGGTTTTTTCAGTGAATTTTCAATGTTTTGTAAATGCTAATTCCTAACTATATATGGTCATTAACCTATGGTTTTTTCAGTGAATATATATATATATATATAGAACTACCTACTGGTATATGGTATATATATATATCTATATATCTATATATATATCTATATATATATATATATATATGTATATATATATATACCATATACCAGTAGGTATATATATATATATATACATACATACATACATACATATATATATATATATATATATATATATATATATATATATATATATATATATATATATATATATATATATATATATATATATATATTACCTACTGGCGGTCGCCAGTAGGTATATATAGTTAGGATTTTTTCTCTATGGGATTTTTGAAAATTCTATGTGTAATAACTTTGGCGTTTGTGGACGGAATTGGCTGAAATTTTCAGGAAAATGGCACATTTTGTTTCTGAGCAGCCCTTGAAAATTTGGGGGGGGGTTCGTCAAGGGGGGGCCGAGAAAAAAGGGGGTCCCAAAACGTGTTTTTAACATTGAGTTTCCCATAGGGCGGTTGGCCTCACTTTTAGCCCGAACGGCTGAATGGATTTGCACGAAACTTGGCAAAATTGTAGGGACTGGTAGCCCGATGTGCCTTTTGTAGGTCTCAATATATGTGCTCCAGTGGATTTTGAGAAATTAACGTTTAAAAAAAGATATATATCTGTAACAGCGGACCTGGCAGCGTCCCAGGACGCGTACTTTTCGCGCAACGGAGCTTTGTGAAGCGAAGCTGATTGGTTCTCCGGCGTCTGTCAACATTCCAAAAAGTCCGTAGCGGCCGCCATCTTGTCTCTCGGTAGGATCGAGAGACAAGAGGAGGTCAAAATAAAGGGGGAAATAACTATAAGGGGGCATAGTAGATCCTCGCTGACCCCCTAGGTTTGATGTGGAGGTTTTAAAAGGGCCCCGCGGGGCAAAAAAAAATAATAATAATAATAATCGAACGGCTGAATGGATTTGCACGAAACTTGGCAAAATATTAGGGACTGGTAGCCCGATGTGCCTTTGCTAGGTCTCAATATATGTGCTCCAGTGGATTTTGAGAAATTAACGTTCAAAAAAAGATATATATCTGTAACAGCGCTCCGCTTCGCGTAACGGAGGTTTGCGAAGCTGATTGGTCATTCTGTCACTGGGCTATAGTTGGGCTACATCTGGCTGATATTTGGGCTACATTTGTTTTTTTGTGTGTCTGGCGGCCATCTTTGGGCTACATTGGGCTACATTGGGCTTCATTGGGCTACATTGGGCTACATTTGGGCTCCAACATATATATAGGCCAATGTAGCCCAATATATATTTTTCAAAGTTAATTTTCGTAAAAACCACTGGAGCATATATCTTGAGACATAGCAAAGGCACATCGGGCTACCAGTCCCTACAATTTTGCCAAGTTTCGTGGAAATCCATTCAGCCGTTCGAGCTAAAAGTGAGTCCAACCGCCCTATGGAAATGAAGGAAATGAATGGGTAATTTGTAATTAGCAAATAGCTAATCGCAAACTAGGAATGGTAAAGAATCGCTATTTATTCCTTAAAGTTCGCTATTTAGGAAATGCAAAAAACTTTGATGATACATATGGCGGTTCATCTCTAACAAGATAAGAAGCATAGGGATACATTTATGATGACTGGCGCATCACCAGGGATGTGTTAGTCATTCTGTGCCGCTGTTCCGTCACCTATGGTGTGCTGCATTTACAATGCGGCGCATCATGGGGCAAAAACAGCACAGATGCGTGATGTATCTGTGCCGTAAAGGTGGCGCATTGCTGGAGTTGTATCGCAAGTGTGATGAAGCTCCAGCAAGGGTCGGGGGTGCCCCTGTCGCAGGGTTTCTGTTCTCACACAGAACTGTGGACAGAGGATTGGAACCTCGGCGAATTAGGGTGTCCCAAAACTCACGTTAGTAATCAAAAACTCCTTAGCAAGCTAGATACAGTGTCACATTGGATATAACAAACTCTCAATGTTTAGACAATCCAGAATATGAACTTATAGTACCTCAGGATACGTGGAACTCATGAACAGTCGGTCGTTATATATTTCTTAGAAACCAGAACATGGAGTTAAGAAGAACACATGTGTATTTGAAATGTTTATTTACTAATGCCGTCTTCTCAGGCGTAGTATCTTAGATAATACAAGTACACATATTATCAGTAGCAAAATTACCAGCATAGTTACTAGTACATAAAAAGCGAATGGTGATAGTATGTTAACATGCTGTAAATGAATAAGAGTTAGCAACACTTATAAGCAGCCGCGGGCCGTGGAGGGAGTTACGGTGAGGCAGGGAGGCGGGGAGGGGGAGAAGCAGGGTGGAGAATACAAGTACACATATTATCAGTAGCAAAATTACCAGCATAGTTACTAGTACATAAAAAGCGAATGGTGACAGTATGTTAACATGCTGTAAATGAATAAGAGTTAGCAACACTTATAAGCAGCCGCGGGCCGTGGAGGGAGTTACGGTGGGGCAGGGAGGCGGGGAGGGGGAGGGGCAAGGTAGAGAGGGCTCCACCCTGCTTCTCCCCCTCCCCGCCTCCCTGCCTCACCGTAACTCCCTCCACGGCCCGCGGCTGCTTATATCTCACCCTCCCTAATACACATATTATATTATTTGCTAAGAAGGTCTCTTTGTGTTGGTTTAGGGCGTGCCCATACTTTAGTGTCTTAGATTTGAAGGAATCACATCAGCATACACCAGCTCTCTCTTCATGTGAACCGCATCAACTGTTGTGTATGTGTGTTCGGCAAAGCAATATAAAACCCGCCTCATGCCCAGAATTGGCAGAAGTTGCACTTATGTTATGAGTATGAAGTCGTGGAGATCAGACCTCATAACAATTCTGTATCGTGTTGTTCTTGAAACTTTAGCACTCGCTGTACAGATATAGTTTAACAAGCAAAGCAGATAGTAGAGCAATAACATATTATTCTCATGTAAACCACGATGAACTACTAGGTGGAAAGCTAAAGCAACAACTAAGTGTCGTGTGCAGAAGTTGCAAAAAAGGAAAAATGGCGTTTAAACCGGTAATGAGCCCATGCTAACTTAACACGGTGTAAAGATATCCAGGACCTAGATGACACCTCCCCATGATCCGGAAACGAACTGAATAAGATAATAGAAGTGCCATCTCATGAGAGCAGATTGCAAGTTTATATGTGGACGGTCCGCAAGGTAAAGCATTAAAAACTAGGAAAATTTAATGCTAAAGAAAAATAAAACAGCCAAGTACTTTATCGAGTCTTAAGCCAATAGGCAAGGTAAATAATAAAAACTTGACAAATAAGTCAATGAATTGTCAATGAAATGCTAGTACTCAGCATATCAAACATGAAAAAGGTCTATGACATAACTGTGTATGCAAAATAAGCTGCAACAGCCTCCAATAGGAAGTCACCGTCTTCATCCGAAAACAGTTCAGCCATCCAATTTAAAAGCGGAAAAGAACATACGTGCTCTCCCAGCACCGGATCCTCTATCACCATCAGAGGACAGCTCGGTGGGTTTTCAAGAAAGCTCTGTTCCAAGAAAGACTGTGCTGCCGCCAGTAAATTCCAGGGACCAAGTAGTCCATGCATCAATGCCACAGCCATAATCCTTTCGCCAGGACAAACCAACTCGTGAGTAATGATAGGAGTCATCAGCTGATTAAAGTCGACGTCAGGAGAAACCGGTCCGCAGAGACACAAATCAATGGCCCAATCGAAATCACAGGTCAGGCAGTGAAATACAGGCTGGACACAGGTGAAGTAGGAGAATCGAAAAGATAATCCATATGCCGTGCTTAATATCGCCAACGGCATTGTGCCATAATATTTTAGCATGCGATTGCGGAACAGTGTCAGCAGCTGCAGGGTGGGAGGTTGCATAGGAGGGACATCCATATTTAAAAATGTAAAAAAGCACAAGAGCGTCCGCTGGTAATGCAAGTAAAAATGCCAATCCACGAACCAGAGTGGAGAAAATAGAATGAAAGGAAGCAGGGATGACTCCAAAGATTTTCTCAAATGAAGTCACGAGACCACTGGTAACAACTTTAAAAAAGTGCGCCAGGGCTTTTGTGGAGGATGCGTTAAAGATAGTCGGAACCATCTTGCTGAAATTGAAAGGCAAATCTGAATTGAAAAGGGTCTGCACCTCTGTACGGGTGTTCGCTATGTGAAGCACGAAAGTTTCACGGGCCGAACTCAAGGCCACCTCTCTCTGAGACAAAAGAGCTCTTATTCTTGCCATGCCGTTGAAATCTGTCCCAAGGTTGGTATTTGTGGCCAGATTGAAAACTCCCTATGTTCATGTGTGGGAGGAAATAGAACATTTCTGCAGCAAATAACCCGTTCACTTACTGTTACGATAAAAGGAATACTTTTAATTAACTCAGAACAATCTTCATTATTGAGCATCAAATAACTACCATTTTCCAACAACTTGAACGTGGGGATGATAGCAGGAACTGGCGTGCCTTGCAACACGCAAGCCATATTTGGTCGGTGTTTGTTGCATGAACCGTGTAACTGTATGTGCCTACACATTAGTGAATGATCTGGCGTCTCAGTGCATTCCTCTCCATTCAGATAAACTTCTTGATCATCTTTGAAACATCTGTATGTGTATGGAAGCGACCAGACCTCATGAAGAAAAGCACTACCTAAAGGTTCATAACGACCTATTGATATATATTTCATACAATTTGAAAACTTATATAAAGCAAAAGGCAGCGTTATTAAACCGTGGATAAGGCACGTTGCCAAAAAACCCGCAATCCTCTGCTGATGATGTCACTGAGCATGTCATGAATGATGTAATATGTGACATCATCAGCAGTGGATTACGGGTAATAGTATCTCTAGTTTACTCCCCTATAGCTGTCTTTCTTTTAACATAAGTGTCTGTTTCCTTCCCTTATACTTACTGTTTTTGGTTCGCTTCCGGTTCGCGTACCGGCGAGCGAACTGGGAAGCGAACTAAGAGAAATAGAGGTTGCCACAGTTCCAAATATTGTACCAATTTTTTAATAACGGGGAGGTAGTTCTGAAAAGAACTTTTTTTTTTTATTGTTTTTGTTGTTTTATATTTTTTTTATTATTTTTCGGAACATTTTTTTACTTTTTTTGAATTTTTCTGAACAGTTTTATATTTTTTGGGGGTTTTCTTGGAGGGGGCAATGAAAACGATTCATTGTAAAGGGCTCAACAGGAGCAACAAAACAAAAAAAGAAGTATTTATTATTTTGGGCGTTTCGTACAAACTTGCATATGATAGTCAATAGCTCTGTTGATCAGAGTGATGCTTCTTTCTCCGTAGGAAATGAATCCATCGCAAAATACGCAGATGTGTTTTACTTCACCAAATTTCATTTGTATATTTGGCACCATCTCCCTGCCCTCTGGTCCCGTTACTTCCGGTACAACAGATCTTCTGGCCATAATAGGGAGATTATCTAGGTCGTTCCGAAACTGTGCAGCACTGTAGTTGTTAGGATGCCACCTAGTCATATGGCGATGCATTGTGTAGTTTCCGAAACTGTATTTTTTCTCGGTTCCTCTGGACAGTCTATCTTGACATATAAGGCAAGTTACGTATCTTGCATTTACTTTTTTCTGACCTTTGGGAATTTTAAAAAATTGCCAAATGAAGTTTTCTTTCCGGTGAGACGTCCTGGGCTGCTCAGGCAAAAACTGCCTCTCTTCGTGCTCGTCGTCCTGTTCCTCTTCTTCCTCTTCTTGTTGAATTATAACTTGAGCAGGTGGTCCACTCTTCCTTGGATGTGGTGGAGGTGGTGGGGAAGCACCAGCTGAAGCTACTAAAGAAGCCATTGCTCAGTGATCACAAAGGGTCTTTCTCTCACAATGATGAAAGTCAGAGTGAGGAAAGAAGGAGGGATTTTCATCATTTGGGAAAAACAAGAGTTCTCAACCAATCAAAAGTGTTCATTTTAGATTATATGACCTAGTCTTACATCATTAGGAAACCAAAAGTGAAATGAACCAATGAAAAGTGTTATTACCAAGTCACATGACTTGCTGTGTTTACGTTAAGCGCTTTGCAGGGCCTCCCGGTTTGCTTCCAGAAACCTGCACTTTGCGACTCGCTTCGCGTACCAGTTCGCTAACGTAGCACGTCATATGACGTATCACGCGACAACGTGAAACGTCATGCGGACGGGAGGCGTCACGATGTTGTTTTCTAACGCAGCACTTGCGGTAAAGAAACGTTTACCGGCTCGCGGTCTATTTCGCGGCATCAAGGTCAGCTAACGGGAAGCTTCCCGATTCGCGAAGCGGGAACGAAGAAAAAAAAATATTTTTAAAAAAAATTATTCATAAACATATAAAATATATTTTTGGATTTAAAGAAGAATACATTTTACAGCTACAGATATTAGCTGTTAAAAAACCAATGAAATTCACAGAAAAAACCATAGGTTATAGACCATATATAGTTAGGAATTAGCATTTACAAAACCTTGAAAATTCACTGAAAAAACCATAGGTTATAGACCATATATAGTTAGGAATTAGCATTTAGAAAACCTTATTTTACTCACACAAAACCATTGAAATTCCATATATAGTTAGTTGCACTAACTATATATCGCGCACCCGCAATCCACTGCTGATGATGTCACATATTACATCATTCATGACATGGTCAGTGACATCACTGATGACATCACTGATGACATCTCAAATGACATCACTGATGACATCATCTAGTGTCTGTGTGTTTTTGTAAAGTTTAAATACGTTTTACATATTGAAGAATGAGTGGATGTATGGAAGACTGAGTGTGTGTGTGGCTGGCTGGGAGGTGTGTGACTCTGTGCATATCAATGTGTACTTGTATCAGTGATTGTATAAGAGAGTAAGTATGTGTTAGTATATGTGTGAAAAGTATGGTGTTCTGTGTTTAACTATAGATGAGGAAATCGAAGTGTGATTGATTCTTCACAGGACTGACTAGGTGTATGAGTGCATATGATAGTGTTCTAATAATAACTGACTGTATGTATGAGTAATTGTATGGGTGAATGAGTGAATGTGTGTGTAGACGTACGAATCAGTGAGTGCGTATGTAGTAACTGGTATTGGTGTGTCATGATGTCATCAGTGATGTCATTTGAGATGTCATCAGTGATGTCATTTCAGATGTCATTAGTGATGTCATCAGTGATGTCACTGAAGTATGGTGTTCTGTGTTTAACTGTATAGATGAAGAAATGGAAGTGTGATTGATTCTTTACACGACTGATTTGGTGTGTGAGTAACTCCATGGATGAGTGGCAGTGTGTGACTGTCTGCATAGGTGTATGAGTGCATATGATAGTGTTGTAATAATGAGTGACTGTATGTATGAGTGATTGTATGGGTGAATGAGTGAATGTGTGTGTAGACGTAGGAATCAGTGAGTGCGTATGTAGTAACTGGTATTGGTGTGTCATGATGTCATCAGTGATGTCATTTGAGATGTCATCAGTGATGTCATTTGAGATGTCATCAGTGATGTCATCAGTGATGTCACTGACCATGTCATGAATGATGTAATATGTGACATCATCAGCAGTGGATTGCGGGTGCGCGATATATAGTTAGTGCAACTAACTATATATGGAATTTCAATGGTTTTGTGTGAGTAAAATAAGGTTTTCTAAATGCTAATTCCTAACTATATATGGTCTATAACCTATGGTTTTTTCAGTGAATTTTCAAGGTTTTGTAAATGCTAATTCCTAACTATATATGGTCTATAACCTATGTTTTTTTCTGTGAATATATATATATATTACCTTACTGGTATATGATGTATTACCTACTGGCGGTCGCCAGTAGGTATATATAGTTAGGATTTTTTCTCTATGGGTTTTTTGAAAATTCTATGTCTAATAACTTTGGCGTTTGTGGACGGAATTGGCTGAAATTTTCAGGAAAATGGCACATTTTGTTTCTGAGCAGCCCTTGAAAATTTGGGGGGGGTTCGTCCAGTGGGGGCCGAGAAAAAAGGGGGGTCCCAAAACGTGTTTTTAACATTGAGTTTTCCATAGGGCGGTTGGCCTCACTTTTAGCCCGAACGGCTGAATGGATTTGCACGAAACTTGGCAAAATTGTAGGGACTGGTAGCCCGATGTGCCTTTTGTAGGTCTCAATATATGTGCTCCAGTGGATTTTGAGAAATTAACGTTTAAAAAAAGATATATATCTGTAACAGCGGACCGGTTAGCGCTCTGGTTCGCGGACTTTTCGCGCAACGGAGCTTTGTGAAGCGAAGCTGATTGGTTCTCCGGCGTCTGTCAACATTCCAAACAGTCCGTAGCGGCCGCCATCTTGTCTCTCGGTAGGATCGAGAGACAAGAGGAGGCGAAAGCGAAGGGGCAAATGACCATAAGGGGGAATAGTAGATCCTCGCTGACCCCCTAGGTTTGATGTGGAGGTTTTAAAAGGGCCCCGCGGGGCAAAAAAAAATAATAATAATAATAATCGAACGGCTGAATGGATTTGCACGAAACTTGGTAAAATATTAGGGACTGGTAGCCCGATGTGCCTTTGCTAGGTCTCAATATATGTGCTCCAGTGGATTTTGAGAAATTAACGTTCAAAAAAAGATATATATCTGTAACAGCGCTCCGCTTCGCGTACTTTTCGCGTTACGGAGCTTTGCGAAGCTGATTGGTTCTCCGGCGTCTGTCAACATTCCAAACAGTCCGTAGCGGCCGCCATCTTGTCTCTCGGTAGGATTGAGAGACAAGAGGAGGCCAAAGTGAAGGGGGAAATGACCATAAGGGGGCATAGTAGATCCTTCCTGACCTCTTAGGTTTGATGTACCATTTTGCCAAGTTTGGTGTAATTCCGTTCAGCCATTCAGGCTGTAGACGTATGTAAATGTCCTATGGAAAATTGCATGGGGAAAACACATTTGAAAGTGTTGAAATTTAGAACCAATTAAAATGTTACTTTGGTTTTGTATTTGTGTGTGATGAAAGTTAATTGGTTATGTATATATGTCAAATGAGAGGAAACCACAGCCATTTTGCGATACTACTGTCTGAGGTACATTTGTGAGGAATTTTTGGTGGTGAATTTCTGGTGTTTGATTTACACAGTACTAACACTTCTGCTACTTTTAAAAAGGTGAGTTGTTAATTTGTAAGGGGAACTATGTTGTACACTTGAAGATAATTTGAAAAATGTTTTCTGTTATTTATTTGCAGTCCTTCTGTTATACTAAATACTTGATGAAGTTAGTTTTATATTATGTATTACTAAAAACGATAAATGAAAGTGATTATTTTTTTCTGCAATTTACAGCAAGCAATTTCAAAATAAAATGGCTCACAATGAAGAGACCGTGGCAATTTCTTTTGAATTGTCCACTACATTGATTGAAATTGAGAGCACCAATAATGAAATATTGTCACAAGGAGGACATGACTTGTATGATTCCATTAGATTGATTGAAATGGACAGCACCAAGAATGAAATATTGTCACAAGGAGATGACTTGAATGATTCCACTACATTGATTGAAATTGAGAGCACCAATAATGAAATATTGTCACAAGGAGGAGATGGCTTGTATGATTCTATTAGATTGATTGAAATGGACAGCACCAATAATGAAATATTGTCACAAGGAGGAGATGACTTGAATGATTCCACTACATTGATTGAAATTGAGAGCACCAATAATGAAATATTGTCACGAGGAGATGACTTGAATGATTCCACTACATTGATTGAAATGGACAGCACCAATAATGAAATATTGTCAGAAGGAGGAGATGACTTGAATGATTTTTTTGATCAATCTCTTGATGGCGAATTTATCGAGTGTTTGGAGACCATAGAGTTACAAGAATCATCATTGCAGACTTTTAATGAGGAGATTCCAGATGAGATGATTGAAGAGGAAATTACTGATGAGGACATGTTACTAGTTGTTTCAAATTTAGAAAATTCTGAAGAATAAATTTATATTTAGAAATCAAAAATTGTTTGAGACATTATTTATTTTTATTTTTAATTTATGAGGTTGTAGCGAAGTGATTGTAGTATAAAATGAGACTTATAGTATAGAGTGCAACATTTTTATGTTACATGGTAAGTTTACTCATATTTACTTCCCTTCTGCCACTATATTATCTCCAATGTGTATTTGACATGTCTTCTTCATCTCCGGCCTCCTTTCTCTCACTGTGTGTCTCCGATGCATCTTATCGCTGGTATTTTGTGTAATTACAGAAGAGAGTAAAATAAAATAGTTCGGAACGTGAAAAGGGGGCAAAGTAGAGTACTCCTCACCCCCTAGGCCTTTTTAGGCGGTCCCAAAAGGATCAGTTTCTGCTTTCCTGAGAGATTATGGTATGAGTTCCATATACCACAATAACTTGCATTACAACATGCAAGATATCTATCTCCTATTACCAACTTTTGGAGATATTCGCGCTAAGCGCGAATATCTCCAAAAAGTAACACCTGCCCTGAGCAGTTCTTAGCCATGTTATCCAATGGGAGGTGGATAACATGGCTAAGAGTATTAGCTCGGTAATGCATGAATATCGCTGAGTTTTTAGCGATATTCATGCATTGCGGCCGTTTATTATCGCATTTGCGATAAACCTTGATAATAGTAAGGTTTATCTTCGATAATTTCTGACGATGCTTAGTGGTAAAAAATTGGTTGGTAAGCATCGTTAGCGATAAATATCGCTTAACTTTGGTAATATGCCCCAACGTCTGTTAACGTTCGATTCGAAGGAAATGAGGAAGTGTTGAAAAACATTGTCTGCGCCATCTTGCCTTTTTTGAAATGCCACACTTTTGTCGTGCACGGCAGCCATTTTAGATGTCTTGACCAGACCCACTCTCTGCACGCTGTCGATTCGTAGCATGGCTCCTCACCCTCGCAAGCATCTTCCCCAGGCACTGGTCACCCCCGCTCTCTGTCTTATGCATGGGCAATAAACCTCCCCCCATCTGCGCTGCTCTTCCCTGAGAATCACACTGTGCCCGCCCGACACCTCCCTTTCGCCCTATTCACTACCGCACCCTGTGACACTCCTCTTCCTCTGTGTCCGATTGTCCAGGCTATCAGCTAGCCCTGCAGATGTAGTTTATGGCCCCAGCTGTAAAGAATCACCCCTCTTCAAAGGAGTTATAGTAGATCAAGGCCCACACCCGATGAGATCCGTCACACCACACGTGTTCCTACTATCTGAAAACTATCCTGTATTGTGATTGGGGAGGGGACCGAGCCTGAAGCGGAAGATTCCAGGAATGACTCTTTGTACATCAAAGTTTTTACAATTATGTGTCACATAAAAAATATATAGCACTCCAACAAAGTAGTAGGAATATAAAACTTTAATAACATATAAATATATACAACAAAACAAAAACAGTAATAGATTTATTGAAATTGACAGCACCAATAATGAAATATTCTTGTCAGTAGCGGTCTGTTGTGCGAATAGTTCCAAGGCAGCAGAACGCGCTGAAATCTGGATGTCACGAAGGTGATGTCTAGCAAGTTGCCGCCCAGCAAATAACGGCGTGGGGCGCCGCGGGGGTGAGTGAGTCCAGTAGGCACCACAGCTATTCTTACCGGCATTGCAGAATTACTGCTGGGGACAATGCCTGTGCTGGAGCAGGGTCACAGCAGAAACAAAAAGGATTCTGTTGAAGATGTTGTTGGTTTTCAATTTGAAAACAGTTCTGGTGTCAACTGCTATGCTAATGTAGTGGTTAATGTTTTGTTTTCTCTAGAAAATGTAAAAGAGGGGGAGGCAGTCCAAAGTTCCGTTAAAAGGGCAAAGGAAAGGATCGGTGGTTTGAACTATCAGTCAAAAAGGGGAGGGGGTGCAACAATTTTTCCTACCGGGTCACACTGTGCTTTCACCGGAAGTGAGGTCTGCAGGATTCTAGTAATTCAAAGTGAGGCTGGCGCCGACGTCCCGCGGATACAGTTTCGTCACTCCACGGGTGATCATGGCAGTCATTCCCCATCGGGGGTCGGAGACTCCCGCGGCTCCTCTAGAATCTTCAAGGTCGTGGAGGACTACGGTGGTGGAGTCAACCAGTGACCGGGCCATTTCTTTATGCTGGGCCCGCTCTTGCCAGGTCGATCGCCATTTTGAGAGTTCGGTAGCTACTGGCGATCACGGGGTCAAGTGAGCGGACGGGCTCCACCCTGCCGGGCGAGACGTTGCAGCATGGCCACAGTGGAAGAACTCTTTTCCGGGCGCCTGGACCGCTGAGGGTGCAGCTGGGAAGCCTCCACTGGGGAGGCGGGAGAGGCCTGTTCGCACCGTCTCTCCCTCCCAGTGCACCCCACGGCGTCTCGCTTGAGATTTGTTATGGCCGGACCAGGCGATGAGGACGAGGGGGGGGGGTCGGAGGCATGTGCAAGACATCCCCCCCCAGGGTTGTTGCAGCAATTATACAAGAAAGAAGAAGTGTCCCGTCCGTCTTCGGGCCGGGCTTCCGGTAGATGTCGGCCGGACGCCCCTGGCTCTGGCCCCATGAACGGGTTTCTTGGTTTATCGGCTGCAGCCGGATTCCGTCGGTCTCGGCCCCCCGACCGTTGGTGGCCGGACCGGAAGAGCATGTGGCGGGACTACCTGCAACTCTCAAGGGCCACCGCGGCCGGACTGGGAGAGAGAGGGGAGGGTCGAGGAGACATTCCCCCCCCCTGCAACTGTTCATCGTTGTAAAGGCAATTCCCTGGCCGGGTCCCGTTGGTCTCGGCCTCTCCTCCGGCTACACCCTACGTTAGGATCTCCGAGGCGTGGCAGCAGGACCTGCCTTATATGGGCTGCTCCCGGCTGGGCGTAGCCGGAACCCTGCCCCACCTTGGAAGTTTCCAGAGTGGGGGCGGATGTTCTACTGACTTGCATTTTCCCTAGTCTATCGATTTTTTTGGCGTGGCAGGCGGTGGGACAGCGAGGGGTGATTTGGTTTCTCTTACTGTTTTTCTGGTCTCTCACCACTGGCATATTTTAACGTTTTCTTGTTTCTAGGACATTAATAGGTTTTATCATTACGTTATGTTATCGTTTCTTTGTTCGTTGTTTAATAAAAGTTCATGTTCATCAGTGGCCTACTGATTTTCGTTTTCCTATTCTTTTCTTTCCAGGTTGTTTCATGCTAAAGTTTCTGTTAACAGGATACAGTGATCACTTCGTTATTATTGCATATGTCCTTTTCACTAGGGGTGCTCTCTGGTCGGGCCAGATGACGTATGTCTAGTAAATGGTCCGGGTGAAACAGGTGCATCAATCAGTGGGGAGTAGATAGGCATGACAGATTACAACGGGGGAGAAAGGTCCGCATTACGTACCCTTTCACTACTTGCAAAGATTTTCCTACGTTTATTTGCAAACAGGGAATACCTCCAAAAAGAACTAATTCCCAAACAGTCAATGTTCGGACAATCAATCAATCAATGAGGAATGAAATAGGTACGACGTGTTAAAGGCTTGCGTTACCTACCCTTCACTATCTGCAAAGGGAGAGAGAATATTCCTATTCTTCCTCGTTTGCAGGTAGAGAAGATCCTTAAGAGAATTAACATCGAACAATTCAATGCTCGATTGAAACAATCAACAAGGGGTACTGTGAACACAAATGAACGCCGCTTATGTACATACGCATTGCTATTTTCAACAGGTTGTTCCTAATGTTTCTATTTTAGCGAGGTCAAAAAGAGATCCCATTAGTGGCCTACTGATTTTGCTCGATTCCTTTTGTTTTTTTACACGATTTTTCGCTATCTGCAAAGACTAAACAGAGTATTGCGACTCTGTGCTTGTTTGTAAATAGAGAATGAACCAAAGAGAACAATCAATCAAATGGAGAGAGAAGCAGGCACGACGGATTACAAAGGGGGCAAAGGGCTGCGTTAACTACCCTTCACTATCTGCAAAGAGAGAGTACTCCTAATAGAAATGAGGGGTGGGGGGCAGCATTCAAAGCAGATCAGTGTGCATAAACACGAAAATGTTTTTACTTACCACGTACTTGACATTCGACAGCTTATGATATTTGCTATTAAAAAACCATTGAAATTCACTGAAAAAACCATAGGTTATAGACCATATATAGTTAGGAATTAGCATTTACAAAACCTTGAAAATTCACTGAAAAAACCATAGGTTATAGACCATATATAGTTAGGAATTAGCATTTAAAAAACCTTATTTTACTCACACAAAACCATTGAAATTCCATATATAGTTAGTTGCACTAACTATATATGGCGCACCCGCAATCCACTGCTGATCATGTCACATATTACATCATTCATGACATGGTCAGTGACATCACTGATGACATCACTGATGACATCTCAAATGACATCACTGATGACATCTCATTTGACATCATTCTTGTGCTAATACGATAAACCTCTTCAGACTCTAATATAACCTTAGATACACTCAGTGTATACAGACACTCACACACTGCCACTCATCCATGGAGTTACTCACACACCCAGTCAGTCATGCAAAGAAACAATCTCACCTCCATTTCTTCAACTATACAGTTAAACACACCTTACTTATTGAAACATATACTAACACATATTTACTCTCTTATACAATCCCTGATACAAGTTCACAATGATCGATACAACCACTCACTCATTCAGTGGCTCTCATGCACAGTTATTTATATATGCCAACTCTCACATGTACTGTGTTTTACATATGTACTTACTATGACATGTAGCATTGAGATATCCATTCACTCATCAATACACTCATGCACACAGTCAACTGCCCATGTAGCTGTTTCCACATGCACTCTTGAACTCATACACCTAGTGAATAAACTGCTCACACATCTATGCATAGAGTCTCACACCTTCCAGCCACCCCCACACAAACTCAATCTCCCATAGAAATACTTGGGCAACCAATTAATAACACATATAGCCTCTCGTATAGCTAATGATCAACACATGCAGCAGTTTACAGAACAACAGACATAATGATGCACAAATTAAGACAGTTTAGTCACTAACCCATGCATTCAGTGAGACACATTTAATCACTCACTCATACAGTCAGTCATGCACCTACTAAATCCTTCATCCAGACACTTATACATCCACTCAAGACATATTTTAACTTTACAGAAAAATACAGTCACTGGATGTTGTCATCAGTGATGTCATTTGAGATGTCATCAGTGATGTCATCAGTGATGTCACTGACCATGTCATGAATGATGTAATATGTGACATGATCAGCAGTGGATTGCGGGTGCGCCATATATAGTTAGTGCAACTAACTATATATGGAATTTCAATGGTTTTGTGTGAGTAAAATAAGGTTTTTTAAATGCTAATTCCTAACTATATATGGTCTATAACCTATGGTTTTTTCAGTGAATTTTCAAGGTTTTGTAAATGCTAATTCCTAACTATATATGGTCTATAACCTATGGTTTTTTCAGTGAATATATATATACATATATATATATATATATATTCACTGAAAAAACCATAGGTTATAGACCATATATAGTTAGGAATTAGCATTTAAAAAACCTTATTTTACTCACACAAAACCATTGAAATTCCATATATAGTTAGTTGTACTAACTATATATCGCGCACCCGCAATCCACTGCTGATGATGTCACATATTACATCATTCATGACATGGTCAGTGACATCACTGATGACATCACTGATGACATCTCAAATGACATCACTGATGACATCACTGATGACATCTCAAATGACCCCCAAGGCACCCCAGATGTATGGAACATTCCAGAATAGGGAAGGGGTCTGCTTTTGCCGCCTTAGAGTGTGGTCACCTGACCTAGGCCTATATAAAGAAAGGAGGGAAAGTTTTTGGTCAGTTAGGGCATCACTGACCTGGGGGAACCTATGCAGGAGACTTAGGCGGTAGGGCCTAGTAAGGAATCAATACCACTGGGGGTGACAGGGTTTAGGCGCTGCCCACCAAGCTGTGTGAGTAATACTGAACAAGCCCACTGATCTGGCCCTGCGGGAGGGGAACCCAGGGACCACCTGCAGTGACCTGCTGAGGAATCCTGTCAGCAGCCTTCAACCCAACCCCCCCTCAAGCAACTATCTACCAAGGGCGCAAAAACCACCAAGCGCCGAGAAGCCCACTTTTCTGTGCCACCAGGACCACTGGGGATCAACCAGGTACCAGCGCTGTATCCACTCTATGCTCCCCTGCTCGACCTGTGCCCCCTGTGTGGCCCTGACCTGAAGCGCTGTGGCGCTCGAGACTGCAGGAGCTCCCGTGATGCACTGTACCTGCGAGCGCTGCTGTCCGCCACCGTGCTGTGCCCCGTGAAACACTGGTCGGGTGGCTCGCCGCTGCGGCCCGGGAGTCCTCGGGGCTTCCCTGTCAATGCCGTGGCCCGGCGCTCCCTCATCGGAGCCAGCGCCGACAACTTTGCCCCCTCGGCAGCCCTCGGAGCCAGGAGAGGGTCGCCGCATCGAGTCCACAGGCCGTGCAAGGCCCAAAGCCTCCTCGAGGCTGCCTCGCTATTGGTTGCTGTGGGCAGGCTCCTCATTACCAGCTATCTGATTAGTTCCCAGGCCGTGGAAGCTACGGAGGGCCTGGGAACTGCAGGCAACACCGCCGGAGGGCTATGAACAGAACGAGAGCCCCCGCCCCCAATGAGGAACACGTCACAAGGGCCCGAGTAGGCCGAAGAGTCAAGGTAAACCCCCCTCCGGGAAGGAGGGCAGAAGGCACCGAGGAGGCCCTGAGTTCGCCCCTCCCCGGGGGAAGACTGTTGCTGGGCTCCGTTGGCCCTATTTGGCCCTGTTTCAGCACTGGAACTGGGCCAGGGCCCCAAAAGACACCGTGGGGGCCTCAATTGATCAAAGTTAACCCCTAGATGGGGAATAGTTCCTGACAGTCTATTGCCAGGCCCTGATTAGGCAAGAGTTGTTCTTGCCCCAGGAACTGTACTCATTTTTGCCTGATGCATGGTTTATCTTTGCCTAATGAAATACTCATTTTTGCCTGATGCATTGTTTATCTTCGCCCAATGAAATGCTCATCCTTACCTGATGTATTGGTTGTTCTCACCTAATGAACTGTTCATTGCTGAGTAAGGAAACGTTATCCCTTCAATGCAATGGTTATTGAGACATGCTATATTGATTATTGAATTGCTCCCCTTTGCTCCCCTGATGAAATGCTTTAATGAGTTAGAGCTACCGTGATTATTGATTTGCTCTAAATGATTTACCAGTTGTGATCTTGATCTTAGATAAAGCTTATTGATTTTAATCAACCTTGCTGGTGTGGTGTCAGTCATTGAGTGCATTTATGGTCTTAGTGGATGTGTGTGCTGTATGGTCACTTTACACCTAAGCTTTCGGGTGCCTACCTGCTCGTGCCAAGCTACCCCCCGGGGAACTGGTGACCCCAGATCATACACTTGGGGACCCTCGGGCCAAGTAGCCCAACAGGAACCTTCAGTATGCGCCAGGGGGCTGCCTTGCAGAGACTTGTAAAGAGGCCACGCCCCTTTTTACACCTCTCTGCAGCGCAGCCCCCTGGCGCATCCTGGAGGTTCCTGGTGGGCTAGTTGGCCCCCAGGGACCTCCAGTATTCAAGGGGAATTAGTTCCACCACTGCAAACACGCCAGGGGGCTGCCGTGCAGAGAGGTGTGATGAGGCCACGCCCCTTTTTACACCTCTCTGCAAGACAGCCCCCTGGCACATACTGGAGGTTCCTGACACCCTAGGTCTGCTCAGGGAGTCCCACAAGGACCCCCAAGGCCCCAAAAAATATATATCGCGGATAAGCGTAGGGTACGAGTACCCTGCCGATCCGCCCCCCCCCCCAAAAAAAGGCACCACTCTGCAAACGCGCCCCCTGGTGCATTTGCAGAAGGGGAAATAATTTCCCTTGAATACTGGGGGTCCCTGGGGGCCAAGTAGCCCACCAGGAACCTCTAGTATGCCCCTCTCCAGGGACCGGGACATCTGCCTGGAGCTCACGAAGGCGGGGTAGGCTCCCATCCTCCTGCACGCCTGAACACAAGCTCCTTCCTGCTTTCGGGTCTCTGTCGCCTTTTGGGAACACGCAGGGCTCCGACCACACACAGGAGCCCTGCTCAGGCAGGCTCCGCCTTCCTTTCTCACCAGCTGGCCAGATACCCGTGTCACTCTGCCTCTCCTTCCTTCTAGGTCTTGGCTCTGCCCACAACCAGGCAGCAGTTTGCCAGACCTCAGGGCCGCAGCAGTGCCTCTCGCCGGCTTTTTTCTCTGCTGTGAAGTGCGGGGTGGGTACCCGCCTTACATCATGGCTCCAGCATGTGGGGTGGGTACCTGCTTTAATAGAGGCAAGTGCAGGATGAGGTCCCGCCCATTCATGCACACCAGAGTGGGGTGGGCACCGCTTGGTAATAAAGCCTCAATGTGGTGTGGGCACCCGCAGAACCAAAGGTGAATGCAGGGTAGGCACCCGCTGCTTAATTAAGCTAGACTTCATGGCTTCCGAGCTGTTGGCAACAACGTTTTCGAATGCAGCATTATCCAAAGCCACAGCTGTTGTGGCTTTTCTGCTGTTATGTTTCAACGTGGATTGCCTGTCTTTCGAATTGTCCTTACTAATAGCTGTGTCCAAACTTCTAGGATTGTAGCCCCTTTCAATGAACCTTTGCTTTGCTGCATTTTGGTGATAAACCAAATCTTCACTTGCACTGCAGGCCCTACGGATGCATAAGAACTCTCCGTACCGTAAGCTGGTAATAGTGTGCTGTGGATGGAAACTGGTCGTGTGTAACAGGATGTTCCCAGCGGTAGGATTCCTATACAGACATGTTTTGATTTTACCTTGATTAATGTATACCGTGATGTCTAAAAAATTGGTTGTTGCTTTGTCTATGTGTGCTGTAAAGTTTAAATTAATTTTGTTGTTGTTAATAATATCTACAAATTATTCAGCCTGGTCCTACGATCCTCAGCAAATGATAAAAACATTGTCTATATAATGTCACCATTGAACTACATGGTTAATCCAAGTCTCTCTGTGTTCAACATGTAGGACATACTCCTCCCACCAGCCTACATGGAGACAGGCGTAGCTAGGGGAGAAGCTTTCCCCAATAGCTACACCTTGCATTTGTTGGAAGATACTGCTGTCAACCTAAATACATATTAGAAAGATGCCTTCCAATCATCCACTTCCATGCTAATGACAAGGCCAGCTCGTCATGCAGTTTACCTGCGCTGTGCTTATGACGAGCTGGCCTTGTTATGAACAATGGGAAATCCAAAAGTCCAGCACCCAGCGGGAATTGCCTTAGCATTGAAGGTGTTAAGCAGCATACGGTTGTGATTGTGCATTGTGTTCTTTTCTTTAAAAAGTAACCAACTGCATTCAAACCATCATCATGCCTTATGCTGGTGTATAACGCGGTGTCTAAGGTAACAAACAATTATTCATTGGACCATGATTGAGTACTTAATTTAAATTCTTTGGTGTCGCTTATATGAGAAGGGTGATTGATAACATGTTCCTGCAAATAATAATCAACATATCTGGAAGTACATTCAAAGATACTGTTCTTGCGGAAATGATGGGTTCATTATTTAAAAAGTTAAATTCATCTTTTGATGTCATGCCTTCTCTTTTTCAGGAACTCAATACGTTCTTAAAGTTCTTGCTGTTTTTTTTCACTTTCGAGGTACTGATTTTTCTATTAACATTGTTCATTGTTAAGGTGTTGATCAGCCTCTGCCTTATATTCATCTTTGCCCCATAAAACAATATTCCCGCCTTTGCCTGACTTATGAATGGCCACTACAGAGTTTTTTTTAAAGTTTGACTATAAGTTGGAAATATTGCGTGGTTTGATGATCAACGGCTTTCATGTGCTTTTTAGTATTTCGGTAGATTTTTGTAAATTTCTCAGTTACTCTATTGTGAAAGATATCTACCGTGTTGCAGGGCATAGTGGGCACAAATATTGATGGATCCTTGAAGGGGCTCCACCCAGGCGATGAAATGTTGACTCCTTCAATGTCAGCTAAAGTCTGCGTACTGCTACAAGTGGAATTGTTCTCATTTGGCTCCTCACATAATGCATGCAAGGTTTTCATTAACGGAATGTCGCCAGCTGTTAGCCCATCGTTGGGCACAGGGGAACGTGGTGCTTTCTCTTTTGTAGAGTGATTCTTGATCATAAAGAACTTTGTCAATTTAAGCTTTCAAATTATTTTAAAAACATCAATGCAGGTTTCGCAGTAATTGCTTTCTGGGCAGTAACTTAAACCCAAGGCAAGTAGTTGTTTTTCCACCTGGTTTAACTCAATGTTGGTCATGTTAATTATTATTTTGTTTGTGCTTCTTCTGTTGCCCCCTTCCTGAGGCATTTGCGCCCTTGGCGCCTTCAGATGTTTCTATTTTGCTATTTAGCGCCACATTTGTGTTCCGCAGTTGTAAGATCTGGTTGCGCTGTTCCCTGATAAAATCCATCTCCTCAGCTAAGGTTTGAGGTTCCATTTCTGGTCCCAAATTAAGTGCAAATTCCCCACTGCGTTGTTGATTCAGTGTCGCTGGGTACTGTGCTCACATAAGAGCTCACATAGAAGCGTATGTCTCATTGTTGGCATTGGGAGTCACTTGCTTTTGTCTTAGTGATTGATTAGTTGTTTTGCGAAAGTGAACACTTATCCTTGTTAATAGGCATTTTTATCGCGCGCAAATTTGTACTCTTACCTGTTTCCGATTACATCTTCTGTTTTTTTTAGTCTTTGTTTCATTTATTTGATGCCTCTTTCAATGGAATCCTTGTTGCTGTGGTTAGTCACTTTATCCAATTCACTATATATAAGTGCAATCTCCTTTAGATTAGTGTTGCGGTCTATTTTGGCATATTTCATGAGTAAACAGACTAATCGCATTGAAGCATCCAAATTGCTTTCCGCCCATTCTTTTAATAAGAGCGGATTCGGGCTCTCAAGGCTGGGAGCTAGCATGATTCGGAGACCACTCGGGACCCTGCCAGCTTTGTGATATTTTTCTAACAATTTAACTTCCCACCATTTGATGAGTTCACTCCTGCTGTTTTTCTCAAGTAATTTCAACAAACTTTTAATGTCCATACAGTATTCTGAGCTATTTTTGTTAGTATTGCTGTTGTCTCTACCTTTGGGTAGATTTGCAAACAGCTGTTAGGCTACCATTTCTCTCGCTCGTAATGCATCATCATACAGTGCATATGTGTAAAAAAAATTCGAATCTCAACAGCCACGATTGAGCACATCCCCTCCTGCAGTGTGTGTGTGTGTATATATATATATATATATATATATATATATATATATATATATATATATATATATATATATATAAAAACAAACAGGGTCCTTCTGGGTACCTCCTCCCAATGTCAGGTGGCATGGCAAATCGGCAAACCCAAAGCCGAGTAAGTTTCAATCCGCTTTTCTTCAATTTTGCAAGTAAGCAAAGCCACGCACTCAGGTAAATGCAGTCACAAGATTTTTATTTCCAGATAACGCTACACGTTTCGACACCCCCCGGTGGTGTCTTGATCACTCGACGACCTCTCCCCTGATGCCAGCGCATTATATACACGTCACATAATGAATTATAGTAAACATCAACAAGGATACTGGTGAATATGTCAGTTAAAGAAAATCAATCGGCCATTTTAAACTAGTCAATTTGCCTAGTTACAAACAGTGCATAAAGTTGGCCTAATTGGATATCTCTATGATTAATACATTGTATTAACTGATCTGTTAATCACAATTATTCAAATCAAATTTCATAATTATTGTAATTCTTTCCAAACAAAAATGATCTATATAGAAAAAGGAGAAACAAAAAACGGACTAGTGCCTTCCTTGTACTCCACAAGTTCTAATATGTCTCCCAAATTAGGTGAAACTGATATACGGTCTAGTGCCAGATCTGACTGTAATGTTATGGTTCATCTGTGCATAACAAACATATTCTTCACAATATGTCTCCCATATTTTTAGTGACATATGCCTAATGGGATTAATATGTAACATTGTATTAACCATCTGAAAAAATCCCATCTAATGAATTCAATTCAATTAATTCATGTAATTTTTCAAAAGAGGTATCCAAAGTGATAGAAGAGAACCAACACGGTGTAGTGCCTTTCTTTAACTACAAAAGTTCTAATATGGCTCTCAAAATGAGGTAACCACTGTATCCAGTCTAGTGCCAATTTCAACAATAATATACTGGTTCATCTATGCCTGACATACATATCTACACAGTATGTATCACACAGTATTGACTAACATCCTGGAATGTGCATATTTAAATGAACAATCGTGTATAAGGCTGCTGGTAACCCAAGAGGGGAGGCAGTGCCCAAACTTAAAGTGATTAAAGTCTTATCTTAATGTGAATTAAGTGAATTCCTCCGTCCCATTGGAGATAGGTGGGGCCAAACAGGAATTTCCAAAATACTTTTTTCTATATTGTCTTCCCCCTTCCTTATCTCCTAAAAGAAATATATAACAAAAACAATAATTAAAACAGGGTTAAAAAGTACACTCAAAGTATACTACACACATGTACACAGTATGCAGGATTGTCAACACGTTAGAATATCTAGTGGAAAACCATAATTCATCCTTTTCTTGTATGCATTGAAACCTTAGTATGCATGATGCAACACTATTCAGTATAGAGATGAGTTGCCAGCTCCACCCCCTTTTTGTAATTATTTTGGCCACCATGAGTGTGGAAGGGTATGCTCAGACATGAGTCCCTTGCTCATTGCACCATCAGGATTCAAGCAAGCTGGGCCGAAGACGGCTGTAATGCCAGAAACCGGTCCCCGGTAGCTTGTTTCCTTTCCAGTGAAGAATTGGCTTGGTAGTTTGGTCTGCCCTGTTCCCATGATGCACTGGGCCAGGGACAAACTAATTTGCATATAGCCAGGTTCTGAACTGGGATGGTGCAGTGAGCTAAAAAACGGTGATGGATCAAGCCCTGATCTGTTGACTGGGTAGGAGTGTTCTGATTAACTCAGATACTCTGTCCATCACCACCCCCTTTTTGTAATTGAAACCTTAGTATGCATGATGCAACACTATTCAGTATAGAGATGAGTTGCCAGCTCTTCATCCATATTGTGGCCGCCCGGGAATCTGGTCTCTGAGATCATGATCCATCTAGATTCCCTCTTTCTAAGAGCCAGTTCCCTATTGCCTCCCCTTTTACCTTGGTTGGCCTGTTCCACTGCATAATACCTCAGTAAGGAATTATTTGATTGGTGGAACTCCTGGAAATGCCTGGCAATAGGATATTTAGTATCCACATTAGTTATGGCTCTAAGGTGTTCTTGTACACGTTTTTTAGCCCTGCAGGTAGTACTCCCTACATATTTGATTTTACACGGGCATTCTAAAACGTACACCACGTAATTCGTGTTGCATGTCAGGAATTGTTTGATTTTTTTATGTTCCTGGGTGCCTGGGATTTCAATGTCTTTAACCATGAAACTGGCTGTGCATGCTCGACAATGTCCACAGGGATAGACCCCCTTGAGACCCTGAATATGCTGCTTTTTAGTCTCTGTGATGTCTCCTTTAACCAGGATGTCCCTCAGGTTCCTACCCCTTTTGTAAGTGATCTGGGGTCTTTCTGCTATTTTAGGGCCTATGATATTGTCAGCTTTGAGGATTTTCCAATTGTCTGCAATGATTTTGCGTACTTTATTGGAATCCTGGTGAAACGTAGTGAGATTCCTCGTACTCTCTGATATGGGGTCAGCTCTAGGTTTAGGTGCTAAGGTTTCAGATCTACTGATTTCTCCAATTTTGGCAACCGCCTTTGCAAGGACCCATTCCGGGTAACCCCGTTCTCTGAATCTAGTTAACATTGCCTCCTGTTCAGTAAGGAAACCCTCTGTGTTACTACAGTTCCTTTTTGCCCTCAAGAGCTCCACATAAGGTATACTCCATTTCAAGGGATCTGGGTGAGCACTGAGGGCATGTAGTAAACTGTTCCCTGAGGTTGATTTTCTATGCAATTTAGAAACAAGATGACCATTGCTCACTTCAATAGTTCCTTACTGAGGTATTATGCAGTGGAACAGGTCAACCTAGGTAAAAGGGGAGGCAATAGGGAACTTAGAGACCAAATTCCCGGGCGGCCACAATATGGATGAAGAGCTGGCAACTCATCTCTATACTGAATAGTGTTGCATCATGCATACTAAGGTTTCAATGCATACAAGAAAAGGATGAATTATGGTTTTCCACTAGATATTCTAACGTGTTGACAATCCTGCATACTGTGTACATGTGTGTAGTATACTTTTAGTGTACTTTTTAACCCTGTTTTAATTATTGTTTTTGTTATATATTTCTTTTAGGAGATAAGGAAGGGGGAAGACAATATAGAAAAAAGTATTTTGGAAATTCCTGTTTGGCCCCACCTATCTCCAATGGGACGGAGGAATTCACTTAATTCACATTAAGATAAGACTTTAATCACTTTAAGTTTGGGCACTGCCTCCCCTCTTGGGTTACCAGCAGCCTTATACACGATTGTTCATTTAAATATGCACATTCCAGGATGT
This sequence comes from Lissotriton helveticus, assembly GCF_964261635.1. Classification (NCBI taxonomy): domain Eukaryota; kingdom Metazoa; phylum Chordata; class Amphibia; order Caudata; family Salamandridae; genus Lissotriton; species Lissotriton helveticus. The sequence goes on from NC_136057.1 coordinate 1,168,721,113, forward strand.
TAGTCAATACTGTGTGATACATACTGTGTAGATATGTATGTCAGGCATAGATGAACCAGTATATTATTGTTGAAATTGGCACTAGACTGGATACAGTGGTTACCTCATTTTGAGAGCCATATTAGAACTTTTGTAGTTAAAGAAAGGCACTACACCGTGTTGGTTCTCTTCTATCACTTTGGATACCTCTTTTGAAAAATTACATGAATTAATTGAATTGAATTCATTAGATGGGATTTTTTCAGATGGTTAATACAATGTTACATATTAATACCAGTAGGCATATGTCACTAAAAATATGGGAGACATATTGTGAAGAATATGTTTGTTATGTACAGATGAACCATAACATTACAGTCAGATCTGGCACTAGACCGTATATCAGTTTCCCCAAATTTGGGAGACATATTAGAACTTGTGGAGTACAAGGAAGGCACTAGTCGGTTTTTTGTTTCTCCCTTTTCTATATAGATAATTTTTGTTTGGAAAGAATTACAATAATTATGAAATTTGATTTGAATAATTGTGATTAACAGATCAGTTAATACAATGTATTAATCATAGAGATATCCAATTAGGCCAACTTTATGCACTGTTCGTAACTAGGCAAATTGACTAGTTTAAAATGGCCGATTGATTTTCTTTAACTGACATATTCACCAGTATCCTTGTTGATGTTTACTATAATTCATTATGTGACGTGTATATAATGCGCTGGCAACAGGGGAGAGGTCGTCGTGTGATCAAGACACCAGGGGGTGTCGAAACGCGTAGCGTTATCTGGAAATAAAAATCTTGTGACTGCATTTACCTGAGTGGGTGGCTTTGCTTACTTGCAAAATTGAAGAAAAGTGTATATATATATATATATATATATTATATATATATATATATATATATATATATATATATATATATATATATATATATATATATATATATATATATATATATATATATATACATATATATATATGCACAGGAAAACAAACCAGGCACTTCCCTTACAAAGAAGTACAAAGTTTGCATGTCTGCAGCCTTTCTTATTTTTCACCTACTACATCTTCTGCCCAATCAACACATCATCCACGCACACACACACACTTGCTCCCTTTCTTGGCTGGGGTTTTCAATCATTCTTCTTTAATTCAAATTCCAAGTACAGGCCCTTTGTCTACGCTTTTTATTATAACAACTACCCCGACCGAAGGCACTATGAAATGTGCACACTTGCTCCCTTTTGGCTGCACTTATCAATTATTCTTCAATTTCATATTTTGATTCAAACTCAAGGCCTTTTATCGAGCCTTTTTGTTGTAACTACTGTTGCAGTGTCAGTCAAGAATCTTTTTTCGATTTAGTTAAAAATCATACAAAGAGATAAAAACATTTATATACAGATAACAAGCTATTTACAGTATCATACAAATCAGTGTGTATAATAAGGTTCTTTTCCCAAGCTATATATAAAAGAAGCGAATTAATACATTTTTATACAAGGTTTAAAAATAAAGCTCATTTGGGCAGGCCCATTCCTATGTTGCATTTTTTAGTTCTAGCTGCCGCCACCAGGAAGTTTGCCATGCAAAATGTAATACGAATATTGTTCAGTGATTCTGCTCCTACACACAACTGTGCATAAAGACTTATGACCTCAGTGAATTACGGTGTTCCAAACACCACCTTAGTTCCCAAACCCCCTAACAGACTAGCAATCAGTGACTCATTGGTTCTTCCTCCTAAAGCAAAATCACCAATTACTAGTCAACCCACAACATGCGACTTAGGTTACTTCAGGTAAGGTAGATAACAAGAGCACTCTTTCATTACATTCTTACACAAGTCCAAAACAAGCACTTAATAAACACACCTGCAACTTTGAAATGTTTATTTCTAACACCGTAATCTCATGCCCAGTACCTTAGATAATACAAACAAGCATATTATCAGAAACAAAGTTGTCATCATTGTTACTATTCCATAAAATACAAAGGGAGAAAGCATCCTATAATGCAAAAGGGAAACATATTTAAAATATACCTAAATTTCACCCTCCCTACTTAGCAGGCTTATTTATAACTACAGAAGATCTCATTCGACTACATAGGTACACCAATACCTCTGTTACTCAGCAGTAGTGGAGCACATTGAGTTCTACAAAAACTGTCAAGATACTAATATTCTCAAACTGTGTGGAATTATGCCTGCACACTTCATTACTAAACGCGCAAGTATAAGAGATGCCACAGCTGCATATCTCTTATGGCTCAAACGTGCGAACATCAGTCCGAATAACACACACAGTATCCAACATAACCTTGATGTTTCATGCTCTCAATATACACACCAAAGTAGCGAGACAGTCTACAAATTTAGTATATCAAATTATTCTCATATGAAGCAAAATACTTAGCCTTCTCTAAACAATATTGCAAGTGCGTGTTGTGTACAAACCAGAGCAGGAAAACAAAAATGCTGTTTAGGCTTCTAATAAACTCATGCTAACTTAACACGGTGTGAGTGCAAGTCTCAGCCCACAACACATTTCCTTGACCAAAGCACATAATATAAACGTGGGCAAATTACGAACGCAGAGTCCAAGCCTAAAAAGCAGAGTCAAGTTCAATTTTGCAAAAAAAAATATTCGTTCTTTGATAAAAAGCAGTAACTAAATAAAAAAGAATAGGTAGAAAAATTAAACAGTCTTATTCCACCAGCGTATAAGCACAGTATGTAGCAACAACCCCCAACAGGAAGTCATTGTTCTAATCTGAAAACATTTCAGCCATCCAATTCAATAGTGGGAATGAACATACATGTTCCTCAACGACCGGAGCCTCTATCACCATCGGAGAAAACTCGGGTCATCTTCAATGTAACTGCGTGCCAAGAAGTCATGCGCCGCTGCAAAAACATTCCAACGTCCCATTATTCCATGTGTCGCAAAATGCGATGCAGGGCACGGAACAAAGGGGCATATTATCAACAACATAGGGCGATACATTATCGCCGCTTTTATCGGCAGGAAACTGCCGATAAAGCGATGATAATGGGCTTGATAATAGGCCCTTTTAAATTCCCTTAGCAGCCCAGGTTCTGGTGTTAACCTGGGCTGCTATCGGAATTCACAAGGGCATATTATCAAGGCCATTATCACCGCTTTATCGGCAGTTTCCTGCCGATAAAACCGGCGATAATGTTTCGTCTTATGTTGTTGATAATATGACCCCAAATTCGTTTTATTAATTTAAATGTTTACTTACCTACAATTATCCAGATTCCGTTGTTTATCACCCCTCACCCTGTCCCTCCCCCACCCCGCCTGTCCCACTGCAACTCCCTCCACGGGCCGCGTCTGGGCTTGACAATACGCCCTTGTTAATTCCCATAGAAGCCCATGTTAACACCAGAACATGGGCTTCTGTGGGAATTAACAAGGGCATATTATCAAGACGATTTTCGCCGTTTTATCGGCAGTTTCCTGCCCATAAAATGTCGATAATTTTAACACCGGTCCTTGATAATATGCCAGTCAGTGCCATATTATCAGTAAAGGGCGATACATTATCGCCGCTTTTATGGGCAGGAAACTGCCGCTAAAGCGGCGATAATGAGCTTGATAATAGGCCCTTGTAAATTCGGATAGCAGCCCAGGTTCTAGTGTTAACCTGGATTTCTATGGCAATTCACAAGGAAATATTATCAAGACCATTATCCCCGCTTTACCGGCAGTTTCCTGCCTATAAAAGCGGCGATAATGTATCGCCCTTCATTGATAATATGGCCCATAATCCCTTTATGTACAGAGACCAGAAACTGATATTAAACAAAAAAACATAACAGCATGTATTATAGCAAAACACATTTACTACTATAAAACGTTTAACAACGGACGAATATATGGGCATATTATCAAGACAGGCGATAACATTATCGCCGCTTTATCAGCAGTTTTCTCCCTATAAAGCGGCAATAATATTTTCGCCTGTCTTGATATACCCCATAATTCCTTAATGTACAAAGATGCACCGCACACACTCCCATACAACTTATCAACTAACCTTTCAAATTGATTTGTAGATTAAGAAGAATACCACTCACACAGTGGATATTCTTGTACAGAATCTCTCTAGTTCCGTGTTTGCAGCTGAACCGTCAAATGGAACATTTTCTCCTTTCATTTTACACATACATACATATCAATAACCAATTAAAACCCTGCACACATTAATTCAAAACAAAATACACATTTTTATTGATTTAACATTCCAAACCTTTCCAACTGACATAACTTTCCACCCTACCCCCAGCAGATCATGCAAAACTCAACTGTCAACAGAGGTCAAAAGTTCAGCACTGTATAAAACACTGCTCCTCAACAAATTTAGACTATGGATAAGCACTTACTTATATGTACCAATGAAGCAAAAACGTCTCATTACAAGCAACAAAGATATAAACACATAAACTTGATAAATATCTGTAAAAGATTTATTTTTAATTCATTTTTCTTGCTTACGTACGCTTATGGAACAACTTCCAAAATTCGCACCGTACGCGCACAATAAATATACCGTAAAAAAAAAAATAGCATACATCACTCATTTTTTACAATCACCGGACATCCCATCCACCAAGTCTCAAATATAACGTTCAAGACCGTAGGCAGAGCCCCAAATCCACCATGGTACCAGCCGGCTCACTGCTTAATTCTGGAGCCGGAATTGCTTTTGGTCAGAGAAACTACCTTACATACTGCTCTCTCAGACCAAAAACAATCTGCTTTCCTACTTCAAAGAGAACTCTCACCAACCATAGCAAGCAGCAGACTCCCACGAATAGGCACCCTATAACACTACAAGAGCCGACCCTCGGAGACGGTGCTCCCCAGGGCCATCAAAGGCTCAACAAAGGCCATCAAAGATTTTTAACTTGGACATCATTACAAATCCCCCTAAGCAGTCCTACGGGATCAGGAAGTCCTATAGAAAATAGCAAACTTTTCGATCAAACTTCACACTCAATCTACACACATATGCAAATAAATAAAAAATCACATTTATTCCCACATTAAATTCAAAACGAAACACATTTATATTGCTTGAACTTTTGCACCCTTTCCAACTGACAAAACTTTCAACCCTTCCTCCATTCCACAATCTGCCAGTTACCATACAAACACTTCAGGGAACACCTAACTCAGCACACAGGTGAAAAGTTCATCATACATTGTTGCAAATTAAAACAGCAAGTATGCTTCCCTTGAGAATATACCAGCTTATTTTATGTAAGGTTCTTTGCTAACACTTATTCTTAACCAATAAAAATCAACCTTTTAAAACAGAGAAACATTCATCGTAGCTTAGTGCAGAATGTTCTCAAACAACTAATCAATCCTTTTCTTTTTTCAAAACTGCATGTTGTCCACCATTTAAAAAAAAATACTTTTCAAACTGCCACTTCATTTACAGAGACCCTCATAGTGCATCCAGACCTCTCTTCAAGATGCTTACAGTGTGGATTCCTGAGCACCCTATCCCCCGGGGCTCAAATCTGACATTGTGGACCGAGGGAACAGCCGCAAGGCCTCCATGATCCCAGCCGGCTCCCCACTTCCTGCAGGAGCCGGCATTGCTATTACTCACAGAGAGCAGCTTACATGCTTACATTCTAATTTCAAACATGATTTCAACACTTTGTTATACATTTTATAAAATAATATAGTACTGCACTCTAAAGCAGAAAAGTCAGCACAATTATGATAGAATACAAAATAGAAAAAAATATATATACTTCTACACTCAACAAACTCATAACCAGAGTACACAGTTTAATTTAAAAAACACCCTACCACAACTAGTTTTTCAAACGCATTGTCCAATAAAATGCGTCACAAAATAGGTCACATACATGGTGACTCTATAACATCACATAGAAAAAAGAAGGCCACTCGCACGCTACCAGGAAAACACAACAAAAGTACAAGGCCCCAACTTCCATTGTAGTGATTTCTTAGTTGCAGGTCTAGTTGTCAGATCAACACACACACTCCCTCATGGCTGGTATACACCCACACCACACCCATTCATCGCATCCGTCACTACACATGTGACCCTATCTATAAAAAAGACGGAGCGTAAGTGTTGTACGCCATTTTAGAGTTGTTCCCAAAGCACCGAACAAAGGGCCCACTACCACATGAGTGGCCTTTTTGGTCACTGAGTTAGTGGTGCCCGAAGCACTGAGCGGGTGAAGAACCTGCGATGATGATGGGAGCACGAGTATGTCGTGAGCCATAGAGGTATCAAGACTCGGCAACACGTATGAGACTTCTTTGTTGAAGATCGTGACTACATCATGAAGAAAATCGTTTTCACAAAAGGTGAGCAGTGACACTTGAGTACGCATCAGAAGGGGTCAAAGAGTTGTAGCTGACTACATACAAAAATGCGACTTAATATTTTAGACAAACGCACTCCTATATAATGTATTCATTTACATATTTTTTTTTTCCAATAGCAGTAACGTTTTTATAATCGCTGAAATGTCCGGAATATATTCACACAACTCAGTTTACAATGACTAATCAAAATGTCATTTTGTTTCCTTCAGCAAACATTCTTCAGAAACAACCACGGCCTATCGAGCAACAGCAATGGAATTGTCTGCAACATACTGAATATACTTTGACGTATAGAAGCAGAGTTCAAGTCGAGTGGTGAGCTCCGGTGGCCGCACTGTTTATACAAGGTAAGCACAGCAGCCTACATATACAATGCCTTCATAGCAATGCATTAGAAATAAATCGGCATATTTACAATGCCTTTATGCCACTTTTGCATCAGTAACGCAGTAGGTACTTCCATATAGACACCACTTGAACGCAGCACTATAACAAGTGAAATGTTACAGGTACACTGCACTCATACAACTATAGTGTTACCTTTATTTGTGAAAGAAGAGAGGGCCATATTATCAATCCTTGGCGACAAAATTATCGCCACTTTATCGGCAGGAAAGTACAGCTAAAGTGGCGATAATGGGTTTGATAATATGCTCAATGGAATTCCAATTGAAGCTCATGTTAGATGTGAAGGACATCTAACATGAGCTTCGATTGGAATTCCATAGAGCATATTATCAACCCATTATCACCACTTTAGCTGCACTTTCCTGCCGATAAAGTAGCGATAATTTAGTCCCCCAGCCTTGATAATATGGCCCAGAGTGCGTAGTGTACAGCAGCTTCTCTGTAAAATCAGATAGGTTACAATAGTCTGACAAACAGATCCACAACCTTATTACGCCACTTTTGAGTCACTTTTAACATGGGTAAAGTGACGCAAGGAGCTTATAAATCTACATCTGACTTTTCAAGAAAAAATCTCAACTCCAGACTCTTTGACACAGTTTTAATGTTGTTTTCTCTCTCTTTCTCTCTCACACTCTCTGTGACATTATTTCTCTTTCTCTCTTAAACTTATAGACACTGCTGTCTGCTTGGACGTGTAGAAGAATTGTTGAAAATAAGTTGTGAAATCAACTGCCTGAAGTGTTTGGCCGCAAGGTTTATACAACGGTAAGCACAGAGGCCTAGTGCTTGTATTGTCAACGCTCCGTCCATCACCACTTTTGGTTTTGCTTTGTTTGCCATAAGTTGGCAGGGTATGCTCAGACGTGGGTCCCTTGCTCAATTTGTCACTGGATTCAAGCAAGCCGGGCTGAAGACGGCTGTAATGCCAGAAACCGGTCCTCGGAAGCTTGTTTCCGGTCCAGGGAAGGCATGGCTTGGCAGTTCGGGCTGGACTGCTCCCATGAGGCACAGGGTCAGACTGATTTGCATATGGCCATGTCTGAACCGGGGTGGCAGAGTGGGCTAAAGAACGGTGATGGCTTAAACCCAGATCACTTGACTGGGGGTGAGTGCTTGTATTGTTAACGCTCCGTCCATCACCACTTTTGGTTTTGCTTTGTTCGCCATAAGTTGGCAGGGTATGCTCAGACGTGAGTCCCTCTGAACTGGGGTGGCAGAGTGGCTAAAAAACGGTGATGTATTAAACCCAGATCAGTTGACTGGGGGTGAGTGCTTATATTGTCAACGCTCCGTCCATCACCACTTTTGGTTTTGCCTAGTTCTACAAAGCCTTCATAGCAATGCATTAGAAATAAGTCGGCATAACGGCCTCAGTAATGCAGTAGGCACTTCCATAGAGACACCACTTGAACGCGGCAGTATAACAGAACTGAAATGTACGAGGCACACTGCACACGTAAAACCGTAGAGTTACCAAAACTTGTAATGCTTCAGCTCATTTACTCACATCTACATAATTCTAAACTCTAATTTTCTTTTTTGTTTTGCAGATTACCAATCGGACATCTTTTGTAGTCCATTTAACAATTTGTTTATAATATTGTTTGTTGTTAACGTTATTTTTCTAGTTGCTTCTAATATAGTTATAATTGAGTTTTGTTTACACTTATTGTTTTAATAAAAGGTAATTAAAAAAAACTACATACTTCTTTTATTTTGTGGGGGTGTATGACGGTCCACAAGAAAAATAATGTTGAAATACTATGGTAAGATATTCAAGACTAGGATTGAAAACTACTGAGTTCTAAGTAACAGATATAATAAAAATAACGTTGAAAAACTACTAAAGTGGCGGTGGACGGAGTACGTAATCAACGTTTGATGCCTCGGCACTATCTTTGAAATAAATATAGAAAAAATATGATTATTAATATATTACAAAAGTACAGCAGCGGATGACACACGCGACCCGGGAAAAGAAAGCAACAAATTTACTACCTGAAATGAAGAAAGGTTTGCTTGTTGAACTTGAACAAAAAGAAAAAAACGTGGGCTTCGAAACGAGTCTGCGCATGCGTAGCGAGTACAACTGCTACAAAAAAAAGGAAACTTTTACATACTATAATAGAAATGAAGGGGCATATTATTAACAAAAGGCAATACATTATCGCCGCTTTTATCAGCAAGAAAGTGCAGATAAAGCGGCAATAATGGGCTTGATAATATGCCCTTGTGAATAACCTTAGCAGCCCAGTTTAACATCAGAACCTGGGCTGGTATGGGAATTTTACTAGGTCCTATTATCAAGCCCATTATCGCTGCTTTATCAGCAGTTTCCTGCCAATAAAAGCGGCGATAATGTATCGCCTTTTGTTGATAATATGGCCCATTGCTCTTTTTTTTACCAGTAAACTCAGGTGCATATTATCAAGGACCGGTGTTAAAATTCTCGCCATTTTATTGGCGGGAAACTGCCGATAAAACGGCGATAGTGAGCTTGATAATACGGCCTTGTTATTTCCCATAGAAGCCCATGTTAACACCAGAACATAGGCTTCTATGGGTATTAACAAGGACGTATTATCAAGCCCACCCTCCCAACATTAATAAAAAAAAACAGACAATGCAGGTACCCGGAGCTGGAAGGTCATTTTACATATTACTGCCCTAGAAAGGTGGCGTTCCCCGCGACGTGTACGGGGAGAGAGAAAGAGAACTGCAGAGTTCTAAGTAACAGATATAATCAAAATAACGGTGAAAAACTACTAAAATGGCAGTGGACGGAGTGCGTAATCAACGTTTGGTGCCTCAACACTACCTTACAAATAAATATAGAAAAAATATGATTATTAATATATTCAAAAAGTACAGCAGCGGATGACACACACGACCCGGAAAAAGAAAGCGACAAATTTACTACCTGAAATAAAGAAAGGTTTGCTTGTTGAACTTGAAGAAAAAGAACAAAACATGGGCTTCGAAACGAGTCTGCGCATGCGTACAGAGTACAACTGCTACAAAAAAAGGAAACTTTTACATACTATAATAGAAATGAAGGGGCATATTATCAACAAAAGGCGATACATTATTGCCTCTTTTATCGGCAGAAAACTGCTGATAAAGCGGCAATAATGGGCTTGATAATAGGCCCTAGTAAAATTCCCATAGCAGCCCAGGTTCTGATGTTATCCTGGGCTGCTATGGTTATTCACAAGGTGGTACAAAAGGGGGTGGTGCTGGACGGAGCATCTGAACCAATCAAACACTCACACCCAGTCAACAGATCTGGGTTTAATCCATATGGTTATTCACAAGAGCATATTATCAAGCCCATTATCGCCGCTTTATCGGCAGTTTCCAGCCGATAAAAGCGGCGATAATGTATCGCCTTTTGTTAATAATATGGCCCATTGCTCTTTTTTTTGACCAGTAAACTTAGTGCATATTATCAAGGACCGGTGTTAAAATTATCGTTGTTTTATTAGCAGGAAACTGCTGATGAAATGGCGATAATGAGCTTGATAATACGGCCTTGGTATTTCCCATAGAAGCCCATGTTAACACCAGAACATAGGCTTCTATGGGAATTAACAAGGACATATTATCAAGCCCACCCCCCCAACATTAATAAAAAACCCCAGACAATGCAGGTACCCGGACCTGGAAGGTCATTTTACATATTACTGCCCCAGAAAGGTGGCGTTCCCCGCAACATGTACGGGGAGAGAGAGAGAGAGAGCTCAAAACATATATTTTTTTTAAAAAGACCCGAGGGGTCCGCTCCCCGAGACTGCGGGGAGTACGACTGTAACCCCCCCCACATACTTCAAAATAAAACCAGCGGAGTGCCGTTCCCCAGTGCTCGGGGCACCTTACAAGCCCCCATTATGCAAAAAAATTGCCCCCGTAATTTGCCCCCCCGGGACCTAATGAATAAAACGGACTTCTAGTTGTTTTTCACCTTTTCCACCGTGTACAAGTAATGCACGAGTACCCCGCCATTTTTTATTTAAAAAAAAAAAAATTGAGCCTAAAGATCCATGTACCACCCCCTGACCAAGACTATAGGGTCGGAATGTTTCTACCCTGCCTCCTTTCCTTATTTCTCAACTTTATTTTACTGTTTTCTTGTGACTCAGTTCTACCGAGGCACAAGATGGCCGCCAACACTTCCTGGTTTCGAGTGTTGACAAACAGTTCACAGCCAATCAGCATGCAGCTCGCGCTCGTAATTGAACGGATTTCCATACGCATGCTGCACTCCGTCTCTAGATATCGCTATGATTTTACTTGTAATTTTCACAGAAAAGACTAAACAGATTTACACCATTTAACAAAAAGCACAATCTGCGAACCGAACTCTACCTCTCTGCCAAATTTCGGTAATTCCGTTCAGCCGTTCGGGCTGTAGCCCTGGCTAAAGTTACCTATGGAAAATTGCATGGGGAAAACACATTTTGGCACCCCCCTTTTTTCTCGGCCCCCACTTGACGAATCACCCCCAAACTTTCAGGGAAGGAGCGGAACCGAGCAGGCCATTTTCATGGAGAAACTCACGAAGATTCGTCCACCGGCGCCAAAGGTATCCCAAATAGAATGTTGTGGATTTCCTATGGAAACTAGGTCCTAACTATAACTACCTACTGGCGACCGCCAGTTGGTAATATATATATATATATATATATATATATATATATTCACTGAAAAAACCATAGGTTTCACACCTGTTATAGTTAGCTGGAAATTTTACTCCCATAAAACCGTTGAAATTCCCACGTTATAGTTAGTTGGACTCACATCAGTGATGTCATGAGTGATGTCACTGACCATGTCATGAGTGATGTAATATGTGACATCATCAGCAGTGCATTACACGCGCAAGTTATAGTGAGTCCAACTAACTATAACGTGGGAATTTCAATGGTTTTATGCGAGTAAAATTTCCAGCTAACTATAACTGGTGTAAAACCTATGGTTTTTTCAGTGAATTTAATAGGTTTTTTAAATGCTAATTCCTAACTATAACTGGTGTGAAACCTATGGTTTTTTCAGTGAATTTCATTGGTTTTTTAATAGCAAATCTCTATAGGTATGAAATTATATTTTTTATAATGAATTTTATATTTTATAAATATGTAATTTTTTTTTTTTTTTTTTTTTTTTTTAAATATGTTTTGCCTGGTGCGCTCCCGGGGCGCGTACCGGTGAATGCACGGGTAAGCGCAATGTTGCGGCGCGCCCCGGGGTGCGTACCGGTGAGCGTCCCGTTAGCGCTTTTCCCGCGAACGAAAACAACATCGTGACGTATCGCGTAGCCGCGTGATGCGTCATATGACGCACTGCGTAAGCGCACCCGGAAGCACGCGATCACATACGATCGTGCAATGTAAGCGCCCCGACGCGCTTACGCTACGTGCCCCGGGACGCGCCCCAGGGCGCGTAGCGTAAGCGCGTCAAGCCATGTGACTTTAAAATAACACTTTTCATTGGTTCAGAACATTTTTTTTCCAAAATATTGAGAAACCCACCCATTTCTCTCAACATTGCTTTGTACTTGGAGAGAGCAAGAGGTGTTCTTTGCATTATCTGCTTATCAAAGTTTCCTGATCTGCAGCAATGGCTGCAAGGGAGTCATCCAGCAGTGATTCTGATGGTCTTTTGCGTGAGGACCCTCCTCACCACAAAACAAAGGACCACTTCATTTGGAAATTTTATGACATCCCTGAAAGAAAAAAAAAGGTTAATGCTGCTAAGGTAACCTGCAAGATATGTGGCAGTATTTTATCCAGAGGCAATCCTAATAAAAAATATAGCTTTGGAAATGCTAATTTAATTAGGCATGTCCAGAGAAGACACCCAAAAAACTATGCCAGGGAGAGTGTGAGGGACCTGGCACGGAAATTACCAAGAGATGGCAGCAGCACCTCCACTGGTGGAGCAACACCTTCAGGAACACCACGTGGAAGAATGGTCCCTAACGTGCAGCCGTTGTTTGCAGGCATAAAATTTCTATGCGTGGACTGTGATGAACTGCTCTGTTATGGGGAGCAGAGCGTTGAACTCATTGCTATAAAGAGACAGGAACACCGCTGCCCTCCCCGTCCCTAATTTTTCACAATTTTTTGCTCCTGTTGAGCAGTTTTGGAATCCCTGTTTTTGTTTTTCCCCTGAAAAAAATCCCAAAAAAATATAAAATCGTTTTAAAAAAGTATAAAAAAACAAAAAAAATTTAAAAAAAGTTCTTTTCAGAACTACCTCCAATTTATAAAAAAATGCTACATTTTTTAAAAACTCTGTCATTTCTTTTTCTCCATAGTACGCTCCCCGGTGCGCGTACCGGGCGCTCCCCCCGTGAAAATCGAAAAAAAATTACATTTTATTTTTGTCCCGCGGGACCCTTTTATGGCCCCCACATCAAACCTAGGGGGTCAGGGGGGGTGTACCCTGCCCCCTTTTGGTCATTTCCCCCTTTTGTTTTTAGCCACCTCTTGTGTCTCGGTCCTACCGAGACACAAGATGGCGGCTGCTCCGGACTGTTTCGAATGTTTACAGACACCCGAGAGCCAATCAGCTTCTCGTGCGCAAGTCGCGTGGCGCGCCCGGAGCGCTCCCCGGTGCTTGTACTGGGGCGCGGCTCTAGATATATAAATTTTTGGGAACCTAAATTACTCAAAATCCTCTGGAGCACATATCTTGAGACATAGCAAAGGCACATCGGGCTACCAGTCCCTACAATTTTGCCAAGTTTGGTGAAAATCCATTCAGCCGTTCGAGCTAAAAGTGCGACTGACCACCCTATGGAAATTAACATGGGGAAAACAAGTTTTGGGACCCCCCTTTTATCTCTTCCCCCACTTGACGAATCCCCCCCAAACTTTCTCAGAAGGAGCGGAGCGCTGCGAGGCAAAGTTGCTGAAAAATTCAGGCCGATTCCTCAACCGGCGCCAAAGTTATTCCAAATAGAATGTTGCGATTTCCCTATGGAAATCAATCCTAACTATAACTACCTACTGGCGACTGCCAGTAGGTAATATATATATATATATATATATATATATATATATATATATATATATATATATATATATATATATATATATATATCAACCATTTCCGGCTGTTCCCAGTCTCTGGTTACGGCGAGTCTGTGCGGGTGCCGGCCACCCTATTTACAAAGACAACTTTTTCCTCCCAGTTCGAAGAAAATTGCACAGACTACTCACGATGCTTCAATGATTTTATTTACACGAAGTCAGCAGCTCCCTACCGACGCGTTTCGCCACTTAAGGCTTGGTCACGGTGAATGTGATCAGTTACAAGCTTCTATTTACATCTTAAGTATATATATATATATATTTTTATATTACCTACTGGCGGTCGCCAGTAGGTATATATAGTTAGGATTTTTTCTCTATGGGTTTTTTGAAAATTCTATGTCTAATAACTTTGGCGTTTGTGGACGGAATTGGCTGAAATTTTCAGGAAAATGGCACATTTTGTTTCTGAGCAGCCCTTGAAAATTTGGGGGGGGGTTCGTCCAGTGGGGGCCGAGAAAAAAGGGGGTCCCAAAACGTGTTTTTAACATTGAGTTTTCCATAGGGCGGTTGGCCTCACTTTTAGCCCGAACGGCTGAATGGATTTGCACGAAACTTGGCAAAATTGTAGGGACTGGTAGCCCGATGTGCCTTTTGTAGGTCTCAATATATGTGCTCCAGTGGATTTTGAGAAATTAACGTTTAAAAAAAGATATATATCTGTAACAGCGGACCGGGCAGCGCACTGGTTCGCGGACTTTTCGCGCAACGGAGCTTTGTGAAGCGAAGCTGATTGGTTCTCCGGCGTCTGTCAACATTCCAAACAGTCCGTAGCGGCCGCCATCTTGTCTCTCGGTAGGATCGAGAGACAAGAGGAGGTCAAAACAAAGGGGGAAATAACTATAAGGGGGCATAGTAGATCCTCGCTGACCCCCTAGGTTTGATGTGGAGGTTTTAAAAGGGCCCCGCGGGGCAAAAAAAAATAATAATAATAATAATTGAACGGCTGAATGGATTTGCACGAAACTTGGCAAAATATTAGGGACTGGTAGCCCGATGTGCCTTTGCTAGGTCTCAATATATGTGCTCCAGTGGATTTTGAGAAATTAACGTTCAAAAAAAGATATATATCTGTAACAGCGCTCCGCTTCGCGTAACGGAGGTTTGCGAAGCTGATTGGTCATTCTGTCACTGGGCTATAGTTGGGCTACATCTGGCTGATATTTGGGCTACATTTGTTTTTTTGTGTGTCTGGCGGCCATCTTTGGGCTACATTGGGCTACATTGGGCTTCATTGGGCTACATTCGGCTAATTAGCAAATAGCTCATCGCAAACTAGGAATGGTAAAGAATCGCTATTTATTCCTTAAAGTTCGCTATTTAGGAAATGCAAATAACTTTGATGATACATATGGCGGTTCATCTCTAACAAGATAAGAAGCATAGGGATACATTTATGATGACTGGCGCATCACCAGGGATGTGTTAGTCATTCTGTGCCGCTGTTCCGTCACCTATGGTGTGCTGCATTTACAATGCGGCGCATCATGGGGCAAAAACAGCACAGATGCGTGATGTATCTGTGCCGTAAAGGTGGCGCATTGCTGGAGTTGTATCGCAAGTGTGATGAAGCTCCAGCAAGGGTCGGGGGTGCCCCTGTCGCAGGGTTTCTGTTCTCACACAGAACTGTGGACAGAGGATTGGAACCTCGGCGAATGCATTGCTGGAGTTGTATCGCAAGTGTGATGAAGCTCCAGCAAGGGTCGGGGGTGCCCCTGTCGCAGGGTTTCTGTTCTCACACAGAACTGTGGACAGAGGATTGGAACCTCGGCGAATTAGGGTGTCCCAAAACTCACGTTAGTAATCAAAAACTATTTAGCAAGCTAGGTACAGTGTCACATTGGATATAACAAACTCTCAATGTTTAGACAATCCAGAATATGAACTTATAGTACCTCAGGATACGTGGAACTCATGAACAGTCGGTCGTTATAGATTTCTTAGAAACCAGAACATGGAGTTAAGAAGAACAGATGTGTATTTGAAATGTTTATTTACTAATGCCGTCTTCTCAGGCGTAGTACCTTAGATAATAAAAGTACACATATTATCAGTAGCAAAATTACCAGCATAGTTACTAGTACATAAAAAGTGAATGGTGATAGTATGTTAACATGCTGTAAATGAATAAGAGTTAGCAACACTTATAAGCAGCCGCGGGCCGTGGAGGGAGTTACGGTGAGGCAGGGAGGCGGGGAGGGGGAGAAGCAGGGTGGAGAATACAAGTACACATATTATCAGTAGCAAAATTACCAGCATAGTTACTAGTACATAAAAAGCAAATGGTGACAGTATGTTAACATGCTGTAAATGAATAAGAGTTAGCAACACTTATAAGCAGCCGCGGGCCGTGGAGGGAGTTACGGTGGGGCAGGGAGGCGGGGAGGGGGAGGGGCAAGGTAGAGAGGGCTCCACCCTGCTTCTCCCCCTCCCCGCCTCCCTGCCCCATCGTAACTCCCTCCACGGCCCGCGGCTGCTTATATCTCACCCTCCCTAATACACATATTATATTATTTGCTAAGAAGGTCTCTTTGTGTTGGTTTAGGGCGTGCCCATACTTTAGTGTCTTAGATTTGAAGGAATCACATCAGCATACACCAGCTCTCTCTTCATGTGAACCGCATCAACTGTTGTGTATGTGTGTTCGGCAAAGCAATATAAAACCCGCCTCATGCCCAGAATTGGCAGAAGTTGCACTTATGTTATGAGTATGAAGTCGTGGAGATCAGACCTCATAACAATTCTGTATCGTGTTGTTCTTGAAACTTTAGCACTCGCTGTACAGATATAGTTTAACAAGTAAAGCAGATAGTAGACCAATAACATATTATTCTCATGTAAACCACGATGAACTACTAGGTGGAAAGCTAAAGCAACAACTAAGTGTCGTGTGCAGAAGTTGCAAAAAAGGAAAAATGGCGTTTAAACCGGTAATGAGCCCATGCTAACTTAACACGGTGTAAAGATATCCAGGACCTAGATGACACCTCCTCATGATCCGGAAACGAACTGAATAAGATAATAGAAGTGCCATCTCATGAGAGCAGATTGCAAGTTTATATGTGGACGGTCCGCAAGGTAAAGCTTTAAAAACTAGGAAAATTTAATGCTAAAGAAAAATAAAACAGCCAAGTACTTTATCGAGTCTTAAGCCAATAGGCAAGGTAAATAATAAAAACTTGACAAATAAGTCAATGAATTGTCAATGAAATGCTAGTACTCAGCATATCAAACATGAAAAAGGTCTATGACATAACTGTGTATGCAAAATAAGCTGCAACAGCCTCCAATAGGAAGTCACCGTCTTCATCCGAAAACAGTTCAGCCATCCAATTTAAAAGCGGAAAAGAACATACGTGCTCTCCCAGCACCGGATCCTCTATCACCATCAGAGGACAGCTCGGTGGGTTTTCAAGAAAGCTCTGTTCCAAGAAAGACTGTGCTGCCGCCAGTAAATTCCAGGGACCAAGTAGTCCATGCATCAATGCCACAGCCATAATCCTTTCGCCAGGACAAACCAACTCGTGAGTAATGATAGGAGTCATCAGCTGATTAAAGTCGACGTCAGGAGAAACCGGTCCGCAGAGACACAAATCAATGGCCCAATCGAAATCACAGGTCAGGCAGTGAAATACAGGCTGGACACAGGTGAATTAGGAGAACCGAAAAGATAATCCATATGCCGTGCTTAATATCGCCAACGGCATTGTGCCATAATATTCTAGCATGCGATTGCGGAACAGTGTCAGCAGCTGCAGGGTCGGAGGTTGCATAGGAGGGACATCCATATTTAAAAATGTAAAAAAGCACAAGAGCGTCCGCTGGTAATGCAAGTAAAAATGCCAATCCACGAACCAGAGTGCAGAAAATACAATGAAAGGAAGCAGGGATGACTCCAAAGATTTTCTCAAATGAAGTCACGAGACCACTGGTAACAACTTTAAAAAAGTGTGCCAGGGATTTTGTGGAGGATGCGTTAAAGATAGTCGGAAACATGTTGCTGAAATTGAAAGGCAAACCTGTGTACGGGTGTTCGCTATGTGAAGTACGAAAGTTTCACGGGCCGAACTCAAGGCCACCTCTCTCTGAGACAAAAGAGCTCTTATTCTTGCCATGCCGTTGAAACGTGTCCCAAGGTTGGTATTTGTGGCCAGATTGAAAACTCCCTATGTTCATGTGTGGGAGGAAATAGAACATTTCTGCAGCAAATAACCCGTTCACTTACTGTTACGATAAAAGGAATACTTTTAATTAACTCAGAACAATCTTCATTATTGAGCATCAAATAACTACCATTTTCCAACAACTTGAACGTGGGGATGATAGCAGGAACTGGCGTGCCTTGCAACACGCAAGCCATATTTGGTCGGTGTTTGTTGCATGAATCGTGTAACTGTATGTGCCTACACATTAGTGAATGATCTGGCGTCTCAGTGCATTCCTCTCCATTCAGATAAACTTCTTGATCATCTTTGAAACATCTGTATGTGTATGGAAGCGACTAGACCTCATGAAGAAAAGCACTACCTAAAGGTTCATAACGACCTATTGGTATATATTTCATACAATTTGAAAACTTATATAAAGCAAAAGGCAGCGTTATTAAACCGTGGATAAGGCATGTTGCCAAAAAACCCGCAATCCTCTGCTGATGATGTCACTGAGCATGTCATGAATGATGTAATATGTGACATCATCAGCAGTGGATTACGGGTAATGGTATCTCTAGTTTACTCCCCTATAGCTGTCTTTCTTTTAACATAAGTGTGTGTTTCCTTCCCTTATACTTACTGTTTTTGGTTCGCTTCCAGTTCGCGTACCAGCGAGCGAACTAGGAAGCGAACTAAGAGAAATAGAGGTTGGCACAGTTCCAAATATTGTACCAATTTTTTAATAACGGGGAGGTAGTTCTGAAAAGAACTTTTTTTTTTATTTTTCTGAACATTTTTTTACTGTTTTTGAATTTTTCGGAACAGTTTTATATTTTTTTGGGTTTTTCTTGGAGGGGGCAATGAAAACGATTCATTGTAAAGGGCTCAACAGGAGCAACAAAACAAAAAAAAGAAGTATTTATTATTTTGGGCGTTTCGGACAAACTTGCATATGATAGTCAATAGCTCTGTTGATCAGAGTGATGCTTTTTTCTCCGTAGGAAATGAATCCATCGCAAAATGCGCAGGTGTGTTTTACATCACCAAATCTCATTTGTATATTTGGCACCATCTCCCTGCCCTCTGGTCCCGTTACTTCCGGTACAACAGATCTTCTGGCCATAATAGGGAGATTATCTAGGTCGTTCCGAAACTGTGCAGCACTGTAGTTGTTAGGATGCCACCTAGTCATATGGCGATGCATTGTGTAGTTTCCGAAACTGTATTTTTTGTCGGTCCCTCTGGACAGTCTATCTTGACATATAAGGCAAGTTACGTATCTTGCATTTAATTTTTTCTGACCTTTGGGAATTTAAAAAAATTGCCAAATGAAGTTTTCTTTCCGGTGAGACGTCCTGGGCTGCTCAGGCAAAAACTGCCTCTCTTCGTGCTCGTCCTCCTGTTCCTCTTCTTCTTCTTCTTGTTGAATTACAACTTGAGCAGGTGGTCCACTCTTCCTTGGATGTGGTGGAGGTGGTGGGGAAGCACCAGCTGAAGCTACTAAAGAAGCCATTGCTCAGTGATCACAAAGGGTCTTTCTCTCACAATGATGAAAGTCAGAGTGAGGAAAGAAGGAGGGATTTTCCTCATTTGGGAAAAACAAGAGTTCTCAACCAATCAAAAGTGTTCATTTTAGATTATATGACCTAGTCTTACATCATTAGGAAACCAAAAGTGAAATGAACCAATGAAAAGTGTTATTACCAAGTCACATGACTTGCTGTGTTTACGTTAAACGCTTTGCAGGGCCTCCCGGTTTGCTTCCAGAAACCTGCGCTTTGCGACTCGCTTCGCGTACCAGTTCGCTAACGTAGCACGTCATATGACGTATCACGCGACAACGTGAAACGTCATGCGGACGGGAGGCGTCACGATGTTGTTTTCTAACGCGGCACTTGCGGTAAAGAAACGTTTACCGGCTCGCGGTCTATTTCGCGGCATCAAGGTCAGCTAACGGGAAGCTTCCCGATTCGCGAAGCGGGAACGAAGAAAAAAAAATATTTCAAAAAAAAATTATTCATAAACATATAAAATATATTTTTGGATTTAAAGAAGAATACATTTTACAGCTACAGATATTAGCTGTTAAAAAACCAATGAAATTCACAGAAAAAACCATAGGTTATAGACCATATATAGTTAGGAATTAGCATTTACAAAACCTTGAAAATTCACTGAAAAAACCATAGGTTATAGACCATATATAGTTAGGAATTAGCATTTAGAAAACCTTATTTTACTCACACAAAACCATTGAAATTCCATATATAGTTAGTTGCACTAACTATATATCGCGCACCCGCAATCCACTGCTGATGATGTCACATATTACATCATTCATGACATGGTCAGTGACATCACTGATGACATCACTGATGACATCTCAAATGACATCACTGATGACAACATCCAGTGACTGTATGTTTCTGTAAAGTTAAAATATGTCTTAGATATTGAAGAATGAGTGGATGTATAAGTGTCTGGATGAAGGATTTAGTAGGTGCGTGACTGACTGTATGAGTGAGTGATTAAATGTGTCTCACTGAATGCATGGGTTAGTGACTAAACTGTCTTAATTTGTGCATCATTATGTCTGTTGTGATGTAAACTGCTGCATGTGTTGATCATTAGCTATACGAGAGGCTATATGTGTTATTAATTGGTTGCCCAAGTATTTCTATGGGAGATTGAGTTTGTGTGGGGGTGGCTGGGAGGTGTGTGACTATGTGCATAGATGTGTGAGCAGTTGATTCACTAGGTGTATGAGTTCAAGAGTGCATGTGGAAAAAGCTACATGGGCGGTTGACTGTGTGCATGAGTGTATTGATGAGTGAATGGATATCTCAATGCTACATGTCATAGTAAGTACATATGTAAAACACAGTACATGTGAGAGTTGGCATATATAAATAACTGTGCATGAGAGCCACTGAATGTGTGAGTGGCTGTATGGATCATTGTGAACTTGTATCAGGGATTGTATAAGAGAGTAAATATGTGTTAGTATATGTTTGAATAAGTAAGGTGTGTATAACTGTATAGTTGAGGAAATGGAGGTGAGATTGTTTCTTTGCATGACTGACTAGGTGTGTGAGTAACTCCATGGATGAGTGACAGTGTGTGAGTGTCTGTATACACTGAGTGTATCTAAGGTTATATTAGAGTCTGAAGAGGTTTATCGTATTAGCACAAGAATGATGTCAAATGAGATGTCATCAGTGATGTCATCAGTGATGTCATTTGAGATGTCATCAGTGATGTCATCAGTGATGTCACTGACCATGTCATGAATGATGTAATATGTGACATCATCAGCAGTGGATTGCGGGTGCGCGATATATAGTTAGTGCAACTAACTATATATGGAATTTCAATGGTTTTGTGTGAGTAAAATAAGGTTTTCTAAATGCTAATTCCTAACTATATATGGTCTATAACCTATGGTTTTTTCAGTGAATATATATATATATATATATTTACGGAAAAAACCATAGGTTATAGACCATATATAGTTAGGAATTAGCATTTACAAAACCTTATTTTACTCACACAAAACCATTGAAATTTCCATATATAGTTAGTTGCACTAACTATATATCGCGCACCCGCAATCCACTGCTGATCATGTCACATATTATATCATTCATGACATGGTCAGTGACATCACTGATGACATCACTGATGACATCTCAAATGACATCACTGATGACATCACTGATGACATCTCAAATGACATCACTGATGACAATCACATACACCTTTTCATACACTATTACAATTTTTCATCACTGTTTGTAAAATACAGAGTATAATATTTAAATCCATTGTCACAGCAATACAAGTATCTAAAAATCCACTCAGTGATTCATAGATGTATACACACATCTAATCACTTACCTATGGATTCACTCATACATGCTGTCAATGAACAATAGAACACTATCAAAAATACTTATACATCTATATCGACATTAAACAACAGCACGCATCCTATTCACATATGAAGACATCCTACTCACTTATGCAAACAATGGATCATACTTACATATTTACTTAGCAAAACACTTATACAAACACCACTTCTTCTATTCATTTAGATAGTAAGTCATACTTAGTGAATTATAAAATCATTATTACAAGTATACAGTTATCCATACAGTCACTCACACAATCATTGTGTCTTATGTATACTTATTTATATACAACAACTGACACATACACTGCCTTTTATTTTTCTAGTTTGTTGGACCTGTACCTTTGAGAAATATATTTGCTCATCACCACACCCATAAAGAGATTCCCTCACCCAAACTGTTAGAACATGTAGTTTTAACTTCATATATCTACTGAATCAACTATTCACACATCTTTGGACAGTCACACACCCCCCACCGAACCACACACACTTTCACACTCCCATACAAATACTCAGTTAACTAATCAATAACTAATATAGACTTTCACATAGCTAGTAACCAACTGTAGAATCAGTTTATACAACAACTGACAAAGTGATACAGATATTCACACAGTTTAGTCACTATCCACTATATTTAGTGAGACATTATAAATTGGTCAAGTAAACGGTCAATTACACTGCTACTCCTGCTAAATATTTATTTATATATATCCACTCATTCTTCAATGTAAATTGCTATATATATAATGCATATTTAAATAACGAAGCAAACCACATTCACTGGATGATGTCATCAGTGATGTCATCAGTGATGTCATTTGAGATGTCATCAGTGATGTCACTGACCATGTCATGAATGATCTAATATGTGACATCATCAGCAGTGGGTTGCGGGTGCGCGAAATATAGTTAGTACAACTAACTATATAGGAGCAATTTCATTGGTTTTGTATGAGTAAAATGTCCAGCTAACTATAACACCACTAAAACTTATAGTTTTTTGAGTGAATTTCCAAGGTTTTTTAAAAACTAATTCCTAACTATATAACTCCTGAAACCTATGGTTTTTTCAGTGAATATATATATATATATATATATATATATTTATTTTTTTCCACCAAAGAAAAAGACTTCTAAAAAAATACATAACAAAGAGCTGGGAAATACTGACAATGGAAAAATATCTGGAACAAAAAATGGTTCCAAGGGGACTAAGAATCTTTACTCTCCCGAATCACCCAGACACTAGACCAGATATGCTAATTGACTGGGGGAATAACAATATGCAGTGCTCTTACAACATGATGATGATCATCGCGAAGCACGCTAAAATAGATATTGATGAAATTAAGACAAAGGTGGAAGAAATTGAAGCAAAAATACAGGAAATCAACAAAGAAGAGGAAGCAAAAAAACTACGCAAAATAATGGAAGGAAACTTAGATAAACATGAAAAAGAAGTAGAAGAAAGAAAAGAAAGGAAGTACAAAAGAGACCAACATGACTATGCGTCAGGAACAATCCTAACTTTTGCGAAACGCTTCACAAATTTAAGACAACAATTTAAAACCAACAAGTTGCCTTTGAATCCACCTTCCAATACAACCCCAAGTGAATCTGATACAGACTTTAGCGATACTGAAAAACTATTACCGAAAAGGGAAAAAAACGTCTTTTTTAGAGGAAATGCAACTGGTGTAGTACGATCAGCGATTGCCAAAGGGAAGAGGCAGGGCCAGAGGCAGGGGCTTCTCAAGAGGGCGGGGGAGAGGAAGTGGAGTGCCAACATCAGGAGGACAAAACGCAAAACCAGATGAGGCAAAGGGAGGAAACAAGGGATACAATCTGAGGAACAGAGTAACAACTGCTTAGAAAATCTTGACGAGGAAGAAAAAGAACCATATTTGATAATCAATCTTTCTAAACACATACTAACACGAGCAGAAGAAACACTTCTGAATAAAGTGTTGACATTTTGCCCTGAAAAGCATTGGGATCTGGTGGAAACCAAGATTGATCTCTACAAATATGTTAGAAAGATGAAATTATCTAAATTCTTCAAGAAACAAGGAAGACGAAAAAAAGAACCAACTGCCGCCAATAACGTGGAAAATCAAGCGTTAAATATTCAAGATATACCAGCATTAAGAGCAGCACATGAATTGTTACACGAAATAAATGAAGAAACAATCTCAGACACCCAAATCCTAACAGAAATGGGACATGAAACCTCCAAACATCCAAGGACAGATTTTAAAAAACAATCCAGATTTTGTCCTATACTACATCCAGGCAATAAAATTGACCTTTTTTATGATTTGGTGAACGAAGAACTGGACAAGCTAAGCAACATCAAAACAAAGAAAAAAGAAAACCTGACAATTGAGGAACGCAACGCATTGGAATCCTTAATGTCAAATAATAATCTGGAAATTAAACCCGCGGACAAAGGCGGAAATATAGTAATCCAAAACAAGGAAGACTATATGAAGGAAGCAATGCGACAGCTGAGTGACACCAAAAACTATAAGAAATTGGACAAAAACCCAATGAATGACATGATAACGGACCTGGAAAAACGCCTAAAAAAATTGCAAGATCTGAATTTACTAAGTGAAAACGAAGTACAATTCCTTAATAACCAAACTCCGATCACCCCTATACTTTACTTTCTCCCGAAAGTGCACAAAACACTAAACAGACCTCCCGGGAGACCTATAATTTCCAGCTGTGGTTCACTTTACGAGAATGTGGCAAACTATGTAGATCATTTTTTGGCCCCGATCGTACCCTCCTTACCCTCATACATAAGAGATACTGGGGATTTTTTGAGACACTTAATGAACATAGAATGGATGGATGGATACCGGCTGGTAACCATTGATGTAGTCTCTCTCTACACCTCAGTAGATCACAAATTTGGACTGAAAGCAACAGAATATTTCTTGAAGCAAAAACCCATAGAACAGTTGAAACACTGCAAGATGATCGTGGAAATGGTGGAAATGTGCCTCAATAATAATGTCTTTCTTTTTGACAAGGCATACTATACCCAATTGTGTGGAACAGCAATGGGAGTTTCCTTCTCTCCAAGCTACGCCAACTTGGTCATGGGTCGGTGGGAGAAAATGGTGGCTTTGAGAGAAGGAAACGACCAACACGCAGCCAGAGTGATTCTCTGGCTGCATTTTATAGACGATCTTTTCATAATTTGGAACGGATCCAACAAAGAATTCATGGAGTATTTCAAACTCCTAAATGAAAATGAAGAAGGATTAAAATTCACTCATAACATCAGTAATAGTGAAATAATATTCCTGGACACCAAAATATACGTTGAAAATGGTCATATGGAGACAACAGTCCACAGAAAAACAACGGCCACGAACAGCGTGTTACATGGTCAAAGCTTTCATCCGGCAACTTTGAAAAGGAATATACCTTATGGTGAATTCATAAGGATGAGGAGAAACTGTTCTAATCAAGAAGAAATGAATAAAAAATTCAAAGAAACTGCTATCAGATTCAGGAAAAGAGGATACAAACAGCATGACATTGATCAAGGTGAGAGAAGAGCAAGAGAGAAAAGCAGACTTGAAACATTGATCCCCAAAAAAGAAAAAGAAAAAGAAGTACATGAGACAACCAGGGAACCAATCAGAATGATATTAACCTATACCAAAGAAAGTCACAAAATACGCAAAGTACTACAAAAATACTGGCATGTTTTAGAAAAGAATCCAGATATAGGGAAGGAGATTGGGAAGTTCCCACAGTTAACATACAGGAAAGCTCCATCTTTATCTGATAAATTGGTCAACAGCCATTTTGAAAGAATGAAGAAATCAAAAAATTGGCTAGAGGGAAAACGAAATGGTTTTACTAAATGTAGCCAATGTAAGACCTGTCAAGTGGGACACAACCTCACCAAGCTAAAGGATCCACATGGAAAGATCTTCAGAATAGAAAGCACGATCACTTGTAAAACAACTCATGTGGTTTATCTGCTGCAATGTTTTTGTGGCCAAAGGTATATTGGAAGTACCATCTGCCCTCTCCACAAAAGGATACTAGAACACATCCGAGCCATAGAGAACCATGACCAAAGTTATGTAATGGCAAAACATATGTTGACCCATGAAAAAGAAAAAAAGACTTGGAAAGACATCACATTTAGTGGCTTGGTTACAGTGCCAATAAAGGAGAGAGGGGGAAACAGACTGATGACGCTACGGCGCATGGAATCAAGGCTAATCATCCGCTTTAAAACCAAGATCCCTGGGGGTCTCAACGGAGACGAGGAACTTTATGTGCACCTCTAAAAGGCTAAAGACTGAAGATTGATATATATAAAAAACTTAACAAAAAAAGTGCGAATAGTATGTGGGAATCACAGGGCACTGAGTCCCTAAAATATAAATGAAAACAAGATGTTGAATAGTAACCGCAAACCTATCTGTAAACAATATTGTGTGTAAATATCGTATATCCCGGACACAAAATGGGAGGGCACTAAGTCCCTATATATATATATATATATATAGAAATCCACAATCCTGAGGCGCCGAACACCAACAGCAACGGACGCAGCCAGGTACAGACCACAAACCAAGGAGTTTAGAAGAAAATAGTGTGCTTTATTCCATCAATGGGGATGGCGGCATGACGCGTTTCGTCCGGAAAACCGGACTTGATCACATGACAAGACCCAGAGACATAAGTGGTTAAATACTGGTGGAAAACGAAACTCCTCCCACATATGAGTAGACATAGAAGTAATATCGTTCAGTAAAGAGAATAAATCATCCATATACTATGTACAAAGTGAAATAAATGCTAAATGCAATAACACTAGAATCACTGTACAATTAAAATGTCTTCAACATAGGAAAAATATATTATTTTCACTTAATAGACATAAAGGGCAAGTGCCCAATGGATAATCATAATACCTTATTTGCGCATTAAAACTGAACTATAAAAGTCAATCTCAGTGGGGTATATTCTAAAACCAGTAATGTAATTCATAACCACATGAAGTTTTTTAAAGTGCATAGAAGAAAAAGTGCAAGGTGCAGAATCCCAAAAATTTAGCAGCATCCCAAAAAAAGGAGAGAGGGGGAAACAGACTGATGACGCTACGGCGCATGGAATCAAGGCTAATCATCCGCTTTAAAACCAAGATCCCTGGGGGTCTCAACGGAGACGAGGAACTTTATGTGCACCTCTAAAAGGCTAAAGACTGAAGATTGATATATATAAAAAACTTAACAAAAAAAGTGCGAATAGTATGTGGGAATCACAGGGCACTGAGTCCCTAAAATATAAATGAAAACAAGATGTTGAATAGTAACCGCAAACCTATCTGTAAACAATATTGTGTGTAAATATCGTATATCCCGGACACAAAATGGGAGGGCACTAAGTCCCTATATATATATATATATATATATATATATATATATATATATAAAAATAACCTATCACTGACAAATAGTGGTAGCAAACGACAACAGATACTGAGTTGCAGATAATATGGGGTTCAAACAAATCACATTTATGTTTAAATGCAGGCAAGCAAAGTACGTCATTGTTTTGTAAATAAATGTATAAAAGTTAAAAGTAACTACAAGTACCACAATGCCTCATAATAGGGCTAATGTGAATTACTAGTATAAAAGTAGAAACAGACAAAGGACCAATGTTTGTAACCGTGATCAAGCAGCGGATGCTGTGAAACGCGTTGGTGAAGCTGTTGCTATAATGGCATCGTAATAAACCTGCAAAAGAATTGTATTCCTGGTGGAGTGCGAGTAATTATTTCTTTGGTGAGAAATTGACGAGCAGGGAAAGCTCGTCCCTGGAACTCGCACCGGCTGTTAAATGGTGTGCCTTCAGTAACGGAGCAACTTGGTGAATAATATATATATATATATATATATATATATATATATATATATATATATATTCACTGAAAAAACCATAGGTTATAGACCATATATAGTTAGGAATTAGCATTTACAAAACCTTATTTTACTCACACAAAACCATTGAAATTCGCATATATAGTTAGTTGCACTAACTATATGTCGCGCACCCGCAATCCACTGCTGATCATGTCACATATTACATCATTCATGACATGGTCAGTGACATCACTGGTGATGACATCACTGATGACATCTCAAATGACATCACTGATGACAACATCCAGTGACTGTATGTTTCTTCAATGGTTTTGTGTGAGTAAAATAAGGTTTTGTAAATGCTAATTCCTAACTATATATGGTCTATAACCTATGGTTTTTTCAGTGAATTTTCAAGGTTTTGTAAATGCTAATTCCTAACTATATATGGTCTATAACCTATGGTTTTTTCAGTGAATTTCAATGATTTTTTAATAGCAAATATCAAAAGCTGTAAAATGTATTCTTCTTTTAAAGGAAAAATATATTTTATATGTATTTAATATAATTTTTTTATGTATATAAATGTTTTGAGGGAACGAATTTATCAACTATTATGCTGAAGAAGAGTGTGGGGAAAAAAAACAAAGAGGAGGACTAAGAGGAAAGAACAATCAGTTCAAAAATACAATTGCTTTAAAGCATGAAGTGCTTTACCACACATTTACATTTAAATAACCCATATTAGAACATACAAAATATCTACAGAGGAGACGGTGTACATTGAATTTTAGACTCTTCATTGGTACCTACATGTTGGTACTTACATCACCCACACAACACAACAGCTCTATTCAGAGCTACCCTACCTCTAAGCACTTTAAATTATTATTTTACTGTTTCACTGAGTTTTCCCCATGTGTGGGAGGAGGTGTGTGTGCGGGATGTGTGGGGTGTGTCAGTGAGGTGTGTGTGTGTGTGGGGGGAGGGGGGTGAGGTGTGTAGTTGTGTGTAGGTGTGTGGGGTGTGTGGGTGTGGGTGGGGGTGTGGGTGTGTAAGGTGTGTGTGTGGGGTGTTTAGCACTCTAAAATATTATTTTACTATTTCCCTTGGTTTTCCCCTTGTTACGCTTTCTGGAACGCTACCCAGTGCGCGGACCGGGCGCTAACCGTGCGAAAATTTGAATTTTTTTTTTTACATATATGGGCCTCCTCAGCCACCCTCAGAAAACCTAGGGGGTCAGGATATGTCTCCCGTGCCCCCTTATACCCATTCCCAACATTGTTTATCCTCCATCTTGTGACTAAATTCGTCCGAAACACAAAATGGCGGACTCCCATTACGCTACCGGTGAGCTACCCAGTTCGCGTACCGGGTAGCGCTTCCACCGCGAAAAATCGAAAAAAAATGTATTTTATTTTTTTGCCCTGCGGGGCTCTTTAATATCCCCCATATTAATCCTAGGGGGTCAGGAGGGGTCTACCTTGCCCCTTTCATTCATTTCCCCCTTCGTTTATTTCCACCTCTTGTCTCTCGATCCTACCGAGAGACAAGAGGTGGCCGCTCCGGACTGTTTAGAATGTTGAGTCACCGGAGAGCCAATCCGCTTCTCCTCGCAAAGTTCCGTTACGCGTCTGGTACGCGAACCGGGGCGCTAACCGGGACGCTGTCACAGATATATATTTTTTTTTTAACGTTAATTTCTCAAAATCCACTGGAGCACATATCTTGAGACCTAGCAAAGGCACATCGGGCAAACAGTCTCTACAATTTTGCCAAGTTTCATAGAAATCCATTCAGCCGTTCGAGCTAAAAGTAAGTCCAACCGCCCTATGGAAAACTCAATGTTAAAAACACGTTTTGGAACCCCCCTTTTTTCTCGGCCCCCGCTTGACGAAATGCTCAGAAACAAAATGTGCCATTTTCCTGAAAATTTCTGCCAATTCCGTCCATCAACGCCAAAGTTATTCATATATATATATATATATAACATTTCTATGGCAAAATGAAACCCCTCATTTTTTTCCTTTGCAAATTAAATGTTTTAGGTGTTAACACTTGATTCCAATCAAGATGAGTTCAGGTGTGCCATACTTTTGTCATAAGTCAGACTGTTAGCGCTCTAGTTGTTCTTTAGAACACTCTGGGACATTCTGTCACTGGGCTATAGTTGGGCTACATCTGGCTGATATTTGGGCTACATTTGTTTTTTTTGTCTCTGGTGGCCATCTTTGGGCTACATTGGGCTAAATTGGGCTACATTGGGCTACATTTGGGCTCTAACATATATATAGCCCAATGTAGCCCAATATATATTTTTCAAAGTTAATTTTCGTAAAAACCACTGGAGCATATATCTTGAGACATAGCAAAGGCACATCGGGCTACCAGTCCCTACAATTTTGCCATGTTTTGTTCGAGCTAAAAGTGAGTCCAACCGCCCTATGGAAAACTCAATGTTAAAAACACGTTTTGGGACCCCCCTTTTTTCTCGGCCCCCGCTTGACAAAACCCCTCCAAACTTTCAGGGGACGCTCAGAAACAAAATGTGCCATTTTCCTGAAAATTTCAGCCAATTCCGTCCATCAACGCCAAAGTTATTCAACATAGAATTTTCAGAAATCCCTATTCAAAAAAATCCTAACTATATATACCTACTGGCGACCGCCAGTAGGTAATATATATATATCTATATATATATATATATATATATATATATATATATATATATATATATATATAGATATATATATATCTATATATATATATATATATATATATATTACCTACTGGCGGTCGCCAGTAGGTATATATAGTTAGGATTTTTTCTCTATGGGTTTTTTGAAAATTCTATGTCTAATAACTTTGGCGTTTGTGGACGGAATTGGCTGAAATTTTCAGGAAAATGGCACATTTTGTTTCTGAGCAGCCCTTGAAAATTTGGGGGGGGTTCGTCAAGGGGGGGCCGAGAAAAAAGGGGGGTCCCAAAACGTGTTTTTAACATTGAGTTTTCCATAGGGCGGTTGGCCTCACTTTTAGCCCGAACGGCTGAATGGATTTGCACGAAACTTGGCAAAATTGTAGGGACTGGTAGCCCGATGTGCCTTTTGTAGGTCTCAATATATGTGCTCCAGTGGATTTTGAGAAATTAACGTTTAAAAAAAGATATATATCTGTAAGCGCGGACTGGGCAGCGCACTGGTTCGCGGACTTTTCGCGCAACGGAGCTTTGTGAAGCGAAGCTGATTGGTTCTCCGGCGTCTGTCAACATTCCAAACAGTCCGTAGCGGCCGCCATCTTGTCTCTCGGTAGGATCGAGAGACAAGAGGAGGTCAAAACAAAGGGGGAAATAACTATAAGGGGGCATAGTAGATCCTCGCTGACCCCCTAGTTTTGATGTGGAGGTTTTAAAAGGGCCCCGCGGGGCAAAAAAAAAACAAAATAATAATAATCGAACGGCTGAATGGATTTGCACGAAACTTGGCAAAATATTAGGGACTGGTAGCCCGATGTGCCTTTGCTAGGTCTCAATATATGTGCTCCAGTGGATTTTGAGAAATTAACGTTCAAAAAAAGATATATATCTGTAACAGCGCTCCGCTTCGCGTACTTTTCGCGTTACGGAGCTTTGCGAAGCTGATTGGTTCTCCGGCGTCTGTCAACATTCCAAACAGTCCGTAGCGGCCGCCATCTTGTCCCTCGGTAGGATTGAGAGACAAGAGGAGGCCAAAGCGAAGGGGGAAATGACCATAAGGGGGCATAGTAGATCCTTCCTGACCTCTTAGGTTTGATGTACCATTTTGCCAAGTTTGGTGTAATTCCGTTCAGCCATTCAGGCTGTAGACGTATGTAAATGTCCTATGGAAAATTGCATGGGGAAAACACATTTGAAAGTGTTGAAATTTAGAACCAATTAAAATGTTACTTTGGTTTTGTATTTGTGTGTGATGAAAGTTAATTGGTTATGTATATATGTCAAATGAGAGGAAACCACAGCCATTTTGTGATACTACTGTCTGAGGTACATTTGTGAGGAATTTTTGGTGGTGAATTTCTGGTGTTTGATTTACACAGTACTAACACTTCTGCTACTTTTAAAAAGGTGAGTTGTTAATTTGTAAGGGGAACTATGTTGTACACTTGAAGATAATTTGAAAAATGTTTTCTGTTATTTATTTGCAGTCCTTCTGTTATACTAAATACTTGATAAAGTTAGTTTTATATTATGTATTACTAAAAACGATAAATGAAAGTGATTATTTTTTTCTGCAATTTACAGCAAGCAATTTCAAAATAAAATGGCTCACAATGAAGAGACCGTGGCAATTTCTTTTGAATTGTCCAACACATTGATTGAAATTGAGAGCACCAATAATGAAATATTGTCACAAGGAGGACATGACTTGTATGATTCCATTAGATTGATTGAAATGGACAGCACCAAGAATGAAATATTGTCACAAGGAGATGACTTGAATGATTCCACTACATTGATTGAAATTGAGAGCACCAATAATGAAATATTGTCACAAGGAGGAGATGGCTTGTATGATTCCATTAGATTGATTGAAATGGACAGCACCAATAATGAAATATTGTCACAAGGAGGAGATGACTTGAATGATTCCACTACATTGATTGAAATTGAGAGCACCAATAATGAAATATTGTCACGAGGAGATGACTTGAATGATTCCACTACATTGATTGAAATTGACAGCACCAATAATGAAATATTGTCACAAGGAGGAGATGACTTGAATGATTTTTTTGATCAATCTCTTGATGGCGAATTTATCGAGTGTTTGGAGACCATAGAGTTACAAGAATCATCATTGGAGACTTTTAATGAGGACATTGCTGATGAGGACATGTTACTAGTTCTTTCAAATTTAGAAAATTCTGAAGAATAAATTTATATTTAGAAATCAAAAATTGTTTGAGACATTATTCATTTTTATTTTTAATTTATGAGGTTGTAGCGAAGTGATTGTAGTATAAAATGAGACTTATAGTATAGAGTGCAACATTTTTATGTTACATGGTAAGTTTACTCATATTTACTTCCCTTCTGCCACTATATTATCTCCAATGTGTATTTGACATGTCTTCTTCATCTCCGGCCTCCTTTCTCTCACTGTGTGTCTCCGATGCATCTTATCGCTGGTATTTTGTGTAATTACAGAAGAGAGTAAAATAAAATAGTTCGGAACGTGAAAAGGGGGCAAAGTAGAGTACTCCTCACCCCCTAGGCCTTTTTAGGCGGTCCCAAAAGGATCAGTTTCTGCTTTCCTGAGAGATTATGGTATGAGTTCCATATACCACAATAACTTGCATTACAACATGCAAGATATCTATCTCCTATTACCAACTTTTGGAGATATTCGCGCTAAGCGCGAATATCTCCAAAAAGTAACACCTGCCCTGAGCAGTTCTTAGCCATGTTATCCAATGGGAGGTGGATAACATGGCTAAGAGCATTAGCTCGGTAATGCATGAATATCGCTGAGTTTTTAGCGATATTCATGCATTGCGGCCGTTTATTATCGCATTTGCGATAAACCTTGATAATAGTAAGGTTTATCTTCGATAATTTCTGACGATGCTTAGTGGTAAAAAATTGGTTGGTAAGCATCGTTAGCGATAAATATCGCTTAACTTTGGTAATATGCCCCAACGTCTGTTAACGTTCGATTCGAAGGAAATGAGGAAGTGTTGAAAAACATTGTCTGCGCCATCTTGCCTTTTTTGAAATGCCACACTTTTGTCGTGCACGGCATCCATTTTAGGTGTCTTGACCAGACCCACTCTCTGCACGCTGTCGATTCGTAGCATGGCTCCTCACCCACGCAAGCATCTTCCCTAGGCACTGGTCACCACCGCTCTCTGTCTTATGCATGGGCAATAAACCTCCCCCCATCTGCGCTGCTCTTCCCTGAGAATCACACTCTGTGCCCGCCCGACACCTCCCTTTCGCCCTATTCACTACCGCACCCTCTGACACTCCTCTTTCTCTGTGTCCGATTGTCCAGGCTATCAGCTAGCCCTGCAGATGTAGTTTATGGCCCCAGCTGTAAAGAATCACCCCTCTTCAAAGGAGTTATAGTAGATCAAGGCCCACACTCGATGAGATCCGTCACACCACACGTGTTCCTACTATCTGAAAACCATCCTGTATTGTGATTGGGGAGGGGACCGAGCCTGAAGCGGAAGATTCCAGGAATGACTCTTTGTACATCAAAGTTTTTACAATTATGTGTCACATTAAAAATATATAGCACTCCAACAAAGTAGTAGGAATATAAAACTTTAATAACATATAAATATATACAACAAAACAAAAACAGTAAAAACATTTAAACAACGAAGAGACCGTGGCAATTTCTTTTTAATTATCCAATAGATTTATTGAAATTGACAGCACCAATAATGAAATATTCTTGTCAGTAGCGGTCTGTTGTGCGAATAGTTCCAAGGCAGCAGAACGCGCTGAAATCTAGATGGCACGAAAGTGATGTCTAGTAAGTTGCCGCCCAGCAAAAAACGGCGTGGGGCGCCGCGGGGGTGAGTGAGTCCAGTAGGCACCACAGCTATTCTTACCGGCATTGCAGAATTACTGCTGGGGACAATGCCTGTGCTGTAGCAGGGTCACAGCAGAAACAAAAAGGATTCTGTTGAAGATGTTGTTGGTTTTCAATTTGAAAACAGTTCTGGTGTCAACTGCTATGCTAATGTAGTGGTTAATGTTTTGTTTTCTCTAGAAAATGTAAAAGAGGGGGAGGCAGTCCAAAGTTCCGTTAAAAGGGCAAAGGAAAGGATCGGTGGTTTGAACTATCAGTCAAAAAGGGGAGGGGGTGCAATAATTTTTCCTACCGGGTCACACTGTGCTTTCACCGGAAGTGAGGTCTGCAGGATTCTAGTAATTCAAAGTGAGGCTGGCGCCAGCATGGGAGCGCCGACGTCCCGCGGATACAGTTTCGTCACTCCACGGGCGATCATGGCAGTCATTCCCCATCGGGGGTCGGAGACTCCCGCGGCTCCTCTAGAATCTTCAAGGTCGTGGAGGACTACGGTGGTGGAGTCAACCAGTGACCGGGCCATTTCTTTATGCTGGGCCCGCTCTTGCCAGGTCGACCGCCATTTTGAGAGTTCGGCAGCTACCGGCGATCGCGGGGTCACATGAGCGGACGGGCTCCACCCTGCCGGGCGAGACGTTGCAGCATGGCCACAGTGGAAGAACCGTTTTCCGGGCGCCTGGAGCGCTGAGGGTGCAGCTGGGAAGTCTCCACCTGGGGAGGCGGGAGAGGCCTGTTCGCACCGTCTCTCCCTCCCAGTGCACCCCACGGCGTCTCGCTTGAGATTTGTTATGGCCGGACCAGGCGATGAGGACGAGGGGGGGGTCGGAGGCATGTGCAAGACATCCCCCCCCAGTGTTGTCGCAGCCATTATAAAAGAAAGAAGTGTCCCGTCCGTCTTCGGGCCGGGCTTCCGGTGGATGTCGGCCGGACGCCCCTGGCTCTGGCCCCATGAACGGGTTTCTTGGTTTATCGGCTGCAGCCGGATCCCGTCGGCCTCGGCCCCCCGACCGTTGGTGGTCGGACCGGAAGAGCATGTGGCGGGACTACCTGCAACTCTCAAGGGCCACCGCGGCCGGACTGGGAGAGAGAGGGGAGGGTCGAGGAGACATTCCCCCCCCCTGCAACTGTTCAGCGTTGTAAAGGC
This sequence comes from Lissotriton helveticus, assembly GCF_964261635.1. Taxonomy (NCBI): domain Eukaryota; kingdom Metazoa; phylum Chordata; class Amphibia; order Caudata; family Salamandridae; genus Lissotriton; species Lissotriton helveticus. Next base: position 1,168,756,719 of record NC_136057.1, read on the forward strand.
AATCCCCTGGCCGGGTCCCGCTGGCCTCGGCCTCTCCTTCGGCTACACCCTACGTTAGGATCTCCTGGCCGAGGCGTGGCAGCAGGACCTGCCTTATATGGGCTGCTCCCGGCTGGGCGTAGCCGGAACCCTGCCCCACCTTGGAAGTTTCCAGAGTGGGGGTGGATGTTCTACTGACTTGCATTTTCCCTAGTCTATCGATTTTTTTGGCGTGGCAGGCGGTGGGACAGCGAGGGGTGATTTGGTTTCTCTTACTGTTTTTCTGGTCTCTCACCACTGGCATATTTTAACGTTTTCTTGTTTCTAGGACATTAATAGGTTTTATCATTACGTTATGTTATCGTTTCTTTGTTCGTTGTTTAATAAAAGTTCATGTTCATCAGTGGCCTACTGATTTTCGTTTTCCTATTTTTTTCTTTCCAGGTTGTTTCATGGTAAAGTTTCTGTTAACAGGATACAGTGATCACTTCGTTATTATTGCATATGTCCTTTTCACTAGGGGTGCTCTCTGGTCGGGCCAGATGACGTATCTCTAGTAAATGGTCCGGGTGAAAAAGGTGCATCAATCAGTGGGGAGTAGATAGGCATGGCAGATTACAACGGGGGAGAACGGTCCGCATTACGTACCCTTTCACTACTTGCAAAGATTTTCCTACGTTTATTTGCAAACAGGGAATACCTCCAAAAAGAACTAATTCCAAACAGTCAATGTTCGGACAATCAATCAATCAATGAGGAATGAAATAGGTACGACGTGTTAAAGGCTTGCGTTACCTACCCTTCACTATCTGCAAAGGGAGATAGAATATTCCTATTCTTCCTCGTTTGCAGGTAGAGAAGATCCTTAAGAGAATTAACTTCGAACAATTCAATGCTCGATTGAAACAATCAACAAGGGGTACTGTGAACACAAATGAACGCCGCTTATATACATACGCATTGCTATTTTCAACAGGTTGTTCCTAATGTTTCTATTTTAGCGAGGTCAAAAGAGATCCCATTAGTGGCCTACTGATTTTGCTCGATTCCTTTTGTTTTTTTACACGATTTTTCGCTATCTGCAAAGACTAAACAGAGTATTGCGACTCTGTGCTTGTTTGTAAATAGAGAATGAACCAAAGAGAACAATCAATCAAATGGAGAGAGAAGCAGGCACGACGGATTACAAAGGGGGCAAAGGGCTGCGTTAACTACCCTTCACTATCTGCAAAGAGAGAGTACTCCTAATAGAAATGAGGGGTGGGGGGCAGCAATCAAAGCAGATCAGTGTGCATAAACACGAAAATGTTTTTACTTACCACGTACTTGACATTCGACAGCTTATGATATTTGCTATTAAAAAACCATTGAAATTCACTGAAAAAACCATAGGTTATAGACCATATATAGTTAGGAATTAGCATTTACAAAACCTTGAAAATTCACTGAAAAAACCATAGGTTATAGACCATATATAGTTAGGAATTAGCATTTACAAAACCTTGAAAATTCACTGAAAAAACCATAGGTTATAGACCATATATAGTTAGGAATTAGCATTTAAAAAACCTTATTTTACTCACACAAAACCATTGAAATTCCATATATAGTTAGTTGCACTAACTATATATCGCGCACCCGCAATCCACTGCTGATGATGTCACATATTACATCATTCATGACATGGTCAGTGACATCACTGATGACATCACTGATGACATCTCAAATGACATCACTGATGACATCACTGATGACATCTCATTTGACATCAATGACCACATCACTGATGATATCATTCATGTGACAATACAATGCATCTCCTCACACTTTAATATAACCTCTGTTACACCCAGTGTTAAATACAGAGTATAATTTTTGAAACCATTGACACACCAATACTAGTTACTACATACGCACTCAGTGATTCCTATGTTTACACACACATTCACTCATTTACCCATACAATCATTCATACATACAATCACTCATCTTTACAACACTATCATATGCACTCATACACCTATACAGACTCTCACACTCTGTCACTCATCCATGGAGTTACTCACACACCTAGTCAGTCCTGTAAAGAATCAATCACACTTCCATTTTCTAATCTATACAGTTAAACATAGAGCACCTTACATTTTGAAACATATACTAACACATAATTACTCTCTTATACAATCATTGATACAAGTACACATTGATCTGCACAGAGTCACACACCTCCCAGCCAGCCACACACACACTCAGTCTCCCATACAAATACTTGGGCAATCAATCAATAACCCATATAGTTACTCATATAGCTACTGATCAACACATGCAGCAGTTTACAGAACAACAGACATAATGATGCACAAATTAAGACAGTTTAGTCACTAACCCATGCACTCAGTGAGACACATTTAATCACTCACTCATACAGTCAGTCACGCACCTACTAAATCCTTCATCCAGACACTTCTACATCTACTCATTCTTCAATATGTAAAACATATTTAAACTTTACAGAAACACACAGTCACTGGATGATGTCATCAGTGATGTCATTTGAGATGTCATCAGTGATGTCATCAGTGATGTCACTGACCATGTCATGAATGATGTAATATGTGACATCATCAGCAGTGGATTGCGGGTGCGCGATATATAGTTAGTGCAACTAACTATATATGGAATTTCAATGGTTTTGTGTGAGTAAAATAAGGTTTTTTAAATGCTAATTCCTAACTATATATGGTCTATAACCTATGGTTTTTTCAGTGAATTTTCAAGGTTTTGTAAATGCTAATTCCTAACTATATATGGTCTATAACCTATGGTTTTTTCAGTGAATTTTCAAGGTTTTGTAAATGCTAATTCCTAACTATATATGGTCTATAACCTATGGTTTTTTCAGTGAATATATATATATATATATAGATATATATATATTACCTACTGGCGGTCGCCAGTAGGTATATATAGTTAGGACCTAGTTACCATAGGAAATTCGCAACATTCTATTGGGAATAACTTTGGCGTCGATTGAGGAAATTGCGTGCAATTTTCCAAAATCTTGGCCAGCTCAGTTCTGCTCCTTCCCTGAAAGTTTTGGGGGGATTCGTCAAGCAGGGGCCGAGAAAAAAGGGGGGTCCCAAAACGTGTTTTCCCCATGTTAATTTCCATGGGACGTTCTGACACGGCTACAGCCCGAACCGCTGAACGGAATTACGCCAAACTTTGTAAAGTTGCAGGGACTGGTACGCAGATATGCCTTTGCTATATTTGGTGAAAATCCCTCCAGTAGTTCCTGAGAAAATCAAAAGAGAAAAAATATATATATCTATAGTAGCTTACGTGTAAGCTTACTGTAAGCTTACCTTTCCGAGCATGAGCTGCATTCTGATTAGCTGCCAATGTCTGTCAACACTCCAAACCAGAAAGTGTTGGCAGCCATCTTGTGCCTCAGTAGACTGAGGCACAGGAAAGCAGAAAAACAAACGTGTAGAACTCAAAAAGGGGGCAGGGTAGAAGCAACCTGACCCCCTAGGCCTGCTCAGGGGGTCCCACAAGGACCCCCAAGGCACAAAAAAATTGTTTTCAAAATTCAAAATCTTCATCAAAGAAGGGTTGGCAGCCATCTTGGGACCAATATACATGATAGCACCTCATTAAAAAGCAATGCAGTTATTAGAAGGTTTTAGGACTTTAGTTACATTATAAATCAATTGTTCATGGTACCATACTCATTTTAGGAATTGTGGTGTGTTCTAAGGTGATTTTACCATGTGAAAAAGCCTTTTGCTGGGATATTATGAATCATGTTTGAAAGAAAACTATTATCTCATGCTTTTCCCACAGTGGTTTGGAAGGGGATCTATAAGCTAAACTGAAAGCATATTTTCTGTAAATTCACATTATCTTTCTCAGTCATGTGAGAATGAAGTCTGACATTCTCAGTAAAACATGTACATCCAACAAGGACAGAGACTGTCAGTTGATTCCTTTGTGTTCTACTGCAGCTTCCCAGAGTGTTCTAAAGAACAACTAGAGCGCTAACAGTCTTACTTATGACGAAAGTATGGCACAATTGAAGCCATCTTGATTGGAATGAAGTGGTAAGTCTGAAAACATTTAATTTAAAAAGGAACAAAATGAGGGGGTTCATTTTGCCATAGAAAGTATGATTAGTGCTGCAGAAAGAAAAATTAGGGCACATTTTGAGTGACTTCTGAAATCCTATTCTATTTCATTAAAAAATTCTGACATGCAGTCTCCCAAGATAGCCACCAGAGACAAAAGAGCCCAAATGTAGCCCAAATAGCACCCAGATGTAGCCCAAGTATAGCCCAATGACAGAATGTCCCAGAGAGTTCTAAAGAACAACTAGAGCGCTAACAGTCTTACTTATGACAAAAGTATGGCACAACAGAAGCCATCTTGATTGGAATGAAGTGGTAACTCCTTAAACATTTAATTTAAAAAGGAACAATATGAGGATATATTTTGCCATAGAAAGCATGATTAGTGCTGCAGAAAGAAAAATTAGGGCCCATTTTGAGTGACTTCTCAAATCCTATTCTATTTCATTAAAAAATTCTGACATGCAGTCTCCCAAGATGGCCACCAGGGACAAAAGAACCCAAATGTAGCCCACATATCACCCAGATGTAGCCCAAGTATAGACCAATGACAAAATTTCCCAGAGTGTTCTAAAGAACAACTAGAGCGCTAACAGTCTTACTTATGACAAAAGTATGGCACAACAGAAACCATCTTGATTGGAATGAAGTGGTAAGTCTGAAAACATTTAATTTAAAAAGGAACAAAATGAGGGGGTTCATTTTGCCATAGAAAGTATGATTAGTGCTGCAGAAAGAAAAATTAGGGCACATTGTGAGTGACTTCTCAAATTCTCTTCCATTTCATTAAAAAAAGTCTGACATGCAGACTGAATCATGCACTTTGAATACCAGTAGCAGACTTCCCTGGTGAGCAGTAGCTTTACTACAGTGCTATAATGAGCAACTAGAGTGCTAACATTCAGAATTTATGGCAAATGTGTGACACATCTGAATGCCTTCTTGATGGAACCAAAGTAAACAAGCATTGAAAATGCAATAGATCTCGCCCTCGTTTAAGTTAAAGCCATTCTGTTTGTAATGAGGTGGCTTTTTAGCTTTGTTTTTAATAGTGTTTTTCAAACTTTCATGTAAATAACATGCATATGTATGTATATGTATGCATGCATTTATACTTGTATTTATATAGATATGCAGATTATATATGTTTATATATGTATATATATATATACACACATACATATATATGCTAATATATATATGTGTATATGTGTGCGTGTAGATAGACCAAGGCACAAGAAAGCAGAAAAACAAACGTGAAGAACACAAAAAGGGGTCAGGGTAGATACACCCTAACCCCCGAGGCCTGCCCAGGTGGTCCCACAAGGACAAAAAAGGCCCACTTTTTTTTTTTTTAAACTGGTCTGTTTTTTAAAAATTACCCCCCGGGGGGACCAAATCGCGGCGGCATAGTGATAAAGAAGTGTGGGGGTTCCACAATCCCCCCAACACTGCCTCGGGGACCGCTGCCCCCGGGGCAAAGCAACGCAGCCCCTTGGCGCAAACTGGAGGCTCCTGGTGGGCTACTTGGCCCCCAGGGACCCCCAGTATGCAAGGGGAATTAGTTCCTATTCTTCAAACGCGCCAGGGGTTGCGCTGCAGAGAGGTGTAAAAAAGGATGTGGCCTCATTACACCTCTCTGCAATGCAGCCCCCTGGCGCATAATGCAGGTTCCAGGTGGGCTAGTTGGCCCCCAGGGACCCGCAGTATGCAAGGGGAATTAGTTCCCCCTCTGCAAAAACGACCTGGGGCTGCATTGCAGAGAGGTGTAAAAAAGGGTGTGGCCTCATTACACCTCTCTGTAATGCAGCTCCCTGGCTTATACTGGAGGCTCCTGGTGGGCTAGTTGCCCCCCAGGGATCCCCAGTATGCAAGGGGAATTAGTTCCTCCTCTGTAAACGCGCCAGGGGTTGCGCTGCAGAACGTTGTAAAAAGGGGACGTGCCCCCTGAACACCTGCCTGCAAAAATGTAATAAATCAGTATAAAAAAAATAACAATTAATACGTTTAAAAATTGTCATTTAAAAACCTTCGAAATTCAATGAAAAAACCATAGGTTTCAGACCTTATATAGATAGGAATTAGCATTTAAAAAACCTTGCAAATTCACTGAAAAAAACATAGGTTTCAAGCCTTATATAGTTAGGAATTAGCATTTAAAAAACCTTGCAAATTCACTGAAAAAAACATAGGTTTCAGGCCTTATATAGTTAGGAATTAGCATTTAAAAAACCTTTGAAATTCACTGAAAAAAACCATAGATTTCGGGCCTTATATAGTTAGGAATTAGCTTTTAAAAAACCTTTGAAATTCACTCAAAAACTATAAGTTTTAGGGGTGTTATAGTTAGCTGGACATTTCACTCATACAAAACCATTGAAATTGCTCCTATATAGTTAGTTGTACTAACTATATTTCGCGCACCCGCAATCCACTGCTGATGATGTCACATATTAGATCATTCATGACATGGTCAGTGACATATATAGAGAGATAGATAGATAGATAGATTTTCACTGAAAAAAATAAAGGTTACATGGACTTTGCAGTTAGGATCAGATTTCACTTGTACAAAACAAACGAAATTCAGCAGCTGTCTGCGCCAACTATAACTTATGCCCCCGCAATGCAGTGCTTTATGACCTCACATACTACATCACTAGTGACATGGTCTTTGACATCACTGATGACATCTCAAATGAAATCACTCCATTAATGATGTCATCCTGTAAGTATTAGAGTTTTGTAAACATTTTTGAGAGTTAAAGATATATACTAAACTACACCATAAGTTACATTACTATTATTCTTGTACTACTAATGAATGATACTGTTCCTAATACATGTCATCTGAATGGCTCTGTTCTTATCTCAGAGGGTGTGTGAGTGGCTGTTTTGCACAGTAAGTATTTGTGTGAGTGGCTGTATAGATGTGTGAGGGGGCATTTGAGTAATGGTATAGATGTGTGAATGGGTATGTAAATGGTTTTGTGGATGAGTGAATGAATATGTGAATGGTAGCTGTATAGATGAGTGAGTGGCTCTGTTAATATCTGTATCGCGAGTGAGTGGCAGCAAAGGGAAGTAAGTAGTTTTGTGAGTAGTTGTGTGGGTGTTTGAATGGGCATGTGAGTGGTTGTATGTGTGTGTGAGTTAACTTTTGAGAGGGTGTATGAGCCTGTGAGTAGGTGTGTGAGTGGTTGTGTGTGTGTGTCCAAGTAGCTGTATGGATGAGTGAGTGGCTGTATGAGTGAGTGAGTGTGTGTGTGTCTGGCAGTGGTTGTATGTGTCTGTAAATGTGTATGTGAGTGGGTGTCTGAGAGGTTGTGTGGGGTGTGAGTGGTGATGTGGATGATATCATCAGCAATGTCATCAGTGGTGGCATTTGAGATGTCATCAAGGATGTCAACAGTGATGTCACTGACCAGGTCATGAGTGACGTATTATGTGAGGTCATAAGCAGTGCATTTCGGGGCATAAGTTATAGCTAGCTCAGGTAACGACAACTGCTGAATTTCAATGGCAGTTGTGGTGCAGGGTTCATATAAATATTCCTACGCCCCTCCTTCTCCTTAGCCCCCCCACAGACTCCCTATGGTTGCCCTTTCTAATTGAGTGTTTTGTACACTCCACTTTCATATGCTACTCATTCGCACCCTCTCCCCTCATGATTAATATTTATGTTGAAGAAACATTACTTAACACCCTCTAGGTCGTTCATGACTTTAAATATGTTTGTATGTATTCTTCAACTCACACTTGTGTCCCGCTGTTTACCTACAACCACTCCTATTACTATCCAATCTTGCTCTGAGCTAACCTCACACTTCAGTGTTAACTCGCCTTGATCGAACCCCACCTCACTCCTCCCCCATTCCCATTCTTCAGTATCCTGTACTACTATTTCTTTGGCCTTACTCATCTGCTCCCACCTCCTCTCCCCATACTCCTAATCATGCCCCCTCTCTCGCTTCCCCTCGCTACCTCAGCCATTTCTAAAACCAGCCAGAACTCCTGGTCTATCCTCTACCCCTCTCATCTATCCAAACACGGTAAAAAACTCAAGCATAAACTCCTCTGTCTCCACCCAGAAACCTTATTTGAGGACCACCACAATCCCCTTAATTCCTCCATCATCACCAACTACATCTTCTACACTAAACGCACTTCTAAATGGAAAAGCCTTTTTCTCCGCCACCTCCCTACCACTAATTCCCGCAATATCCCATACCGCTTGAAACTCTCCACTACTCCCTCTCCTTCCTTTCCGGGTGAGATCGATATCTCCTTCTTTAAATCTGGAAACATTCTTATCCAACCTCCTGAAAATCACCTACTCATCCTTGAACACCACTTCAACTCTCTATTACTAACCCTCTCTCAATCGGCTCGACCCCCCCCGGCTCCCATCTTGATCTCCACCCAACTTACAGCTCCCTCCCCTCCCACCATTTCTCCTACCCCCTTTTCTCTTCCCCTTGATACGCCCTCCCACTCTCTTACACACAACATCTTCCCCCTTTCCCAACAACACCTGACCTCCCCCGTCCCCATCAGTGTTTCTATTAATGATCCCCCAACTCTCCTACCACCTTTATCCCCTCCCTCCATCTCTCTTGCCATATCCCCTAATCTATCAGATCACCTCTTATTTAATCACCCCACATCCTCAACCCTATCCAACCCATCAACTACTCCTCCCGCTCCTCCAGACTCATTTACTTACCCTATATTATCCCCCCTTGCTAATATCTCTCCCCTCCACCCCCTACCTACCATTCCCTCACACTCTCCCTCATCCCCTGATGCGCCCCATGACCTAGCCCCACGCTTAACTACCCCCCTTACCTCCCAACCTACCCCACCTCCTCTTCCAACGACACCCATCTTACATACTCCTTCATCCCCTCTAGCATCTCACTTTTCTCCAGGTACCCCATCCATTACCAATCTTCCACCTCACTCACCTATCGGTCCTGTCAATCTGAACTTACCCCCTACCTCTTTTAATGATCCCTCACCGCACTATAATCCCCCTGACACCCCCCTCCAGGCTTTCCCCCCCTGCCGACCCATGCTATCCCCCACCTTGATATCCCGCACTCTACCAATCTCCTTAATTTAACTGATGCACTCTATGCTTCAATCCCCTCACAATCATTCCATAAAGTCGAACTTCTACTCTCATCCCTTGTATTAGAAATCTCTTCTCTCAGAAATGATATCTCTCTCCTCCTCAAAGTACATCCATCCAACCCAGACCACACTTCTAAGTTATCGGAATGTGCCGCACTGTCACAAGGCGTTGCTCAGCGCAAAACAACCACCAATGGACCTCCTATTGTATCGACCTCCACCTGCACCCCTCTCCTCCCCGGTAAATTCACGGCCCGAGCTAAGCATAATGACTTCTCTATTAGCACCACAACGAACAACCTTAACACATCCTCTCCGTCACACCGTGACAATATCATCCTACCCCCAGGAATCAACTCTTCCAATAACCCCCTGACCCCCTCTCCATCCTCGCTCACCATTCCCTCTCCTTCTACTATACCTGTTTGCTTAAATACTCCCCCCGCACCCAACATCTCCTAGGCTTCCTCAAATACTTAGACCTATCCCCTCCTGTCCCACTACCCCTCCTCCTGCCTCTACTCCCCTCCGATGCATGTTGATTAACTGTAGATCTGCCTCCTGTCACGCTACGGAGATTGCTGAAACCATCCTCAGTGAAAATATTGACATCCCATCCTTACAGAAACCTGGCTCACCGCCCACTCCACCCCTATCCTCGACATGCTTGTCCCTCCAGGCTTCTCTATCATCAGAAAAGATAGAAACGAACAACTAGATGGAGACTTGCCTTGATCTTTAAAGACAAATTTAACATATCGCCTGTCCTGCTCCAAGACCCTTCATCCTTTGAATACCTTTGCGCTGACCTCTCTTTTCTGGGCTTGCCCTCCAACCGGCTACATACCATCTATCACCCACCGGGAAACTGCCTACCCTTCTCCGAAGAGATGACTGAGCTTATTATTCAAGCATCAATCTCTCACTCTAAGAATCTCTTCCTGGGTGACTACAACATACATTGGAACAAGAATGATGATCCTGCGGTCACCCTTTTCAACGCAACCCTTGACATCACGGACCTGACCCAACTCGGCCTTGCCCCCACTCATAGCAAAGGCGCCACCCTAGTTGCTATCCTTACTAACAAGGATTTGGCTACTCTCTCTAATATACTTCCGGTTGATTGGTCTAATCACCACTTCATCCTCTTCTCCTTGAACTGCCCCTCTACTCCCCCCGCACATATCAGTCCTCTTCCCATTAAACTTATTCGTAACCTTCACCTCATCCCACCTGGTGAACTCGAATCCACAATTAAAGCTCGCTTACTCCTCCCCCCTCCCGTAACACCAATGATCTCACTGACCATTACAACTCCTCCATTCTCGACGCCCTCGACCTTATTGCCCCTATTAAACTCAAAAAACAAAAAAACATCCCCTCCAAGTCCTGGTTCAACGCCGACCTCAATAACGAAAGACATTCAGAACGCACCTGGAGAAGTCATCCCTCCTCCGAAAACCTGACTCTACTTAGAGCCAACAGAGCCCTTTACAAAAAACATATCTTCAATGAGAAAGCAACCTTTCTCCGGTCTCAACTTGACCAGGCTAAGAACCGTCCCAGAAACTATTTAACATTGTTAAAAAACAAACTTCCTCTGGCCCTCCTAAACTTACAGCCTCAGTGGAAAGATGCAAAGAAATTGCCAGTTTCTTCTCTAATAAAGTCAACACCATTGAACTATCCTTCTCTTCACCTCCTCTCTCTCTCTCCATCCTCCCTCCCCCAATTCACCATCCCTAATATCCCTTACTCACCTTCTCTGACGGTCACTCCTTCCCCCTACCGACTACCGCCGCCCAACCAACTCTCCCTCCTAGCACCGCCAGTTCTCTTACTTCCTCCACCCTCCAGCTACACAACCCCGCCCAACCCCTACTTACTAGCACCGCGTCTGCTTCTTCTTTGATTAATAACCTTCCTAAAAACAATGCTTCATGGAGCTCATTTAATCCTATTTCTGAAACCAATATCATCAATATCATCTCAAAACTCAAACCATCGTCTCACTCCAATGACCCCCTCCCCGCCCATTTAGTTAAAGAACTCAAACATATGATTGCCCCTATTTGGTCCGATATCATCAACTCCTCACTCTCTTCCGGTTGCGTTCCTGCCTCCCTTCAGCTTGGCCAAATATCATTCTAAAAAACCCCTCTGCCGACCCTAAAAATCGGAACTATCTGTGCCCTATCTCTAACCTTCCCTTCCTCTCTAAAGCCCTAGAAAATGTGTTCTGTCCCAACTAGATAACCATATCTCCTCTTTCAATTTACTCGATACTTACCAGTCTGGGTTTAGAAAAGGATGCAGCACAGAAACAGCGATGCACAATATAACTGATGACATTTATCGCTCTCTTGACAAAGGCGAATCCTCACTACTTATCCTCCTTGATCTCTCAGCTGTCTTCGATACGGTACACCATCCCACCTTGCTGAACACCCTTAAAGATCGCTTTGGTTTTGAAGGCATTGTACTCAAATGGTTCACCTCCTTCCTCCAGAATAGATCTCAGCAAATTAAGCTCAGTCACTGCCTATCCAAACCCCAACCCATCACTCTCGGGGTCCCCCAAGGCTCTATCCTCTATCCAACACTTTTCAACCTCTTCATGGAACCCCTCACTCTCATTCTTAAACAAGCCAAAATCAGTTACCACCTCTATGCCGACGATACCCAACTATACTACACGATTAAATCACACAATGACGTCCTCCACCTCAATGACACTTTGTTAAAAGTCCAAGCCTGGTTTCACCTTAATCATCTTAAACTTAATCCTAAAAAAAACGAAATCATTCTTTTCACCCCTAAACACAACTCCCTCCCCATTCAACTCTGGATCAAAGACATCAATGCTCTTAATTGCCCCCTCTCCACCTCCAATTCTATCAAATCCCTTGGTATGAGTATTGATCAGAACCTTACTCTCATCCCCCACATTAAGAACACAGTGAAAAGTGCTCTTTTCACCCTGCACCACCTCAAAGAAATTAAACCTTTCGTTCCTGCTGATGATTTCAAAATCGTTGTTCAATCTCTTGTCCGATCCAGGATTGATAATGGTAATGCCACTCTGGCCAGCACCCCAAAGCACACCTGGCACCGATCAAAGCTGTCCTCAACTTAGCCGCTAGACTGATTGCTGACTGTAGAATATTTGACCACATCTCCCCTGTCCTCAAAAATCTTAACTGGCTCCCAATTGAAGGTCGATCCACATACAAGATAGCCTGCATTATACACAAAGCTCTTCACCAAGACACCCCCTCTTACCTTTCAAACAAACTACATAAAGCAGGGAGTACTAGATCCCTGAGAAGTACCAACTCCTTTGTCCTTATCCCTCCTAAAATCAAATGTAAAAAGACCCAATCTCGTGCATTCTCAGGCAATGCACCTACAATCTGGAACTCTCTTCCCAAAGACCTTCGCTGCAAACCCTCCTACCCTTTCTTCAAAAGAAGACTCAAATCACTTCTCCTCAATAAATACTGGTGATCCTAATCTGTATCTGTCCTGAATCCTACTTAACACCCCCATCTCTATGCTCAACTCTCCCCTTATCTCCTTTTTCCACTCTCATGACCCCACTACTTACCTAACTCGTTTATTCTCTTTCTTTCTTTTTCCACTTTAATTTATTTTAATGTTCGTGTACACTCGAAAACTTTATATTGTACTTAATTTCCACCTGTTTATGTAAAGCGCTCTGATACTCTAGGTCCAGCAGCACTATATACAACCTTTTAAATAAATAAATAAATAAGTAATTGGAGCCTGTTTTGTCCCTGACGTTCAGATCAGGAGACCAGCCAACTGGTTCTTGAATCACTCTGGGGTCCTGGGTTCCAGATGCAGGTCCAGTCCTTCGCTTAGACATCAGGGCAGCAGGCAACAGAACAGTCTACACAGGCCTAGAGGTGTTCTAAAAACATGGATCTGAGGGCCCAATATTTATACCAGGTGCCCTTCTTTGAAGTGGGAGAAAGCTCTGGACGTTTCCACCCTAGGGGTGTACATCGCCCATAGAGTAGTCCCTAAACAGCCCATAGAGTAGGGTGATTTGTGTTTAAAACATTACACATGTGCTTTTAATGTTTACCTGACCTGGTAGCAAAAAACACTCCAATTCATGTTTTCACTATTGCTAGGCCTACCTCTCCCAAGGGATAACACTGGGGTATCGTATTACAATTACCTAGTGATAACATTTGATTGGGAGCAATTAGGGAAGTTATTTTTGATGTTCAGAGTTTGTTATTTAAAAACCTCTTTAATGGTTAAGGTGGATGTTAAGTCACAATTCTGAAAATTCAACTTTTATAAAGTTGTCATTTTCTAGTCCATTTGGTACCTGCATCCTATTACTGGGTCATATGACTAGGTATAGCTTGCAGTCGGCATTTGTGTTTTTCTCCTAGTCAGTATCACAAAGGAGGATCTGGGTGTTGGCAGAATAGGCAATCTCTGACTTGATGGGGTGGAGCTGTCACCTACCATACTTACACTACAAAGGCACTGGCGCACCTCACACACAAAGGACTTCACACTAGCCTAGTGTGACCCCAGGCAGACTGGGACCAAGGCAGAGATGCAAGAGAATCCAGACACTGAAGGGGCAAACTATAGATGTTTCTCTTACTTTAAACTGAGCACCAGGTATATAAATAGGTCCTGCAGACCCATTGTTCAGTACATTCCGGGACCTGTGGATACTGCAGAAGAAGGACGGCCTGCTGCATTGCTGATTGAGGCCTGCCCTGCTTGCTGAGAATAAAGACTGGACCTGCACCCTTCATACCAGGCCTGCAATAACCTGCAATTGGACCTGCATGAGTCCTGCTAGCCACTGCTTGAATGAGTTTCTGATCCCCAACAGGTGCCACTCAGGGACTGGGCTCTTGGTGTGGCATTGGTTGAATTCCTACCAAAATAAAAAGAGAAATTCCAAAGGTTTGGGCTCATCACAACCCTGACAGGACTGTTTGCATAAAGATCTTTCTGCCCATGTGGACTGCCAACAAGAAGTTCCAGAGAACTCAACTGTTAACCAGACTCTTTCTTCTACAGCGACAGCCACTGACAACCAGTAATGCGAGATCTACACTTTGCGCTACAGCATCAGCATTCCCTGGTGACTGCCAACATAAGTCTCCAGCAACAACCATCTGCGATGCCCGACAGGATTTTCACACTTCAACAACAATCATCCCTGACGGATGCACTGCTCTTTGCACTACAGCTATGACCGTCCATGATGCTCTCCCTGCTCCTTGCAGCCTCCTCCACCCCAAATGAAACTCTTAAGCCCACGCTCCATCGTGGTTGCCTTGAACTTGTGATTTTCACCCAGTCTTGCACAACCAGATCACTGCGAGTGATGCTTTATGCTTTTATGTACCATTAATCTTTGAAATTGTGTATCTCCAGTTCTCCTTAATTGATTTTTGTCATTTTGGTGTAAAATCATTTATTAGATTTTGCTCTATTGTTCCAAATTGGTGTGGGATTTTTGTTTTTTCTTGCATTGTGTTTTCACTGTATTACTATTTGTGTACAGCATAAAGCTACCAGAGGTTCAAGCGTACCTTATTTTAGTTATGTTTTTATGGTTCACCCAGACAAGGATTGTGGCTGTTGCTTGAGTATGGTTATACCTTCCTCAGTCAACAAACCAATTTCATGAGTCCACTCAATATTCTTGCAAATCCTTCAGAGAAGGTGATTCTGATGGGATTGCTATTGGTGTCTAGATTTCTAGTCTATTCGTGACATGGCAATTGGGGCATTGCACTTTGCCATCATAGCAGAGTGAGGTGTTAGATGGCCCATGGTAAGGAGATGGTTTCAGTGCTTTTTCTGCCCAGCATTGCAAAGGAGTCTTTACATAGGATGTTGAACCCTCTTCTTCTGGACCATGCAGTAGATAAAGTAAGAATTTCACTGGGTTCTACCTGGAAGAAGCATAGATGGCAACATTAGTAGGGAGTTGTGACGGAGTACCCTGCTCACCAAACTCTAAATGAGGCCCTAATTACCTACAGTAATAGTCATATGAGGCCCATTTAGGAGCCACGTGTTTCTAAAATAGGATAATATAGGTACCAGTGTAACATTGTAATATATGATGTGTAGGCCATCACTGGTTGCCTATTATGTCACTGGTGATATATATGACATCATTGTGATGTCATCCATGGTGTCACAGGTTAGATTATTAATAATATTATGTGTGACATCAAACATAAAGCACTGTGTAACTGATGTAATACAATAGTGATAGTAGCACTTATTAGACATGGTGAGCGACTATTTCACAAGCTGTGCGCTCATGAAATACTGGGTCGCTCCAGACTTAATCTCGGTACTGCATGTATGTTACTGGCTACTTGCGAACTGTTCTACACTCTCAATAATATACATATTACCAACATATGATTTAACAAATGTGCAGTACAGAGAGCTGCCTTTTCACCCCGTTGTATATATGGACCTTGTTATGTTCACAATAACTGGAGTTTTTTCCGTAAAAATGCAGTCTTGATACTTCAAATGATGCTACTTAAGCTTAAAAGTCTGTAAGATCTCTGCCCGAGAGGACACCAGCACTCGTTAACGTGTCCATGACAACAGAACACCGTGGCATCAGAGACACTGGTATACTAGACTGGTGCCTCTCTTTTGTCATCAGCACCTTCTTGCAGTGTGTGACCATTATGATGAACCGCAATGAAGGTCTTTGGATGTAGATAAAAGACCGCACCACTCATTGTAACTGATGAGCAGAACATATATTTATCCATCTCTGCTGCTAATGCATTCTCATCCGTTCCACTGATCCATAAAGTATTTGCTGAAACGCAAACCCCAAAGTATTTGCAAAAATCATCTAACGTGCTGTCCAGTGCATACTGCTGTGTACTGTTTAAGGCACATTTATAACAGGAGCCTTCTTTGCTTTCAATCTCAGACCATTAGCTTATCAGTTTTGTTATTTCATGTAAATGAATTCCCTAAAAACACCCAGTTATTGATTTGATATATTTAATGAAGTATTCTCCAGGATTCGACACATATCCTTTGTTTAAACGTGTTACCTTCACGAGCAGCTGACTTGTTCAATAAAAATTACGAACCGTTGCTGTTGTTTTTTTTGTTTCGATCACTGGCCTGTGCAAGACACCAATATCACAATTGTTTGCAAAGTAATAGCACTGATGGAATGGAAGATGATAAGGTGAATATACATTTTTAGGTTTTAAAGAGAAAGTTTATTAAGATATAACACCAGTAGTATGAAAAACAATAACATTGAATAGGGAAGTAGAATAAAGGCTAATAATATACTGAACAAACAAGTAAAAACTGAAACGGGAAGGAAAGAGGGCACATAACGAAGGTTAAAAGCTATACACAAAATAGCAGTAACATCAATAGTCTGATCATTGAGCAAATATATAATAATAATCCAGATTTGAAATGTGTAACTAAGAGATAATGAAGAGCAGAGTGTTAAGGAGGGTTAAAAACGTATTCAGTATATATATATATATATATATATATATATATATATATATATATATATATATATATATATATATATATATATATATATATATATATATATATATTTATTTATATATAACGTGCACGTGCAATGCACTGCTGATGACGTCACATATTACATCACTCATGACATGGTCAGTGACATCACTCATGACATCACTGATGACACCATCCAGTGAATGTGTGTCTTTCTGAAAAATAAATATTAGTGAGTAATGTTTAAATATTTAAATGTATGTATTAATGTTTCACTTTGTGTATAAGTGGCTGCATGGGTTGGTAAGTAGCTACATGTGTAGGTATATGGGTTATTAGATGTTTTTCTTAGTATCAGTATGAGTGTCTGTATGGTTTGGTGGGGGTGTTACTTAGCCCATAGATGCATGAATGACTGACTCTCTGTTTGTATGTGTTTTGAATACAGCATATGTGCAGGACTGTATGGGTGGATGAGTGTGTATATGTGTATGTTAGTGAGTGAATGACTGTCTCACTAGTGTCTTTATCAGTAACTACATATGTTTTAATCTAGTATATGTGAATATTGATGTATATAAGTGAGTATATGTGAGAGTAAGAGATTGTAAGAGTTCCTGTTTAAATAAGTATGTGTTTCTATAAGTGATTGTTTAAGAGAATAAATATGTGTAAATTTCCTTAGAAGTAAGATGGTAGGGTGTGTATAGCTCTATATGCAAATAAATGGATGTTCAATAGTTTATTTGCATGTGTGAGTATGTGTGTGAGTAACTTTTGGATGACTGTTGGTGTGTAACAGGATGTATAGGTGTATCACTACATATGATGAGTGAGTATATGTATGAGTGAGTATATAGAACTGTTGGTGAATGAGTGGATGTGTATATAGATGGTGGAATTACTGAATTGGTTGTTGTAACTGGTATGGGTATCTCAATTTTTTTGAAAATTTTAGTTTCTATTTTTGAATATGTGTTTCAAAGGTTACATTACAGTGAAAGGAGGTCTGTCACTCTGTCACAAGGATGGTGTCATCAGTGATGTCATGAGTGATGTCACTGACCATGTCATGAGTGATGTAATATGTGGCGTCATCAGCAGTGCATTGCACGCGCAAGTTATAGTGAGTCCAACTAACTATAACGTGGGAATTTCAATGGTTTTATGCGAGTAAAACTTCCAGCTAACTATAACTGGTGCGAAACCTATGTTTTTTTCAGTGAATTTAATAGGTTTTTTAAATGCTAATTCCTAACTATAACTGGTGTAAAACCTATGGTTTTTTCAGTGAATTTCAATGGTTTTTTAATAGCAAATCTCTATAGGTATAAAAAGTAAAAATTTTCCTAACAAATTTTATATTGTATAATTATGTATATATTTTTTTTTTTTGCCCCGGGGCGCTCCCGGGGCGCGTACCGGTGAACGCACGGGTAAGCGCAATGTTACGGCGCACCCCGGGGCGCGTACCGGGGAGCGTCCCGTTAGCGCTATTCCCGCGAACGAAAACAACATCGTGACGTAGCGCGTAGCCGCGTGATGCGTCATATGACGCACTGCGTAAGCACACCCGGAAGCACGCAAGCACATACGATCGCGCAACATTCTGACGTGCTTACGCTACGCACCCCCGGGCGTGCCCCGGGGCGCGACTACGGGCGCGACTACGGGCGCGCCCCGGGGCGCGTAGCGTAAGCGCGTCGGGTCATGTGATCTGAAAATAACACTTTTAATTGGTGCAGATCAGTTTTGGTTTCCAAATGATTAAAGCCCGGATCATGTGACTTGAAAATAACACTTTTCATTGGTCCAGAACAGTGTTGTTTTCCAAATGATAAAAGACCCCACCTTTTTTCCTTATTCTGACTTTGTCCTTTGACTGAGGGAGACCTGTTTGAACAACTTAGAGAAATATTTTCTACTTTAAAATGGCTACAGTAGCAGCAGCAGCTGGAGCATCTGCACCACCACCACCACCACCAAGAGGACCACCACAACATTACATTGGTGGTCAAGAGGAGGAGGAGGAGGAAGAGGAAGAGGAGGAGGGGAGAAGATGGCTGCATGAAGACAATACCCCATACCAGCCAAGGCCACACATTGTATGGGAGTATTTTTCTATCCCAGAGGGCAAGAAAAAAGTCAATGAAGCCAAGGTGACTTGCCTAATCTGTGGCATGGAACTTTCAAGGGGCAACCCTAACAAGAAATATTCTTTTGGTAATAATACCATGATTAGACACATGACCCGCAAGCATCCGAACAACTATTCTAATGCAGAGATGAGGGAACTGGCCAGAAACCTCCCCCAATCTTCAAGGACCACCTCCAAAAGAAAGCAACCCACTCAATTGGGACCAGAGACAACGGAGACGATGCCTTGCACTCAATCACGATTTGCGGATTTCCGAACTACATGTATATATTGTGGTAAGCTCATCTCCTATGGTGAAAAGAGCGTAAAGCTCGTCATCCTTGCTGGTGACAACCACAATTGCCCCAAAAAACCCTAATTTTTTACTTTTTTTGTTTTTTGCTCCAGTTGAGCCATTTTCAATTCCCTTTTTTTTTGTTTCTCCCCATAAAAAATACAAAAAAATATAAAACTGTTCAGAAAAGCCAAAAAAGTACAAAATGTTCAAAAAAACATTTAAAAAACTATAAAACAACAAAAAGAAGAAAAAAAAACTGTTCTTTTTAGAACTACCTCTAATTTATCAAAATAAACATATATTTTTAAAGAATCTCTGTCAATTTTTTTTCCTCAGGGTACGCGCACCGGGGCGCGCACCCGAAAAAAAGAAAAAAAAAATGAATGAAGGAGTTAGCATGAGGGAAGAACACAAAGAGAGTAATGTTAAGAGAAACAGAGCTAGAGGGAGAAACACAGAGGGATTGTTTATTACATAGTAAAAAACAGAGAAGGTGTAATAGGGTGAAAGTGAGAAAAGTAAAATGAATAAGGGAGCGAAAGAAGGGAAGAGAGAGGAAGAAGAATAAAGTAGAAATAGTGGGAGAATGTGAGTGGCTGTTGAAAGAAAAAGAAAGGACACTAAAATATGGGGAATGAAGGGTAGTGACGGAACCGGGATAAATGAACAACGGTGAGGGAGGGTGAAAAAAGAGCAGTGAGTGTAAGTAAAGAGGGGTGAAAGAGGGTGAAAAATTGAATTAGGATAAGACATGGGGAGTGACAAAGAGAAAGGGCAGAGAGAGTAAAGGAAACAGTGCCTGAATGGGTCTGAGTGAAACAGCAAAGAAAGGTAAGTAATGCAGTGTGTGTGACTTATAGGGAGTCACTGGGTGTAAGTCAGGGTGTGTGGTTGTGTAAGGTGTGTCTGTGGGTGTGGGTGTGTGGGGTGTTTCGGTGTGGGTGGAGGTGAGGGTGTGTGAGATATGTGTGAGGGGTGTGTGGGTGTGGGGGGTATGTGTGTGGGATGTATGTGTGTGTATGGAATGTGTGTGTGTGTGAGAGGAGTGTGTGTGTGGGGGGTGTGTGTATGAGGTGTGTGTGTGGTGTGTGTGTGGGCTGTATGTCAGAGGTGTGTGTATGTGTTGGGAGGGGGATGAGGTGTGTGTGTAGGAGTGAAGTAAATAATTAAGAATAAGAGAATGTGTGAGGGAGCAAAGGAAGGGAACAGAGGGTAAGTGAACTAAAGAATGGGGACTGAAAGAAGTTGAATGTGAGAGGGGAAATAGGGAAAGGGGAGTAAACATGGAGAATAAGAATAAGTGAACGAAGCAGAGTAAGGAAACAGGAGTGAGGTTGCTTGAGAAATTATTAGTGAGGTTAAAGCAAAGGGTGATGACAAACTACATTTTTTTAGTCACACTTACCATATAATAAATGTAACTTTTATTACATTTTTTTACTACACTTTGTATCTGTGAAAGAGAGAAGAAAAAATAAGTTATAATTAGTAAAATATCTATTTTAAAATAAAAGATACAAATGAAGAGGTTAAAAATCATAACAGTGTATTTAGAAATAAAGTAAGAGTGAAGGACACAGAAAGAGAAATAAAGTAAGGTAGAAGGACAAAAAGAGAGAAAAAGAAATAGAAGGAGAGCAAATTACTAAGAGTAAGGCATATAGATCCACTGACAGAGAGGAAGAGAAGAAGAGAGAAATGAACTGAAGGTAAGAAAGATACTAAAAGAATGTGAGTTAGCAAAACTAAATCAGGAAACAGGAGTAAGTAAAAAGATACTGACTGAGAGGGAAAGGAGTCTAATTAAGGATGCATTTAGAAGAATGAGGAATGGAAGATAACTGAGAGTAAGTGAAGAACAGTCATAGAGTGAAGGGATGAAGGGAGAGAGGATAATATAGAAGGATTGAGTGAAAAGGAGTGAGGAAGTTAGTAGACAGACAGACTAAGAGAAAAACTGAGTAAAGTGGAGTACAATGTGTGAGGAAAGGAAATGAGTAAGGGAGCAAAAAAAGGAAAGAGAGGAGAAGAGGACTAAAACAGTGGTACTGAGAGAAAATGATTCGGTGATAAAAGTAAAGAGAAGGACACTGAAAGATAGGAAATGAGGGATAGTAATGGAACCAGAGTAAAAGAAATGGGATGAAGAACGATGAGAGAGGAGCAGTGAAGTTGTTGTAAGAGAAATGATAGAAGGTAGATAAACACAACTGAACATAACACAAGGAGAGTGAGGGACTGAGGACATAGAGGTAGTGAACGGAAAATAGACAGAAGAGGTCAAAAGAAAGGAGCAAACAAAGATAAGCGAGGGAGAGTGGGTGATTTATAGTGATAGAGTGCGACAATACTGCTGAGTGAGTAAAGAGTAATTACTAAAAGAGCAAAGGAGGAAAATACGGAAAAGGGAAGTAAAGCAGAGAGACTGAAAGCTGAAAAGTTATGCAAGGGAGAGAGGGGATGCAGACAGTTGAAATGAGAATGAGGGGTTGTCAAAGAAGTGGAGTAAAGGAACGGGGGTTACAGAGAGTGAGGGAAAGACATTATAAGTGAGTAAAAAGAGCTGAAAGAGGATGGAAAAAGGAAAGTGAGTGTCAGACAATGGGAATACAATTTAATTTACACAATCTAAAGTATAGAATAACTTGTACAACATGTTACATAGTTTATTTCTGCTGTTCTCAGAATATATTGAATTTCACTTAAAACAGTGAGTTCAAATTACTCATCATATGACAGCAGGAAAAAAAAAGACAATCTAAAAGATTGTGTTTTTTAAAAAAAACCAGATACTGACAAATGACAAATCTACACTAATCTTTGATTGACTTACTTTTCCTTTAGGCCAAATAGTATATCATGAAGGTCCTTTTCTCGTTGGAAAGTACTCTGCTGTTCACTAAAAAATCCATTTCATCGACTTTCTAGAAGAAAAGCTCCAAGAACATCTGAAATATTTTCATTATTTTCATATACTCCTTTTTTTCAATCATGACTCTTTACTCATTCCTGTACCTTTCCTTTTGGCCAAATAGTGTCAGATGTAAAGTATATTTTCAAATTAATTCTAAGAAACTCTGAAATTACTGTTTTTCCGACGTTCTGAAAGAAAGGCTCATACAACATTTTCACAATATTTAAGTATTTGTAAAACCATCTCTGACTCACTCCCGTTCATCATTTTGTATAATACTGATATCACTTACTATGAGATCCACTTACAGTACCTATATGACAAGTCAATTTTTTATATTACCTGGATCACTTTGACTCAGAATATATTTTTAAACAGCAAAATAACCTTTATTAACTGCTCCCGTCTTCATAGGCCAATTACCTTTACTTAAATTTTGGTTCTAAAAACACTAGGTATGAATTTTTTTATTTTTTTTCAAAACCATCTTTATTGGCATTTCAAACATGGATTGCGGAAACATTCACAGTACTCCAGACACTGGAGAGACCGTAAGCAAATTATCGTGAATCACAGTTGCAGCAATCAACATATGTAAGCGGATAAAATAAATGACATTAACCTCCCGGATCCCCCCCCTCCAACCCCAGAACATCCCTCCACCCGGTTCCCACCCCCACCCCGTTCACGATGGTCACCAGAATCTAACACAACGTAAGCTGTACTAAGATGTCCATGCACTCTCACTCCCGCCCCGGTACTCATGACTATTGATCTACGTGTGTATCCTGCTGCGATGGCGGCTCCAGCCACAGCCCCCTATACTCTGCCCACCTCTTCCAGATTTTATAATGTTTTCTAGGGCAGCCTCGGGCCTCAAACACGGGGCGTTCCAGTCCCATGCAGTAGTCCATGCCCCGTTTCCAGACCCCAATCGGGGGCGCCCAGGTATGAATTTTTTAAGTCAAAAGGCAAACGTTGTTTGAAAGTCAAATGACTGTCATTACAGTGGGTCCAACCTCTACGACTTTTTAAAAAGCATGTGTAATGCCCTGATGTTGTTGAAGGACCGTCATGATAAATAATAGCTACAGTTGCAAACGTTCTTCCTGAAATTGATAACTGAGATGCCAAACATTTTTTAATAGAAGTTGTCAATTTACTTCCATCAGGTCTACATCGTTGGAACATTAAAATGACATATTTACCATAAGTTTGTAAAAATAATGTGGACAGCATTGCAGACTTACATTGGGTACACACCATATTGTGATCAGCTGCTTTAACTAGATTATTAAAAGGCACTGATTTGCAGTCAGGTAAAGTCAAATATATAAATCTTTCAGTGTCTATTCTGGTACTACTTGATAAACTACAGTTGTCGCAGTCATGCTGCCATTGATAAGAAAGGCTAAAAAGATTTTTTATATCTACACCTTCATCTTTCAATACATCAAACATATACATTAAAAATTCCTGACAATCCTGCTGAATATTCTGTGAAAATTGATTTTGGCCAGAACATATGTCTAGAAGATTTCGAATTTCTGAAACACTTTCTATTTTTGCTCTATCACTGCTACATTTCTCAAACACTGAATTCAATAAACAGCAGAATGTTTGATCCCGATTTTCAACAATCTGTTCTTGTAAATTTTGAAGAAAAAAACAACATTAAGCACTACATTAGCATAGCAGTTGACACCAGAACTGTTTTCAAACTGAAATCCAACAACATCTTCAACAGAATCATTTTTCTTTCTGCTTACAATTACAGTTTCATCTACTTTTTGGTCTTTTTGCTACTACCTCACTGCAATTATTCTCATTTCTTCTTTTTCAGCCTACCACACGTTTTTCAAACAGAGGATATTGAGGCAAATGTGGAGCATACTCTCTTCTTAACCTATTGTATTCTTTAACACAATCTAGATCAGCACAAATCTTTGTTTCATCACACTCAATCAAGTACAATCCTGATAAAGTTCTGACTCGTGATAATGCCACATATGCCATACCCTCTTTAAACACAGAACTTCCAATGTTCACCAAAGCGCTGTCTACACTTAAACCTTGAGATTTATGAATTGTCACCGCATATGCCAAACAAATAGGAAACTGTTTTCGGCGAACATATAAGTCTTTCACAAGCAAAAATCTAGCTGAACAACGACATATTTGTTCTATTTCGTCAATGCCATCAAATTTATTTTTTTAAATTTCAATCCCATCTCTATTTTTGTAATTCACAAAACCAACAACATGACCCATTGCTCCATTTACCAGACCTCTTTCAACATTTAAATTCCTTCTCAAAATGATACGACAATTTAAACACACATTCAGAGTCTTTTCAAAACCAGCAGTTTTAGATATAGTCTTCTCTAATGAATCCAATTTTGATTTCAAATTTTCAGACAAAATAATTGTTGCTCCCATATGTTCTATTTTATCTGTAGCTTCCAGTTTCACTATCTCTTCATTTTCTAACTTTAACATTTTGTTGTTGAACATGGAACATTCTTTCAGAGTTGGCATCAAACATATGCCAGATTTCTTCTCGTTAATTTTCTTAAAAATATTCTCTGGAAGAATGTTTTCATTTGGGTACAAATTTGAAATTAATCATCCATGTAAAGCTTCTTTCCGATGCTGACTTACTTTTCCGATTCTTACATCTTGTAGAATATTTTTATAATCTTCATCCTTTGCCTGCCGCATATTTTGAAGCAGTTCTGCATATTTGAAGTTTAACCATATATTAACGTTTCCAATGCTTCCTAGGCACTTCCTGGTATCTTCATGCGTGAGCATTTTGAACACAGGTTGTCCTTTCACTGGAGTCAACTGCAGTAGATCTCCAAATACAATAATATGTTTTCCTCCAAATAAGACATCATAGTCTGTTCTAAGAATTTCTTGCATTCTCAAATGCTCAAAAGCAAGCATTATATTTGACACCATGCTTACTTCATCAATGATAAGAAGTTTCATTTTCTTCAGGACTCTCGAAACTTCGGAACATGCATCTCCAGATAGCTTGTGGTATTGCAATTTGTTATCATGCTCCACTGGCAGCATCAGTAAACGATGAAAAGTAATCCATTTAATATTATGTGCTGCCAGCCCAGTTGGAGCGGTAACAACACAAGATAGCGGTGATTCAGTCCTTTTCTGCAGATAAGTTGCAGTTGCTTTAATCAGAAAACTTTTTCCAGTTCCCGTTTCTCCACTCACGTACAGTTGGACTGGTTTAAATGATGTACATGAGCACTGTTTTTTCTCATGAGTGAATCCATGTTCAATCTGTTCTGTGACTTCGTCATATATCTGTTTCTGCTCAAGGTTTAGTTGTTTCACCAAATCTTCTAAGTTAACTACATCATCTTGAGCTTGTTCCATAGCTCTTTCCACCTCATCCATGGCAGTGGCAGCTTCATTTTGAATAATTGGTCCTCCAAGTGGATCCTGACTCAAAGAAGCAGAACTCTGACTGTCTTGAGAACCGTCTCTAGCAATCTCTGCAGCAATTGTCGCTTCTTGCTCTATTTCTTCGTTCAACATTTGCAGATAATTTGGAAAAATAGGACATTCTATGGTATCCTTGGTTGCATTAAAAGAATCTTCGTAACAGAGAAAATATCCAAGTAGTTCCTCTTCTGTACGCCATGGCTTAAAGAGTTGCTAAAGAGCTAAATAGTAAAATTCCCTTTTCTCTGGATTTTCGCAACTCAATTTTCGATGATTAATCAAATGGCCTTTTCTCTGCTTTACTAGACATCCTTCACACCCAATGATAGCATATATTCCATTGTTGATATCTTCTCTGATGGTTCTCTTATAAATATAGTTTTGCTGAACTTCATACAAACAACTGTTCTCAAGATGACTACTTCTATTTGGATAGTATGTATCCAACATGTTTGCCTTCAAAATATCTGTACTTTCTGGTTCTTTCTCCGCCAAATACTCTATTTCTTGTACAGATTTCAAAACTCGATTTCGTGTTGCAGCAAGTCCTAGACTCATCCAAATGATGGTTCTAGATTTGGCATAGAGACTTGCTGATGACTATCAATCAGAACATTCATATGCTCCAATTTCTCAATGCCACAACATCTTCAGACTGTAACTGTATAATTTCTTGCTTAGACTCTTTTCATGTGAAATGTCCTCCCACATTTCCTTCAGTTCTGTCTTTTCTTTTTTTGTGATGTAAGACGTCACATATCGAGCCACAGCAATAGAGTTGTCAGCAACAAATTGAATATCCATGTTAGCATTCCACATGGACAAAATCACTGGGTTGTAGTCGTTGATGTACTTGGACTCTTCGTTTCTTTTTAAATTGTATGTATTTTTTGGTGATTTCCTCGTCACAGTATGTCGCAGAGAAGACATCAAACTATTTACTCTTCCTTTAGAAATCACTAGTCGTGGAAAGCCGAAACGACATTTTGTGTAGAACTTGTCCTTGTTTCTGAATTTTCGACGACAGTACTTTCCACTACGATGGGATTGAAAGCGTAAAACTTGTTGCTTTAAACTGTTTTCTTCGGTAGTTTTCGGAACAGAACATGTTGAATACTCTTCAATGAACCTCATCACTGTCTCATCCGAATCTGTTCCAAATTTGGGTGCATCTTTATTCCACAACAACATATGAGGAGCACCTCTCGCTTGATACTCCTTTCTCCAGAAGAAATCCAAAACCTCTCCAAGGGGAGGATTTTTTTGTTGGTAATAAAAGACATCATAGCTTCAAATCTATGATTGAAATATCTGCATATATTCACTGGATCCAAAGAACACCGTTCTCCAGGTGTTTTGAATTCTATATTTTGTATATTTGCATTTGCCTCTCGTAGAAATTGAAGTAAGTCATCCCATGCATACCTCAATGTATTGAGTATAATTGATGGTAACTGGGTGCAGATGAGGTGACGCATGTCCAAGGGTGTAAATAAGCTGAGGCCTGTCTAAGGATACAGATTAGTTAAAGTCTATTCAGGGTTGCAGATGAGGTGAGGATTGTCTAGGGGTGCAGGAGAGGTGAGGCCTGTATTGAAGAGTGTAGTGGAAGAGAGGTCTGTCCACGGGTACAAAGAAGGTGAGACCTGTGTTTAAGAGTGCAGTGGGGGATAGGCTTCATAAAGTCTAGTCCACTGCACTCTTAAACACAGGTCTCACCACCTATACTCCCCAGGAAAGGCCTCTCTCCCACTACAGTCTTGAGCACAGACCTCACCTCCTCTGTCCCTCTGGACATGCCTCACCCCAACTGCACAATCTACTTCCTAATCTGAGGTAACACAGGTGACATTATTGTGAAAGGTTGAAATATATTTATTTAATCATGCAGACACTATTTATTCCTTCTCAAAAATCTAAAAGTCAATAATTTTCCCCAAAATCGTTTTTGACATCACATTTAAGAAACACAGCACAGACCTATGTACAAGCATTCCATGTCACTACTAAAACTTCACAATTTTACAAAATACAATTCCTCTATGCAAAGAAACTCAATGTGCTTCCTACACTGAGTTAACACAGGTAACATCATTCTGAAAAGGTCACATTTATTTATTTCAGCATGCAAACACTATTTATTCCATCTCAAAAATGTAAAAGCCATTCATTTTCCCCAAAATCGTTTTTGACTTCACATTTAAGAAACACAGCACAGGTCCTATGTACAAGCATTCCATGTCACTACTGAAACCTCACTATTTCACAAAATACAATTCCTCTATGCAAACAAACTCAACGTGCTTCCTACACTGAGTTAACATAGGTAACATCATTGTGAAAGAGTCAAATTGACGCCTGTGTCTAAGAGTGCAGTGGGGGATAGGCTTCATGAAGCCTAGTCCACTGCACTCTTAGACACAAGCCTCACCACCTATGCTCCCCAGGAAAGCCCTCTCTCCCACTACAGTCTTGAACAAAGGCCTCACCTCCTCTGTACCTCTGGACATGCCTCACCTCATCTGCACAATCTACTTCCTAATCTGAGGTAACACAGGTGACATCATTGTGAAAGGGGCAAATGTATTTCTTTAAGCATGCAGACACTCTTTATTCCTTCTCAAAAATGTAAAAGCCATTCATTTTCCCCAAAATCGTTTTTGACATCACATTTAAGAAACACAGCACAGGTCCTATGTACAAGCATTCCATGTCACTACTGAAACTTCACAATTTTACAAAATACAATTCCTCTATGCAAAGATACTCAATGTGCTTCCTACACTGAGTTAACACAGGTAACATCATTGTGAAAAGGTCAAATTTATTTCTTTAAGCATGCAGGCACTATTTATTCCTACTCAAAAATGTAAAAGTCATTCATTTTCCCCAAAATCAATGTTGACATCACATTTAAGAAACACAGCACAGGTCCTATGTACAAACATTCAATTTCACTACTGAAATTCAACCATTATCAAAAAAAATGACACAAACCAACAGCAACGAAACTCAATGTGCTTCCTACTCTGAGTTAACACGGGTAACATCATTGTGAAAGGGTCACATTTTTTTCTTTAAGCATGCAGACACTCTTTATTGCTTCTCAAAAATGTAAAAGCCATTCATTTTCCCCAAAATCGTTTTTGACATCACATTTAAGAAACACAGCACAGGTCCTATGTACAAGCATTCCATGTCACTACTGAAACTTCACAATTTTACAAAATACAATTCCTCTATGCAGTAAAAACTTTTTACCAAGCATTATCAAAAAGCATGACACAAAGCAACATTAAAAAACCACAATTTGCTTCTGAATCTTCTCCATAGAGTATTCAAGTCTCTATGTATATTAAATGAATTATTACTCACCTTTACAAATGCTTTAGGAGATTGAGAACAGTGTCAGACACACACACCAATATTTCTTTAGCAGAGCAAAAGGTATGTACTCCAGGCACTGCAACCATGAATGGCACAGAGAACCTCTAATTCTACACACATATTGCTCATGGTAACCTATCAAAACTCTTCCCTCTCTATTTTCAAACCAACACCCTTCCCCCCCTGAGCCTTTTCTACCTGTTACCATAGCAACTCCCTCCTCACTGAGCTCTCAGGGTTAAAAGTTTATTCTACAATGTTGCAAATGAACTAAGCAAGGATGTTTGACCTCTCAATACACCAGGTTATCCGCTGCAATCTTTCTTTAAATGACTTTTTCTTAACCATTCAAATTGCTTCTTTCACAGAACAGAACCATGCACCCTAACTTCCAGTTTTCAACTATCTGAATCCATCAATCATTGCTTGTGATTGAAGAGCACTGAAACTCTACTTTTTTTTTTGTGCAAACTCATACTGTTCCAACTGCCATTTCATTCCCACACTTCATCTGACTGCACCAGAACCTCCTCTTACCATGTATTCTGTCTGGATTATTGGACATAGCTACATCCACTGGGCTCAAAGGTATGCAGCTACCAGAAATTTTCACAACATTGACTTACCAAATGTAGACATAAAATGGATTGGCCAAAGAGGATTGAGATGTCATCAATTGATACCATTGGTGAAAACCTTTTTACATCTGCCACACCCTAACCTCATAATTCTGCACTGTGGTGGAAATGACTTAGGCACTTTGACTGGCGGTAGGTCTGGAAATGCTTTTAAAGGACACCTTTGAGCAATTGATGGCACTTTTTCCTCAAACTGCCTTGGTATATTCCAATATATGCCAAAGACAGAAATGGAAGTGGTCCAACCAATTTTGTCCACAATTTGAGAAAGCACGGAAACATGTGAATAAATCTGTTTCTGCTTACATGAGAGACTATGGAATGGGTTCAATATACCACAACAACTTGCGTTACAACATGCAAGATATCTACAGAGGAGATGGTGTGCACTTCTCAGATGAGGGGAATAGAATATTCCTCCTGAATATAACGACTGTGCATTGGAACCTACTTGTAGGTACCTAAATCAGCCACAGAACCCAAAAGCTCTTTTCAGAGCTACACTACCTCTGACCACTCAAAATGATTATTTTCCTCTAACTTTTTTCACCAAAGTACGCTCCCCGGTACGCTCCCCGGTGCGCGTACCGGGCGCTCCCCCCGCGAATTTTTTTTTTTAATTGTTTTTTTGGCCTATATGGGCCTCCAAAGCCCCCCTCAGAAAACCTAGGGGGTGTCTACCGTGTCCCCTTTTACCCATTCCCAACGTTGTTTGTCCTCCATCTTGTGTCTCAAATCTACCAAAACACAAGATGGAGGACTCCCGTTGCGCTGCCGGTATGCGTACCGGGTCGCGCACCGGGAAGCGCTCCCAAAAATGTTAAAAGTTAATTTACATAAAAACCACTGGAGACACTTTCACCAAATATAGAATAGGCCCTACTACATACCAGTCCCTACCATTTTCCCAAATTTGGTGGAATTCCATTGAGCCGTTTGAGCTGTAGCACTGTCTAAATATCCTGAGGTAAATTACATGACAAAAACACCTTTGAAGTGTTAGAATTTATAACCAATTAAAATGTTACTTTCATTTTCTACTTTTTTTTTCCTGACATTTGATTGGTTATGTCCATGAATATAAATGAAAAATGAGAGGGAAACACGGCCATTTTGACTACAACTACCTGAGGTACATCTTGAAAGGATTTTCGCATTTTTTCTTCTTCACCTCTCTGTAAAGTAAGTTGTTAATTTGTAAGGGGCACTTTAAGTTAATTTGTAAAAACGTTTTCTGATAGTTATTTACTGTCCCTCTGCTATAGTTATAGATAGAGATAGGCTCCTATGTTATATTTATGGATTGACTTAGGCTTCTCTGCTATAATTATGAATTTACTTACGCTTCTTCACAGGCACTTTTTTATATTTCTACTTCCTGCCTGTTACCATACACTGCCCAAAGTTAACTTCACTGTTAAAAAATCAGAACTACCTGTCTGAACTTAAACCCAACAGTGCCCTAACTCTACTTATATAGTTATTTTTTATGCAATTAACAGCAAAAAAATGGAAGGGGAGCAAGAAAACATCAATGTTTCTTTCGAGATTACATATGAGGAGATTCTTAATGAAGATTTTGTTGAAGAAGATTTTATGGATCAGTCTTTGGATCAACAATTTATTGAATGTTTACAAGATATTGAAACATGCATTTTTGAGGAGATTCCAGATGATCTAATGCTGGAAGTTTTATTGAACTATGAAAATTCTAACCAATAAATTTGTATTTAATAATAAAAAATTGTTTGAGACATTCATTTTTATATCTAACTCATGAAGTACTACCAAAATGATTATGTTTATATTATAGTATAAAGTGAAACTTACAGTATACTGTGCAATTTTAAAACATCATAAGGGAGCAGGGTAGACTACCCATGATCCCCTAGGTCTTCTCAGGGAGTACTTAAAGGATCTGTTTCTGCTTTCCTGACAGACTTTGGTATGGATTCCATATACCACAATAACTTCTGTAACAACATGCAAGATATCTACAGAAAAAAGGTGTACATTGAATTTAAGACTCTGCATTGGTACCTACATGTTGGTACTGAAATCACCCACACAACACAACAACTCTATTTAGAGCTACCCTACCTCTAAGCACTTTAAATTATTATTTTACTGTTTCACTGAGTTTTCCCCATGTGTGGGGGGAGGTGTGTGTGGGGGATGTGTGGGGTGTGTCAGTGAGGTGTGTGTGTGTGTGGGGGGAGGGGGGAAGGTGTGTAGTTGTGTGTAGGTGTGTGGGGTGTGTGGGTGTGGGTGGGGGTGTGGGTGTGTAAGGTGTGTGTGTGGGTGTGGGTGTGTGGGGTGTTTGGGTGGAGGTGGAGGTGTGGGTGTGTGAGGTGTGTGTGGGGGGTGTTTGGGTGTGGGGGTATGTGTGTAGGATGTGTGTGTATGTGTGGGATGTGTGGGTGTGTCTGTGAGGTGTGTGTGTGTGTGTGGGGGGAGGTGTGTGTGTGGGATGTGTGGGGTGTGTCTGTGAGGTGTGTGTGTGTGTGGGGGGGGGGTGAGGTGTGTGTGTGAGTGTGGGTGTGTGGGGTGTGTGGGTGTGGATGTGTAAGGTGTCAGTGTGGGGTGTTTGGGTGTGGGTGGAGGTGTGCGTGTGTGAGGTGTGTGTGGGGAGTGTGTGGGTGTGGGGGTGTGGGGGTGTGGGGTTCTGTGCGTGTGGGTGTGTGTGGGACGTACTTGTAGGTACCTAAATCAGCCACAGAACCCAAAAGCTCTTTTCAGAGCTACCCTACCTCTAATCACTCAAAATGATTATTTTACACTACTATTTTCACTATTTTGCACCAAAGTACGCTCCCTGGTACGCTTCCCGGTGCGTGTACCGGGCGCTCCCCCGCAAAAATCGAGAAAAAAAATTACTTTTTTTTGACCCGCGGGACCCTTTTATGGCCCCCACATCAAACTTAGGGGGTCAGGGGGGGTCTACCCTGCCCCCTTTTGGTTATTTCCCCCTTTGTTTTTTCCACCTCTTGTGTCTCGATCCTACCGAGACACAAGATGGCGGCCGCTCCGGACTGTTTGGAATGTTTACAGACACCCGAGAGCCAATCAGCTTTCCGCGCGCGAACTCGCAGTGCGCGCCGGGAGCGCTCCCCGGTGCGCGTACCGGGGCGCGGCTATAGATATATATATTTTTTTTAACCCAAATTACTCAAAATCCACTGGAGCACATATCTTGAGACATAGCAGAGGCACATCGGGCTACCAGTCCCTACAATTTTGCCAAGTTTCATGGGAATTCATTCAGCCGTTCGGGCCAAAAGTGAGTCCAACCGCCCTATGGAAATTAACATGGGGAAAACACGTTTTGGGACCCCCCTTTTATCTCAGCCCCCGCTTAACGAATCCCCTCCAAACTTTCAGGAAAGGACCGGAGCGCCGCGAGGCAAATTTGAGGAGAAGTTCAGGCAGATTCCTCAACCGGCGCCAAAGTTATTCCCAATAGAATGTTGCGATTTCCCTATGGAAAACAATCCTAACTATAACTACCTGATGGCGACCGCCAGTAGGTAATATATACATATATATATATATATATATATATATATGTATATATATATATATATATATATATATATATATATTCACTGAAAAAACCATAGGTTATAGACCATATATAGTTAGGAATTAGCATTTACAAAACCTTATTTTACTCACACAAAACCATTGAAATTCGCATATATAGTTAGTTGCACTAACTATATATCGCGCAACCGCAATCCACTGCTGATCATGTCACATATTACATCATTCATGACATGGTCAGTGACATCACTGATGGTTTCAGACCTGCCCATTTGTGGACACTTTGCGGTTGAGGCGTCCTGGGGACCCAGCAGGTGATTTTGACTCTGCAACGCAGCTGGCCAGAACACAGCACCACGTTCCTGATTTTTCCCTGGATCCCAAAGATGGACACTGTGACATGAGAGGAGCACCTCATCCAGCATGCAGTGAGAGGTGCATGCTGGGATCTGTAGTCTGCCGACGCGGCTACAGTATTCTGTGAGACTCCAATCCTGCCCCCAGGGACAACCACCAAAGGTAGAACAAGTGGGTGTGTATTAGCTGTGTACTGGCGTGAAGCTGTGATGTTGGCAGGCATTTGATAAAGTCACTACGACGAAACGCGTCATGCCGAAGCTGTTTGAGAAATAAACCACCTACCTGGCTCCCCGCTGTGTCCCTTCGATTCTTCCTTCGGCTTGAATCCTGTGTGGCATATTTTGCGCGCCGGCCCGAGACGCGCTGGAGGGACCCGCCTCACGAAGTGGAAAGAGTTAACAAGGGCACCTCGTGGCAGATACTTTTTCCAGGGTACTGGATTACTCTAACCCACCGCTCCCGCATCTGAACAGTGCCGCTGCAGCTGCAGTCTGTGAACTTTCACGGAGGAACCAAGGACCACTGTTTCTGAGGTTTCAGACCTGCCCATTTGTGGACACTTTGCGGTTGAGGCGTCCTGGGGACCCAGCAGGTGATTTTGACTCTGCAACGCAGCTGGCCAGAACACAGCAACACGTTCCCGATTTTTCCCTGGATCCCAAAGATGGACACTGTGACACGAGAGGAGCACCTCATCCAGCATGCAGTGAGAGGTGCATGCTGGGATCTGTAGTCTGCCGACGCGGCTACAGTATTCTGTGAGACTCCAATCCTGCCCCCAGGGACAACCACCAATGGTAGAACAAGTGGGTGTGTATTAGCTGTGTACTGGCGTGAAGCTGTGATGTTGGCAGGCATTTGATAAAGTCACTACGATGAAACGCGTCATGCCGAAGCTGTTTGAGAAATAACCACCTACCTGGCTCCCCGCTGTGTCCCTTCGATTCTTCCTTCGGCTTGAATCCTGTGTGGCATATTTTGCGCGCCGGCCCGAGACGCGCTGGAGGGACCCGCCTCACGAAGTGGAAAGAGTTAACAAGGGCACCTCGTGGCAGATACTTTTTCCAGTGTACTGGATTACTCTAACCCACCGCTCCCGCATCTGAACAGTGCCGCTGCAGCTGCAGTCTGTGAACTTTCACGGAGGAACCAAGGGCCACTGTTTCTGAGGTTTCAGACCTGCCCATTTGTGGACACTTTGCGGTTGAGGCGTCCTGGGGACCCAGCAGGTGAGTTTGACTCTGCAACGCAGCTGGCCAGAACACAGCACCACGTTCCTGATTTTTCCCTGGATCCCAAAGATGGACACTGTGACACGAGAGGAGCACCTCATCCAGCATGCAGTGAGAGGTGCATGCTGGGATCTGTAGTCTGCCGACGCGGCTACAGTATTCTGTGAGACTCCAATCCTGCCCCCAGGGACAACCACCAATGGTAGAACAAGTGGGTGTGTATTAGCTGTGTACTGGCGTGAAGCTGTGATGTTGGCAGGCATTTGATAATGTCACTACGACGAAACGCGTCATGCCGAAGCTGTTTGAGAAATAAACCACCTACCTGGCTCCCCGCTGTGTCCCTTCGATTCTTCCTTCGGCTTGAATCCTGTGTGGCATATTTTGCGCGCCGGCCCGAGACGCGCTGGAGGGACCCGCCTCACGAAGTGGAAAGAGTTAACAAGGGCACCTCGTGGCAGATACTTTTTCCAGGGTACTGGATTACTCTAACCCACCGCTCCCGCATCTGAACAGTGCCGCTGCAGCTGCAGTCTGTGAACTTTCACGGAGGAACCAAGGGCCACTGTTTCTGAGGTTTCAGACCTGCCCATTTGTGGACACTTTGCGGTTGAGGCGTCCTGGGGACCCAGCAGGTGATTTTGACTCTGCAACGCAGCTGGCCAGAACACAGCACCACGTTCCTGATTTTTCCCTGGATCCCAAAGATGGACACTGTGACACGAGAGGAGCACCTCATCCAGCATGCAGTGAGAGGTGCATGCTGGGATCTGTAGTCTGCCGACGCGGCTACAGTATTCTGTGAGACTCCAATCCTGCCCCCAGGGACAACCACCAATGGTAGAACAAGTGGGTGTGTATTAGCTGTGTACTGGCGTGAAGCTGTGATGTTGGCAGGCATTTGATAAAGTCACTACGACGAAACGCGTCATGCCGAAGCTGTTTGAGAAATAAACCACCTACCTGGCTCCCCGCTGTGTCCCTTCGATTCTTCCTTCGGCTTGAATCCTGTGTGGCATACTTTGCGCGCCGGCCCGAGATGCGCTGGGGGGACCCGCCTCACGAAGTGGAAAGAGTTAACAAGGGCACCTCGTGGCAGATACTTTTTCCAGGGTACTGGATTACTCTAACCCACCGCTCCCGCATCTGAACAGTGCCGCTGCAGCTGCAGTCTGTGAACTTTCACGGAGGAACCAAGGGCCACTGTTTCTGAGGTTTCAGACCTGCCCATTTGTGGACACTTTGCGGTTGAGGCGTCCTGGGGACCCAGCAGGTGATTTTGACTCTGCAACGCAGCTGGCCAGAACACAGCACCACGTTCCTGATTTTTCCCTGGATCCCAAAGATGGACACTGTGACACGAGAGGAGCACCTCATCCAGCATGCAGTGAGAGGTGCATGCTGGGATCTGTAGTCTGCCGACGCGGCTACAGTATTCTGTGAGACTCCAATCCTGCCCCCAGGGACAACCACCAATGGTAGAACAAGTGGGTTTGTATTAGCTGTGTACTGGCGTGAAGCTGTGATGTTGGCAGGCATTTGATAAAGTCACTACGACGAAACGCGTCATGCCGAAGCTGTTTGAGAAATAAACCACCTACCTGGCTCCCCACTGTGTCCCTTCGATTCTTCCTTCGGCTTGAATCCTGTGTGGCATATTTTGCGCGCCGGCCCGAGACGCGCTGGAGGGACCCGCCTCACGAAGTGGAAAGAGTTAACAAGGGCACCTCGTGGCAGATACTTTTTCCAGGGTACTGGATTACTCTAACCCACCGCTCCCGCATCTGAACAGTGCCGCTGCAGCTGCAGTCTGTGAACTTTCACGGAGGAACCAAGGGCCACTGTTTCTGAGGTTTCAGACCTGCCCATTTGTGGACACTTTGCGGTTGAGGCGTCCTGGGGACCCAGCAGGTGATTTTGACTCTGCAACGCAGCTGGCCAGAACACAGCACCACGTTCCTGATTTTTCCCTGGATCCCAAAGATGGACACTGTGACACGAGAGGAGCACCTCATCCAGCATGCAGTGAGAGGTGCATGCTGGGATCTGTAGTCTGCCGACGCGGCTACAGTATTCTGTGAGACTCCAATCCTGCCCCCAGGGACAACCACCAATGGTAGAACAAGTGGGTGTGCATTAGCTGTGTACTGGCGTGAAGCTGTGATGTTGGCAGGCATTTGATAAAGTCACTACGACGAAACGCGTCATGCCGAAGCTGTTTGAGAAATAAACCACCTACCTGGCTCCCCGCTGTGTCCCTTCGATTCTTCCTTCGGCTTGAATCCTGTGTGGCATATATATATATATATATATATATATATATATATATATATATATTCACTGAAAAAACCATAGGTTATAGACCATATATAGTTAGGAATTAGCATTTACAAAACCTTATTTTACTCACACAAAACCATTGAAATTCGCATATATAGTTAGTTGCACTAACTATATATCGCGGACCCGCAATCCACTGCTGATCATGTCACATATTACATCATTCATGACATGGTCAGTGACATCACTGATGAGATCTCAAATGACATCACTGATGACATCACTGATGACATCTCAAATGACATCACTGATGACATCACTGATGACATCTCAAATGACATCACTGGTGACATCACTGATGACATCTCATTTGACATTACTGATCACATCACTGATGACATCATTCATGTGATAATACGATGAACCTCTTCAGACTCTAATATAACCTTAGATACACTCAGTGTAAACAGACACTCACAGACTGTCACTCATCCATGGAGTTACTCACACACCTAGTCAGTCATGCAAAGAATCAATCACACCTCCATTTCCTCAACTATACAGTTATACACACCTTACTTATTCAAACATATACTAACACATATTTACTCTCTTATACAATCCCTGATACAAGTTCACAATGATCCATACAGCCACTCACACATTCACTGGCTCTTATGCACAGTTATTTATATATGTCAACTCTCACATGTACTGTGTTTTACATATGTACTTACTTTGACATGTAGCACTGAGATATCCATTCACTCACCAATACACTCATGCACACAGTCAACCGCCCATACAGCTGTTTCCACATGCACTTTTGAACCCATACATCTAGTGAATCAACTGCTCACACATCTATGCACAGAGTCATACACCTCCCAGCCACCCACACACACACTCAGTCTCCCATACAAATACTTGGGCAACCAATCAATAACCCATATAGTTACTCATATAGCTACTGATCAACACATGCAGCAGTTTACAGAACAACAGACATAATGATGCACAAATTAAAACAGTTTAGTCACTAACCCATGCACTCAGTGAGACACATTTAATCACTCACTCATACAGTCAGTCATGCACCTACTAAATCCTTCATCCAGACACTTATACATCCACTCATTCTTCAATATGTAAGACATATTTTAACTTTACAGAAACATACAGTCACTGGATGTTGTCATCAGTGATGTCATCAGTGATGTCATTTGAGATGTCATCAGTGATGTCATCAGTGATGTCACTGACCATGTCATGAATGATGTAATATGTGACATGATCAGCAGTGGATTGCGGGTGCGCGATATATAGTTAGTGCAACTAACTATATATGCGAATTTCAATGGTTTTGTGTGAGTAAAATAAGGTTTTGTAAATGCTAATTCCTAACTATATATGGTCTATAACCTATGGTTTTTTCAGTGAATTTTCAAGGTTTTGTAAATGTTAATTCCTAACTATATATGGTCTATAACCTATGGTTTTTTCAGTGAATTTCAATGGTTTTTTAATAGCAAATATCAAAAGCTGTAAAATGTATTCTTCTTTTAAAGGAAAAATATATTTTATATCTATTTAATATAATTTTTTTATGTATATCAATTTTTTGAGGGAACAAATTTATCAACTATCATGCTGAAGAAGAGTGTGGGGAAAAAAAAACAAAGAGGAGGACTAAGAGGAAAGAACAATCAGTTCAAAAATACAATTGCTTTAAAGCATGAAGTGCTTTTCCACACATTTACATTTAAATAACCCATATTAGAACATACAAAATATCTACAGAGGAGACGGTGTACATTGAATTTTAGACTCTTCATTGGTACCTACATGTTAGTACTTACATCACCCACACAACACAACAGCTCTATTCAGAGCTACCCTACCTCAAAGCACTCTAAAATATTATTTTACTATTTCCCTTGGTTTTCCACTTGTTACGCTTTTTTTTTTTTTTACATATATGGGCCTCCTCAGCCACCCTCAGAAAACCTAGGGGGTCAGGATATGTCTCCCGTGCCCCCTTATACCCATTCCCAACATTGTTTATCCTCCATCTTGTGACTAAATTCGTCCGAAACACAAGATGGCGGACTCCCGTTACGCTACCGGTGAGCTACCCGGTTCGCGTACCGGGTAGCGCTTCCACCGCGAAAAATCGAAAAAAAAATTATTTTATTCTTTTGCCCCACGGGGCCCTTTAATAGCCCCCACATCAATCCTAGGGGGTCAGGAGGGGTCTACCGTACCCCTTTCATTCATTTCCCCCTTCGTTTATTTCCACCTATTGTCTCTCGATCCTACCGAGAGACAAGATGGTGGCCGCTCCGGACTGTTTAGAATGTTGAGAGTCACCGGAGAGCCAATCCGCTTCTCCTCGCGAAGTTCCGTTACGCGTCTGGTACGCGAACCGGGGCGCTAACAGGGACGCTGTCACAGATATATATATTTTTTTGAACGTTAATTTCTCAAAATCCACTGGAGCACATATCTTGAGACCTAGCAAAGGCACATCGGGCAAACAGTCTCTACAATTTTGCCAAGTTTCATAGAAATCCATTCAGCCGTTCGAGCTAAAAGTTAGTCCAACCGCCCTATGGAAAACTCAATGTTAAAAACACGTTTTGGGACCCCCCTTTTTTCTCGGCCCCCGCTTGACGAAACCCCCCCACACTTTCAGGGGACGCTCAGAAACAAAATGTGCCATTTTCCTGAAAATTTCAGCCAATTCCGTCCACAAACGCCAAAGTTATTAGACATAGAATTTTCAGAAATCCATAGGGCGGTTGGCCTCACTTTTAGCCCGAACGGCTGAATGGATTTGCACGAAACTTGGCAAAATTGTAGGGACTGGTAGCCCGATGTGCCTTTGCTAGGTCTCAATATATGTGCTTCAGTG
Organism: Lissotriton helveticus; assembly: GCF_964261635.1. NCBI lineage: Eukaryota > Metazoa > Chordata > Amphibia > Caudata > Salamandridae > Lissotriton > Lissotriton helveticus. Next base: position 1,168,796,689 of record NC_136057.1, read on the forward strand.
GATTTTGAGAAATTAACGTTCAAAAAAAGATATATATCTGTAACAGCGGACCGGGCAGCGCTCCGGTTCGCGGACTTTACGCGTTACGGAGCTTTGTGAAGCGAAGCTGATTGGTTCTCTGGCGTCTGTTAACATTCCAAACAGTCCGTAGCGGCCGCCATCTTGTCTCTCGGTAGGATCGAGAGACAAGCGGAGGCCAAAGCGAGGGGGCAAATGACCATAAGGGGGCATAGTAGATCCTCCCTGACCCTCTAGGTTTGATGTGGAGGTTTTAAAAGGGCCCCGCGGGGCAAAAAAAAAAATAATAATAATAATCGAACGGCTGAATGGATTTGCACGAAACTTGGTGAAATATTAGGGACTGGTAGCCCGATGTGCCTTTGCTAGGTCTCAATGTATGTGCTCCAGTGGATTTTGAGAAATTAACGTTCAAAAAAAGATATATATCTGTAACAGCGCTCCGCTTCGCGTAACGGAGGTTTGCGAAGCTGATTGGTTCTCCGGCGTCTGTAAACACTGCAAACAGTCCGTAGCGGCCGCCATCTTGTCTCTCGGTAGGATCGAGAGACAAGAGGAGGCCAAAGCGAAGGGGCAAATGACCATAAGGGGGCATAGTAGATCCTCCTTGACCTCTTAGGTTTGATGTGGAGGTTTTAAAAGGGCCCCGCGGGGCAAAAAAAAAAAATAATAATAATATACGAACGGCTGAATGGATTTGCACGAAACTTGGCAAAATTGTAGGGACTGGTAGCTCGATGTGCCTTTGCTAGGTCTCAATATATGTGCTTCAGTGGATTTTGAGAAATTAACGTTCAAAAACAAGATATATATCTGTAACAGCGCTCCGCTTCGCGGAGATAAAATTATCTCTGTATTACCTAGCTGTTGCTAACACCAGTTAGCGACGGCTAGTAGGAGATAGCGACCATCTTGGGCCCCACTTTGCATGTGAGTGATATTTATCACTAATGACATGCAAAGTGGGCATGCCAAGATGTTAGCGACTGGAAACAGTCGCTAACATCGCTATCTCCTATTACCAACTTTTGGAAATATTCGCGATAAGCGCGAATATCTCCAAAAGCTACCACCTGCCCTGAGCAGTTCTTAGCCATGTTATCCAATGGGAGGTGGATAACATGGCTAAGAGCATTAGCTCGGTAATGCATGAATATCGCTGAGTTTTCAGCGATATTAATGCATTGCGGTCGTTTTTTATCGTATTTGCGATAAACCTTGATACCTTGATAATAGCAAGGTTTATCTGCGATAATTTCTGAAGATGCTTAGCGGTAAAAAATTCGTTGCTAAGCATCGTTAGGGATAAATATCGCTTAACTTTGGTAATATGCCCCAACGTCTGTTAACGTTCGAGTGGAAGGAAATCAGGAAGTGTTGAAAAACATTGTCTGCGCCATCTTGCCTTTTTTCAAATGCCACACTTTTGTCGTGCACGGCAGTCATTTTAGATGCCTTGACCAGATGCACTCTCTGCACGCTGTCGATCCTTAGCATGGCTCCCCACCCTCGCAAGCATCTCCCCCAGGCAGTGGTCACCCCCGCTCTCTGTCTTATGCATGGGTAATAAACCACCCCCCATCTGCGCTGCTCTTCCCTGAGAATCACACCCTGTGCCCGCCCGACACCTCCCTTTCGCCCTATTCACTACCGCACCCTCTGACACTCCTTTTCCTCTGTGTCCGATTGTCCAGGCCGGTCCAAGGCTATCAGCTAGCCCTGCAGATGTAGTTTATGGCCCCAGCTGTAAAGAATCACCCCTCTTCAAAGGAGTTATAGTAGATCAAGGCCCACACTCGATGAGATCCGTCACAGCAGACGCGTTCCTATTATCTGAAAACCATCCTGTATTGTGATTGGGGAGGGGACCGAGCCTGAAGCGAAAGATTCCAGGGATGACTCTTTGTACATCAAAGTTTTTACAATTATGTGTCACATTAAAAATATATAGCACTCCAACAAAGTAGTAAGATTATTAAACTTAATAATTTATAAATATATACAAGAAAACAAAAACAGTAATAACATATAAACATTTTTAGGGAAAAACAACGAAGTAGCGGTCGGCTGTGCGAATAGTCCCAACGCAGCACAACGTCCAGATTTCACTGATTTCGGAATCCGGCGTGGGGCGTCGCGGGGGGTGGGTCATCAGTAGCAAACTGTTGTGCGAATAGTTCCAAGGCAGCAGAACGATGGCACCAAGGTGATGTCCAGTAAGTTGCCGCACTGGTTTTGGTATCCTACAATGCTGCTCCGAATAACGGCGTGGGGCGCCCCGGGGGAGGCGGCGTGAACGGGCCTCTCCAGGTGGAGTCTCGTCTGTTGTAGTGGGGCGCCCCTTTACCGTTTCAGTTGCCATTCCGTCCGCTTTTGGTCCACTGTGTCAAAAGCCGCAATTCAGCTGAGTTGCGCCCACTCTTGCGGTGCAGCGATAGGCGCCTGTCACAGGACTCTCAAAATGGCGGCAGGCTGTTTCCTTTTTGGGCCTGGTCCACTGAAATGGCCCTGGGACACCTTGGAAATCGGACGCTTGTCTGCTACGTCTTGGACCCCATTCTCGAAAGCGTTCCCTCCGCCTTGAGGATTCATCAAAAGTTTTGGGTGCCCCCGACTCCTGCAGGCTTCTGGTGGGGAGCGGCTGCCATGATTGCTCGCGGAATGACTACGACGGAGCCACGAGATGGTGGTGCTTTCATGGTGACGCCAGCTTCAGTCTGAAACATCCAGAAACAAGGTGGGGCTTTCATCGTTTGGGGAAAAAAAAAAGTTTTCATCCAATGAAAAGTGTTGTTTTTAGGTCATATGATCAAGCCTTCCATCATTAGGAAACCAAAAGTAAAATTAACCAATGAAAAGTTTTATAAACAAGTCACATGACCTGTTATGCGGCATAGGGTATAAAATGCGGAGAAAATACGTTGGCACGTGAGGCGGCGTCAGTAGCGGACCGATGTGCGAATAGGCCGAAGGCAACACAACGCGCCAAGATCCGGATGGCACCGAGGTGGTGTCCAGCAAGTTGCAGCACTGGTGTGGCCATCCTACAATGCTGAAAGTCGCCGTGGGGCGCCCTATTGGCCTGTGAGTTCGCGTCAGTAGCGGACCGATGTGCGAATAGGCCGAAGGCAGCACAACGCGCCAAGATCCGGATGGCACCGAGGTGGTGTCTAGTAAGGTGCACTGGTGTGGCCATCCTACAATGTTGAAAGTCGGCGTGGGGCGCCCCGTTGGCCTGTGAGATGGCGTCAGTAGCAGACCGATGTGCGAATGGGGCCAAAGGCAGCGCAACAATGTTTTCTGAATAGAAGACACCACAAGGCGCTGAGATGCCAAGATCCGGATGGCACCGAGGTGGTGTCTAGCAAGTTGTGGCACTGGTGTGGCCATCCTACAATGGTAAAAGTCGGCGTGGGGCGCCCTGTTGGCCTGTGAGATGGCGTCAGTAGCGGACCGATGTGCGAATGGGGCCAAAGGCAGCGCAACAATATTTTCTGTATGGAAGATACCACTAGGCGTTGAGATGCCAAGATCCGGATGGCACCGAGGGGATGTCTAGCAAGTTGCTGTACTGGTGTGGTCATCCTACAATGCTGAAACTCGGCGTGGGGCGCCCCATTAGCCTGTGAGATGGCGTCAGTAGCGGACCGATGTGCGAATGGGGCAAAGGTAGCGCAAGAATATTTTCTGAAGAGAAGACACCAGAAGGCGCTGAGATTCGGTTACCACCGAGGTGATGTCTAGCAAGTTGCCGCACTGGTGTGGCCATCCTACAATACTGCTCCGAATAACGGCGTGGGGTGCCCAAAGGGGCGGGGGGAGGGAGGCGGCGTGAACGGGCCTTCCTAGGTGGAGGCTCGTCTGCTGTAGTGGGGCGCCCCTTTACCGTTTCAGTTGCCATTCAGCTGAGTTTCGGCCGCTCTTGATGCTACAGCGACAGGCGGCTGCAACAGGACTCTCAAAATGGCGGCCTGTTCTTTGGATTTGGGCCTGGTGTACTAAAATGGCCCTGGGACACTTTAGAACTCGGACGCTCGATTTTTTTTTTTCCTTTCCTGTACATGCAAAAAAAGGTAAATTCCCGGTACGTTACACGCTTCATCTGCCACGATGTACTCTCCAGAGGAACCGAAAAAAATATAGTTATGGTAACTATACCATGCATCGTCATATGGAGAGGTGGCACCAATTAATTATAGTGCTGCATGAAAGAGAGATTTGGAGGAGAACCCCCGACCTGCCAGTACATTCATCAAAGAAGTGGCACTGACAGCATCAGAGGCAAGGGAAATGGTCCCAAATATTTAGAACTTTGGAAAGATTAAAATGACATGTTTAGATTGTGGCAAATTAATTTCATGTGGACAGATGAGTGTTACTCTAATAAATACAGCATATGAACATCATCATAGTCGATGGTTGGTAGAGACATTTTGACTATATCCTGGACCTGCCCGTCCTCGCCCAAAATGGCGCCGGAATAAATGGGACTCGTAACTCCTTGTTGTGTACTGGTTGCAGAACCTTGAAATCACGAGATACGTATGCAGTTTTGAAGCATATGGCGGGCGGGAACGAGAATTGATTGAATATTTCGACATCCCTATTGATATTAAGTTCTGATGTGTTATTGATTACTGTACTATTGAAAGTTCGAATTAACGTCACCCATGGTACTTGCCCGCAAATGTATATCTAGATAATTTTATTGTAACTGGCCCTGTCGTATTTTAAATATAAAATGTACGTCCACCGATTCCGCAACTGTTAGACACCTTAGTTCTTGCAACCTAATGGCCCGCCCGTTACGTTCCTCTACAGTGTAAATGTCTACTCATCATATACGATTACAGTTTGCTCCGTGGCCGGCCCACGTGGTTATAGGCTCGTATTTGTATAATGAAATTTTCACAATAAAGGTTTTTAAAAGAAAACATGGTAGTAGTATATACATTGGTAAAGTTTTTAATAATAGTCACTGTTTTAGAATCATTAAAAGGCAAGTGAAATAAAGCAGACCAATTACATGAAGGGTAAAAGGTATAATACTCAGGAACGCAGTAAAGATAAATGGTCAAGGGCTGTTGTGTTTTCTACTCCTGCAACATAAAGTGATCGATAAGAATCTCATATTCAGGCGTATCGGCGACTAAGACAGCAGGTCGACCCTCTTTTGCTCAACGGCTCCGTCATGGGACGAAGAAACGCTCTTTTTCTCGAAAAAAGAATATATTTTACTTGCAGGACAGTTGTAAATTTTCCGGGAAAGTACATTAGCCTGGAACATTATAACATATATTTAAGAAAAAATAATGTTCGGAAGTAATAAAAAGCGTAATTTTTAGGTCATATGACCAAGCCTTTCATCATTAGAATAAGAAAAGTAAAATGAACCAATGAAAAGTTTTATTAACAAGTCACATGACTTGTTATGCTTACGTTACGCGCTGCGAGTCGCGCCCCGGATGACTTCCGGATGCACTAACGCGGCGCGTCATATGACGCATTACGCGACAACGCAGGTCCAGAATATAGTCAAAATGTCTCCACCAACCAGCGGTCGGAACACAACCCCTTTCAGCAGGCTAAATAGTTCTGTTAAATGACAACAGAAGGGACAGGCAACAAGAACCATCAGTCAAAGAGGGGAGGGCTAGTTCTTCTCTACCGGGTTACATTGGGGCGCTACCGGAACTGATCGAATGGGTAGTCTACAGTGTTTCTGGATGTTTCAGACTGAAGCTGGGGTTAGCATGAGAGCACCACCATTTCGTAGCTCCGTCGTGGCCATTCCGCAACCAATCATGGCAGCCGCTCTTTATCGTTATTTTGGGCGGGGTGGGTGGCGGAGCCGAGCTGTTTTGCAGCCATCATTGTGTGGAGTTCAGTTCATCTCACTAGTTTTGTATTTGTCATAAGGGGTTGTTCCTAATGTTTCTATTTTAGCGAGGTCAAAAGAGATCCCATTAGTGGCCTACTGATTTTGCTCGATTCCTTTTCTTTTTTTTTTACACGATTTTTCGTTATCTGCAAAGACTAAACAGAGTATTGCGACTCTGTGTTTGTTTGTAAATAGAGAATGAACCAAAGAGAACCAATTCTAAAACAGTAAATGCTTGGATAACAATCAATCAAATGGAGAGAGAAGCAGGCACGACGTATTACAACGGGGGCAAAGGCCTGCGTTAACTACCTTTCACTATCTGCAAAGAGAGAGTACTCCTAATAGAAATGAGGGGGGGGGCACCATTCAAAGCAGATCAGTGTGCATAAACACGAAAATGTTTTCACTTACCACGTACTTGACATTCGACAGCTTATGATATTTGCTATTAAAAAACCATTGAAATTCACTGAAAAAACCATAGGTTATAGACCATATATAGTTAGGAATTAGCATTTACAAAACCTTGAAAATTCACTGAAAAAACCATAGGTTATAGACCATATATAGTTAGGAATTAGCATTTAAAAAACCATATTTTACTCACACAAAACCATTGAAATTCCATATATAGTTAGTTGCACTAACTATATATCGCGCACCCGCAATCCACTGCTGATGATGTCACATATTACATCATTCATGACATGGTCAGTGACATCACTGATGACATCACTGATGACATCTCAAATGACATCACTGATGACATCACTGATGACATCTCAAATGACATCACTGATGACATCACTGATGACATCTCATTTGACATTACTGATCACATCACTGATGACATCATTCATGTGATGATACGATGAACCTCTTCAGACTCTAATATAACCTTAGATACACTCAGTGTAAACAGACACTCAAAGACTGTCACTCATCCATGGAGTTACTCACACACCTAGTCAGTCTTGCAAAGAATCAATCACACCTCCATTTCCTCAACTATATAGTTATACTCACCTTACTTATTGAAACATATACTAACACATATTTACTCTCTTATACAATCCCTGATACAAGTTCACAATGATCCATACAGCCACTCACACATTCACTGGCTCTTATGCACAGTTATTTATATATGTCAACTCTCACATGTACTGTGTTTTACATATGTATTTACTTTGACATGTAGCACTGAGATATCCATTCACTCACCAATACACTCATGCACACAGTCAACCGCCCATACAGCTGTTTCCACGTGCACTTTTGAACCCATACATCTAGTGAATCAACTGCTCACACATCTATGCACAGAGTCATACACCTCCCAGCCACCCACACACACACTCAGTCTCCCATACAAATACTTGGGCAACCAATCAATAACCCATATAGTTAGTCATATAGCTAATGATCAACACATGCAGCAGATTACAGAACAACAGACACAATGATGCACAAATTAAAACAGTTTAGTCACTAACCCATGCACTCAGTGAGACACATTTAATCACTCACTCATACAGTCAGTCATGCACCTACTAAATCCTTCATCCAGACACTTATACATCCACTCATTCTTCAATATGTAAGACATATTTTAACTTTACAGAAACATACAGTCACTGGATGTTGTCATCAGTGATGTCATCAGTGATGTCATTTGAGATGTCATCAGTGATGTCATCAGTGATGTCACTGACCATGTCATGAATGATGTAATATGTGACATCATCAGCAGTGGATTGCGGGTGCGCGATATATAGTTAGTGCAACTAACTATATATGGAATTTCAATGGTTTTGTGTGAGTAAAATAAGGTTTTTTAAATGCTAATTCCTAACTATATATGGTCTATAACCTATGGTTTTTTCAGTGAATTTTCAAGGTTTTGTAAATGCTAATTCCTAACCATATATGGTCTATAACCTATGGTTTTTTCAGTGAATATATATATATATTCACTGAAAAAACCATAGGTTATAGACCATATATAGTTAGGAATTAGCATTTAAAAAACCTTATTTTACTCACACAAAACCATTGAAATTCCATATATAGTTAGTTGCACTAACTATATATCGCGCACCCGCAATCCACTGCTGATCATGTCACATGTTACATCATTCATGACATGGTCAGTGACATCACTGATGACATCACTGATGACATCTCAAATGACATCACTGATGACATCTCAAATGACATCACTGATGACATCATCTAGTGTCTGTGTGTTTTTGTAAAGTTTAAATATGTTTTACATATTGAAGAATGAGTGGATGTATAAGTGTCTGGATGAAGGATTTAGTAGGTGCGTGACTGACTGTATGAGTGAGTGATTAAATGTGTCTCACTGAATGCATGGGTTAGTGACTAAACTGTCTTAATTTGTGCATCATTATGTCTGTTGTTCTGTAAACTGCTGCATGTGTTGATCATTAGCTATACGAGAGGCTATATGTGTTATTAATTGGTTGCCCAAGTATTTCTATGGGAGATTGAGTTTGTGTAGGGGTGGCTGGAAGGTGTGTGACTCTATGCATAGATGTGTGAGCAGTTTATTCACTAGGTGTATGAGTTCAAGAGTGCATGTGGAAACAGCTACATGGGCAGTTGACTGTGTGCATGAGTGTATTGATGAGTGAATGGATATCTCAATGCTACATGTCATAGTAAGTACATATGTAAAACACAGTACATGTGAGAGTTGGCATATATAAATAACTGTGCATGAGAGCCACTGAATGAGTGAGTAGTTGTATCGATCATTGTGAACTTGTATCAGGGATTGTATAAGAGAGTAAATATGTGTTAGTATATGTTTCAATAAGTAAGGTGTGTTTAACTGTATAGTTGAAGAAATGGAGGTGAGATTGTTTCTTTGCATGACTGACTGGGTGTGTGAGTAACTCCATGGATGAGTGGCAGTGTGTGAGTGTCTGTATACACTGAGTGTATCTAAGGTTATATTAGAGTCTGAAGAGGTTTATCGTATAGCACAAGAATGATGTCAAATGAGATGTCATCAGTGATGTCATCAGTGATGTCATTTGAGATGTCATCAGTGATGTCATCAGTGATGTCACTGACCATGTCATGAATGATGTAATATGTGACATGATCAGCAGTGGATTGCGGGTGCGCGATATATAGTTAGTGCAACTAACTATATATGGAATTTCAATGGTTTTGTGTGAGTAAAATAAGGTTTTTTAAATGCTAATTCCTAACTATATATGGTCTATAACCTATGGTTTTTTCAGTGAATTTTCAAGGTTTTGTAAATGCTAATTCCTAACTATATATGGTCTATAACCTATGGTTTTTTCAGTGAATTTCAATGGTTTTTTAATAGCAAATATCATAAGCTGTCGAATGTCAAGTACGTGGCAAGTGAAAACATTTTCGTGTTTATGCACACTGATCTGCTTTGAATGGTGCCCCCCCCCCCTCATTTCTATTAGGAGTACTCTCTCTTTGCAGATAGTGAAAGGTAGTTAACGCAGGCCTTTGCCCCCATTGTAATCCGTCGTGCCTGCTTCTCTCTCCATTTGATTGATTGTTATCCAAGTATTTACTGTTTTAGAATTAGTTCTCTTTGGTTCATTCTCTATTTACAAACAAACACAGAGTCGCAATACTCTGTTTAGTCTTTGCAGATAACGAAAAATCGTGTAAAAAAAAAGAAAAGGAATCGAGCAAAATCAGTAGGCCACTAATGGGATCTCTTTTTGACCTCGCTAAAATAGAAACATTAGGAACAACCCCTCATGACAAATACAAAACTAGTGAGATGAACTGAACTCCACACAATGATGGCTGCAAAACAGCTCGGCTCCGCCACCCACCCCGCCCAAAATAACGATAAAGAACGGCTGCCATGATTGGTTGCGGAATGACCACGACGGAGCTACGAAATGGTGCTGCTCTCATGCTAACCCCAGCTTCAGTCTGAAACATCCAGAAACACTGTAGACTACCAATTCGATCAGTTCCGGTAGCGCCCCAATGTAACCCGGTAGAGAAGAACTAGCCCTCCCCTCTTTGACTGATGGTTCTTGTTGCCTGTCCCTTCTGTTGTCATTTAACAGAACTATTTAGCCTGCTGAAAGGGGTTGTGTTCCGACCGCTGGTTGGTGGAGACATTTTGACTATATTCTGTACCTGCGTTGTCGCGTAATGCGTCATATGACGCGCCGCGTTAGCGCATCCGGAAGTCATCCGGGGCGCGCAGCGCGTAACGTAAGCATAACAAGTCATGTGACTTGTTAATAAAACTTTTCATTGGTTCATTTTACTTTTCTTATTGTAATGATGAAAGGCTTGGTCATATGACCTAAAAATTACGCTTTTCATTACTTCCGAACATTATTTTTTCTTAAATATATGTTATAATGTTCCAGGCTAATGTACTTTCCCGGAAATTTTACAACTGTCCTGCAAGTAAAATATATTCTTTTTTCGAGAAAAAGAGCGTTTCTTCGTCCCATGACGGAGCCGTTGAGCAAAAGAGGGTCGACCTGCTGTCTTAGTCGCCGATATGCCTGAATATGAGATTCTTATCGAGCACTTTATGTTGCAGGAATAGAAAACACAACAGCCCTTGACCATTTATCTTTACTGCGTTCCTTCGTATTATACCTTTTACCCTTCATGTAATTGGTCTGCTTTATTTCACTTGCCTTTTAATGATTCTAAAACAGTCACTATTATTAAAAACTTTACCAATGTATATACTACTACCATGTTTTCTTTTAAAAACCTTTATTGTGAAAATTTCATTATACAAATACGAGCCTATAACCACGTGGGCCTGCCACACAGCAAACTGTAATCGTATATGATGAATAGACATTTACACTGTAGAGGAACGTAACGGGCGGGCCATTAGGTTGCAAGAACTAAGGTGTCTAACAGTTACGGAATCGGTGGACGTACATTTTATAATTAAAATACGACAGGGCCAGTTACAATAAAATTATCTAGATATACATTTGCGGGCAAGTACCATGGGTGACGTTAATTCGAACTTTCAACAGTACAGTAATCAATAACACATCAGAACTTAATATCAATAGGGATGTCGAAATATTCAATCAATTCTCGTCCCCGCCCGCCATGTGCTTCAAAACTGCATACGTATCTCGTGATTTCAAGGTTCTGCAACCAGTACACAACAAGGAGTTACGAGTCCCATTTATTCCGGCGCCATTTTGGGCGAGGACGGGCAGGTCCAGGATATAGTCAAAATGTCTCTACCAACCATCGACTATGATGATGTTCATATGCTGTATTTATTAGAGTAACACTCATCTGTCCACATGAAATTAATTTGCCACAATCTAAACATGTCATTTTAATCTTTCCAAAGTTCTTCTAAATATTTGGGACCGTTTCCCTTGCCTCTGAAGCTCTCAGTGCCACTTCTTTGATGAATGTACTAGCAGGTCAGGGGTTCTCCTCCAAATCTCTCTTTTATGCAGCACTATAATTAATTGGTGCCACCTCTCCATATGACGATGCATGGTATAGTTACCACAACTATATTTTTTTTCGGTTCCTCTGGAGAGTTCATCGTGGCAGATGAAGCGTGTAACGTACCGGGCATTTACCTTTTTTTGCATGTACAGGAAAGGAAAAAAAAATCGAGCGTCCGAGTTCTAAGGTGTCCCAGGGCCATTTTAGTGGACCAGGCCCAAATCCAAAGAACAGGCCGCCATTTTGAGAGTCCTCTTGCAGCCGCCTGTCGCTGTAGCATCAAGAGCAGCCGAAACTCAGCTGAATGGCAACTGAAACGGTAAAGGGGCGCCCCACTACAGCAGACGAGCCTCCACCTAGGAAGGCCCATTCACGCCGGCTCCCCCCCCCTTCGGGCACCCCACGCCGTTATTCGGAGCAGTATTGTAGGATGGCCACACCAGTGCGGCAACTTGCTAGACATCACCTCGGTGGTAACCGAATCTCAACGCCTTGTGGTGTCTCCTATTCAGAAAACATTGTTATGCTGCCTTCGACCTATTCGCCGCAAGTGCGCACACAACTCAACTGCATAGCTTGCTAGACACCACCTCGGTGCCATCCGGATCTTGGAATGTCAGCACCTTTTGGTGTCTTCTCTTCAGAAAATATTGTTGCGCTGCCTTTGGCCCCATTCGCACATCGGTCCGCTACTGACGCCATCTCACAGGCTAATGGGGCGCCCCACGCCGAGTTTCAGCATTGTAGAATAACCACACCAGTACAGCAACTTGCTAGACATCACCTCGGTGCCATCCGGATCTCGGCGCCCCACTGCAGATGAAGTGCCTCTCAACTATGAAACCACCACGGTGACATCCGGATCTTGGCGCGTTGTGCTGCCTTCGGCCTATTCGCACATCGGTCCGCTACTGACGCCATCTCACAGGCTAATGGGGCGACCCACGCCGAGTTTCAGCATTGTAGGATGAACACACCAGTACAGCAACTTGCTAGACATCACCTCAGTGCCATCCGAATCTTGGCATCTCAACGCCTAGTGGTATCTTCCATACAAAAAATATTGTTACGCTGCCTTTGGCCCCATTCGCACATCAGTCCGCAACTTAGACATCACCTCGGTGCCATCCGGATCTTGGCATCTCAGCGCCTTGTGGTGTCAGTCAGAAAATATTGTTGCGCTGCCTTTGGCCCCATTCGCACATCGGTCCGCTACTGACGCCATCTCACAGGCCAACGGGGCGCCCCACGCCGACTTTCAACATTGTAGGATGGCCACAGAAGTGTGACAACTTACTAGACACCACCTCGGTGCCATCCGGATCTTGGCGCGTTGTGCTGCCTTCGGCCTATTCGCACATCGGTCCGCTACTGACGCAAACTCACAGGCCAACGGGGCGCCCCACGCCGACTTTCAGCATTGTAGGATGGCCACACCAGTGCTGCAACTTGCTGGACACCACCTCGGTGCCATCCGGATCTTGGCGCGTTGTATTGCCTTCGGCCTATTCGCACATCGGTCCGCTACTGACGCCGCCTCACGTGCCAACGTATTTTCTCCGCATTTTATACCCTATGCCGCATAACAGGTCATGTGACTTGTTTATAAAACTTTTCATTGGTTCATTTTACTTTTGGTTTCCTAATGATGGAAGGCTTGATCATATGACCTAAAAACAACACTTTTCATTGGATGAAAACTTTTTTTTCCCCCCAAACGATGAAAGCCCCACCTTGTTTCTGGATGTTTCAGACTAAACTGGCGTCAGCATGAGAGCACCACCATCTCGTAGCTCCGCCGTGGTCATTCCGCGAGCAATCATGGCAGCCGCTCCCCACCAGAAGCCTGCAGGAGTCGGGGCCCCCAAAACTTTTGATGAATTCTCAAGGCGGAGGGGACGCTTTCGAGAATGGGGTCCAAGACCTAGCAGACAAGCGTCCGATTTCCAAGGTGTCCCAGGGCCATTTCAGTGGACCACGCCCAAAAAGGAAAGAGCCTGCCGCCATTTTGAGAGTCCTGTGGCAGCCGCCTATCGCTGCACCGCAAGAGTGGGCGCAACTCAGCTGAATGGCGGATTTTGACACAGTGGACCAAAAGCGGACGGAATGGCAACTGAAACGGTAAAGGGGCGCCCCACTAAAACAGATGAGACTCCACCTGGAGAGGCCCGTTCACGCCGCCTCCCCCGGGGCGCCCCACGCCGTTATTCGGAGCAGCATTGTAGGATACCAAAACCAGTGCGGCAACTTACTGGACATCACCTTGGTGCCATCGTTCTGCTGCCTTGGAACTATTCGCACAACAGTTTGCTACTGATGACCCACCCCCCGCGACGCCCCACGCCGTTATTTGCTGGGTGGCAACTTACTAGACATCACTTTCGTGTCATCTAGATTTCGGCGCGTTCTGCTGCCTTGGAACTATTCGCACAACAGTTTGCTACTGATGACCCACCCCCCGCGACGCCCCACGCCGGAAATCTGGACGTTGTGCTGCGTTGGGACTATTCGCACAGCCGACCGCTACTTCGTTGTTTTTCCCTAAAAATGTTTATATGTTATTACTATTTTTGTTTTCTTGTATATATTTATAAATTATTAAAGTTTTATAATCTTACTACTTTGTCGGAGTGCTATATATTTTTAATGTGACACATAATTGTAAAAACTTTGATGTACAAAGAGTCATCCCTGGAATCTTCCGCTTCACGCTCGGTCCCCTCCCCAATCACAATACAGGATGGTTTTCAGATAATAGCAACGCTTCTGCTGGGACGGATCTCATCGAGTGTGGGCCTTGATCTACTATAACTCCTTTGAAGAGGGGTGATTCTTTACAGCTGTGGCCATAAACTACATCTGCAGGGCTAGCTGATAGCCTAGGACCGGCCTGGACAATCGGACACAGAGGAAAAGGAGTGTCAGAGGGTGCGGTAGTGAATAGGGCGAAAGGGAGGTGTCGGGCGGGCACAGGGTGTGATTCTCAGGGAAGAGCAGCGCAGATGGGGGGAGGTTTATTACCCATGCATAAGACAGAGAGCGGGGGTGACCACTGCCTGGGTGAGATGCTTGCGAGGGTGGGGAGCCATGCTAAGGATCGACAGCGTGCACAGAGTGGGTCTGGTCAAGGCATCTAAAATGGCTGCCGTGCACGACAAAAGTGTGGCATTTGAAAAAAGACAAGATGGCGGACACAATGTTTTTCAACAATTCCTGATTTCCTTCGAATCGAAAGTTAACAGACGTTGGGGCATATTACCAAAGTTAAGCGATATTTATCCCTAACGATGCATTGCAAAGATTTTTTTACCGTCAGAAATTATCGCAGATAAACCTTGCTATTATCAAGGTTTATCGCAAATACGATAAAAAACGACCGCAATGCATTAATATCGCTGAAAACTCAGCGATATTCATGCATTACCGAGCTAATGCTCTTAGCCATGTTATCCACCTCCCATTGCATAACATGGCTAAGAACTGCTCAGGGCAGGTGGTAGCTTTTGGAGATATTCGCGCTTATCTCGAATATTTCCAAAAGTTGATAATAGGAGATAGCGATGTTAGCGACTGTTTCCAGTCGCTAACATCTTGGCATGCCCACTTTGCATGTCATTAGTGATAAATATCACTCACATGCAAAGTGGGACCCAAGATGGTCGCTATCTCCTACTAGCCGTCGCTAACTGGTGTTAGCAACAGCTAGGTAATACAGATATAATTTTATCTCCACGAAGCGGAGCGCTGTTACAGATATATATCTTGTTTTTGAACGTTAATTTCTCAAAATGCACTGAAGCACATATATTGAGACATAGCAAAGGCACATCGGGCTACCAGTCCCTAGGAGATAGCGATGTTAGCGACTGTTTCCAGTCGCTAACATCTTGGCATGCCCACTTTGCATGTCATTAGTGATAAATATCACTCACATGCAAAGTGGGACCCAAGATGGTCGCTATCTCCTACTAGCCGTCGCTAACTGGTGTTAGCAACAGCTAGGTAATACAGATATAATTTTATCTCCGCGAAGCGGAGCGCTGTTACAGATATATATCTTGTTTTTGAACGTTAATTTCTCAAAATGCACTGAAGCACATATATTGAGACATAGCAAAGGCACATCGGGCTACCAGTCCCTAATATTTTACCAAGTTTCGTGCAAATCCATTCAGCCGTTCGATTATTATTATTATTTTTTTTTTTGCCCCGCGGGGCCCTTTTAAAACCTCCACATCAAACCTAGGGGGTCAGCGAGGATCTACTATGCCCCCTTATGGTCATTTGCCCCTTCGCTTTGGCCTCCTCTTGTCTCTCGATCCTACCGAGAGACAAGATGGCGGCCGCTACGTACTGTTTGGAATGTTTACAGACACCGGAGAGCCAATCAGCTTCGCTTCGCAAAGCTCCGTAACGCGAAAAGTACGCGAAGCGGTGCGCTGTTACAGATATATATCTTTTTTTGAACGTTAATTTCTCAAAATCCACTGAAGCACATATATTGAGACCTAGCAAAGGCACATCGGGCTACCAGTCCCTAATATTTTACCAAGTTTCGTGCAAATCCATTCAGCCGTTCGATTATTATTATTATTTTTTTTTTTTGCCCCGCGGGGCCCTTTTAAAACCTCCACATCAAACCTAGGGGGTCAGCGAGGATCTACTATGCCCCCTTATAGTTATTTCCCCCTTTGTTTTGACCTCCTCTTGTCTCTCGATCCTACCGAGAGACAAGATGGCGGCCGCTACGGACTGTTTGGAATGTTGACAGACGCCGGAGAACCAATCAGCTTCGCTTCACAAAGCTCCGTTGCGCGAAAAGTACGCGTCCTGGGCCGCTGCCCAGTCCGCTGTTACAGATATATATCTTTTTTTAAACGTTAATTTCTCAAAATCCACTGGAGCGCATATATTGAGACCTACAAAAGGCACATCGGGCTACCAGTCCCTACAATTTTGCCAAGTTTCGTGCAAATCCATTCAGCCGTTCGGGCTAAAAGTGAGGCCAACCGCCCTATGGAAATTAACATGGGAAAAACGCGTTTTGGGACCCCCCTTTTTTCTCGGCCCCCCCTTGACGAACCCCCCCAAAATTTTCAGGGGCTGCTCAGAAACAAAATGTGCCATTTTCCTGAAAATTTCAGCCAATTCCGTCCACAAACGCCAAAGTTATTAGACATAGAATTTTCAAAAATCCCATAGGGAAAAAATCCTAACTATATATACCTACTGGCGACCGCCAGTAGGTAATATATATATATATATATATATATATGACATTTTTATGGCAAAATGAACCCCCTCATTTTGTTCCTTTGCAAATTAAATGTTTTAAGTGTTAACACTTTATTCCAATCAAGATGACTTCAGGTGTGCCATACTTTTGTCATAAGTAAGACTGTTAGCGCTCTAGTTGTTCTTTAGAACACTCTGGGACATTCTGTCACTGGGCTATAGTTGGGCTACATCTGGCTGATATTTGGGCTACATTTGGGCTCTTTTGTCTCTGGTGGCCATCTTTGGGCTACATTGGGCTACTTTGGGCTACATTGGGCTACATTTGGGCTCCAACATATATATAGCCCAATGTAGCCCAATATATATTTTTCAAAGTTAATTTTCGTAAAAACCACTGGAGCATATATCTTGAGACATAGCAAAGGCACATCGGGCTACCAGTCCCTACAATTTTGCCAAGTTTTGTGGAAATCCATTCAGCCGTTCGAGCTAAAAGTGAGGCCAACCGCCCTATGGAAAACTCAATGTTAAAAACATGTTTTGGGACCCCCCTTTTTTCTCGCCCCCCCCTTAACGAAACCCCCCCAAATTTTCAGGGGCTGCTCAGAAACAGAATGTGCCATTTTCCTGAAAATTTCAGCCAATTCCGTCCACAAACGCCAAAGTTATTAGACATAGAATTTTCAGAAATCCCATAGAGAAAAAATCCTAACTACATATACCTACTGGCTATCGCCAGTAGGTTATATATATATATATATATATATATATATATATATATATATATATATATATATATATATATATATATATATATATATATATATATATATATATATATATATATATATATATATATATATATATATATATATATATATATATATATATATATATATATATGACATTTCTATGGCAAAATGAACCCCCTCATTTTGTTCCTTTGCAAATTAAATGTTTTAAGTGTTAACACTTTATTCCAATCAAGATGACTTCAGGTGTGCCATACTTTTGTCATAAGTAAGACTGTTAGCGCTCTAGTTGTTCTTTAGAACACTCTGGGACATTCTGTCACTGGGCTATAGTTGGGCTACATCTGGCTGATATTTGGGCTACATTTGGGCTCTTTTGTCTCTGGTGGCCATCTTTGGGCTACATTGGGCTACTTTGGGCTACATTGGGCTACATTTGGGCTCCAACATATATATAACCCAATGTAGCCCAATATCTATTTTTCAAAGTTAATTTTCGTAAAAACCACTGGAGCATATATCTTGAGACATAGCAAAGGCACATCGGGCTACCAGTCCCTACAATTTTGCCAAGTTTTGTGGAAATCCATTCAGCCGTTCGAGCTAAAAGTGAGGCCAACCGCCCTATGGAAAACTCAATGTTAAAAACACGTTTTGGGACCCCCCTTTTTTCTCGGCCCCCCCTTAACGAAACCCCCCCAAATTTTCAGGGGCTGCTCAGAAACAAAATGTGCCATTTTCCTGAAAATTTCAGCCAATTCCGTCCACAAACGCCAAAGTTATTAGACATAGAATTTTCAGAAATCCCATAGAGAAAAAATCCTAACTATATATACCTACTGGCTATCGCCAGTAGGTAATATATATATATATATATATATATATATATATATATATATATATTCACTGAAAAAACCATAGGTTATAGACCATATATAGTTAGGAATTAGCATTTAAAAAACCTTATTTTACTCACACAAAACCATTGAAATTCCATATATAGTTAGTTGCACTAACTATATATCGCGCACCCGCAATCCACTGCTGATCATGTCACATATTACATCATTCATGACATGGTCAGTGACATCACTGATGACATCACTGATGACAACATCCAGTGATTATGTGTTTCTGTAAAGTTTAAATATGTTTTACATATTGAAGAATGAGTGGATGTATAAGTGTCTGAATGAAGGTTTTAGTAGGTGCGTGATTGACTGTATGAGTGAGTGATTAAATACGTCTTACTGAATGCACGGGTTAGTGACTAAACTGTCTAAAAGTGTGCATCAGTATGTCTGTTGTTGTGCAAGCTGCTGCATGTGTTGATC
The DNA here is from genome assembly GCF_964261635.1 of Lissotriton helveticus. NCBI lineage: Eukaryota > Metazoa > Chordata > Amphibia > Caudata > Salamandridae > Lissotriton > Lissotriton helveticus. The sequence continues at coordinate 1,168,815,408 of NC_136057.1, forward strand.
AGTAGCTATATAAGTGGCTATATGGGTTATTGATTGGTTGCACAAGTATTTGTATGGGAGACTGAGTGTGTGTATGGCTGGCTGGGAGGTGTGTGACTATGTGCAGATCAATGTGTACTTGTATCAGTGATTCTATAAGAGAGTAACTATGTGTTAGTATATGTTTCAAAAATGTAAGGTGTTCTGTGTTTAACTGTATAGATGAGAAAATGGAAGTGTGATTGATTCTTTTCAGGACTGACTAGGTGTGTGAGTAACTCCATGGATGAGTGGCAGAGTGTGAGTGTCTGTATAGGTGTATGAGTGCATATGATAGTGTTGTAAAGATGAGTGATTGTATGTATGAATGATTGTATGAGTGAATGTGTGTGTAGACATAGGAATCAGTGAGTGCGTATGTAGTAACTAGTATTGGTGTGTCAATGGTTTCAAAAATGATACTCTCTATTTAACACTGGGTGTAACGGAGGTTATATTAGAGTGTGAGGAGATGCATTGTATTATCACATGAATGATATCATCAGTGATGTGATCATTGATGTCAAGTGAGATGTCATCAGTGATGTCATTTGAGATGTCATCAGTGATGTCATCAGTGATGTCACTGACCATGTCATGAATGATGTAATATGTGACATGATCAGCAGTGGATTGCGGGTGCGCGATATATAGTTAGTGCAACTAACTATATATGGAATTTCAATGGTTTTGTGTGAGTAAAATAAGGTTTTTTAAATGCTAATTCCTAACTATATATGGTCTATAACCTATGGTTTTTTCAGTGAATTTTCAAGGTTTTGTAAATGCTAATTCCTAACTATATATGGTCTATAACCTATGGTTTTTTCAGTGAATATATATATATATATATATGAAAGCTCCTTTTGCCCCACAGCAACAGGAACGCACACCACAACAGCTGACAGCCAGGTCTTTAATGAGTAAGGACAAGAACAGGCAAAGCAATATTATTTGCAGTTTGCAGTCCCAAAAAGTCGATATAGCCTGACACATTTCAGCGCATCTGTTTCAGCTTACATGAGAGACCATGGAATGGGCTCCCTCTACAACAATAACTTGCGTTACTACATGCAAGATATCTACAGAGGAGATGGAGTTCACTTCTCAGATGAGGGCAACAGAGTTTTCACTCTGAATTTAAGAATGTGCATTGGTACCTACTTATAAGTACCTAAATGTACCATAAACCCAAAAGCTCTTCTCAGAGCTACCCTACATCTGATCACTCACAATTATTATTGTACTCTAACTTTTTTCACTAATTTTCAAGAAAGTACGCTCCCCAGAACGCTTCCCGGTTCGCGAACCGAGCGCACTCCACGCAAAAAAACTAAAAAAACGGTATATATTTTTTTGCCCTGCGAGAACCTTTCAAAGCCTCCACATCAAACCTAGGGGGTCAGGGACGATCTACTATGCCCCCTTATGGTCATTTGCCCCTTCGCTTTGGCCTCCTCTTGTCTCTCGATCCTACCGAGAGACAAGATGGCGGCCGCTACGGACTGTTTGGAATGTTTACAGACGCCGAAAAACCAATCAGCTTCGCAAACCTCCGTAACGCGAAAAGTACGCGAAGCGGAGCGCTGTTACAGATATATATCTTTTTTTGAACGTTAATTTCTCAAAATCCACTGGAGCACATATATTGAGACCTAGCAAAGGCACATCGGGCTACCAGTCCCTACAATTTTGCCAAGTTTCGTGCAAATCCATTCAGCCGTTCGATTATTATTATTATTTTTTTTTTTGCCCCGTGGGGCCCTTTTAAAACCTCCACATCAAACCTAGGGGGTCAGCGAGGATCTACTATTCCCCCTTATGGTCATTTGCCCCTTCGCTTTCGCCTCCTCTTGTCTCTCGATCCTACCGAGAGACAAGATGGCGGCCGCTACGGACTGTTTGGAATGTTGACAGACGCCGGAGAACCAATCAGCTTCGCTTCACAAAGCTCCGTTGCGCGAAAAGTACGCGTCCTGGGCCGCTGCCCGGTCCGCTGTTACAGATATATATCTTTTTTCAAACGTTAATTTCTCAAAATCCACTGGAGCACATATATTGAGACCTACAAAAGGCACATCGGGCTACCAGTCCCTACAATTTTGCCAAGTTTCGTGCAAATCCATTCAGCCGTGAGGCCAACCGCCCTATGGAAATTAACATGGGAAAAACGCGTTTTGGGACCCCCCTTTTTTCTCGGCCCCCCCTTGACGAACCCCCCCCAAATTTTCAAAGGCTGCTCAGAAACAAAATGTGCCATTTTCCTGAAAATTTCAGCCAATTCCGTCCACAAACGGCAAAGTTATTAGACATAGAATTTTCAAAAAACCCATAGAGAAAAAATCCTAACTATATATACCTACTGGCGACCGCCAGTAGGTAATATATATATATATCGCCGAAAAACTCCTTGCCACTGCTTTCTCCCTCGCAGGATGCAGAAAAAAGAGCACGGACCACCAAGTTTAAAAATGCCTTCAATTTATTGCTGGTTCAGCTTACAAGCAAACGCAAGCAGCCGTGACGCGTTTCGTCCCTGCTAGGGGGACTTGATCACAATATATATATATATATATGCAGAACTCCGCCGCTTACACGCAGAAGCTTCCCTCATGAGCAGCATGCAGGAACGGACACGGACCACCGTAATTTGATGCCAGTAATTTATTTCAGTGCTGATGCCATAACGTTTCGGCTCCGTGGAGCCTTGATCACATGATATATATATATTAAGATAGCGAAGTAACAACATATCACAATGAGGAGCTAGAAGTAGCCCATTTAAATCAAAATCTACCTTCCTGCTAGTCATGCCAGAGGATGTGATTGACATTTATCATGAGAGATTAATTTAGGATATAAAAAAATTATACCATCAAGCTAAATACAAAAAAAGCAACAAACAGTATAACAAAATACAATATGCCAAACTAATCAAGATATTGAAAGACAATCATGAGGTAATTATAAACCAATCAGATAAGGGCGGAAACATTGTGTTATGGCCCAAGAAGGAATATCTGCAAGAAGCCAAGAGACAGCTGAACAATGAAGAATGCTACAATAAAAGTAACACTGAGGAATATAACAACGCCAAGGAAACCATCAAGAAAGATTTGCAACAGTGGAAAAGGGAGGGATTGATATCTACTGAAGAATACAAATATATTTATATTGAATATATTGAATATCTAGTGGTCCCTAACATATACTTTATCCCGAAAGTCCACAAGAACGTCACACCCATACCAGGCAGACCCATCATCTCTGCGATCAACAGTATGGGGGAACATATTGCACAATACGTGGATTTCTTTTTACAAGACATTGTTAAAGGGCTACCCACCTATGTCAAAGACAGTGGATTTTTTAGTGAAACTGAATGCAATAAATTGGGCAGAAGATCTAATGCTAATCACATTAGACATTGACTCCTTATACACAACCATAGACCACCGGACCGGCCTTAAGGCGGTCAGGCATTTTCTTGATACAAGACCTCTTAATTGTTATAATAATAAAAAAAAGCTGTTGGACCTTATCTCGTGGTGTATATATAATTTTTATTTTTTTGTTTGGCACAGAAATGTATAAGCAACGGACAGGAGTAGCCATGGGGTCCTGTTTCTCCCCCAGCTACGCGTGCTTGCATGTGGGGTGGTGGGAGGAACAGGTCCTGAGAAAGATACGCAAAGACGTATATAATCAACATGTCATGCTCTGGATGTGATATGTAGATGACGTTTTTATTGTGTGGAAGGACAATGAGGAGAATGCCAGGGAATTCATCCGAGAAAATCAACATTAATTCTGATAACCTCAAATTTACCCCACATATGGGTTGGAAAAGTATTGAATTCCTAGATTTAAGGGTAAATATAAATAAAGGAAGTATAGAAACAACGGTATTCTGAAAGGAGACAGCCAGTAATGCCACATTACATGCCAGCGGCTTACACCCAATGCATCTCATAAAAAGTATCCCGTATGGAGAACTACTTAGATTGAAACAAATTTGCAGCGTACAAAAGGATTTAGAAGACAGCACACAAGAAGCACTTACGAGACTCAGAAAGAGAGGATAGATCTAGAGCACTTGTCTTGGGACAAGTCACGCATGCGTTGTTTCAGAAATTCTGGTGACTTCATCATGTAACGTCCGGGGCCATCTTGAGAGTATTGAAGTACACTTTGAAACACTTTAATCTCTCTAGCCCTCCAACGAGTTTTATTCACGTGCTTTATTTGCAATTCTGCGCGCAACGTCCAGCCTTCGTTATTCAAAGAATTATTTTGCGAATTTTGACACGCAGTGTTTCCTTATAGCGTTCAGCCAGGATTCATGGATTCATTTCATGGGTATGTACTTTAAATATATAAATGTGACATTTTGAAAGAAGGAAAGAGTATATTTACTTATAATTCAAGAGAGAATACATCTTATTAGATTTATTATTTTTAAAGACTTGAAAGAAAATCTACATTATATTTCAAGAAATTGGACTTGCACTTGTTATTATTCTTCATCCTCATTTAATATTTGACATGGCAAATAATCAACAAATAGTTTATTTAAATCGAGGTGAAGGATGGAATGTTTTCACAGATGCTATTCAAAGACTGAACAAAACGTTTTTAGAGCAGCCAAACGTTATACTGGAACGTTTTAACTTTACAAAAAAGAAACAAAGATCTGTAGAAAGCGTAGAGGATGCATTTGTTACTTTCGTCCTTACTTGTGTGGAGCCACCGCCAGGAGCAGAACCTGCCCATCTCAGCCTCGGACCTCACCGCACCCGCTTCGCGGGTGCCGCATCGCCTGGTGGCGTGAGGGGCTGCACGCCCGTCCTCAAGGGAGCTGAAGAGTGTTGGAACTGGGCTAAAGGCAGACAGCGGGGCTGCGAGCGTTGCAGGGACTCCACTTCCCAGGAGTCCCTGCGTGACCGATTGTCAGCTTCCGGTCCGCTCTCCCTGTTGTCCCGCCCACGCCCTCTGGAGGCTTTTTAAATCCCTACAGTCCCTTTTCCCGCGGGAGCATTTGTTACTTTCGTCCTTTCTTGTGTGGAGCCACCGCCAGGAGCAGAACCTGCCCATCTCAGCCTCGGACCTCGCCGCACCCGCTTCGCGGGTGCCGCATCGCCTGGTGGCGTGAGGGGCTGCACGCCTGTCCTCAAGGGAGCTGAAGAGTGTTGGAACTGGGCTGAGGCAGACAGCGGGGCTGCGAGCGTTGCAGGGACTCCACTTACCAGGAGTCCCTGCGTGACCGATTGTCAGCTTCCGGTCCGCTCTCCCTGTTGTCCCGCCCACGCCCTCTGGAGGCTTTTTAAATCCCTACAGTCCCTTTTCCCGCGGGAGCATTTGTTACTTTCGAGGCGGCCCTGCATTGGTTAGGATTTTGTATGGAGTGGGGGTTGCGGGCAGTTAATGGCCGCACACCCTCAGACAAGTACGGCCAACCAACCTACGACAACGGAATCAGTAGTAGTCGAATTGACTACATATTAGTCAAAGTTGATTTTTGGTCATTCGTGATAGACATGGAGGTAGAGGTAAGGCCAGAGGGCGATCATAATCCCCTCTCATTGGGCCTCAGGGTACCCGGTCTGGGTGAAGGTCCCTCTGCTACAACTTGCCCGACATCTGAAATTATTTTGTGTAATGATAGAAGACGGGTAAAATGGCCTAGGGTCATAGTGGAGCCTCTGCTTATCAAAGAGATAGAGGAGGTGGCTCTGAGAACAATGGTTAAAATGGTGGATCTACCTCCCTTTAGTGGGGTTGACTCTCCAATTATTATTCTACATGAGAAGTGCTTCATGGAACTAAAAAATTTGCTCACAAAGCCATCTAGGCCCAAGATAGTTAATGTTCGTAAAAGGTGGTACAATAAGAGTTGTAGGGAAGCACATAGCAAATTAATAGCCGCAGTTAAATCGAGGATCTCTAATGACATCAAGAATGCTAGGCTAACCTACAAACAGGTTTTGTGGTCAGCTAAGAGGGAATGGGATGACCTTTACTGGTCAGAACTACTCCTAGTTTGTAATTCATCTAATCAAATGAAGTTTTGGGAGACAGTTAAGTGGGGGAGGGACCCGGATTCCCAAACACCTGTTAACTATGTCTCTGCATCGGATTGGGTGGGTTTTTTCACCGCTCAATTTGAAGACTCGAGTGTAGTACCTGACACACAAAACAAGCCCACATCGGACATTATTCCCCATAATGTTGGGGCTGTACCCACCTTTTCTTTCATTGATACGGAGCACGCCCTTGGTTCTGTTCAGGCAGAGAAAGCACCGGGATTGGATGCAATCCCTGCAGATCTCTTCAAATCAAATCTCGAAGTATGGGTCCCGTATATAACCATGTTGGCCAATGCAATTGCAGCAGGGGCGAGGATCCCCCAATCATGGAAAGGGGCAGACATTTTGCCTATCTTCAAAAAAGGTGATCGCTCATTGCCAAGTAATTATCGCCCCATAAGTCTGATAGACTCACTCCAAAAAATAGTGTCCAGAATGGTTCTTGTAAGAATACAGGGCTGGATAGAGCAGGAAAACATATTATCCCCCATGCAAGCTGGGTTTAGACTGGGCACAAGTACTATAGACCAGGTGTTCAGACTTACTATGCTCTATTGGAAGGTGGTTTTTCTAGGGGGAGGGGTTATTTATGCCGCATTTGTTGACCTTAAGTCGGCTTTTGATTTGGTCCCTAGAGCAAAACTATGGGATTCACTGAGACTTATGGGCTTACCCGTTGATCTCTTGGAATTAGTCATGAGACTACACGAGGACAACTTTGCTCGAGTGAGGTGGGGCAAGCAGGGTCAGGTGACCGACAGCTTCCCGGTAAAACATGGGGTGCGTCAGGGATGCGTGCTGGCCCCCACCCTGTTCCTCCTCTTCATCAACCAGGTTGTCAACTTCTTCACTAATACGCAGATTGATGCACCATCTTTGGGTGGGTCTAAGTACCCGATGTTAATTTTTGCTGACGATACCCTGCTTCTCTCTAAAACCCGTAGCGGGTTGCAAACAGCCCTGAATAGGTTTGCAGAGTTTTGCAGGGTAAATGATTTACAGATTAATGTAGACAAAACCAAATTTATGGTTCTCAGCAAACAAAATCCGATTTTATGTTCTGTTAGCTTGAATGGTGTTTTTATCGAACAGGTGAAGGCAATGACTTATCTGGGTGTGACCCTGGATTACCAACTAAGTTGGAAACCCCAGATTGAGGCATTAAACCTTAAATTTGTTCGTCTTACGGGTTGTCTATTGCAGGAACAGAAGAAATCCTTGACCAAACTTATTGCCCCAGTTTTAAAGATATATGAGGCTAAGATCAATACAGCTACCCTGTATGGTGCTGATATCTGGGGTTACAGGGATCTGTCTACCCTGGTTACAGCCCAGAATAAGTTCTTGCGAAATCTGGTAGGGCTTCCCCAGTCTACTCCCACCAAACCATTGCTGCTAGACTTAGGTTGCAAACCCCTAAATGAGATGGCCCGGTTTCGCCTGGTGGCACTATGGCGACGGCTTTGGACGACTCCAGAGCTTAGCCTTTTTGCCAATGAATTGGAGGAGGTAAAATCGTTGTGGGGTGCTTATAGAATCCCCTGGCTTAGGGAAGTAAAACTCATTTTGTTTACAATGGGTCTTCCCGAGCTGTGGTCTAATCCGGGGGGTTCCATCTTCCCCTCCAAACAAGATTTTAAAGATCAATTCTGGGCATCTGTTAAATCAAATTTAGTCACCCAATCATCAGATACCAATTTTACAGGGCTTTTTTTAACACACAAATTGACACCTTTTTTAGAGCCTTATTGGGATTTGATATGTAAAACCCTCGACCGGAAATTGTATCACCAATTCCGAGTCGGGACACTTCCCATTAATTCCTTTACTGTAAAGTGGGCGGGGAATGTAAATAACAAATGTCCCTGTTGCCCTGATCATGTGGAAAGTATTGGTCATTTGTTTTTCGGATGTCCAGCCTATCGAGCCCCACGCCTAAAATGGCTGAAACCCTTATGTAGCGGATTGGATAGTAGGGGCCACATCGAAGCCCTACGGAAGTTTCGTAATATTAGTTCTGAGTCCGTTGTGGTTTGTGTGGCCAAGTTTCTAGGAGGGGCTTGGTCGATTCATATTAGGAATTTGAACACTTTTTAAGATGAAAATGTATGAAGGTCCTCTTTTTTGCAAAGATTTTTTTTGTAAAGTCGTTTCGAATGTTTAATAACTTTTTAAATATTTTATATAAAAAAGGGGGGGTTTATGAATGTTGTTCTTACTAATAATTGATGTATTGTATGCCGTCTTTTATGAATTTTATTTCGAAATAAAGACATAATGAGCATGTAGAGGATGTCATATCTGTCCTTAGGAAAATGTCTGCAAAATGTAATTTTGGTGCTTCTTTGGACACATATATTAGGGATCAATTTATTTACGGTTGTTATCATCAAAAAATACAAGAACGCATTTTAAGCTGCAGAGACCCCACCCTTGCTGAGGTCATAGACATGGCAAAGAGCATCGAAAGAAGTATCATTTCTTCAAAATGCATTGTGAATGATCATAATTTGAATGCAAATGTAGTTCAAAATGATATGTCTGTTAACGCTGTTACTTACAGAAATAGATTTAGCAAACCATTACAAAGGAAATTTAACACCTTTTGTTTCAGGTGCGGTTCAAGAGCTCATTTAAGTAATAGTCCTGTTTGCATTGCATTAGGAAAAAAATGCACTAATTGTCATAAAATAGGACATTTCAGTTCTGTTTGCAGAGGTATACGTGCCGGTATTGTAAATTCTATTGCCACACATGATTTTGTTGATCAAGACGTTTCCAGATTTGATAGTGTTCCACTTGAATCTTCAGTACAAAATCTCAACATAAACACTATTGATTTATTTCAAAACAATTTGGAAAATAAGGAGATTTTGGCAGTAGATTTTGATCATAACTTAAGTAGCTATGGACATGCTGTTGAGCCTACATGTTCAGTTTTAATAGGTGATGTGTCACTTGATATGATGGCTGACTCAGAGGCTCCAGTCACAATAATTTCTCACACCCTTTTTTATGATACATGGTCATCTCATACTACTCTTTCGCTAGTTGACATTATTCCTAAAGCATATGGAGGAAAAACAATTGACATGCTTGGCTATTTCATGTCTAAAATGTATTGTCTTGGAAGAAACACTTTCACAAAAATGTACGTGGCAATTAAAGGTAAGAACATAGACGTCGATGGAGGGACGGACGCCGAGGTGGAGGGACTGTCCGCAGGGACAGCGGCGTTCCCTCCATACCAATTAGGATGTGACTGCCACCCTGGCGGTCACATCCCATATCTGTAACATTGCGGCGGGTGCTGCTTCAAGCAGCACCCGCCGCAAGGTTAAAAAGTGCATGCAAATGCAGGGGGGTACCATAGGTAACCCCCATGTGCACCCCCACCCCCCTCCACCCTGGGGGCCCGCAAGGGGCCCCCAGAAGCAAAGGTCCACATACTTTTCCACAGCGGAAAAGCCGCCGTGGAAAAGCATGTTTACACACACAGCCTAATTTGGCTGACGGTGTCTTGCAGACACCGCCACCTAATTGCGGTCAACACCCCGCGGATCAGCGACAGATGGACCTGCCATCCACCGCTGTTCCCACCGCCATCCTAATCTGCCAGTGGGTGTTTTCTCGGAACGCAGCGGTGAATCAGCATCCTCCGGGCCAGCGGTGGCTTCCACCGGCCCGGAGGATGCGGATTCAACGCAATCATAATCGACCCCATAGTTGGGTGGCAGGATCTTGCCAAGATGGGCCTGAAGCTTGTGCCTGGTTCATCCAATCCTGTTCAACTCAATGATACTGTAATTTCATCAATCCATGATGATAACAAGTCTTTGGTTGATGACATTATTAAAGAATTTCCTGAAGTTTTTAACACAAAAATTGGTAAAATCAAGAGATTTGAGGACCTGATTAAACTTAAGCCGCTTATCAAACCCAAATTTTCACTTACCCAAGCCATCTCAAATGTTCAGACTCCCAGAGACAAATATTCTTTGAAGTCTTTCCTGGGAATGACTGAGTACTATTCCAGGTTCATTCAGGGGTACTCACAAATTGTTCAACCTTTACGTGAGCTCCTTAAGAAAAACGTAAAAGTTACATGGTCTATGGATGTAGACAATTCTTTTAACTTAATCAAGAAATTGATAGTTGATTCTATAGCATTATCTTCATTCACTCCTGCGGTCGAAAAGTTTAAAAGTTTTATATGGGACTCACGTTTCATTTTATTGGGTGATCACAAGTTCCTTTTACATTTGCTGTACGGCAACGGAACAGGGAAGGCTTCCGCAAGGTTAGTACGTTTACTATCCAGACCACATGAGTTTAACTTTTCAATTCGCCACATTTCAGGTGGTTTAAATGTCAGAGCTGACTGTCAATCCAGGCTTCCCCTGGAAGAAAGCTCTGCTAAGAGAACACCATATGATAATGTAGAGTGTGTAGTTGCTTCAATTAATGATTCCATTTCAGTTTTTCCTTGCCTGTCACAGTCTGATTGGCTTACTGCATATGTTAATGATCAGACTTTGCAGACAGTTTAAAACATGATTATATGTGGCTGGCCAAAGGAGCGTTCTTTGCCAGTTTCGTTGAAATTATATTCTCAGGTTGGAGCAGATCTTTCTATTGTTGTTGATGTTTTAATGCATGGGGATCAGTGTATTCCCTCTTCTTCAATTCGCATGAACCTGGTTGAAGCTGCAAATGAAGGCCATCTGGGCATAGAAGGCACCTCTAGGAAACTCAAGGAGCACTTTTGGTGGCCTGCCCTTGACAGGGATGTTACTGGCTGGGTTGACAAATGTGATGTATGTTTGTTATTGGGCAGACATTGGAGGATTAACAAACCACCCTTACATCCTGTTCCAGTACCTGATGAGGCTTGGTGTAAGGTTGCAATTGACTTTGCTGGTTCATTTGAAGTTCTCATGAGCAATGAGCGTTATGTCATCGCCCTCATTGACTATCATTCCAAATGGGTTGGCTTTGACTTTTGTGATTCACCTAGTTCTCTGTCTGTCATGAGATTTCTTAACAGAAAATTTCAATCGGAAGGTTGCCCAAAGGAGATAGTTACGGATAATGGGTCACATTTCTGTTCATCATCCATGCAGGATTATTTTAATACTGGCGGCATCAGACATCTTAAAGTTGTTCTTTATGCTCCATCTTCAAACTGACTGATTGAGAGAATGAACAGATTTATTAAAGAAGGATTCCAATCGGCATTAGCCTGCAATCTTCCAGTTGAACCTTTCTTGAGGAAGAAAATGTGGTCATACTTGGTCGCACCTCACTCTATAACAGGGATCTCTCCTTTTAGACTTCTCAAGAAGAGAAATCCAAATGAAAGTTTTTGTCCAAATAGGTTAAAGTCTCTCAAAAAAGACAATTCATCTTGTTTCTTGTCATGATAAACTCATTTTTAAGAAAACTGTTTTGCATAAACAGAATCTACAAAAAAAGTACTTTGACTCCACCTCAGTATATAAGGACTTCCAAATTGGTGGTACTTTTCAAAAACCTGAACAAAGTTAAAAAAGGATTGTCGAAATTTTCATTACCCATTCAAGTTGTCAAAAGTTCTAAAGGTTCTCTCTTTCTAGAAGGAAAAGGGTGGTGGAGTAAGAGAGCAGTTGTCAAATTTTCAGATGTACAAGCCAAAAGAATACTTACGCTCAAATCTCCTTCAAATGTATATGATTATGCACTTTTTCCTTTGGGCTCTCCTTCTGACAATGTTTCCAATTCTGCTTTATCTTTGGCGTCTGGTTCTTCTTCTGATTTTCATCTTCTTTCAGTGAGTCATCCAAGTACATCCTCATCAAATGTACAATGTGAATCATACAAACCTCATCACTACTGTTCTTTTCCTTCTAGGTTCAAAGATTATTACATGTCTTTATTTTATATTTATTGTTTGTTACTTTCCTTTTCATTTTTATAGGAAGAGAGATGATGTAAGGAGACTTCCTTGCCTCTCTTCATAGTAAGTCTGTTTTCTACCTTCATTATTAATAGTTTGTGCTATGTTTGGAACAGCCATTGTAAAACTCCATGTTCTACATTCCTTACCTGTAGAGAGTGTATCTTCAAACATGTTTATGTTTGAAGATGCATCTCTCGTGATGTCGCTCTCCAGCTATGCCTACAGCTGTTGCTCTGACATTCACCGGTTGGCCTGGCTGGAGATCGGCAGCACTGTGATTTGCTTATACTGATTAATTAAATCTACGTTTGGATTTTACTTGAATGCTCCAGTATCTTTTTCAAGTTCTTTTTAATTTGACAAATGGGCACTTTACAACCAGACAAACACATATGATATGGGTCATTGTCTTCATGACCAGATGATCTAGGCAACTATTGACCAATTTCCCTGCTCCCTGTGATTATTAAGGCTATAGAAAAGCATGTTAACCTAACTATCTCAGAATACCTGGAATCCCATGACCTTCTACACCCCACACAAACAGGTTTCAGGGCTCTTCTTGGCACGGAAACTGGCCTACCCTCTGTGGTGGAGGAATCTAAATTGATCCTTGATCAAGGGTGAGCAGTGGCCATTATTCCCCTCGACCTGAGCTCTGCCTTTGATACTGTGAACTTTAAAATCCTAGTGGAGAGACTTAGAGATCAGCTGCGGTGTCCCTCAAGGATCTTCCTTGAGCCCGGCATTATTCAATGTCTACATGCAGCCATTGGCTGACATCGTGCTACCTCATGGGATAAAGATTGTCACCTACGCACATGACACCCAACTGGTTATCTCCCTCAATGGCCCACACAATTTTCCCTCTGACCTGGGAACTTGTTTAAGGAAGATGGCTTTGTGGATAGAACAGTCCTGCCTAAAGATGAATGGTGGAAAAACAGAGCTAATGATTCTAGGTAACACCTCGGGCCTTGATCTGAAACAGGTCTGTCCCAATTGCCTTGGGCCTGCCCCCCTCTCCAAAGACCAAGATAAAAAGCTTGTGTATTTGGCTAGATAGCTCCCTTAAATTTGATGAACAAGCTATAAAAGTCACAAGGGCATGTTTTGGGACGATGCAACTTCTCCATAAGGTTGTTCCCCTTCTTCCAATGAGCGCCAGGAGGACCTTGATACAGGCTCTGGTTCTATCTTGACTGGATTACGGAAACTCCTTATATTTGGGAGCACCCTCAGCTACCCTGTGGAAACTGCAGGTTGCACAGAATTGTGCAGCTGGACTACTGCCGGGGGTACCAAAAAATAAGATGGCTAAAGAAGCCCTTAAAAATCTTCATTGGCTACCAGTCTCGGAGAGAGTTAAATTTAAGGCCCTAGGTATAGCTTATAGGACCCATTTGTTGCTTGGGACCAGCCATTAACAGACCTCTCATCACACCTTACCATCTTAGGGAACTCCTTTGCTCTTCCAACCTCCATCTGGCAGTCACACTGAAAATAAAAAGGTCTAGAAGGGGAGGCAGATCATTTACCCACAATGTGGCCAGAATCTGGAACATGCTGCCCCCTTTTATCCGTGGCGAACCTCTTCATCTTCCATTGTGGAAACTGCTCAATACCTGATTATTCAATCAATCCACTTAATAATGTAATTGTTCTCTGTCTAGTCGCTAGCACTGGGACGCCCTATGGTAGCTATGCGCTATACAAAAAATAATAATAATAACCTTTCTGCAGGGCCTGCACTTATCACTTTCAGAAGATCTGGACCAAGATGGAATCCAGTCTAGAGTTGGATGAACTCCAATGTGAAGATGCATGAATGCTTTCTTCAGATGAAATGGGAAACCATGATCAAAATATGACTGGGGCTTTTGTTGTTTTGTTTGAGTTATTAACTTGCCTGGCATATGACTTTTAGCCAGTGTCGCTTTGTCCGAGTGCTCTTGCAGTTTGTTTGATGCTTTTCCCTCACTTTAAGGCAGGTTCCACAGGATTCCTACATGAAGGGATTGAATTGCATCTTTTAGGAGATCATTATTTCTGCCTTTGAGTTGGAGTTATCTATTTCCTGCCAGACCCGGGCATGCACTTTGTTTGGGTCTGCCTGATGGAACCTGTGACATATGTTGAGGAATGCACTTTTAACCCCTTGGCTGCGGGGCACATTCCCCTGCTGTCCTGGGGGGAGGTGGAGCACCACAGTGCCCCGATGCTCATGACGAGCTCAGCTCGTCATGAGCCACGGTTCTCGCGTGCTCATGACAAGCTGAGCTCCTCACGACCACGCCCATTTAATGGAATGCTCAGCACAGCAAGGGAATTAGCCCCGCATGTGAGCCTTCCACGGCTCATGACAATCTCAGCTCGTCATGAGCATGGGAGTGGTTAATAGCACAACTATGTTTGATAAGACCAAACTCTAGATGCACCTGGGCCTGTGTGGTGTGAGATCAGAGTTTAAATGTTATCCAATAAGGCTTGGCCAATAACAGGTCTGATGGTTTTACAATTTTTTCTCCAACAATTTCTGAATTGTAGGCTATTGTAGGGAGTAGCTTTGCTGCCATCACATTTTGTAGCGGCCCAAGGATGGAAGAGTGCAAGGTTTTTGCTAGCTTCAATAAACCAGAAGAAGCGGCTATTGATTTATTGGCCTCAATGCGTGCTGTAAAGGAACCTCTTGAGTCGAACATCACAGCTATGTATTGTTTATTTTGAGGAACACACAACCCATGTGCCACCAAAGGACCATGTATCAGATGATCATATCTTTTTCATAAATTTGACCGCTTTAATTTTATAGAGATTTACTTCTAATTTACTCCATTGCATATACATAAAAAGACTGTTCAAGAGGTGCTGCAACCCCACTAGCATTCATAGGCAGCAGGAATTATTGACTCATTTCATGAATCGGGGGTCATCTGGTTACAAGATGTTAAGATTTTTTCCCAGTATTATGGACTAGACTTGAATAGAGTAGCCAGAAGACCACTGCTTCCTGGTGGCCCATCTTCCTTATTCCTTTATATGATGTTCTCAACGGTTCTTAGGTTTGCTCAGAGCTGTCTTAGAAACATCTGTCAGATGCAGTATCACTGCCAACTTCACCAATAGGAGGGTCAGGAGGGTTGTGGACTTCCTCTTTTTGTCTGACAGCATGGTTGAAGAGATGATCTGTGGTGCTAAGTGGCTCGGTTTCTGACGCTGAATATATATCTTCGGTACATGAAATTGACAGGGGATGCTCCCTCACATGCTGTACCCATAGTTTTTCAGGGATATTTGTATTCAAAGAGGCTGTGGTATCTTTATCAAGATCATTTATGATTTTCCAAAAAGCTTTTGAGTTGGTTGTTTTACAGGCGTGAAGGACCAGAGCACCAAACTGCTGTGAAATTTTTGTGAGATACTTTCTGAGTCTGCAGTATTCTCTATATATAGATTTCTTTGCTGTGATGAGCTGTTTGGAGGTCCAGTGGAGAGGATTCCATTTGATGGTAACTGCCGGAGCCAGAAACTTGAGCATCTCACAGTCTCGGGCCATTTAATAATCAGATTATTTTTGGAATGTTGGAGCTCTTCAGGGAGCTCAATGCATGATTGCATAAGTTGGTCCTGAAGAGGGCCTTGCCATCTTAGTAATCTCAAACTCGGTGCTGTTGGATGAGCAATAAATATTTTGGCATGGTGATGTTGTCAGGTTACCAAATACTCTTACCTGTAAGGTGGTTGGCTGGGTTTCCCAGAAACGTTTCGCAGAAACGCTATGAGCCAACTTCCATGAACAACCTGTGATTTAGTATACACTTAAGGGTACACGATAGAACTCAGGAAGGAGGTCCGGGTACTGGACGCTGGTGATGTCCTGTTGTCATCCTGCGAGGCAACAATATGTGTCTTAGAATGTGATTCTAGGTTTTCAGTTTTAAACGTTAACAACAAAGTCTCCACCCTAGAGTTAACTAAGGAAATATTCCTATCTGCGATCTTTAGGAGTGATAAGTAGCATCCAGTAGTCTTGTGATGGTTTTGAAGTTTAGTATTGGGGCGCAGTGGGTCTCGTAGTGAAGTCAGGGTGATTGTCGTTGTGGCGTCTTCTGGTGTTAAAGTGTTCTTGATTCTTTCTAGAGCATGAAAATATTCTGAATAAGTTACTTTATTTCTTTTTGCCCTAAATTCTTCAACTGAGCCTTTTTTTTGTACCATCAGTTCACTTACTTATTTCTGACTCCCAATCTTGTATGACATCACAATATTTTAAAAAGAGAGATAAATATACAACAACGGCAAACAGGTTTCAAAGCTCTTAGAGAATTTCGTTTTCACTTAGAACTCTTAGGGCCAGATGAAGGTGGCTAAATACCGGTCGGTAACGCCGAAATTCGTTAAATTTCTGCATTACCGACCGGTATTTGGCTGAGTGCAATGTAGGTGACTTTAAACCTACATGCAAAATAAGGAATCGCACAATAGCGATTCGTTATTTTGCTCTTGCATTTAAGGAATCCTTAAATGCAATGTACGTAGCACTAAAAACAGTGCTCTTCAGCCTTAAGTAATCGCTATTTACCACCAACTTCAAGTTGGTGGTAAGTAGCGATTTCCTTTCAAAAAGCACTTTTTTGCTTTTTCAAATGTGCCATGTAGCACACATCCATGCCCTTAGGGCATGTATGTGCGCCCCATGTGCCCACATGCACCATTCAGGGGGTGCAACAGGGTGTTCTTTGGACACCCTGGCACCCTTAAAATAGTTACCGCTATTAACAATTCGGTAATACCGAATCGCAAATAGTGAATCTCTTCCCATTCATTCCTATGGGCCTCCTATCCCATAGGAATGAATGGCTAGGTATTCCTTAATAACGAATCTCAATTACTGATTCGTTATTAAGGAATGTTAAGGAATCGCTAATATTTTAGCGATTCCTACTTACATTCCATTAAGTGAGTCCTCAATAGCGATACGGTGAAAATCGCTATTAAGGACTCGCTAAATGGAAGTTACCTACATCTTGCCCTTAATGTCTTTTTGTTTTCTTTAAATTCCTCCAATTTCTTTCACTAAGAAGAATTTTCCAAATATTGTACTTTAAATGCTGCTAAGGATTTTTTTCAACCTCTGTGCTGTCTTGCGGAGGGCGCTTTAAATAAGAAATGTTTCACTTAGCTTTTGTCTCTTCCTTCCATAGGTAATTGTGATTAGCTGCGCTGCTGTCCAGGAAGTTGACAGGAAGTTACAGGAAACAAAAAGACTTCTCCAGGAATCCTCGCCGAGAAGCAGGTAAGCAAATAGTTGTCTCCATGACAACTACCGGAAGGCTAAGCACCTTCCAGAATTCAGGTGGGGCATTTTATACCCATGCCACACCCAAGATGGCTGCTACATCGTGTGCGACGTGGCGTGTAGTGTTCTCTTGTTCTCTTTATTGAAACGGGAAACGGGTCTAATTCAAGAGCGCTGAAAGTAGTGCGAGCTCCATTCCTCCAATGTTGCTTGCTCCTCAAAAAGTGCCTTTGCTACCAAATCGCCAGTCCAGTGGCAACAAGCCACTGCAATACAACCCCCGCCCGACACAGAAACAAAACAAGCATTGGTATGTTCAGATACAATACAAGACAGTCAAATGCACACGAATATCCCCAAGCTTCAGACATGCAACTCCCTAGTGCAATACTGACTCTGGCCCATTGAGATAGGCTCACTTTCATTAACTATGGAGTGCTGATTGGCACGGGACAGGGGAGGGTTTTAACCGGGGTGAGGTATGTTTACAAAGACCTATTCTGCACATAGGTGTCGTTTGCTTCCTTTATGAAAGTGGTGGTAGTTCAAGGAAGTGAATCATGACACTGGACCCCCCCTTTAAAAGCGCCCCTAAGACCATGAGAACAGGTTTTGGTTTGTTAGGATGCTATGGTTTGGTTTGTGCATTTTGTTAATCCATCGGGTTGTGGATGGTAACTAGATGAGGTGCGAACTTCCATGTGTAATGCTTTCCCCAATTGCTGCCAAAAGTGAGAGATGAATTGGGAACCTCTGTCTGAAATCACTACTGAGGGAATTCCATGCAACCTGACAATCTCTTTCATGAACACTGGAGTCAATTCTTTTGCTGTTGGTAATTTCTTTAGGGAAATGTAGTGTGTCATATGTGTAAAATGATCAATAACAGTTAAAATGGTAGAGTATCCAGCTGAAGTACTAGGTAACTCTACAGTGAAATCAAGGGATCCTGTATGCCATGGTTGCAGAGGTATGTGGAATGGATGTAATAATCCTCTTGGGGCATGGTGCACAGCTTTGTTTTGAGTACATATTGCACAAGTGTCCACAAAGGTTTGTATACCATTAAAAAAGGAAGGCCACCAATAACCTCTTTCTAATAATTGGTAAGTTTTTGTGATTCCAGGATGTGCAGACAAAGGTGTATCATGATGTAATTGCACAATTTGAATTTGCAACGAAGGAGATGGTACAAATACTTGATTATACATATAAAAAATGTAATCTCTCCATTGCAATAAAGGATAATCGTTTTGCTAGTCCTTAGCTTCTTTTGTGTTTAATTCTATCTTGATATCCAGTATGATGTAACTATCAATCAGACCCACTTGAAAGCATTGTGCAAGTAATATAGATTGGGGGTTCTCATATCTTGTACTTAATTCATCACTTATCCATATTCGCGACAACGCGTCTGCTTTATTGTTTTCTTTTCCTGGTCGATAAGGGATGACAAATTAGTAATCATTAAAAAATAAAGTCCATCTTAACTGGCGAGCAGAAAGAGCTTTGGCAGATCGTAATGATTGTAAATTACGATGATCGATATAAATTGTTACAGGATGATGAGCACCCAACAAGTAATGTCGCCATTCTTCAAAAACAGTTTTGATTGCAAATAATTCTCTGTCAGCTATAGCATAATTTTGCTCAGTAGATGACAATTTTCTAGAATAGTATGCTATGGGATGGATCTGACCAGTGTTTTTATGCCACTGGGATAAAATGCCCCCTATGGCAAATTGAGAGGCATCAGCTTCAACTATGAAGGGCTGAGTAGGGTCTGGATGCATTAGAATATGAGCTGTGGTGAATTGTTTTTTCAGGTTTTGAAAAGCTTGTTCAGCTGCATGATCCCATTCGAATTTGGTATTCTTTCTGAACAGTTTAGTGATTGGGGTTATGAGTTTAGAAAAATCATGAATGAACCGTCTATAGAAATTGGTGCACCCTAAGAAACTTTGAATTTGTTCTACAGATGTAGGGCTTGGCCATACCTCGTATTTTCTTTGGGTCTATGTCAAATACAGATGGGGTGATAATATATCCTAAGAACTCAACTTCTGTAGCATGAAACATGCTTTTCTCCAGTTTCACAAATAAAGAATTTTATAAAAGCTGCTGAAGGATGGCTCTTACTTGTTTTACATGTTGCGCCTTAGTCTTAGAATAAATTATTATGTCGTCAATATACACAACACAGCAGATGTCTAAATAGTCTCTTAAAACCTCATTTAATAAAAACTGGAATGCTGCCAGGGCGTAGCAGAGTCCGAAGGGTATGACTTGATACTCATAAAGGCCAAATTTAGTACGGAATGATATCTTAGACTCATCGCCCTCACGGACCCATACAAGATGGTATGCCCCGCGCAAATCCAGTTTTGTGTAAATGGTGGCATCTTTTATTTGGTCTAACAATGTTGGTATTAATGGTAAAGGGTACCTATTTTTAATGGTTAGGTTGTTAAGTGTGCAATAGTCTATACACAGGCGCAAATCACCCCCTTCTTTGGTATAAAAAAAGAGGCGAGGATACCGGGGACTTAGAATGCCTTATAAGCCATTAGCCAGATATTCATCTAAATAATTCATTAAATGTTCGTTTTCTCTCTCTGTCTAGGCACTAAATCAATATGACAGTCATATTGGTCCATTAGGAAGGCGGGTGAACTTTCGTCCACCCGCCACCCTAGCGGTGCTGGGACCGGCCGCCAGTGGTGTGGTAGTCCCGCAACGACGATAAGGATACCACCGCCACCGTGGCGGTGGCATCCTCCATTCCCAGCATTGTGGTGGGTGGTGCTCACAGCACCACCCGCCACAATGCTGGGAATGCACTGGTGCATTGTCATGCACCAGGTGACAGGCACCGCAAGGTGTTTGCCACCATGTCCATGACAATGCAGGGGGGTACCATATGTACCCCCCATCCACCCTACATCCTAATGGACCCCATAGTCTCTATGGGGTGGCTAAGTGTTAGCTTTTTGGTAGTCAAACACGTCAGTAAGATCAGCATATTCTACCAGAACACCCTGTAAAACTAGCACATCGCAGGCCCTGGATATGCGCTGGCCCCCCTGAGGGATAAAGTGGACGCTATCGCCCAGAGTATCCCCGGGGTGTTTGGTACCCCAGGGCAAACAGGACACGGATCCGGCGGCGCGCAGGGTGGTGGTAAGAGGACCACGAAACGTCACGCGGGGCACCTGGAGGAGTTCGACCGACTGAGGGACTCCTTCCGTAAGAGTGCGCGGACGCTCAAACCTATACCCTGCCGGGAGGGATTTTTCCCCGGAGAAAATGGCAACGAGGTCGTTCTGGAATCAGACCAGGACGATGGTTTCCCCGTTGAGGGGGAGGGTGTATCTGAGGAGGAGTTTTCTTCGGACGAGGATGTTGAAGCAGGTCGTCCTTGGCGCCCGGCGTCGCATTCCTCGGAGTCCCTGGATGGGGACGGAAAGACCTCAGACATGTTTGACCCCACTAGGATTTATCACCCTAGGTCGTCGGAGTGGATTCCAGACCCTAAGGTGGCGGCATATGTGGCGAGTAAAGTCTGCCAGCCTCTGGAGAAGGAGGTTAGAACCCGCATGCGGGGAGAATGCCCTCGACCAAAATTGGAGGGCAAGGTGGCTGTCACTCCGGATATTGACGAAAAGCTTTGCGCATTCTTCGCCAAGTTCATGAAAGACCTTAAGAAGGGCATAGACCGCTCATGGCGCAGCTGTCAGGATAAGCTCCTGGATGCCGTGGCCGAGATTATTCAGTTGGCCGAGAGGGCTAAGGAGTCGGGGACCGCGTTATCCACGGACGTCGTGGCAGGTTGGGCCCAGCGAGCCTTGTGCTTCTTGGGCAACGCAAACTGTGCGTTGGCGGCCGAGTGTAGAAGGTCGCTTCCCATTAAAATTGACCCTAAGCTGGGCTATCTCGCTACCTCAGAGGCAGGGCCTATTGCACAGGGCAAATTGTTCGGCGAACCGTTCATCAAAGAACTGAACAATGTCGTTACCACCTTTTCCGCGCTGAATAGGGCGCAATCTTCGATAAAGAAGATCTTCCCTGAACGGGTTTTTGCTGGGGGCCGGAAGAGGACGGGGTCGCTCCTCCGGCCGCTCTTACCAACAAGGCCCTAACAACAAAAACCAGCAGCGCCGCAACAATGGCTGGAACGACGGACGCCAGGGCTCTTTCTACCCCAGTAGAGGCGCGGGGAAAGGCCGCGGCAGAGGCTATCGAGGAGGTCCAGCCGGTGAGTGTTACCCTTTTTTCCCCATCCGTACTGGGGGGAGGCTACGGGATCATCTCCACAACTGGTGCCAGATCACGTCGGACCCTTGGGTTCTCCAGACGGTCCGGGGTTTCAAAATAGAGTTCTACGGAACACGCTGTTTTTTCCCCGCGGAGGACACAGTTCTGAATGGCACCGAGGTGGCGGAGCTCCTCAGGAAAGGAGCGATCGGCAGGTCGGTTTTGCATCCTTCGGGTTTCTTGAGCAACATATTTCTTGTCCAGGAGAGGGACGAAGGTTTTCGCCCCGTCATAAAACTGAGAGAGTTCAACGAGTGGTTGGTTTACCGCCACTTCAAGATGGAAGGGATCCATCTCCTGCGCGACATCCTCCTCCCGGGGGATTGGATGCTACGTCTGGACTTGAAGGACGCTTACCTCTCGGTTCCCATTTTCCCGCCTCATCGGCGGTTCCTGCAGTTTTTATATGACGGGATGGTCTTCGAGTCCCAAGCGCTCCCATTCGGCCTATCATCGGCTCCGTGGTGCTTTACCAAGCTACTTCAGCCGGTAGTGGAGACTCTACGCGAGGGGGGCGTACGGCTGATCATTTATCTCAACGATATCCTGATTATGGAACAATTGTCGGATCGCCTTCGAAACAATATGAACATGACTATTGCTCTGCTTCAGGACCTGGGGTTCGTGATAAACGCACGGAAATCCAAACTTCGACCGTCGAGACAGATCATTTTTCTGGGCTTCTTGATCGAATCAGAGACGGCCTCACTGAGCCTGCCCCTGCAGAAGGTGACCAAGATTCGCAAGGAACTTTCTCAGGTCCTTCGGAAGGACAGAATTTCCCTCAGTCAGTTGGCTCGAATCGTGGGTCTCCTCTCGTCCTCGATTCAGGCGATATTCCCGGGTCCCTTGCATTACAGGGCCCTCCAACGGCTGAAAGCGCAGCATCTCAGGAAGGGGCTCACGTATTCTGAGCTCATCTCCCTGACGGAGGAGACCAGAACAGAACTGCGTTGGTGGCTAGAGCACATGAGTGCGTGGAACGGGAGAGCGATCTTCGGCTCCAGTCCGGACCTGATCATAGAATCGGATGCCAGCAGGTCGGGCTGGGGAGACCGATGCAGCAATATTACGATGGGGGGGCGCTGGTCGGAGGAAGAGCTTCGACTTCACATCAACTGCCTGGAACTCCTGGCAGGCTCTTTTGCGGTGCGAGCCCTCACCCAGGACCGAGTGTCGTGTTGCATCCTGTAACACATGGACAATGTGTTAGCGGTGCAATACATCAATCGCCTGGGCGGCCCGCGGTCTCGGGCATTGGCAGAGCTGGCAAAGGACTTCTGGCATTACTGCCTGGAGAGGCAGATCTCTGTGTCAGCGAAATATCTTCCGGGACTTCAGAATTCTGTTGCCGACCGGCATTCCAGGAACTTCCGCGATTTCAGCGATTGGCGACTGGACCGGTCAGTGTTCCGGGCTTTGACGGCCCAGTGGGGTCCGTGCACGGTGGACCTGTTGGCATCCCGGATCAATCGTCAGCTTCCGTAGTTTGTGAGCTGGAGGCCAGTCCCGGAGGCGTCGGCGGTGGATGCGTTCTTGCAGGACTGGTCGCAGGAGCTGCCATATGCGTTCCCTCCTTTCCTGATGATTCTTCGGGTGGCGGCTCAAGTTTGCCGACAGCGAGCGTCCATGATCCTGGTGACACCATTTTGGCGGGCCCAAGCGTGGTTCCCTTCCCTGTTGGAACTGTCGTGGGACCGTCCGATTCGACTGCCATTGTTCCCTGCGCTGCTCTCAGGGCCTCTGGGGGAACCCCATCCGTTGGTTCTGCAGGAGACCTTGCACCTCATGGCATGGAGGATTTCTGGGGACGTTGGCAGGACGGGTGACTTTTGGCGGACGCTGCGGATCTCATTCAACGGGCCTGGGCCCTAGGAACCGTCAAACGGTATCGCTCGGCTTGGGGACGGTGGCGTCGTTGGTGTCTGGGAAGACACGCCGATCCTGTGGGGGCCGATGTTAATCACATCGTGAATTTTTTGGCCGAATTGGCTCAGTCAGGGTTGGCATACCGTTCTATCAACTCTTTCAGGTCCGCCATTTTGGCGGGACATGCCCATATCGATGGCAAACCAGCGGGGGAGCACCCTTGGGTTTGCAAATTGATGAAGCGCGCACGACTTTCTTAGCCCCGGAACCCAGGTATGAATGCCTTTGGGATGTCAACATCATACTGCGTTTTCTCGACTCTTGGCATGACAACCAGTACCTTTCCAGGAAGGAATTGTCGGCAAAATTGGCGATCCTACTTTGTTTGGTTTCTTGTAAGCGCTTCTCAGATGTGAGGGCGTTGGATGTCACGGCTCGAATGTTCGGGGGTAACTTTCACGGTCGCGAGGAGGACTTAGACTAATATCAGGTCGGTATCTTATCCTGTATTTCCGGAGCAAACCAAGCTTTGTGTGGTGCGATGCCTTAAGGCTTATGAGGAAATGACAGCGGAGTATCGCCCTCCGGGGGAGCATCAGCTCCTTATCGCCCTGCAGAAGCCTTTTAAGGCAGTTGTATCTCCATCCATAGCTAGGTGGGTCCGTTTGATCATGAATGAGGCGGGGGTGGATATGACTAAGTTTGGGGTGCACTCCACGAGAGGAGCTATGGCCTCGAAAGCCGTACAGGTAGGTGGCCGGTTGGAGGATATTATGAGTGCAGCGGATTGGTCTTCCGAATCCACGTTCAAGAAGTTTTATTTCAAACCCAACTATGGCGCAGCAGCGTTGGTGGTGGGTAAGCTTTGAAACTGCATAATCCTCGCCTCCGTCCTGACATAGAATGAAAAATTTCCTAGCTAGCGTAACGAAAGTTTCAATTCTATTAAGGACTAGGAGGCGAGGATTATCCCTCCCCGAGACTGGGGCGTCTCGTCCCACCCGGGAACCTTCGTATGGTCAGTAAGTAAGTTCTTACAATTTGGGTTTGATGAGGGTTTGTTTACTGATTGGTCTCGATTCGACTACTTCTTTCTGAATATAGATAAGTGGTTATGTGTTTCATTGGCATTGTGTTGCAACACATTTTTCCTTCTTTTGTTAGAGGATTTATGTAAATTGCCGCCTTATGCCTCCTTCCATGGAAGGGGAACAAATAATGGTTTTTCTTATGTTGTTTAGGACAAGATCAGAAGATGGACTGAGTGGGTTTGCAGAGTACTTTCCTCACAGAGAAGAAGAGGAAGCAGAAGGGACGTCATAAGCATATGTACGGCGGACGCCCTCGGCATTGGACTATGGTTGCTATGGACCCTGTGCCCCATGTGCTCATGGGAGTTGTAGTTGGAATAAAGTTTTTTGTATGTTGTCTTTGAACCTGCTATTTGAATAAAGAGAAGAAAGGACTGCATAATCCTCGCCTCCAAGTCCTTAATAGAATTGAAACTTTCCGTTACGCTAGCTAGGAAATGTTTCATTCAAGAGCGCTGGAAGCAGCGCGAGCTCTGTTCCTCTGATGTTGCTTGCTTCTCAAAAAGTGCCTTTGCTAACAAATCGCCAGTCCAGAGGCAACAAGCCACCGCAATACAACCCCCGCCCAACACAGAAACAAAACAAGCATTGGTATGTTCATATACAATACAAACAGAGTCAAATACACATGAATATGCCCAAGCTCCAGACATGCAACCTCCTATTACAATACTGACTCTTGCCC
Source organism: Lissotriton helveticus (assembly GCF_964261635.1). Classification (NCBI taxonomy): domain Eukaryota; kingdom Metazoa; phylum Chordata; class Amphibia; order Caudata; family Salamandridae; genus Lissotriton; species Lissotriton helveticus. Next base: position 1,168,840,708 of record NC_136057.1, read on the forward strand.
ATAGAGATAGGCTCACTTTCATTAACTATCGAGAGCTGGTTGGCACGGGACAGGGGAGGGTTTTAATCAGGGTATGGTATGTTTACAAAGACCTATTCTGCACATAGGTGTCATTTGCGTTCTGTATGAAAGTGGTGGTTGTTCAAGGAGGTGAATCATGACATATGTAGGTGAGGAAAATTATTCAACAATATTATCTGAGCATTATGATTACTGTCCTCAAGTTCCTCTACCTCAAAGCCACCAATATATTTGAAGAGCGAAACAGTTGCTTGTGTAGTCAATTATGAATGTTGATATATGCAAGATGTAGGTCCAGGACATTATCTCCCAGTAAAGATGCGGAGGCTCGAGTTTTCCAGTAAACCTGACACCTTCAGGCCCCTGTGGTCTCTAAGTATTGGTGTTGGTAATGTCTATGCTGGGAAATGCCAAACTAGATTTTTAGGGATTTATGTTCTCATCTTGAGTTCTCGGATGTTACGTTTGTATGAAAATCTTCAGATGGTATTTAAATGGGGGGCTCATTCTCTGACATGGGTTTGGTAATTTCCTCTTCCAGATGCTTCACTGTGGCAGCCTGACCTCTTGAGAATAATTTGATATATACATTGATTAGAAAGAGTGGCTGGTTTAGATTTTGCATCAAGTTCTCTATTTTAACAACCTGCAGCAAGTTTTCTGTAATGTGGATTTCCAACATTTTTTCTTTGAGGGCATCAAAGATATACGTCGCAAGGCCCTCTTTTGGTCTCACTAGGGGCAGGCTTTTGCAGTTCCACATAGCCAGTCATCGGAACGGACTGCTCAGTTCAAGTTTCCTGCAAGAGGATTATGTAACAGTTTTTAAAACTGCAAGACATTGACATTGGAGAATTTTTTGTAAGAGCCTGATATGTTCCAGGAGCACACTGAAATTGGGATACAACTCAACTATGGGTGTGGTCACAGGCCCTCATGCCTCATTAAGGTTATTGCCAGAATATGCTCATAAGGGCCTGTTCCCTAGCAAGGCATAGGGAAGTCAAGACCACTCATGTTAAGCATGGGCATCAAGAGGGTGAGTATATCCAGTTACGAGAGTGGTCGGTATAGTGTCTGTGCAGTCAGGAAACATATTGTTCTGCCCTTCAGAGCCGCTGGCATTGCGTAGTATTGAGAAGGTGCAAAGGGGGGGTCCTGGTGGATTTGTGGATGATGGAATGGTTCTCTGTGTTTTCCAATCATGTTGCCTAGGTGCACATCCTTGGAGAATTAAATTACCACAGCAGGTGCCCTGCCAATTTCTATTTGGGTGAAACCTGCAAAGATGTTTCAAAGATGGTGTGGTAACAATTAGCAACATATGGCATTATTTTGATGTCCCAAATCCAGATTTTGTCTTGCCCACTGTATATTGTTTGTGCAAGTTCCATGGTTGCAATCAATAGCAGGGTTGGCTCTGCCAGCTGCTGTGCTCTTAGTTTGAGGAATATGACAATATGTCTACTGATTTAGTAATATCCAAGGACTTGGAATACTTGAGTAGTCTTAGCATTTTTCCACAGCTCGCCACATCATGTAGTTCTTTTGAAGCATATTCAGGGCTGAATAAAAGTTTTCTATCTATAGGTAGGGTTGGCTGCAGCTGATTGGAGTATCTTAAAGTTAAATTTCCATTGTCTATTCAGTGTAAAGACCTGGCCACCTGAAGTGTTGCCTTTTTCTGGTTCAGTCATTTGTGAATGCCCTGTGAACAAATTGGATGTATTAGGTTCGAGGACTGGTTACTGTTATTGTGAGTGTGGTGTATGATAAAGCGGCCGCAGGGGTGTTAAGTTGTCCGAGTGGCCCTATGCATGTTTGTTCAATGGGCCTGCCAGTGGGTTGGTTCCCTTAGATTTCTGTGTGACGTGAGTTCAAACTCATGTGGCTGGATTCCTGGACAGGCCCTGCACAGCAGATGATGTTTTGAGTGTTCTTTGATCTTCTGTGGGTCGTGGCTGGATCATAAATGGCTACCACTCTTGGGTAGATGGCTGGGAACTTCTGGGGTTTATACCGGCTTCCCCGTTGTCAGGGGGTGAGCAGGTGCTTTTATTTGATGGATGACTTCCTCCTTTTTCAGGCTGTCACATTCCAAGGTGGTCTTTACAGGGTCTCTTCGGGACTATGTAGGGCACCCCAGGTAACACACTTGGCGATGCCATGTCTTTTGCTACGCATGGAGATCGCCGGCGCGGCTCCAAAGAGATGAACACTTGAGGTGTCAGACTCCTACCTCCTGCTGTATGCATTTTTGGATGTGGTCTTTAGTTCCTCAGTCAGACAGTTAAACAATTGCAGTAGTGTTTTCAGCTTATTGAGGATTGTGGTAAAATGACACTGTATAGGTTTGGTACCTGGATCACTTTGTACTCTGAAAATTAGGGTGCCAACTGGTTCCGATTCGGTATTCATCCCTGAAATGAAGTCTGCCAATGTGTTTAGTATGTCAACCAGTAGGTCAAGTTTAGAGGAATGTAAGTTCATGGTTTTAACAGCAACTTGTAGTGTGTCCAATAATGTCAATCATCAGTTTTGGGTGGTGGGTGACTCCAACTTGGACAGCCTATTCTTTCCCTGCACATTGCCCTTGCTCCCTCATTCGACTTGTGCTTGAGGAGGTTACATTATGAAGTAATATGCTTGGTCTGAGAAGAAGATGGTATCTCAGAGGTTCTGGAAACTGACTCGTACACACGCTGATTACTGGGAATACTGGCATCCTGATATTCATGGGTGCTTTGGGAGGAGCGGTTAAAATGGTTAGGACCTTTTACTTCTGTGCTAACATGGCCTTCCTCATTGTGTGTGAGGAGGCACAATAGTGCCTCACTGTCTGTAACTGTAATTACTATGTCATAGTTCACCAATATGTTCTCTACGTGATCATTATCCCTACTTGGGTCCGAACGACATCGCTCATTAGTGTCAGATGTGTACACATTGTTCATAGATGGCATGGATGGGTCTGTGCATTGATGTTGGTAGATTAGTGCCTGGCATGTCAAACTATGGTGTGCTTTGATGTTTAATAGTGAGCCAGGCATACTGTACTGTTTCCCATGTGATTCTAAAATGAACTGCATATCCTCATCATTGCCACATTGTGTAACTGTGCTGTTCGACAGTGAATGTGATCACAATTTCCATTTGGTACAGCTGGGCTAGGAAACTGATTTTTCGGCTGAGTGCCATCACCTGTGCTTTCATTGCACACTTCATTGCACTATTCAGTGGAAGAAGGGCCTGTGTCCATGGCCTCATCCTCGTCCATATGCTTGTCGTTTTTCTTTTTTTTTTAAAGCTCCAAATGGTGTGGATGTGGGAAGTGTTAGTGCTCCCCTGGTTTATTTTGTGTGCCCTTCTAGTGCTAGGTGGAACTGACCTAATCAGCCTGTCCTGACTTGACATTTTCTTCCTCTGAGAAGACTACATTTGTGAGGTAGATCTGAGCCTACTGGACCTCATTGTGTGCCCTGCACCAGAGGCACCTTGGATAAGGAATTGAGGTGAAGGAATGAGGGTTTGGTAGATTTGGCTATCCTGTGGTTCTTTTGATCTGTGTGAGCCTTATGTTCCTCACCCCCTTTGCAATCCTTTGCACCCTAAAATGGTGAAACAGGGAGGTTAATTTAACTCTGATCCTATTTCAAGACACCCCAAGTGGAGGTAGGAGGGGAGGTGGGGAGGGTGTAATGAGGGTGACATGGGCTCGGGGGTGCACGGAGGAGCAGGGTGAGTTCAAACTGCACCTGCCTCTATATGGGCCACTTCCACACTCTGCTGAGCTTGACTCTCTGGCAGGGGCCTAGTGCTCCACATCACACAGCTCCTCCCCCACCTCAGACCCACTGAACACCATGCTTGTGCTGAGCATGATACTTCATGTTGCATATTTCCGGACAGGGTAGTCCATTCTTGTTTATCTGGGTAGCTGGTTGGCTGTGCTTGCCTTATCTTGTCAGAGGCCCAAGCTGCCCCCGTGACAATGAGCCAATCAACAACTTCATCAGGCCTCACTGTGTGCCCCAGTCATGGAGAAGGGAATAATGTTGTCAGATACGGAGCAGGCAGGAACTACAGCATGCGGGCACATTGGGGGGATTGCTGGGCGCCGTGCTAAAAGTTAAATGTCAGCAGCCTTTGCATTACTGGTAATCTCCATTACTCTTAATCCAACTTGTCTTCATCACAGTCATTATGATCCACCCATCATACCTAGTCCAGGCCTTTGTCAGAGTTTTGGATTACAGAAAGTGCTCGGGAAATTCTGACGGATTTATTGTGCACAGCTGAGGGTGGGAGGAGATGGAGTTATAATATTCTATTTTGTTCCCTGTCCTTAAAATTAGTAGAAATCCTCATTAAGTCATGAGTGGGGCATGGATGATTTGGACAAAGACTAACAAAGCTAATCGTTAAGTAACTGAGTTTATGGGTTACAGAGAAGTACCCTGCAGTTTTGCGTAATTTGAACACAAGCTCTGAACACTTGTGCACTTTTTGAACTCTAAAGACTGGGGGCCATATTTACAAAGAGTTAACACAGCGCAGCAAGTCTAGTTGCTGCTCTGCATTGTGTGAATGGGTGAGAGCAGCACTGCACCATATTTGTGGTACAGTTCTGCTCTGTCCATGCAGTTGCTCACTTTTGCTAGCCAATCAGCTTGGTAGCCAAGGTAGGGTGTCTGCATTCTGGGGTCCCTTTCTGTACAAAAACTATTCTTTAGGCAGTTCTTTCTTAGCATGTGTATTGGGGAATTCGCACACATGCAAAGACAAAAAAGGGAGAAATGTAAACATTTTCACTTGTACATATGCCTCAGGGAGGCACAGGAGTTTGATGCCAATCCCTGTCTCGGAAAAATTACAGATAGTGAATTGTGTCATAACCCATACCCCATGGGTGGTTGCATGGGAATGTCTATGCACCATCCATAAAACACCCATTTGATGGCATGTAACACAATTTTGGACATTGCACTGCGTTGTGTTACTTTGGGTTACATTCCAACGCCAATTGTAATTAGTGTTTGATTGTAAATACCAACCAACACTTTGCATCGGTCGTGCAATATGAAAAGTAATGCAAACACAAATAAAATCTAAATCTGGACCTGGAGATTTGTGTTCTACTATGAGTTCTTGTGGTAGAGCAGCATGGATTCTTAAGAGGTCATTTTACATGTTTATAAAGAGTTTAATAAACATATAGCCAGATTCATCAACACAAATTGCGATCGCAATAGCTGCGAAATAGCTATTGCGATCGCAATTCCCTGAATCGCAATTCATGAAATAAAACGTGACCAAATTGCGAATTCGCAAAACATATTTTGCGAATTCGCAAAGAATATCGCAGAATCAAGGTGGAACCCCCTTTGCGATTCGGAAATTGTGAGTTCCCAATGATTCTGCGATTTCATTTGCGAACTCGCAAAATAATCGCAAACCCAATGCATGAAATATCGCAATTAGCGGAAAACCTCAAAATCGCAATTTGCGAGGCGCAATTTAAGGAGAACCCAAATCAGGTGGTAACCATGAAGTAAAAAAAAAAAATCCTAACTAGCCACAGGTGCGGGGCTGACCAAACACACTTAAGGAGACACAGTAGGAGCATGAGAACATTCACAATGCCAGGACTCTACATGGTGGTTAGGCGGCGAAGGCTCCAGGCTGCAGCAAGGAACAGACGCAGGATCCAGGAGCGAATTTTCCACCAGCGGATCACACTACTGGGCAAAACTGAGGAGGAAATCTACTCAAAGAACCGGCTGAATGGGGCAATGATTACAAAGCTCTTCTGGGACCTTGACCCCCTGATGCAGCACCCAACGAGGAGTACCAATGCCGTGCCCACCCATGTCCAGGTCTTGTGCAGCCTGCACCTCCTGGCCTCCGGAAGCTTCCAGGGGATAGTTGCCGTTGCAGGGGGGATCTCCCAGAGCACCATGTCCCGCTGCCTAAGGAGTTTCCTAGAGGCCATGCTGACCCGGCTACACCATTACATCAAATTCCCAACCACCCATCAGGACTTGAATGAATCCAAGCTACAATTTTACAACATTGCGCAATTCCCCCATGTAATTGGATGCATTGACTGTACCCACATCCACATCTGCCCACCCGCAGAGACTGAATACATGTACCGGAACCGCAAGTCCTACCACTCACTGAACATCCAGATGGTGTGCGACGCTAAGACAATCATCACCGACATAGTGGCACAATACCCGGGAAGCACGCATGACTCCTTCATATTCCGGCACAGCGGCATGCACACACGACTGGCCAGGGGAGACTATGGAGAAGGACACCTTCTAGGTAAGTACACATGCCAACAAACAGTACATCGAGACCATGTAGCTGCGCATGACAGGCACTCACCCTCTGCTCCTTTCATTCAGGTGACAGTGCATACGGCCTCCGTGAGTACCTCCTCACCCCATGCCTCAACCCTGCCACGCCACAGCAACGGCGTTACAATGCTGCACACATTCGCACTAGAAATTGCATTGAGCGGACATTTGGGCTTTTAAAGAGCCATTTCCGCATTCTACACAAGACTGGTGGGGCCATTAAATACCAGCCTGAGGTCTGCTGATGCATCGTGGCCGTGTGGGCAATACTCCACAACATTGCTACCAAGCGGAGGATAACTGTGGATATCTCTGGCAGTGAGTCGGAAGGGGACAACCGCCCACCTGCACATGTGCATCATGCACGCGGGGAGAACTGTTTCTAGTGCACACATTCCCGTCACACAAAACTGCACTCATGCATGAAAAATGTAATAATGACATGAGTCGGATTCACTTGTGACCATAAATTCTTATTGTTTTTTCACAATAATGGGTACTACAATTATTTTAAATATTACATGCGAACTGTATTCTCTCATACAGCCCCATGATGGGGTAGAGGGCGTGCTTGTGTAATCAGCATGGCCCTGCTGGTAGTGTAGAAAGTGTCACTGGCACCTCCGGCCAGACGCACCCATTTGCCTCTCCACGTCCTCCACGACACTATTGGCCCGTGATGCTGCAGTGGGGCTGGTGCTGCGGTGGCATTCCGTTACCAGCGGCAAGGACAGGCTGCTGTGACTGGAAGTGCCCTCGCTGACATCATCCCCCCCACTTGCTTGGCCATGGCCAGACGCCTGCAGACTCTGCACAGCTTTTGTCACCTGTTCAAGGGCCCTGGCGACGTCCTGGCAGCATTGGACCATCTGCATCTGCATCGCTAGGGAGCGGCGCGAAAGTTGGGAGGTGGCATTTCCTATAATGTGGTTAGATCTGCTGCAGGCTGACAGGCGGGTCAGCAGCTGGCGGTGGCGGTGGTGGGTGATATCCTGCTGGGACACCAGGATCTGGCTGTTCTCACGGACAGCTGCGGTCATGACCTGCATGCTTTCTGTGAGCTGGCCCACATTTCCCGCGGTATTATTCAGCTGCAGGTGGATGGCTGCCAAGTGCCGTGCCTGCTTCTGGTGTACTGCAAGCATCCGGCGTTCTATGGCCAGCCCAGGATCCCGGACAGGTACCCCCCTGCCAGCACGTGTTGAGACGCTGCGCTGCTGCCTCAGTTCGCTGGACTGGGATCGCACAGTGGTTGTGCGCCGTGATTGCCTCCTGGGTGCTGGTGGTGTGGCCTGTACCACTGCCATGGGTGTCACTTGGGGTGGTTGCTGGGCACCTGTGGCTGCAGGGGTGGCACTGTCCACATGGGGAGGTGGTGGTACTGCTGCTGCTGGTTGAGATGGTCCGGGTCGTGGGGCAGGATGGCCCTTACCCTCAGTGTCCTCAGGGTTCTCCTCTATGTGTAGGGCCTCACTGTCGGTGCTGGGTTGTTCAGACGCACCTGTGATGTAAATGGGTGCATGATTAATGATATGTATCTTGCACATGGGATGTTGCTACATGCATGCAGGCTTGCATTCCCTGACTGGCCTTAGGAATAACTTTCACTTGACAGGTCTGGCTGTGTGGGGGTACCCGGGAATTGTGGTAACACTACAAGTACCACAATGCAATAGGGCATTTCAGGTGTGCATAGCCTGCATTCCTGGGGTTATCAAATAGCTAGCTCTGGAGTCATGGACATTGTTTGGGGACGTGGTCGCAGTCGCATGGCACTTACCTTGGGATTGTTGGGTGGGTCGGGAAGAGTCCAGCCGGGTGACCCCCACGCAGGCTGCAGGATTTAGGGTGTCCTCCACAAGGTCTTCTAGTGGAGTGTTGGGTGCAACAATGGGGTTTCCTCCTCCGGTGGAAAGTCGCTCCCCCAGCCTCTCAGCGATGCGTTCTTTGGCACGCCCTCTGAGGTCGTACCACCTCTTTTTTAGTTCATCGATGGAGCGCTGGGTCACACCGACTGAGTTCACCTTTGCGCGGATGGCAAGCCAGATGCACCTCTTGTCCGCCTCAGGCACCCTCCGGGACTCCTTTCCAAAAAGGCGATCATGGTCCTTAGTGACTCCCTCAATGAGGTACTCCAGTTCCTGCTCTGAAAATTTGATTTTCCTCTTTCTTCCTGGTGCACTGCTCCCTGCTGCTTCCTGGGACATTTTTAGTTGGTCTTTGTGTCCTGGTGTGGTGCTGCAGGTAGTCTGTTGTGGAGCTCTGGCCATTGCTGCTTTCACTTTCAGGCTCAGTGATCTGAATGAGGGAGGGTACTGCCTACTTCCTAGTTGTGATGTCATCAATGTGCTCGAAATGTGACTTCCCGTTTTTGTGATCTCGCAATTAGCGAGATCGCAATTTGCGATTTTGGTAATTGCGAGTTCGCAATTTATACATGGAAAACAGCCGATTCTGCGATTTTAATGCGATTTTGCGAAAATCGCAATCGGCAATTGTGATTCGCTTTTTTTCATCGCTTTTCTTGATGTATTCCATTCTACAAATTCTAAATTGCGATTCGGTATTTTTCACAATTTAGAATTCGCAGAATATGGGCTTGATGCATCTGGGAGATAGTGTATAAGTTATTACATTTCCATTCTGTATATTGATAGGTGTATGACTGACAGTTTGTAATCATTTTTCCTATTTTCCTATTCTACAAAAGTGAAGTAGAAACTATACTCTTCTTCCACAAAACAGCATTTAGTAACACAACTCAAGGTAGTATTTTTAAACATAGGAAGGTGTGCAAGAGTATATGTTTTCACACAGATTTTTACCCACTACAACCTGCAGACCTCCTTGAACACAGGCATGATGATGCACAGTGTGGATTTCTCTGTCTTAGTTTTATATCTTATTCTTTAGTCTTATCCTTACTTCTACCACTGGCCTTCATGTGGTAGGTTATATGGTCATTATGGGGAATGGTGAAAGTTGGTAAAACATTATTTGCTTAGTATTTTGCACCAAACTTAGTATAACCCAGACAGTTAAACTCACATCTATTCTTAACAGGTTCAAATCGACTCCATCCAAACCTTGGAGAAATCAGCACCACACATGGGCACCCAAACATATCACAAGGTAATTACACTTTCAGAAATAGAGGAAAAAAGAAAGAAAAATTGAAATATAATTTTAGGCATTACATTGTTGGAGAAATATGGAAAATATTCAAGATAAAGTTGATTAAAATGTAATTATTATAAAAATGGTCAAACATATATTTGCAGATTGGATATACCCATATGCACCACCTGTCGAAAATACATATTAAAATATATGAACTGTTTCAAAACTAATCTATGATTCGTTATATAACTGGAAACAGTGTCGATAGCTGCATAACTTACAATTGAAAAATGTAAACATAGCAGATTCATATATATATATATATATATATATATATCTTTACAAATGTGCAAATTGGTATTGAATTATGAAAAAAACAGTTCCTCTCACATCTAACACTTCAATTTCCACACTCAGACACATTACAATACTTTTCATGCCCTAAACACATGCACATATACAGACATATATTGATTGTTTGATTGATTGATTGATTGATTAATTGATTGATTGATTGATTGATTGATTGATTGGTTAATGTATTGATTGATTTGAATCTCCAAAGAGATCCACAAATATATGTAAAAACAAACAACGTATTACTTTTCAGTACAAATACAATTTTTTTTAATTTAAACATTTTTGAACATATTTCATTTTCTGGGAAAAATAACAGTTGACATTCATTTTCAACAGAACAACCATATACCACTATCTGAGTCAACAGAATAATGATCAGATGTTACTAAGTGAAGCAAATATATATAATTAGTGGCACATAGCTCCTGATTGTGTTTGACCCATTAACCATCACTGATAGGATTTGGCATCGATTTGACCATCACCACAAGATTCAGCAATGATCTTACAGAACTTCTTTGTATCTTTTAAAATAACAGCATTCTTCAAGTCCATCCACTCACAAATAAACTAAGTTATGTAAGGGCAATTGTCTGTCTTGCTGTTCTCAGTTGTATGAGGCTAATTATGTTTCCCCTTTCAACAGAGTATCACAAGAATTGCTTTCTAATTAATCCATATGATTCCCTGTTTAGATCTTGTTCAGTTGGGGATCAATTTGGCCATTCATTTATGTTGAGTCTGTCTTACCCCAAAATAATTTCACATAGTATTCATACTCTGGGATTAAGTTTAGCTTCATAACATGCATGTCCATTATAGCTTATTGTAATCTTTCTTTCAAATATGCTATTTTATTTGCTTTCTAATAAGTGCTTCAATTGTATTTATTCAAAAACACAGTGTCACCCCACATATTCCAATACATCAATCCTTCTAAAGGTAAATCAATGCAGACTGTTAAAATCTTGTGATAACTAAAATAATTGTCAATGACATTTCAGTCAGATAATGACCCAAAAGTGAATTATGATGTGAGCAAGAAATTAAAAAGGGAACCTTACTAGAAGAATGGGCATACTTATCTGAGATAGCATTATTGAATCTTTCATTCACAATAAGGCACTCATATTTCCATGAAAGCTTTAAAAGTATAATTTCACATTTATTAGTTTTATTTTTAACTTGCAATGATGCAGAGTGCCTTTTTTGTGTCTCTTCCCCTTCCCTGTCTCTAAAAACTACTGCTGCATGGTCAGACATTTCAGGAGATAAATCTTATCGTATTGTTAACTTTGTTGCTCTGGCGTGTTGTCAAGGGGATCCTTGTGATTGAGTGTACTGGTGAATGAATTCAAATATGTAACATCATCGTCATCCCTACCCAAGTCGAAAACTTTGTTAATCTTTTTAGATATGGAGCACAATCTTCAATCCTCCCCTAAGGGTACCACCTTGTTCTTTGCAATTTGTTTTTTGCAGATCATCTTTACCAATATCGCAGACATCAAAATCATCAAAATATTCTTCACCTGTTACTCTGCAAGCGAAACCCAAAAATTATTTTTTCTGAGTGGTAAAGAATAACATCAATTCCTTGGCCGAGAAAATAATCACAGTTTTGCAGGATCAAATTCTCAATTACTTTAGAATTAAAGGTCACTCTTGATCTCCTACTATTGGGGAATGCTAAATTTGAACAGTGTGTGTATTATTATTATGATGCTGTACCATCTTTGATGTATCTGTACTTGATAAGCAATTTAAAATAAATTATCTGTTCAACAGTATTGCCAGATCATCAAAAAGTAAAATAAATTATAAAATATATGTTAATTTAGAGCTATTAGTGACATTTTGTGTAGGTGTGATATGAACTAGTACCTTGGAAGAACACCTTAACATAAGGATTAAGAGTGCGTCTAGAGGTTATGGAATTTGCTCTACCAGTTGATTTTTTGTGCATCCAAATTTGATGAAGTCCCATTCCAATACAAATAGTCTGAAACATCCAGTTGGTTGTTATATGTAATTCGAGTATCCGAGGAGGGAAAGGAAAGGGCAGGAACGTTTTCTTCCCCTTCCACAGCAATTACATCGGAATATGGAATTGGAGCAAACCAAAGTTCCCAGGGTGTCTTTTATGTTTAATTTTAGGCTTTTTCGCAGATTTTTCCCTAGATGTTTGCTTAGAGCTTTACCTAATGAGGGGATTCATTTCTTGCTATCTCTTTTTTTTTTTATCAGAAACCGGGCAGCGGAAGACACTGAGGGCCTCATTTATGAGGCTGTGTGTCACTTTTACGCCGCTGGTGCGTCACTTTTTGTGATGCACCAGTGGCGTAAACAATGCGCCTTGTTGCGCCATATTTACAAAGTGACGCATCTAGGTAGATGCGTGACTTTGTAAACCCCTGCGCCACATTATACCTGCACCAGGTATAATGTATGCAAGGGGGACGTATTGACCCAAGAAAGGGTCATGGAAGTGACGCAGTGAAATCTATGAGATTTCACTGCGCCACTTCTAGGACTCAAATGCGTCAAAATCTTACGCCTGCCTCACAGCAGGCGTAAGACTGATGCAGGCCCTTTCACGTGGAGCTTGCCCCATGTGAAAGGACACATTGCTGGAGTTGCGTCACTTTTGTGACACACTCCAGCAATGCGTCACTTTTGCGCCTACAGATACATCAGAAATACTGACGTATCTGTAACTCCTTGCGACATGATGCGTCATACTGTAAATATGATGCATCATTGGTGTCGCAAGGAGGGCGCAATGAAAAGTGACGCATCTCTGTTTGCACACAGCGATGTGTCACTTTTCATAAATGAGGCCCTGAATGTGTAACTGCTATCTTACTCATAATTGTCTCTTCTATTGGTTCTTCAAATAGGTTTTCTAAAGAGTAAGTTTTTAACATGTCACTGGTTCTCCTATTGATTTTATTTATATTTCTTTTTGCCCATCTTGGTTGATCTCCTTTGACATCAAGATTTCTAAATACCAGCTAAGGCATTAAGAATTGGACTTGCTGAGCCACAAAGCTATGACGGCCTAAACTTTGGCTAAAATCTGCTTATCCACAACATCCGTCCTTTTTGGCCCGACTTTTAAGTATCATGGAAAGCGTATTTAGAATATGATCATAATTGTTAGACAATTTTTCCAGTAGGACTAGCATGGAGGATCCAACTCTTACCAATTAGTGGAAAGGTTTTGAATATTGCACGTAATTACCTGAAAGGTTTAAGGAAGCCTGCAGATAACACTCTGGAGTAACAGACACCTCTGGAAAATGTAATATGATTTTGTACTAGGAAAAGTACTAAATAATTTCATTATTGTTTTGTGGACATGTATAGATGTTTTACAAGTGTGCTGTTAATTTCAATGTATATGTCCGGAACTGTAAAATCTTAAATAGATTTTTTATTTGTATTACATTGGAGCGTTGTCAGTATTTAAGAATTCTATTTGGGCAAATATATTGCTAACATCTTTGCACTCCTGTTCTAGTTTGACCTCACAAATGTGCTTTTATCTGAGTAGATGAATTTACCATGTCGCTTTTTTTTCTTCTAAAACAAAAAGAAGTCTGGGCTTGAGGCAAGACCTTTAGGCATTTAAGTCAAGAAATTAATATAGAAGAGGCACAGACTTTGTCTTCTTGCATGAGCTTATAGAGATTATCCTTCCTGATCATAGTTTTCTTGCTGTCATTGTGGAAAACAAAAATGAGCACCCTATGAAGGCAAATATGAATGGGACAATATTGGGTTACCTTATTATATTTATTAAGTGATAACATTTGATAGGTAACAAGTTCGGATTTTATATTTGATGTCTCAGAAATTGTAGTTTAAAATCCTCTTTCATGGTAAAGTCAGAGTTTTAAGTAAAAATTTTGAAAACAACACTTTTTCAAAAAAGTGGCATTTTTCTGCCCTTCCTATTTCGTGCCTAAAGTCTGTTCCTGGGCTACATGACTGCGTTTAGTGGACAGTTAGACTTTTTATCTTCCTCTCAGACAGCCCCATAATAGAGGGATTAGGTTTGCCAGGGTGGGCAATCACTGGCATGATGGGGTGGAGCTGGACACAAACCTATTTGCAAATCAATAGGCTGTGCCCAGCCTTCAAACAAATAACTTTACAGTAGTCCATTGTGAGTGCAGCCAGGCTGGTGCCTGGACAGGAAAGGCAGGAGATTCCAAACACTTCAAAAGGAATCTCTAGAAACTTCTCCTGAGTTCAAAGAAGGCACCAGGTAAACAAATAGGACCCGAAAGCCACTCTTCAGTTCACTTTCTGGATCTTTGGAATGCCTCTCAGAAGGCTGCCTGCTACTGTGGCCTGCTGCATATTTCAGAAGACTGCACCTGGAAGACCTGCCTACCTTGACACCACATAGGCGTTCTCTGCTGTTTGAGCCCTGTTGCACTACTTGACCCCAGAACTACAAGAGTGACTCAAAGGGCTTGTTGGCTGGCCTTCCGATCATATCCTCAGGGATTGAAAAGGCTTCAACCATCTTGAACCCACTCTTGGACCAAGCCTGTGAGAGTACAAATCCACCAAGCAATGCCATTCTAGTCCTGGACCCTTGGAAGTGGTGCGAAATGTGCCAAAATAGGAAAATTCCAAAAGTCAGAAAATCTTTGCCTAAAAAGTGCTCTAAGGGGAGACTGGGACCTACCGCTTGTTGATCTGCCCAAGGTGCATTGCTGGTCAACCGCCGGGAGATACCTGTTACTTGGAGTAAGTGTGACTGTAGGATGGTGTTCCCACTCTGCCCAGAGTTAGGATCATCATTGATGAGACTTGGGTGCACAGACAGTATATGTCTACAAAAAGGGCAAGTATAGCCATTTATGAGTCCCCCACCAGACAGTGAGAAGACTAGGAGGGAACTTTACTAGAACCTTTTTTCAGGGATCTGCATCCTGATGAATGTCAATGACCCTACCGCGTGGCAATCTAGGACAAAAACATGTTGATACAGCAGATAGGGTAATGGTGTCGTTACATTCCCATATACTCATTATACCAATTTTCTTTGAATCCTGCCAAGTGGGATCCACAATAAAGGTCTTGGATACCCACTTGGACTGATTCTGCATTGAATTCTTTCTTTTTTCTTTTCTATGTTTCTTTGTGCTCCGCCCTGGACTTTGGGCTGTGTCAGGGACCTATTTCGGTCCTATGATGAAGCATGACACTCATTGAGTGGGTGAGGGCAGTATCAATAACCCTTTGGGATTCCAAAATTTGTCCTCTACCCTCAGAGGTAACTCTGACACAATAATGTCTTGCCTCCTCCTTGACTGCTAGCGCTTTCCCCTCTTTCCTGTAACTGTTTCAGGGTGGGACCTTATAGCCCTCTCCCCAGTGGGTAAAAGACTCATTTATCCTTTACCCCTTAGGACACACTCTTCTTGTTGGGTGAGTAGTATAAGTTGCTGTAAGAACGAGGGAAGGCTTAATCTCTTGTTCCTTCTTTGTTGTGGATTAAGTCAACCTAACTTAGTGGCAGCTCCCACTATGTTCTTCTCCACAGCAGCAAATTCTGTTCAGCAATCCTTCGCAAAAGGGATATGCAGTCTTGTGAAGCCCTTGTTGGCTACAGCTTACAGCTTAGTCCAGCAGGAGGTTTTGACTTCCAAAAAAGAGAACTGTCAGATTATGCACTGCAGAATCCAGTTGCAGCAAGTATGGGTCCACCTCCTGATATCACCAACATCCTAAATATGACCAAAGAGTGTTCAAGCGATCAGGCGAGGGAAGGGAAAGGGAAGGTACAGCAGGGGAACAAGGAACCTGTAACAACAAAGACCAAAGATATAAACAGTGTGAGTAAACAGGCTAGTCCCATAAGGTCTCACTAGGCCGTTTCTATACCTTGCTCAATAGTCAGCCTTCCCTCTGATCCAAAAAACCACTGGAACATCACTCTGGCTATGCACTGTACCTAAAACACAAAGCTCTCAAACATTAGTACACCTTGGTACAGCTGCAAGTCATCAGAGCATTTATTCGCCAGGCATATCCCACACATACCATTCTCTTCATAGGCCGCACAGAGAGGTATTGTGTATGTACCAGTGGAAAAGAAAATAACCCCATACTATTCTGTTCTTAATAGTTAAAGAGTTCCATCGGCATGTCTCTGTCCAGTCTCTGTGTACCAACAAATCCAAAGTCAAATAGAAATATTATGGCTCCTGAATAGTCCCTCAGACACGGTAAAGCGAGGTTAAACACCACCGCGTTCCTCTCTGTGATCAGTGACAAGACTCCTGATATCCAAAATATACTTCCACACACAGTAATGCCTGGTTGCTTCACCACTGCATTCCACTATGGTCACAGAATCAGCTCTGAACTCCTTCGCGCTGATGTTGTCAAATACGGACAAACTACAGACATGGTAATGCGTGGTTCACTTCACCACCGCATTCTGCTCTGTGATTACTGGAAGCTCTTCGACCCGCCGAGCTGCCGGACAGCAATCCTCAGAGGAGGGCGTGTTCACAAAAGTCACTCTATGACACCCCCAAGCATGTACTCACAAGTCCGTACATTTCTCAATTATCCCCATGCAGGACCACGGAGAGGATCCCAGGAATACAGGGCAACTCCCTTCTGCCGCAGAACTCTCTCCCTCGGCCGGGAGAGAGAGACGTCAAAGAATTACGCACACCGTCCGGTGTGCTACGTTGCCTAAATACCACCTCTCAGTTACCGGGAAACATAGGAGTTGTTTTTCGGGGATCGGTAACGTAGGCTCCGTTACGATCAATTCCTGACAGTAGGCCCTCCTGCCAAGCACCTCCTAGAACCAGGCTTCGCCGGAAACCTCCTATAGAAGGAGCGAACAGCCACTAGAGCATGAATATTCTGCCAAGGTTCCCATAAGTCCTCTACCGCAGAATATCCCTTCCAAGAGACCAGATACCATAGAACACCCATTCTCAACATGGAATCCCAAATGCTTTTAACTTTGTATTAAAGCCCCCCATCACACAACACCGATGGAGGAGTACGCGTCTCGCCGACAAAGCCGGCTTAAGGAGACTGCAGTGGAACACCGGGTGTATGCGAAGAGTACCAGGCAACTTCAGCTTGTAAACAACTAGGTTAATCTGCTTGATTATCGTCTAAGGGCTGATGTATCTAGGGTGAAACACCATGCGCAGCTTTAATTGAGTGTTCTTGGTGGACACCCATACACGGTCCCTTACATGATATTGTGGTCCTTCCTTTCTGTGACATCCTCCCACTTTTTGTACGTTTGTTTGGCCCCTACCAAATGCTCCCTAACTCTTCGGTACACTGGTGTAGCTTCCTTACGTGCTCCAGTACAGTGGGCTGATTTGCTACCGCCTCTGGAATACTGATAGGCAGAGTTCGGGCATTAAAGCAAAAGTTTGCATGAAAAGGCGATATACTTACTGAACAATGCCAGGCATTGTTGTATGCTAGTTCTGCCATCCACAATAGTGTCACCCACAAGTCATGGGCCTCCTTTACATAACAACTGAGATATTTCTTCAAAGTCTGATTTAGTCTTTCTATCTGCCCATCAGTTTGTGGGTGGAAACTTGTAGGGAGTGTAGAATCAATATCCAAATCTATGCACCATATTTTCCAGAATGTGGCTATGAATTGCGGCCCTATCACTTTAGTCACGCCTTGTAGTCTGATGATATTACACAGCAACAACTGAGCTGTCTGTCCCGCTGTAGGAAGATTTGTACAAGTAATAAAATGTCCAATTTTCGTGAGGCTATTGATAACTACCAAGATAGCTGAACTTCCCTAATCGAGGGGAAGCCCTATGACGAAATCCAGACTGATGTTTACCTGGGTCGCTGTCGTGTACGCATGGGCATAAGCTTCCTTTTTTTCCTTGTGTTTCCGTTCTTTGCTCTAGCACCTTCTTCACAACAAGCCACCCAAGATTAAACGACTTTTCTTACAGTACTCCACCAGAAATGGCGTATCAACTGAACGGTCTTACGTATTCCTGGCTATCCATCCAATGGAGACACATGACACCAAATGAAAGCTTTCTTCTGTAGTTCTGGAGTGGGCAGATAGAGTTTACTTTTATAGAAAAGTAGCCTCTGCTTTATCGTGCGCTCTGCCTCTTGTTCTGCCCATGTTTCCCACATTGAGCTTGTTTTATGGACTCTTCCTTCTTCCAAGAAGTTTTCCACTGTGATAGCACATATCACTTTTGATGGTTCAATGATAGCCTCTGTGACCTTGTTGTTGTTGGAATCTTCCATCGTTTCCTGTCTGGACAAAGAGTCTGTCTTGCGATTTTCAACACCAGGCCGGAAGGTAATGACAAAATCATATTCAGCGAAGAACAGCATCCGTCTCATCTGTCGTTGCGAGAGATGCCGAGCAGACTTCATATAATGCAGGTCCTTATGGTCCATGTATACGGTGACTGGATAACAGGCTCCCCCACAGGCCCCTCCATTTCTGAAACATCTTTTTTATTGCCAGCAGTTCTTTTTCAGCGATGGTGGAATTCTTTTCAGCCGAGTTCAATTTCTTGGACAAATAGGCTACCGGATGAAGCTGCCCGGTGTTCTAGTTTCACTGTGATAAAATGGCGCCAATGGCATCATCTGAGGCATCTGCTTCAACCACAAATGGATGTTCCGGCTTGGGATGTGAGAGTACAGGAGCCATGGTGAAGGCTCTCCTCAGGTAAGAAAAAGCTTCTTCTGCCTCATTGGACCTTTGGAAAGGTACACCTTTTCTAAGTAACCTTGAAATTGGGACTGCTTCCTGGGAAAAATGTAGGATGAACCTGCTGTAGTAGTTCGCAAATCCCAGAAAGCATTGCACATCTCTCACACTTTTAGGTGTTGGACATTCTTGCACTGCCTGTACCTTCCGCTCTCCCATGTGCAACCCTTCCGGACAATGCATAATCCGGAGAAACTCCACCACCCTCACATCAAACTCAAAATTGCTCAGTTTAAAAAACAAGCTATGAGTACGTAGTTTTGCCAACACCCTGCTGACTTGATTCACGTGAATCTCCACACTGTCAGAATAGATAAGGATGTCATCAATATACACCACTACAAAGAGGTCCACATGCTCCTTTAAGATATTGTTACGGAAATACTGAAATGCCGCTGGGGCGTTGCAGAGGCCAAACAGCATTACAGTATACTCATATAATCCATAACGAGTCTTGACTCTTAAAGGCAGTCTTCTATTCATCCCCCTCATGGATACACGCCAGATGGTACTCACCTCTTAAGTCCAATCCAGTGTAATTCGTGGCCTCTCTCACCTGATCAAGTAACACAGAAATTGAGAGGTAAAGGGTATCTGTTCCGCACAGTATTTTTATTCAGCGTACGGTAGTCCACACATGCTCTCAATTCACAGTTCTCCTTGTCTATGAAAAAGAGTGGATAGGCAGCCGGCGAACGGGAAGGTCTAATAAACCCTATCTCCAAGTAGTGATCTGGGTATTCTCTCAAGTGTTTAGTTTCGGGCACAGACCGTGCATACACTCTACATGCAGGAATAGTAGCTCCTTTTACTAAATCTATTCAACCGCCATACTCCCTGTGAGGGGGTAACTAATCTCTCTTGGTTTCACTGAAAACATCCCTGAGCTGAGTGTACTCCAAAGGTAACACCATCTCCTTCTCTGCTGCTACAACGAAAGGATACAGCAAAGCGGCAGCCTGCATGAGAGTGTTCTGTATTAACTGACTCTAGCATTCCTCCGAAAGCCAATTAAGCAGAGAAAGATCCCTGGAGGTATGTACTATTCGTCATTCACTCTATCCACAACACACACTATCAAATCACTAATTTAAGATTGTCTAACATAGGAGAAGAAGCTGTCCAATGTTTCTGCTCATTGATATACAAGGATTATGCTAGCAGAAAAACATACCCTTGAAATCTTTAACATATATTTGAACACAATCAATATCCCACCACTGAAAAATAGTGTTTATATAAAAAATGTTTTGTTTATTTTTTATTAAAAGGAGTATAAATCTCCACTCTCATATTAAATTAATCAATATAAGTACAAATGAATACAGAAGATAAAAATAGGACTTTCACAATTTGTACAATTCCATATCCTATATATCACACAAAAATATACACAAGCAAAAAAGGCAAATACATGAGTACATAGACCCTAACACAGTGAAATAACAATAATCTGTTAAAACATGCAAGTGATCCAATCCCAATGCTTGATATTCTCAGGAATATATTGTAAGAATTTCTCTTCCTTATCTAATATCCCTCTGTTTGTTGGATTCTCATTAGACAAAAAGGCATCAACGCATTTCGGTGGAAGGGTTGAATTAATGTACAACAACCACCTTCATCAGGGCAAAATATAAATTCAGGGTCACTTTTCTTCAAAATATTTAAAAACGTATCTACATAAAAAGAGAAAAACATATATAAACCGATTTGTACAGGTTATGTCTTCTTGACAATCTAATCACACATTTCCCATAATCCTATCCACATTACATAAAAACATCACATTTTGCAATATGTCACCATAACACAGATTTTATCAGCTTTAAACATTGCATTACATATTGATTTTTTCATTATTCTCTTTTTTATTCAACGCTACATTTCAAAAGTGGGTTAATTGCAGTACTCATCACCATCTCTACATTCTACATGAACAGAAAGAAAGGAGAACAGGTTTAATATGGGACTAAACCTTTACTATTATCACACTCCATTCATATCAGTAGATCTTCACATCTACTGATATTGATACTGACCATATTATGATGTAGGCCGTAACATTCATGAGGTTAGGAAATACTTTTATCCAATAGTCCTTTTGTCGATGTAAGGCCTCTTTATTTTATAAAGAGAAGAAGAAAACCTTATATAGACTATTCATAAGTATAAAGTTCTATGTGTTGATAGGGTTTTTTTCCTAATAATTACCTCCAACACTCTAGTCTCGACAGATGTTTTTCTTATTATGTAATTATATGGTTCTTTTTCACTTTGTATTGGTACCCATATTCCTTTCCATTAGCACCGTGTGGTTCTGTCAACTGGAGCTAAGAAAGAACACATACCCAGTTGATATTATATGTTTATTCTAAAGGCTTCAACTGCTTTCGCTCTAGTTTCCTTTTCATATCTGCCTCGCTTACCTTATTGGCGTGTGCAGTTGTAGTGGGTGAAATCTTCACCCTGCAGTGGGAATATTGTCCTGCCCATGTTGTGTTTATCGTAGACTTTCTGATGTGTCTATCGATTCAATTGATGTCACCGCAACCTGAGTGGAAATAAAATATAAAATAGAGCTATGTCTATTTTCTAAAGTGTATTGATGTACCATCTATGTATTATATGGGTGACTTATGGGTTTCTCTTTAAAAAATTGTTCTCTTACAAATATCCGCCCGTCTCCCCTTCTAACATGGGTAATTTGCTATTGCTCCTTACATCCCCCAATGAGCGTTTATATACTAACGTGCTTCGTTTTATGGCTGTTAATTTAATGGTCTCTGTATCTTACTTTATGCAAGTTATTTTGAGTATAGTGCACCATAACATCTCCCATTCTTTATTGTTATATATTGCCTTATACAGATTATATACAGGGACAATATCCGGATGGTACTCTAGAAGGGGCCCGGGCCATTGTTCGTTACTATGCATTGCACTAGATAGGTACTTTAAAAGTGACCGGTAGGAATGAAAATCCCTTTGTTTACGATCTAGGAAAGGCCTGGACTGTTATTTGTGCTTAAATTCTAGCCTTCAAGTCACTGCACCTTCCTTTTGCCGCACCTTACATTTACTGGGTGCCGATAAGTTTTGTAGTTAGTGTGCATAGTTATATAGGGTATCACCCTGTATCCCCCCTAAAGCAGCGTCTAGCTTCCTTACATTAAACCTTGTATTATAAGACAGATTTTAAAAACTCCCCCCTCTTTTTTAATTAAGCGGCCTCGCAAGTTATTCTCACCTCTCTGTCGTAGCGTATTGACTCGAGTTTATGTAAAAAGCGAACTGTCCCATTTTCCGCGTATTTATCAAGGTTGCAATCCTCTTCCGCTCTATTTTATCGCTGGATTTTAAGTTGTAACGAGATCTGGGCTCCGTTCTGAGCTCTCGTCCATGTATCGCGGCCATCTTGGATTGGGCTACAATGTTAAAAAACCCAATCCCATACACTTGTAGGGCATTTTATATATAGTTGTGGTGCCCCATATTAAAATAGGAGATATTATTTATTTTTATATTTCATTTAGTTTATCCATAAGAGAATTTTAAACTTTGGATAAACTGTTGTTAAGCGGGGAAATACCCACTCTATTTTAAACATCCACATCACTACATCAATTATTTTATTTTATTAAATTCCCTAGCTTGACTGCTCTCCCCTATTTATTATGTCAGTTATCCTCATCCCACTAACTTCCTACAGGTGTCTGTTTTATAAGTGGACTCCCTTGATAGCTGTACTCCTTTCCACTAAGATATAAACTGTATTCCTCGCTCTATGAATAATTGCAAACGTAATCAATGTTAGCTCATTTTTGTAAAAGGAATTGAGAATTTTAAGAGACCCGTTGTCACTATACTATTACCTGTACCCGTTGTCACTAGACTATTACCTGTCCCCCATCATTGGATAATGGTTTCCCAATCCTCTCTACTGTTCAAGGCATTTCTAATTTTATCAAATATTATCATAAACCATTGTTCTTGTTGCTTTCTACGCTTAGTACAGTTCCCTATTCTCGTTTGATCTGCAATTTTATCAAGTATAACCCATTTGATATCAGTTACACTGTGGCTTTTTTCATTCCAGTGATTCACCAAAGGAGCATTTGCTTTGTTATTATTAATTGCCGATCTGTGTTCACAGATCCTGTGGCGTAGCTCTCTCCCTGTCTCTCCTATATAACCTTTTCCACATGGGCACAGGATAAGGTATATGATATTTTTACTCCTGCAATTATTTAATGTTTTAATGTCATAATGGATTTGGTCCAATGTTATATGTTTTGTGACCAGGTAGAGGCTACAGATTCTACAATTATCACATTTGTGGTTTCCAATCGCCTTATCTCCTGAGAGTGTTAGCTGTTTCTAAATCCTGTCCTCTCTATATGTATGCACTAAGGTGTTTCGTAGATTTTTGTTTTTTCTTCATGCGAACATGGGTTTGGGTGTGGCTTTTTTCATTCCAGTGATTCACCAAAGGAGCATTTGCTTTGTTATTATTAATTGCCGATCTGTGTTCACAGATCCTGTGGTGTAGCTCTCTCCCTGTCTCTCCTATATAACCTTTTCCACATGGGCACAAGATAAGGTACTGAATCGTTTTGGTCCTCCAATCTTTTTTTTTGTTTGTTTCTAAAACCTTTATTGCTTTCTTGTACATTACAGCATTGAAGAATACTTCAACAATCGGATACATCTGGTAGGTAATCACATAGCGGAATCTTAACCCAATAAGGTTTCTAGATAGACAAACAACCCCCCTCACTCCCGCCCAACCCCTAGAACAAATACCTTTCCCGTTTTATAATTGGCAGTATAACAATGTACTGTAGGGTATAGCATCACATGTTTCCAGGAATCAGCATCTATAATGTCCTTTGTTTGGAAAGTCTGTACCCACTCCTAAGTGTATAGGATTACCATCACAAACACATGTTGATAGCTAGCTCTAGGCACCCCCAGCCACAGACTATGCGGTGCTTTGCAAGAAACAAGCCCATTGCAAGATATTTTTTGTGCACCGTACTGATATCTTGGGTAACGCCGAGGAGAGCCACCAGTGGGGTCACCCTTATCCGCACTCCTATCATATTCGACATGCCTCCAAAAACCTGTGCCCAGTATTCCTTCACCTGCGGGAATTGCCAAATGAAGGAAGTCTGCTCCTTCCCTCCCGCACCTTTCACATCTGTCATCCTCCCTCAGATTGAACTCATGTAAATTAACAGGGGTATGGTACAATCTATGTAAAAATTTGAAATGGATGAGTCGTAGTCTACTGCTAGCTGTGACTGCCTCCGTCTGCGTGCAACTGAATTCCCATTGCTCATACTTAAGTGGTGTCTCTAGATCTGTATCCCACTCGTTCCGAGCAAGGGGACCTTGGGAAGGTGGTGCGTCCTGTAGGTGTTTATACAACAGTGACGTGACGTGCCTAGGAGCGTTGGTTTGCAATAATGCGTGTAAAGGTGGTAGTTTAATCGGCGCTGCGGGAAATGTCTGGTCACAGCTTTAACGCTTTACCTAAGTCTTATATACATGAACAGATCCATAGTGTAAGGTGTGTGTGTACCAAAAAAATGCTCCCTGGAGCGAAACTGTCCCCCCCACATGTAGGTCCCCCCAAGTGCTATAGTGTAGGTAATCAAGCAACCTACTACATATCCCTTCCTATGTGATCTGGAGCAGAGGGTGGCATAATAACAGCATCCTGGGAGAGTACATCATGGAGGCCTCTAATCTTGTAGCAGTTCATCACCAAGCATTAATAGTGCAGTCTACCGTGGACTGGTTGCGCTCTCGTTCCTTTACTGCAGTGAACAGGTAACCCACAGGCATTGTCGAAGCCATGTATCTGTCCTCCACTGCCAGGAGCGGCATAAATGGAGGTGGGTGAAACCAATAGACAGCGAAGTGCGCCTGGGCACAGTGGTAGTAGTTTTAAAAATTAGGGACTTCGTACCCTCCCATGTGATATGGCAGCATCAGTGTTGCAAGATTGAGCCGTGCCTGTTTCCCTCCCCATATTAGGTGCCTCAGCTTCATATTGAGCGTGTTAAAAAAAATCTCCCAGGATGATACGGTATGTTAATAAACAGGCATAAGAATTTTGGTATGATTACCATCTTAATAAGGGATATCCTCCCTGCGATCGAGAGCGGTAGGAGCACCCATTTGGATATACTGTCTGTCACCTTATCAATTGCAGCCCCATAGTTTGTAAGCATTAGCGGGTCTTTATCTCTAGTTATGGTTATACCGAGATATTTTAATTTGTCACTCTTCCATAGCAGGGGGTAGTCCAGTTGGTGCGGTATGGTCTTGTCCATTAGGGGAAATATAGCAGACTTAGCCCAATTAATTTGTATTCCTGAAATTGCTCCAAATTCTGTTATTTCCCGCAGCACCGGGTTTAGGTTTTCTTGGGGCTTTTTTATATATAAAGTCATATCATCTGGATATAGTGATATAATCAGGTGCCGAGACGGGTAAGCCAGATCTCTCTCTTGATGGTGCTGCCTTATTTTTGCGGTTAGGGGTTCAATCGCCAAAGCAAATAAAATTGGGGATAGCAGGCATCCTTGTCTTTTGCCCCTGGAAATATCTAAGTTGGTGGATCTGGCTCCGTTCAGTACCACTGTGGCTACTGGCTGCTTATACAGCAGTTGCATCCAGTTTAAGAAAGCAAGGGGCGTTCCCATATACCCCAGGGTTCCTATCAGGTAGTCCCACTCAACCAACTCAAACGCTTTAGTGGCGTCGAGAAATACTGCTACCACCGAACCATTGAGGTCTATATCCTGCTTTATTGCTAAGAGTGTTCTGAGATTGTGTGATGTCGCACGATTTGGGATAAACCCCGCTTTATCCGGCAGCACCAGTCAGGAGACTGGGACGAGTAGCTAAAACATTAGCAAGGATCTTAGGGTCGTAATTCAGCAATGAGAGGGGACGGTAAGAATCACAGTAAAGCAGGGATTGGTCCGGTTTTAATAAAGAAACTAACTGGGCTTCACGCATAATTTTCGGTAGGCAGTCTATCTCCCCCACTGCATAGAAGACCTCTTTCAGGGGGCCAATTGTGTCACATAAGTCTTATAAAATTCTATTGGCAATCTGTCCAATCCTGGCACTCGCATTATTGCGTCAATAATTTCATCTACTTCTAGGTCTAAGCTCAAAAATGTACGCTGAGTATCTCCCAGCCATGCTAGGGCTGTGTCCTCACAGTACTGCGGCAGGTCAAGCAGGGGCCCCCTTTGGGAGGTTTACAATGTGCTATATTAGTCCACAAATGTTTTCAATTGCTCCGGAAGGTTCCTGTGTATCGTGCCCTGCGAGTCCTGGATTTCTGCTATATAATTAGAAAACTTGGGAGGGCGCACCGCATTTGCCAGGACCTTCCCCGGACGATCCCCTTCACCATACACTCTTGTCCTGAGATGTTTTCCTCGAAATATACATTCTCTATTCGCAGCATCTTCATATTCTGTCATTACATCCCTCTGTTGAGCTCTGGTTTTGCTTTCGTCTTTGCCCAAGGTAAGATCCCTCTTGAGAGCTTTGATGTCCCCTTCTAATCTGTGTAGCTCTCTTCATATATCTTTAAATATAGCCCCACCCTTAGAACTGCACCATCCCCTGGTGGTGACGGTAAATGCCTCCCATACAGTTGTCAGACTAGACACTGACATTATATTTCTCGCAAAGAAGTCCTGTATTTCCTGTTCAATTTCAGTTCTGAAACTGAGTCGTGGAGGAGTAGGGGATTAAGGCGCCGGTTAACATAGGGGGCCCGAGCTACCTGGGCCTGCATAGCCACTAAAACAGGGGAGTGATCGTAATACGTGCAGGCTAGATGAGTCACTTTTTCTAGCCAGTGTGCGATTCCCACGGATACAAACAAGTAGTCCAACCCAGACCATGTTGAGTGTACTGCAGAGTAATGCGTGCCTTCCCTCTGCATAGGGTGTTTATATCTCCATGTGTCCAGCAAGTAATTAGTGTCAATCAGTTCCTTTAGTGATTTTTGCTCATTTGTGTAATGTGCAGGGGAAATCCTAGATCTATCCATCTGTGGGCATACCACCGTATTAAAGTCCCTACCCCAGATAATGTAAGTAGTGCCTATCGCTTGGATCTTACTCCACATCAGTAATAGGGCATGGGTATCATCGGTGTTAGGGCCATAATAGGAGACCGTTTCCGATCCGCCCAACACAAAAAGCTCTCCGCGTCTGATGAGATTGGCTACCCCCCTAGAATATCCGGAATACAATTTGAAGCAGCGTTGTGATGCCCATTTCGCGGCAAACTGAGGTGTAGTTTCTGGGTTAAGTGTGTTTCTTGCAAGAGAGCTATCTTAATTTGATGCCTATCTAAGTACCCCAATACCTGCCTTTTCTTCTTAGGGTTGTTCAAACCACGGACGTTCCAAGATAATATATTGAGTGTATCTCTATCATGTGTGGCGTCGTCTATTTCCCCATCTCGCATGAATTAGACTTAAACACGTGTTACTTCCATTTGCATGTTGAATGAAGTACAATCCAATCAGACCAGGGCATCCTCCCCCCATCCACTCCGACATCCCCAACTTGTCGGGCATTTATACCCTCCCCAACTTTTAAAAACTGAGTTCAACAGTTGCAAATTCCCAGTACAGGAAAATTGGGGGATCGCCCTCGTGGGAAAGTCACATGGGGCTCACGACTTGCCCACTCCCCTCCTCTATTTCACCCTCACGCCGCTCTGCTTTTGGAAAGTGGGCAGCTACTGCGGGATGGAGGCGAGTGCCCGGGCAGAACAAAATACAAAGCAATGTCACAGGTAATACTTCACCATTCGGGAACTATTCAGAAAATTTAACCCAGCAAATGTAGTCTTATTCACACTGGTAGGGGCCACCGACTTCAATCTGGATTCGACAGTGGCGATTGGGATCTGGAGCGTTGTCGTTTCTCCGCTTCCTTGGATGATGCTCGACGGCACAGCCTGAGATAGTCCTCTGCCTGTGTGGATTATGGAAAAAGTGTGGCTTCCCGCGGTGTGTTATTCTTAGTTTTGCCGGGTGCATCATGGCATATGGGATCCCCTGAGCCTGTAGTGTTTTCTTTACCACTGCAAATTTGTGTCTCTGTCCCGGTAGTTCAAGAAGCGCACTATCACTGGGCGTGGGGTGCTCCTGGGGGCGGGCTTGCGGCTAGGCATCTGTGTGCTCTTTCCATTATCAGGTGCGTTGAAAAGGATTCTCTCCCGAACAGTTCAACAACGAGCTTTTCAATAAAGTCTTCCATGCGGCCCATATTGGTCTAATCAGCCAGGCAAAGAATGCGGACGTTATTCCTTCTGGAACGAGTTTCCAAGTCCTCATTCTTATCCGCTATTAGCTTAAAAATCTTGTCCATGTGTAAAACTCACTCTTGATTCCCCACGGCCTCATCCTCCAGTTCCAAAATTCTTGATTCCGTCTCTTTGATGCGTTGATCATGCTGTTCTAGTTTGTGGACCACAGAGTCCAACCGAGCCGTCACAGTATCCATTTTTGCATCTATGGACGATAGGCTTTATTTCATGCCAAGTAATAGTGCCTTCCAATCTTCTTTCTGGTGTTCCGCTGTATCTGAGTCTGTCTGCTCCAATGAGCCAAATTTAGCATTTTGCAGGACTCAAATGGTATTTTCATCTGCTTTGTGTTGGTCTGCCCCAGGCTTCCTGGCAGTTGAGTGATAGATTTTTCCAGGTGCAAATTATAGCCACTCTCCACCTTCCGCTCTTCGCCATGTATTTCATCGTCTCCTGTGTGTGCTGTGCTCTTTCTTCGATTCCCTAAACTGGCAAGCCAGGGCACTCCAGCGACCTCCTCAGTATTAATACACACGAATCTCAACCCTGGGAGTCAAATACTTGTGATTGATGGTAGTATCCCACTGATATCTTGCTGTGGCAGGACCGGGTCCCACGTGTGTCTCAAGCCATGCCACACTGCAGCGGTGTCGTCCGGCCCCCCACTCGTGGCAGAAGCTACAAGTTACTAGGCGCTGTTATTGTGGGATGCAGTGATCTGCGATATCACACAATATGCTGCTGCAAGTTGCTCCCTGTGCCCCATCTGTTCACCAGTTCACTGTCAGCACCACCATTATCTCCCTACAACCATCAGGGCTCGCTCTTTGTCTATTGTCATTCAGCGGTCAGTTCAGGCATGTGCAGCACCTTACTTCTCCCTTTGTGTCATGAAATGGCCGTCTGCAGTACCAGCCACGTGCTCTCTCAAACAAAGCCGCTAACCTGGCAGAGCATGCCAGAGTCAAACCCAGCTGCCAAGTTTACCCCTCTCAGCTTTAGGAATGTATCACATAGGGCCAAAAGTAATATTGAAGAGGCAGCTGGCCATGTCCCCGGCAGGTCCACTGTGCGTCTCCAGCCATGGCTGCCTACTAAAATGGCGGCCGCTTCTCCCGGTCCCGTTTAGCACAATGCTGTGCCTTTGGCTACACCCACAAGGCACCCGATGTTGCGTGCTAGCACAAAATGTTTAAAAACTGTTCTCCCCCTAATTCGAGGAGCCAATTCACAGCCCGCTCTCCCACCAGCATGTCTCTTGTGACGGGACTCACGCTATTCCACCTAGCATACCTTGGATTCTCCTGCCCGGTGCTTTTTCGTTTCAACCAACCGACGTTCTCTGCAGCATCGGAGCAGTGGTCCTGTCACTCCGGTTCCCCTCTCCCCTCATGTGCAAGGGGTCGTACGTTGTTTTGAGTGTCGCAGCCGCAGCGGTTCAGCAGCCATGGCTCGTGCAGGGCGTTACACAGGGCGGTGACGTCAGGCAGAGGAGGGGCATGGTGGGGGGTTGCAAAATGCAGGATATGGACAATGTCAGGTAAGTACCGAAAAAAAAATGAATTTCGTTACCCATGCTGCATCGTCGAATGTGATGCAGCGCGCGCAACCTAGCGCCCCCCCCCGGACCTTCAATCTGTAGGTTAGTTCCTATATTCCCAATAGGCTCTGCGCTTTGGAATAGTGTATTCTGTAGTTTAGACGTAGGACTGGAGTCGACTAGGTCTCTACCGAATATACTAGACTTAATTGTGTGTGTGCCAGCTAGCTCAGAGGTCACTAGAAACTTTCTCGAATGAACAAGAAGGAATTAGTTTCTGACAACCACTTAAAACATGACAACTTTGTTCCCCAAGAATAAGAAATATATCTCTAGAGTCGCGGAACCAATAGATAGTTATTTCACTCAGTCAATCATGCATGTTTCGTTTCACCAGCGGTGCAGAGAAATAGAGAGACGGGCGTTTTCAATGAAAAGGGTATTTATTGAACAGTCTTCTTTCTCAAGCATAAGAAATGAACTGCTGCAATCGTAATACTGGCTGTAAAGTACAGAGCATATAATACGAAGAGTATTGTAAAATAGTACTGTAAAAGCATGATATGGTTTCTAAGCCATAAGATACCTAAAATGCATAAAATACATACAGTGATAAATAATGTCTAAAAGTATTCGACTGGTGCTTCTAAAATACGCCTACCTAACCTAACCTAGGTCTAGTACAAGGGAAGTAGTAAGTGAGGTGTAGTCTAGTTTTAGTATTAGTTGCCAAAAATCTATTCCAAGAATTCTCTTAGGGTCTAATCAGCTCCGTACCTTGGTTTAGAATGTAGGAGGTCTTGTATCCCTCTCTCAGGACTCGATTTCCCAGCAACCCGCAAGGGTAGCCTGGAAACACTGGAGCTGGATTTCTCTGCAGGAGAAAGTACAGTGTCTCTCAGTGCATCAGCTGGAGGGTCAGCTTCCTTTGGCACTTGCTGCAGCAGGGCGCGTCGGGCAAGTAGAAAGTCGAACTGCATATTTATACCTTGAAGGTGCCGAGTTTGACGTAAGATTTGACATAATAACGTCATCAGAGACTTAATTCTCTGAAAACTCCATGATTTCTTGGATAACTTAATATTCATGCAGGGGGAAGTCCCTGACTGCTGAAGGCGTGTTTGTCCAAGAAATCATTGTAGATTTTCGGAACTGGTGGAAGTAGCCAAGCCGTATTAGGACTACTTGAGCTATGTCTTAAAATGGTTATGATTTCTATGCCTATATAAGGATACAATATTTTATACCTATATAAGGGCATGAATCGGGAATATTACACTAGGGTCCTAAAATGATATACAATAAATCTATGGTTGGATTATGCTGGCACAGCTAAGGCATCCCCAAAATGACTTCATACTGCGGTGCATCTATGATGTTTAATGACAGTTCATCCCTATATCTTCCATTCGCAACAGCTAAAGTCAACAAGACAACCTCCGTTTGTTCAACAATTAGACCTGATTTCAGTGGTTTGCCGTCCACGGCCAATACTTCCCCAGGTGTCTTCCGAGGTACTCGATGCAAAGCGAGACTTGTTACCTACCTGCTATTTATGAAATTCCCGGTTGCCCATGAGTCTACCATAACTAAGACCTGATGGAACTGTTGCTTACAGTCAAGAATCATGGGGAGCAGGATATGCGACTCAGTGTCTTGCAAGGCAGTAGTAGCCAACAAGGGGAGTTTCCAACCTTTTCCTTCCTCACCCTCTCCTCCTGAATCCCCTGTTGCATTCAATATAGGACTCGAGGTAGACAACGCCACTTTCTTATTCCGCAACCATGCACCGGAGGTTTTGGGTTTAGAGGAACAATCTCTTACATAATGCCCCGTTTTCCCACAATACATGCATAATCCCTGCACTCTTCGACTCTCCCTTTCTTCTCTCGTTAATGGGGTTCTAAGAGCTCCGATTTCTATAGGCTCAGTTCCTAACTCAGGGTTCACCACTGTTCTACGAGGAGTCTTGTCAGTCCTAAAATATCCTCTATCCCACCTTTTTCTCTCACCCCCTCTCTCAGACATCTGAACATCTTCTCGCAATGTTAGATTTATCATTTCTGTACATGTAGTGGGTTGAGGATCTATCTGTGCCATGACATCTTTCATCTCTACCCTCAAGCCCTAATAAAATAGAGACATCCTTTTCTCATCTGGCCCCGCTATTTCCGCCACTAACCGATTGAAGGCAGTAGGATAAGTTACCAAATCATTCCTCCCTTGTTTTAGGTCTAATAGTTCCCTGTCAGCACTGAACGTAGTGGTCCTTCAATCAAACACCCTCTCAAATTCGGCCCTGAACACCAGCTAGTCTGATAACACCGGGTTGTTATTACTAACTAAAGAAACTGCCCAATTGGCAGTGGGCCCTACCAAATACAAAATTGCAAAAGCCACCCTAGAGTGATTATTTGGGAAGTAGGCTGGTTTGAATGAGAAATGCAGCATAATCTGTGTCAGGAACACCTGAATCTTCAACGGGTCTCCAGTATATCTCTCAGGACTGGCAAGTGGGGTGGGGGGTGGCACAGAAACCTGTATCTGCGAGGCAGTAGGGGAAGGATCAAAAGGATTTCTGGACATTTTGTCTAGTTTCTCTCTTAATGTGGCTGTTTTCCCCTTGGAAGACACCAATTCCTGTTCGACAAGTATTAACGCCTGGAGGATATCATCCATGGATGCCATGACCTGAGACACCTGGATCGGGTGGAGCAGTATACTTGGGTGCGTAATTCTGTCAGATTATGCTCCGCGTAATCCAGTTGCAGCAATTTGGGTCCAACTCTTGATATCACCAACACCCTAAATATGACCACAGAGTGTTTTTAGAGAGCAGGCGAGGGAAGGGAAAGGGAGGGTACAGCAGGGGAAAAAGGAACCTGTAACAACAAAGAGCAAAGATATAAACAGTGTGAGTAAACAGGCTACTCTCATAAGGTCTAACTAGGCTCTTCCCATACTTTGCATAATAGTCAGCCTTCCCTCTGATCCGTAAAACCACTGGAACATCACTCTGGCTATGCACCGTACCTGAAACAGAGAACTCTCAAACGTTAGTGCACCTTAGTACAGCTGCAGGTCATCAGAGCATTTATCCACCAGGCATACATACCCACACATACCATTGTCTTCATAGGCCGCACAGAGAGGTATTATGTATGTCCCAGTGGAATAGAAAATAACCACACACTATGCTGTTCTTAATAGTTACAGATTTTCTTGGGCATTTCTCTGCCCAGTCTCCGTGTACCAACAAATCCAAAGTCAAATAGAAATAATATGGCTCCTGAATAATCCCTCAGAAACAGTAAAGTGTGGTTGAACACTACTGCGTTCCGCTCTGTAATCAATGCCAAGACTCCTGATACTATATAGAACAGATTCTGCAAACAGTTAGACAGGTGAAATCAGGAGCTCCCTTTGATCCTTGCCCCCCAAAAGTATTCCACTATGCTGCAGAGGAGATTAGCGAACTACTCTATTCTCTTTTTAAAGAGATTTTTCATTCTGCCATCTTCCCCGAGACATGGAAAAGGGCATCTATCCTTCCTTGTTAAAGAAACCTGGTCTGGATCCTGGTGTTCTTAGTAATTATCGACCTATAGCCAAGATCCCGTTCCCAGCAAAAGTGCTGGAGAAGATTACGAATCACCAGCTCACGTCCTTTGTTGCCTTACAGAACTCGCTGGATCCCACACAATATGGCTTCCGGGAGGGGCATGGCACGGAGACAGCTTTGGTCATGGCAGTGGAGAAACTTCAATCATCGTTGGACTCAGGTGCGAAGGCCGCTCTGATTCTTTTAGACCTCTCGGCGGCCTTCGACACCGTGAGCCATGACATTCTCATCTTGAGGCTAGGTGGGTTGGGAGTCTCAGGTTTGACATTCAGCTTGCTTAGATCTTATTTTAATAATAGACGCCAGTTTGTTCAGCTGGACGATAACTGCTCTAAGCAATTCAAACTCCCGTGTGGGGTTCCGCAGGGCTCATCTTTGAGCCCTACATTATTTAATCTATATGTTACCCCCTTAGCAGATGTCATCAGGCAGTTTGGATTCTCGTTAGTATCTTGTGCTGACGATATCTATTTTTCTATCTAGTTTCTATCACTGGCAACCCAGATGAGACAGCTGCTCGTTTCAATCAATGTATGACATCTGTAGACCAGTGGATGAATGCAAACTGCTTAAGGCTGAATGGAGGTAAAATGGAGGTGCTTCTCATGGGCTCAGACCCCTCCATATGGTCCGAGAAATGGTGGCCTCAGTCGATGGGAGCTCCTCCTATCCCAGTAAAAAAGGCTAAAAATGTGGGAGTTATTTTTGATGACGGTCTTACTTTTCGCTCTCAAGTTAACAAGGTTGCTTCTGAGATACATCTAACTATAAAACTGATTCAGATGGTGAAACCTTATATCCCGCCATCCACTGTTAAGACATTGGTAACAGCTTTGGCCTTAGCTAGATTGGACTATGCAATGCCCTGTAATTGGGTCTTCAAAAACAACATCTAGCCAAACTCCAACAGGTTCAAAATTCTGCGGCCAGGATGCTGCTGAACGTCCCTAAGTTTCAGTCAGTGTCCCAGGGCCTTAAACATCTTCACTGGTTGCCGGTGAAAAAAAGAGCTGAATTTAAGGCCCTGTGTCTGACCTTCAAAGCACTACAGGGGATAGGACCTGAATATTTGAAACAACATCTTCTATGGTATCTCCCAAACAGAACACTTCGTTCTGCCACGAACAAACTTCTTCAGGTATCAAAAATCAGAAGGGTACGCTGGGGAGGAAGTAGTATCTTTTTTCACACTGTCAAACTTTGGAATAGATTACCGTTATCAATAAAGAACAGCACAACTCTCCTCTCTTTCAGTAAGGCAATAAAAACTTGGCTTTTCTTGCACTGAATTCTCTCTCGGTAGTTCTCTCCGCTGTAGCGCCTAGACGCCTTTGGGCATTCGAGCGCGATATAAATCATAAATTCATTCATACATTCATTCATACTATTCCATTCCACTATCGTGACCGATAAGAATCAGCTCCGAACTCCTTTGCGCTGATATTGTCCAATACGGACAAACTACAGACACGGTAATGCGAGGTTCACTTCACCACCACATTCTTCTTTGTGATTACTGGAAGCTCTTCAATCCGCTGAGCTACCGGACAACAATCCTCAGAGGAGTGCGTGTGCACGAAACTCACTCTGTGACACCCCAAAGCTTGTACTCACGTTTCCATAGATTTCTCAATTATTCCCATGCAGGACCACGGAGCAGATCCCAGGAATACAGGGCGGCTTTCTTCCGCGACAGGACTCTCTCCCCCAGCTGAGAGAGACGTCAAAGGTGAGTGAATTACACACACCATCTAGTGTGCTACAATGCCTAAATACCCCCTCCCAGTTACCGGGCATCATGGGAGTTGTAGTTCGGGGATCGGTAATGTAGGCGCTGTTACGATCGATTCCTGAGAAGAACGTAGAAATCTTCACCACAATTTGTTCCAGTGTTCCCTGAAGATGATACCTCCTCCTCAAACTCTGCCTGCAACCTTGCCCCGCTGAACTTGTTTAACGATTTTTGTTGAAATTTGCTTCAAATCCAAAGGTAAGCGCCGACCTGGCTCAATCGGCTTCTCCTGTTGGACCCACGCTTAATCACAGTCAGACATATTTTTGAACCTAGATCCGATCTTGCACAATTTGAAGTCTACAATTGGTGCTTTAATGTTTTAGGCACTAGTTTTTACCTTAAACATAAAAAAATTCATAATTCCGGCTGACTGGTTGAATTTTCTTTTTAACCTTCTTTTTATTAAACAAGTGTCAGCATCATTATACATTTCAGCACAAACAATAGGTAAAAATGCAAATGTTTCACCATCCAGCACTAACATTCACAGATAGCTATTTGGGCACAGTCAAAATTATATGTGGATACTCCTGTTCTGTTACCCCCCACCTACCACTCCCCCCCTTCCTAGTATCAGGTGCCCCCCAATTCCCCCTGTACTTTCCCCACCCTTGCCAAACTTTCTCCCATTTTTTGGTGCAGCTTCTACTCTCGTAAATTATCTTTTCCGCAGCACAGCACCAGTCTAAGTCTCTCTTCCATTGTGCCACCTTCGGCCGTTGAACAACCACCCATGCCCTATTTCTCTTGGCTACCATTGCAGCCACAGTTAGCCAAATTCTTTGATATTTGGGCCACACCTGTTCCCCAGAGATGCATAGTACATGTCACCTGGCATCCATAGGGATCTCCTGTGCAATTAATTCTGACATAATCCGAGTCACCCTCCCCCAATATCGCTGTATAACTGGGCATTCCCACAACATGTGGAAGAAGGTACCCCTCTGAGTACATCCCCTCTGAAATTCTTGTTGGTATACGTCCCTAGTTGAACATTAGTGTTCTGGTGTAGTATGACAGGATCCTCAGTTGGACCAGTCTAAATCTTGCCCGGATTGCCACCTCTTTAGGACCACCCTGGTCCAATCATCATACTCCAGCTAGCCCACATCAGACTCCCATGCCTCCTGCAGGAAATTGTTAATTATCTTCTTGTATGTGCATGACAGTGCCTTCCCCGGAATTGGGTCCATTACTAATCTGTCCTCTAACGGTCTATATTCAGGGATCTGATCCCCTTTTTTGAAGTGCCTGCCCAGCGCATGTTTCAATTGCAGATATCTATACTGTTCTGTGTGAACTAATTGATATTCTTTCTGTAATTCTGAGAATGATAGCATTGCCTGCTTCTTCCACACATTTCCAAGGTGTATAATATCTATTAATTTCTACTTAGAGAAGCCCTGCAGCCCACCAACCCCTCCAAGCATTGCATTGTTCCATAGAGGGGTCTGTTCCGTAAGGCGGCTGGCCCCACCAAAGATTCGATTGGCCCTCGACCACACTTCCAACACTATCTGAGTGTGTGCTGGCATGCTTCCACACCATCCCTGCCTGTATAGTGCCCCTAAATTACCAGCAGTCCCCATCACCCAGTTATCTACCCTATATGCCGGGTCATTCCTATCCTCGAATACCCAAGCATTAATGACCATTAGGTAAGAGTCCCAGTAGTAATTTTGTAAATCCGGAATGGCTAGTCCACCCTTGTATACTTCCCTTTGCAGCTAAGCTAGTGTGATGTGTGCTCCCTTCCCATCCCACAGCTGCGTTCTCAATTAGTTATATACCTCCTTAAGAACTAGTCCGGAATTTTACAGGGGGTGTTTTGTAGGACGTAGAGCATTCGCGGCAGGGACATCATTTTGAAGAGCACTGCTCTCCCCATTAGGGATATTGGTAGCGCCCTCCAGTGTACTACGGCTCTCCTCAAATGCTCCAGCTGTGGCTGTAGACTCCCCGCCAGAAATGCTGAATCTTTTTTTTGCTATGTGTATACTTAAAAATGTCTTTAATCTGCAATTTGGAGTCCGCGCCCAGTAGCGGTGGTGGCCCATTCGATAACATGTAGAGGAGAGACTTATCCCAATTGAACTGACATCCAGAGTACCCCTTAAAGAGTTGAAAGATCTGAAGTAGTTGGTTGATTGTGAACCATGGTCTTGTTGTATACAGGAGGACATCATCAGCATATAACGATATCCTCTCTTCCCACTGGTCACCCCCGGTAATGCCGATATCACCGGGTCCCCCCTCACCCATACTGCAAATGGTTTGAGCACCGGTGCAAATAAAATCGGCGATAGAGGGCACCCCTGTCTCATACCCTTCTGGAGAGCAAAAGAGCAGGACACTGAACCATTAACTTGCACTCTGGCCAGGGACTGTGTATACAGAAACTCAATCCATTAACAGAATTGAGGGCCAACACAAAACCTCTTAAGGACTTCAAATAGATAGTGCCACTCTATACTATCAAATGCCATGCAAGCGTCCAGAGACAGTAACGCTGCCTCCACCCCCGGGATAGTCTTTACCAGGTGCATCACCCCATAGAGTCGACGAAAATTGAGCTTGGTGCTTAGGTGAGTTATATAACCAGATTGGTCTGGGTCTATCATTGTTGTAATTGGCACCAATAATCTGTTTACCAGGACCTTACCCAATATTTTAACCTCTAAGTTTAGTAAGGATATCGGCCAGTACGAACTACACTGTTCCTCTGGCTTACCTGTCTTGGGAATGACCACACTAGTTGCTGTCCTCTGGTCAAGCGGCAAGCAGTATTGGCCGTGCACTTAAAAAGTTCTGCCGGCAAACCATTCTGTACCGGTACCTTCCCTGCATGCAAGTCCTGTATGGCACCTACGATTTCTTCCATAGTTATGTCCCGCTCTATATTGTCTCTGACTTCCTCTGACAGCACTGGCAGTCACATTTCCTCAAGCAGCTCTCAGCAGTCCTAACAGGATGCGTCCCATATATCTCCTCTTAGTAATCGGCAAATACTTTCCCCAGATCCACTTTTGTCTCATATTTCCGCCACCCAACTCCTTTCCCTGTTCTGCTTTTCTAGCCAGGTGATCATTTTATTAGCTTTATCGCCCAAGTCAAATACTCTTTTTTGCTTTGCCAATGCTGCCGATCTTGCCACGTTATTTGCCAGTTCTTGTAAATCATTCCTCGGTAGATCTAGCTGTTGGCCAGGTTTTATCCTGTCTCCCACCTCCCAGAAAGGCTGCTTCCATCTCCATTATTATCATTTCCAGTTTGTCTCATCACAGTTTATTTCCTTTGTTTTCTCCACCTATACAGGCTTGGACATACCCTCTCATAACCGGTTTAAACGCTTCCCAGAGAGTACAGGCCTCCTCCATCAACCCCTAATTTTCCTGGAAATAAAGTTGAGCCCATTCCCGGACCCTTTGAGCATTGTCTTTGTTCTTCAAGAACCACACATTCAGTCTGGGTGGCATAGTTTATTGACGGACTAGACCTCTCACCATTACCTTTACCAGAGAATGGTCTGAGATACCCCGTGGACCTATACGTGTGTTTGAAAACCGCCCCTCCCCTGCTCTATGTGTCAAGATATGATCTTGCCGTGAGTAGCTGCCGTGGGCCGCAGAATAGAATGTATATTGACGGGTATCTGAATTATGCGACCGCCAAAGGTCTATCAGACCCATCGTCTCAGTGAATGCGCGAACTGGCTCCAGTCATCTCCCCCTTGTTGACACAGAGTCTCTGTCCAGCCCTGGGTCCATACTGGAGTTCATGTCACACCCTAGCACCACCAGGCCCAGTGGAAGATCAACCAGCAAAGCTCCTAACGCTGTAAATGCCTCTGCGTGCGCCACTGGTGGAATGTAGCAGGAGACCAAGTTAATTTCCTGCCCCTCCCAGTTCCCCGCAAGGGCCACAAATCTACCTAGGGGATCATGCCAATTCTTGCAAATCACCATGGGGGAGCTCATCTTGACAAAAAAACCCACACCCTGGGAGCCAGATGTATAACCAGCATGAGCCATCAATTTATAGCCATACTTGTCTAGTGCTCGGTATCTGTGACCTTTAAGATGTGTCTCCTGAAGCAGCACAATACTCCTGGAATGTCAGTGTAGATATTGTAGCACTATACCCCGCTATATGCCTCCCCAGCCCATATACATTCCAGGATAACATTTGTAGACTGGTGTTCCCATGCTGTCCCACCTGCTGCCCTCCTGGTGGTATCTGTTTAGTTCCCCCCCTGTTACCCCCTCTGGAGATGTAATTGCCATATTTAGAGCCCGAACCTATTTCTATCCTGCTGTGTCGACCCATTGCCTGGAGGCTGTGAAGAAACCCCTGACACTAAAACTATAAAAACTTACAAATCGTAACATTCCCTGTGTTGTACCCACCCCCCTCCCTGCTGCCCTGCTAGTGGGTAAAACAGCTCCCACCTCCCCAACTCACAGAGTGCCTGTCGCTCTTAACAAATAATCAAATATGGGGTTGGTCGATGCCGAACTCCTATGGCCCCTACCCAGGGTCTACACCCTCCCTCCCCATAGCACTATGATGATTCATACCAATGGCAAGCATTGCGAACTTTCGAGGAAACCGGGGGCTCCCCCTTCAGTGAGTCCATATTCATTTTTACTCTTCCCACCCCCACCCAAAGTCTACATCATACAAACTTCTCTCCACAGTGCCTAATCTGGTGTGGCACTGTAATCCCGCTTTCCAGACACTCCATCCGTCCCTATTCAGGCAGTCCTATCAGTTTGATTCTTCTCCTGCCATCCTACGTCTCTCTCTCCATTTTGCTCGTTGAGAGATTTTGCCTGCTTTACGCCAGCCCTCCAGCCACTCTACTCCCTCCTCCGGGGTGCCAAAGAGCCACGTTTTCCCATCGGCCCATACTCTCAGTTTGGCTGGGTACATCATAGAGTACTTGAGTCTTTGGCTCTTTCCTTTTTTACCAGTTCAAAGGCGCACCTTTGTCTTTGCACGTTTAACGTAAAGTCCGGGAAGAATCTGATCACAGCATTGTCATGCATCAGGTCCCTATGTTGCAGTGCTGCTTTCAAAATGGCGTCTCTATCACGGAAATTGAGAATCCTGGCAATGATCGTCTGCGGTAGAGCTCCTGGTTTGAGCTTAGGGATGGCCGGCCTATGTGCCCACTCAATAGCGAGTGGATGGAAAGGCGCTTCGATTTGAGATGGTCAAGGATCAAATCCTCCAAGAAGAGGTCAACGCTTGGTCCTTCCATCCCTTCCCGCACCCCCACGACCCTTATGTTGTTTCTTTGTGCCCACCCTTCCTCAAGCTTCGCTGCCATGAGTTCTTGCTGCTTCGTGAGAGCCTGGATTTTCATGCTAGTTTGCAGGTGCGCCACCGGATGTTCGGTGGTGTTGACTTTGTCTGATAGTTTCCTAAAATCTGCCCTCAGGAGGTTGACATTCACTGTGACTGCACCAATTTTAGGGTCGATCATACCCTTAAGATCCATGATGGCTGCCATGATCCCACTCAGTGAGGGTTCTGCCTATTCTTTCTGCTGTGT
This sequence comes from Lissotriton helveticus, assembly GCF_964261635.1. Classification (NCBI taxonomy): domain Eukaryota; kingdom Metazoa; phylum Chordata; class Amphibia; order Caudata; family Salamandridae; genus Lissotriton; species Lissotriton helveticus. Next base: position 1,168,881,220 of record NC_136057.1, read on the forward strand.
GAGCTAAGTCCCCGTCTGGACTGGCATCGCATTTTGTTCACCAATGCCCCTGCTTGTCCTTTGTGCTTCATTCGGGCAGACACATTGATGCCACAGCAATCGTGCCAGAGGGGGGCGACCGGGCTTGTTTCACCTCCAGGCCTTGGTCACCAAACCTTATTTGACCCGAGCCAGAAGAGTGCAGGCACTCCCACCTAAATAATCTTGCTGCGTTCCCTCTTGCCCCGGGAGTGCTGCCACTGGTATGTGTCGTACTCTGATTGCAGAGGTCTCGTTAACACACCCTTTGTGGTCGTCTCACTGTGTTTGTTGGACACCTGCCAATAGGGCCAAGCACCCGCTCACAGTTGCTCTTTCCTTGTCGCACTGGTCTCCAAGTTGCACCGGTAGTTCCCGGCCTATGGCCATTGACCCGCTCTTAGATGGTGCTGGGTGCCTGTCCCACTCTCCCAGGAAACTGCACTCATCTTCTAGCGATCTCTCAGGCCCACTGCCTGCTTGGGGGTCATATACATAGCCCTTGGCTCAATGTTGCTTCCTATCTTCAAGGACTCTTGGTTGACCCCATCGCCTCAGGCATCGCCCAAATGTCTAGTGTCTGAGTGTATGCCCCCTGCTCACAAGCTATTCACTTTCCCATTCCTATGGCACCTGCTTAGCCCATCGTTTACCAAGAGTCTGTCCCTTTGCAGGGACACCTGGTTCACTGGGTTCCACCTTGGCGGGCCATATCAGTCAGTTGTTTGCCCTCCAGGAGGTTTCTGCCACTCCCCTGCCCCAGGCCCGCTATCTGTATCCAGCCTATGTCGAACCAAGGCAGGGGTGCAATTGGCCCACAGGAGCAGCCAGGCTCCGCCAAAGTCCTCCCGGTCCCCGCTAGTGTCACACGCCGCCGCGGCACCTCTCCTTGGCAGCCTAGTATCCTTCACCATCTCAGGCCGCCAAACTGCCCCCAACGCGGCCGCCACCAACAGAAAGGCCTGGGGGACGAAGGCGGCACTGCCTGCATTGGCCAGGCTCAGCCGCTCTTCCTGTGTTCCACCGGAGACCCACCGGTGAATCGCAATCGCAAGCAGTTTCTCCTCACCAGGGCCGGCGTTTAATTCTCCATTCCCTGGCCTACGGCACCACAGCACTGCAGAGGTGGTCCTCTCACTCCGCCTCCGGTCTTGCTCAGCAGATCACCTCCAAGGGCCCGTGGGGACTTGCGAGTTTAGCTGCATCACACGGGCCAGCGACCCGTCAGCTGTGCCGAATCTTGAATTCGCCGGTTTTAACTTATGTTCTCGGTGATCCTCGCACCAGTGCTATTGCACTGGTTGCATCAAAACGGCTGGATGGACAGATATATCAGGTTTTAGGGACCCCTAGGACGGAGCTCTCTCAGAATGCCGCCATTGCCGTTGGCTCCAAAGCCACACCCTACTGATTGATTTTTTGTTGTTTAGATGTGAAATAATGTATTAAAAGGTATTCTATTTTTCTAAATTGTTGTGGGATTTGTCTTGTGTTATGTTTTCACTGTATTACTGTTTGTAAGCTGCACACATACTTGCCTCTATGTTAAGACTGAATGCTTTTGTGCCAAGCTCTCAGAGGGTTAGGCAAAGGTTAATTTAGTGACCTTTGTAGTTCATCCTGACAGGAATTGTGGCTGTTGCTTGTGCAGGGTTAACACCCCACTCAAGCAATAACCCAATTTGTAAAACACAATTTCCAACCTTTACTGATCCTTGTCATGCCAGTGCCTCTGCGCCCACAGGGGCCTGAAAGGGTCTTACAAAGGCAGAGGAAGGCACAGAGTGCAGAGAACAATGGTGGGCCACACAGAATATTAACATGGGTTTCTTCTTTATGGAATCATGGACGCCATAAGTTCCTAGATGAAGATGGAAATTGACCACAAAAATTGTCCAATCCATGATGGCGGTCTCTTGATAAGACACTATGGGAGTTTTCCACTCCTTGAAGTGGTAGAGTTTTTTTCTTTGAGGTCAGTTCCTGTTAGAATTAAATAAAATGGTGAACTTGAAAGAGCAATACAAGTAACAATGCATTAACTTTTAGATTTTTCAGTATGTTCTTCACTTACTTGAAATATATTTTTGTTCCTGATTTGTCATAGTGGACTGTGTATTTCCTTGTTAATCAGACCCCCAGGATATAGCGGCATGATTTAGCAAATTTAGCGGCACAAAAATGGAAATTTAGGGGCACAAATATGGAAATTTAGCGGCAATTTTGCTGCATTTTATTTGGCCATTTTTCCTACAACAAAGGGCTCAATAGCGTGGAGAGTGAGTAGCTGTCAAGCAGGGCATGAAAGGGTAAATAATGATAAGCCCTTAACAGTACAGTTAACATATCTCTCAATGCGCCTCCTGTAGAAAATTCCAGCCTGTAATTGCTAGCGTCTAGGATGCAATTATATTGGGTCGCATTAAATAAGGAGAATTAAATTCATCCGATTTTGTACAACTGTCGGCTGAACCTCTGGGCTGCAGAGCACGGTATTCTTATTACACTCTTTACTTACTATTAACCCTGGGCGCCCGAATCGGCTACGCCCACGGAGTAGGCGTAGTGTTGCCTCCTACGCATTTTGCGTAGACAGCGTAGCCGGCAACACTACGCCCACTCCGTGTGCGTAGCCGAGTCGGCCGCCACTCGCCTCCCTCCCGCCCTCCCCTACATACAATATCTAAGCAACTACCCTTAATGAAACTATTTTAAAGCACTTACCGTGTCCGGGGGCTCGTCCGGGGCTCCCTCTGGGAATTGCGTCCTTTCCTGGATACCAATGCGCATGCGCGGCCGCCCGCGCATGCGCATTGGTATCCAGGACAACGCTATTCCCAGAGGGAGCCCCGGACGAGCCCCCGGACACGGTAAGTGCTTTAAAACAGTTTTATTAAGGTTTGTTGCTTAAATAATGGATGTAGGGGAGAGCGGGAGGGAGGTGCGTAGTGGGGCTACGCGGAGTGCGGGAGTGGGCGTAGCTTCTCGCCCTCTCCGCGTAGCTCCGCGGAGCCCCACTACGCCCAGGGTTACTTACTATTCCTATTCCAGTTTGCGCAACAGTAGGGAAGGTGTTGGAATTCATTTCCAATACCTCAGCGCCCCCTACAGAAAGTCGTTGTGATGACTTGCAATGTAAATGCATCGCATACTAACAACGCAGTCGTTGTAACGACCGTGTTGTGATAGTAATGCGATGTAATGACAGCATTGTAAACGCTGTTTCCCGTCTCTGTTGCTCTCTTGTCTTTGTCTCTCTTTCTCTTTCTCTCTTTTTTCTTTGTCTTTCTCTCTCATTCTCTCTTTAGTTCTTTCTCTCTCTGTCTCTCTCTACCTCCCTCTCGTTTTCTCTCTCTCTCTCTCTCTCTATCTCTCTTTCTCTCTCTCTCTCTCTCTCTGTCTCTCTCTACCTCCCTCTTTCTTTCTCTCTCTCTCTCTCTCTCTTGCCTGCGGAGGTAAATCCATGGAGCTGGAGACAGAGGCTGCAGCCCTGGACCTTGATAAAGCGGCCTCCAGTAACCCCATCCGTCACCCGCCCTTCCTAACACTCTTTCTGCCTCCCAATTCTCCCTCTCTTAGTTGTGTTTTGCCGCTTTTAGCTCCTCTATCTTCCTTCCTGTTTCACTCTTTCCACTGTCCCATTCAGCTTTCTGTTTCTCATGCCCCCTCCTTTCAGTGTCACACACACACACACACACACATCTTTCTCTCCGTATCGATATCTCTCTCATTAGCCCAGTCTCTTCTCCCCCTTCCCTCTCTCTTTCCATCTTCGGATCTCTCTAGCACCCTGCCTCTCTAGTTCTCTCTTGTCGCCCTCTCTCCCTTCCTCGCGCTCTCTTCTCTCTCTAACTCTCATACTTTCGTTCTTCCAGACACTGTCTTTCTTCCCCTTCCTCTCTCGCCCTCTTTCTCGCGCATTCACCCTCTCTCTTTCTCTCCTGCTCACTCCTCTCTACTTTTCTCCACCTTTCACTTTCATTCGCCCAGTTTCTCACCCCCTACTACCCTTTCCTTCTTTCCCACCTCTATGACTTCTTTGCTCACTCCCCCTCTCTTTCACCCCTTCTTTCTCGTCTCACCTGCCCCATACCCTCAGTTTTCATTCTTACTCCCCCTCTTTACCTTTGCGCTCCACCTTTCACCTTTATCCTCCCATTTTCTTTCACCCCTACCCTTTCCTTCTAAACCCACCACTCTCCCTTGGTTTCACCCCTTTCCTCTCCTCACACATGTGCCCCCAGCCACTCTCCCTTGGTTTCACCCCTTTCCTCTCCTCACACATGTGCCCCCAGCCACTCTCCCTTGGTTTCACCCCTTTCCTCTCCTCACACATGTGCCCCCAGCCCCTCTCCCTTGCTTTCACCCCTTTCCTCTCCTCACAAGTTCCTCCACCCCCTCTTTCTCTCTCCCTCTGGTCTGTGGTCCTCCGTGCAGGAAGCCGATGGTAACTGCCACTCGCATCCTCCGGAGAGAAACCCCGGGGTCTCGTAGAACGACAAAGATCTGACACTAGAGCACGAAAAAAGAAAAGCCCGAAATAAACCAGCTCTAGAAATGAACCGGAGGAGGAGGGGTGGCGCTTCTCCCCAAATGAAGGGCAGAAACCATCAGCACGCGAGGGGGCCTGGCTGCCCCCTGCCTCCGTGCCCTGTTTGTACATCTGAGGTATGTTTGTGCCGAGGCTCACACAACGTGAAACTGGATGAGCTGCGTCATACAGACCCCCCAGGATATAGCGGCTTTTGTAAAAATGACGCGCGATTTCTACAAAAGCGCCGATGTCGCGGGCACTTTTGTAAAAATCGCGGCATTTTTACAAAAGTGCCGATTTCGCGGCAAACCGCGAGATCGCGATATCCTGGAGGGTCTGGTTAATTATAACCCTGATCTCTTGCCTTGTTATCCTTGCTAATATTGTAATTTTTCATCCAAAAGTTCGTGGATCGTGTTCCTTGTGGATCATTTGACTCTGGACCTGATACTGTGCTTGTATGTTGCCTTCCCCTTTATGTCATTGAAGATTGGCGCCATGCTGATTACTCCAACACAAGCTACATTTTCAACTCAGATTGACACAGATTTCCAAAGGAGGGTTTGTTTTCTTTAGAGGAGTTTTTCCTTCTAGTGGTGACCTTCTAAAGGAGAAATCTATCACCTTTCTTGTGTAATATTCTTTGCAGTGTGGCACCATGATTTACTGCAAAGAGTCACCCATTCCTTGGGCTACTGAGAAAGGCACTCATCAGACCTTTGTTGTATCTAATCCTTGGCACAATACTATGAATAGATAGTTAGTCACACAACAAACAAGTCTTCCCAACTCAACATAGTCACTGTAGCTCATGAATGCATAGGTTCAATTCATGCTCGTGTCCCTGTTCAAGTTATATGATCATTGTTAGTGGCTGTAGATGCCAAATGGAACCTAGCAGCATGTACTACAGGGTAGAAGATGTCAGTTGATCCTTTGCTTCACCCAAAAACAGCAGTACCCTATGACATAGGTATGTCAACATATCAGTCCATTACCACCAATTTGCAACTATAGTTTTACTTAGTCTCTCTATATATGTATGGTCAGGGTGCAAATCAGAGCTTTAAAATATTGGTTGTAATTACCTGTAATCTTTGAAATCCATACATTTCAATTGGACCAACAGCTGGCTTCAAAGCATTGTGGTACAAAAGGGGGTGGTGATGTACGGAGTATCTGAACCAATCAAACACTCACACCCAGTCAACAGATCTGGGTTTAATCCATCACTGTTCTTTAGCCCAGTGTGCCACCCCAGTTCAGACATGGCCATATGCAAATCAGTCTAACCCTGTGCCTCATGGGAACAGTCCAGCCCGACTGCCAAGCCCTGCCTTCCCTCGACCGGAAACAAGCTTCCGAGGACCGGTTTCTGGCATTTCAGCCGTCTTCAGCCCAGCTTGCTTGAATCCAGTGGCAAAGTGAGCAAGGGACTCACGTCTGAGCATACCCTGCCAACTTATGGCGAACAAAGTGGTACAAAAGGGGGTGGTGATGGACGGAGCATCTGAACCATTCAAACACTCACACCCAGTCAACAGATCTGGGTTTAATCCCTCACCGTTCTTTAGCCCACTCTGCCACCCCAGTTCAGACATTGCCATATGCAAATCATTCTGACCCTGTGCCTCATGGGAACAGTCCAGCCCGAACTGCCAAGCCATGCCTTCACTGGACCGGAAACAAGCTTCCGAGGACAGGTTTCTGGCATTTCAGCCGTCTTCAGCCCGGCTTGCTTGAATCCAGTGGCAAAGGGAGCAAGGGACTCACGTCTGAGCATACCCTGCCAACTTATGGCAAAGAAAATGGTACAAAAGGGGGTGGTGATGGACGGAGCATCTGAACCAATCAAGCACTCACACCCAGTCAACAGATCTGTGTTTAATCCATCACCGTTCTTTAGCCCACTCTGCCACCCCAGTTGAGACATGGCCATATGCAAATTAGTCTGACCCTGTGCCTCATGGGAACATTCCAGCCCGAACTGCCAAGCCATGCCTTCCCTGGACCGGAAACTTCAAAGCATTGGCAGAACACATATAGTAGTGAGAGTGCTATCCAAATTCTCTAATGCCAAAGGAGTCATAGAAATGTCAAATGAAATGATCATACTGGCTTTAACTTTTAAGGTATTAAGTAAACGTGAGCAATAGCTAAATAGACTTTATACCACAAATGGAGCATGATACAACTCATGGAGAACCCCATTAAGAATAAACCCGGGGTTCCTGGTGTTCCAGAGGGCATTAATCCTCCTATTCAATCTGTTATAGGAATTGCAGGGCACCAAGCAAATCTTACCATCTGCTTCTAGTTATCAAGGGTTGGCCATTATATTGTTAAATTGGTTTCTCAGAAATGAATATTTGGACCCACCTATTGAGAGCTTGTTGCAGTAGCACCTACAACACCAAAGACACAGGATCTGTGATTGTGCTCCCATTGCCTCATCTAAAAAGGAGATACAGATGTCAGATGAGTCAGTAAAACTTTTCCATGAGACACATTATTCACATCCATCCAGTCACGTTGCCACAAAGACTACAGAGCTCAGCACAGTCAGAAACCCCCCTGGTCATGTCATCAACTGTGTTAAGCAGAAACTTCAGCAAGGATTACTTGGATCCTTCCCTTTTTGTCAGATCAGCATTTTCAGTGGTAGCTGTGCTAGATGTACCTGACACCAGTAAAGAATTTGCACTTAATGACCATTGAATCTGAAGAACATCACACTCAAAACTATTGCAGTGTGAACTTTATTTGGAGAGCATATGATGAAGGAATCAAACCACACTTGAACTACCAGTTTCCATGTATAAATATTTGAATTTCTTCTAAGTAAAAGCCTGAACATGTGGGGTGAATGGGCTTGCATCTGACAGGTATACATGACAGTTACAGGCTTATGCTTGACTAATTGAAACAGAGATCATGTTTACAAATTTGAGGAACCACGACCAATTTGTTAATGTTCAATCAAAGAAGCTCATTGTATCTTCCTTATCATGTTACAAGGAGTGTGTCTGGTTTCAAACTAATGGTTACCGCTCATAAAGATGGTGGTTGTTGGGAAAAATGCCTTGATGACACTGTCTCAACAGAATATTGTGTAATAGAATGGGATATTGCCCATGACAAGAGCTTTAATAAAGACCTACAGGCATATGCACCACTGCATGATGCCGATCTGTATTTTGATATAAATAACCATTTGGGCCTGTACTCTTAGCACAGGTATACAAACATGTTCTTACACTCTTAAGATATCATCATCATGGTATTTCCTTATTAGTAATGGGAGCACTGTTCAACTCTGAAGTGGCAGAGTGTGAGGAAGAGAAACACCACACCGGTAAGTAGATTACACTTTCTTTATTTAATGATAAAGTGTATCATAAACACAAAGCAGCACCAGCAATCACTGATGCCTCCTTCAACTGGCTGTTGGAATTCTCATACCACACATAGCTTTCTTACATCCATGTATTCCACACATACATCCAACCAGAGGATTCCAACACGATACCGCACACCTTTGCCCCGTAAGATCACACCCCAATAATAACCCTAAAATTCATACTACAATAATGCAAACTGAAATGCCAGAACATAATGGAACATAATAGAGCTACCCCAACTAGTAATCAACTAAATACAATGGGGTTTTCCTCATCATCCCACCAATTTGTACAACACAAACATTACCAACACTGTCACAACTTATTGCGTCCCTCTCTCCACATTCATTACTAACACCCTCACACCTTGTTACATCTTTCCCTCCCTTACTCATCTCTACCACTCCTTCCCTACCCAAACATACCCCTACATTCACCCTCATCTGCATCATTTTTGCTAGACATACTTATAGCATTCTGCACATTACACCAACTTATATGACGCAAATTCCATCGCCTACCATCTTCCAACTCCACAGCACTACCTATAACCTTCCTCAACCTCAATGGACATGACCAACTAGCAGCTCCCTTTACCACTCCTCTAGGGTTCTTCATATAAACCAACTGGCTCACCTTAACTATGGGCCTACAATCCTTACAGCTCCGTGCATGCACAGTGCATTTCTGAAATTCCTTAACCCTTGAATCATACCTTCATCGTGTTCCATCTCACTCCTCCTTATGTTCCTTCTCTTTAACCGCCATGGAACCAACATCGTGGAGGGCCTACTTCCTCTCAACACTTCAAAAGGTGTTTTGCCAGTCACTGAATGAGGTGTCACAGGATGAGCCAACAGCCTCTCTTGCAATGCTTCCCTCCAAGGTAAACCTGCCACCAAAGCCAATTAGATAGCCTCCTTTACCACTCTATTAAAACTTTCCACCTGGCAATTTCCATCTGGGTGATACAATGAAGCCCTCACATGCTTGATACCCATTCCTATAACAAAATCCTTGCATCTTATCAGATTTAAATTGCGTACTGTTATCCTAAGCAATCACTTCCAGAACACCTTCTTGTGCAAACACATCCTTTAAAATCTCAGTGATGACCTCCGTGGTTACACTACTCACCCTCCTTACATCTGGCCACTTCGAGTAATAGTCAATTAGCACAATAGCACAATTGTCCTTAGCTGAGAAAGCAGAAAAAGGAACCATAAAATCAATAGCTAACTTTTTCCATGGCCCTTCCGGTAGCTCTACATAGGTCAAAGGAACACTCAAGGGCTTAGCTACCTTATCACTAGTATTGCACACCTTACAAATCCGGGCACAAAGGTCCACCACATTATCAATTCCAGGCCATCAAAAATTGCCATTATTCTCCCTTTGTATTTGACATACCACCATCACCATGCCAATAGTAAGGTTCAGCACTCTCACAGGGGGTACAATCCTGTCGCCTTACAAAATGATGCCATTTGACACACACAATTCCATCCTTTATTTTCCAAAAAGCATTACATTCACCTCGTAATGTCATCTCCCTTGGCCAACCACTTGCGATGTATTTCTCCACAGCCACCAGCACCAGATCCTTCCCCATTTCTTGTAACCATACATCTTCCGATAACATACGATCACCCACACTCTTCTCACTTTCACCAGCCACAATATCCTTGTATGTAAAAGCAACCTCACACTAATTTACACTTATTTAAAATTCAGTCACACTACTACTACGCAATCACGATAACCCATCCATAACCAAATTATTCTTCCCTTGAATGTACTCAATCTCGTAATGGAACATTAGCAATTTTGATGCTAATCTCGCCAGTCTTGTTGTCAAATCTTCCTCCACCCCTTCGGGTCTCCAAATATTTACCAATGGCTTATAGTGTGTGCAGATCTTAAAGTTCTTTGTCTACACAGACATCCGGAATTGTCCAGCTGCCCAAATTGCCGCAAGTAACTCCTTTTCAAATACAGAGTAATTGCGTTCTGCTGGTGTCAAAGTCCAAGAAGCATACGCCACGATCCACATCTCATTTCTCACTGTTTGAGAAAACACAGCCCCAATGCCATAGCCATTAGCATCCACAGACAACACACAATCAGCTTGACTCATAAATGATCTCAAACATGGGGCTACAGAAATCTTTTTTTTTACTGCCTTAAAACATACCTCATGTTCTTCCGACCACACAAATGATACTTTTTTTGTATCACTCTTAACGGTTCCACTTTAGATGCATAGTTCTGCACGAACCGTGACTAAAACTATGTGAGACCTAAAAGTAACATCAACTGTTCCTTATTGCGTGGTTCTGGTGCAGCCATAATCGCTTCTATATGCCTGATTTTTGATTGAATCCCTTCCTTGGATATTACATGGCCTAGGTATTCTTCTTCCTGTTCCCTAAATACATATTTCTCATTTCTTACAATTAAACCATGCTTCCTAAGAGACAATAACACTGCAAGAAGATATTCATTGTGAACATTTTTGTCCTGACCAAAAATTCAAATGTCATCTTGGAACACATTTGCTCGATTAATCCCTCGAAAAATCCTCATCATTTCGCTTTGGAATACCGCTGAAGTCCTCGACCCAAAAGGCATTCTACAATACCAGAACATGCCTTTAGAAGTGAATAATGCGGTACAATGTTTTGAATCATCATCCAATTCAATTTGGTGGTATGCACTTGCATTTTTTGAGAACCAAGCCACATCACCTATAGATGACATCAAGTCTGCAGATTTGGCAATGGAAAAGTATCCACCCATATTGCCGCATTTAGACACCTCAAATCCACACACAAATGTAAATATCCACTTGCCTTATGGGAAATTACAACCGTAGAAACCCAATCCAAGCTTTCCACCTGTTCTATTATCCCTTCGCTACACAAGTCCTGAAATATGCTTTTCATTTTTTCTCGGTAATTTACTGATACATTTCTAAGTTTCATGGGCAAAATACCATTCCACAAAATAATCTTGTGTTTGAACTCCAAAACATCTGAATACATCCTCTTAAGATCAGCATACTCTATCTTTGCACCACCCTACATTCCTCCTTCCTCATATTCCTGCCGTACCACATACACTGCAGATCCAGACGAGCATCAATCTTCATCCCACAACGGTGGTGTGAAGCCAACCAAAAATAGTTGCTCCTTTCTTCGCTATGTACACCTTGCCTTGACATTTCTTACCAGCAAACCCTACCTCATCCCATACAAAACCCTTCATGGTATTCTTATTTCCAAAACAACTGCCATGGTTGATGTCCGACTTCAATAATGGCCTACCCAGCCACAATCTCTCATATAAGGTTTTACCCATGGTGGAGTACCATGCACAGGAATCAACCATAGTTTCTGCCTTGACTCCATCGATGCGTACAGTACAAGTTGGCAAACTCTTGACTCTACCCACATCATCTGCCAGCTTATCTTGAACACGCAATACTACTCCACTTAAACTCAATTCATCCACTGAAACGTCTACTAGAATATGTTTCAACTTCTTCCCCATATTCTTGCATGCTCTACTAAAATGTCATTTTTTCTTGCATGCACTACATACCTTGTTTAATGCAGTTCACCATTTAGAATTGGCCATATGATTACCCAAACCGCATCTAAGACACAATAACCCTCGTGCATTACCTGTTTTACTTCCCATCACGCTCTCACTCCCTTTTATCTCACTACGTTTGCTCCTAACTACTGCATCCCTTGCCACAGCACTCACTTGGTTACTCACACCACCTTCATTTCTTATTTTTCGAATGCATTCATCCAATACTTAAACACTCCTAGCTACATCCAAGGCAGCTTTTAAAGAAATTTCCCACAAAACCATAATTCTTCTTGAATTTTTTTCGATTTGGTCTTAAGAATTTGGTCTCAGAGGACTTTTTTTGTCAAAAACCTTTATTGAAATAAAGCTCACCAAACAGTACAGGCTATCATTGTGGCAGCATTACAGTCACATATGCATGTACAAGTACATTTCACAGTCAGAAGAGGATTAAGGGTTAAAAAAAGGGAAAGTCCTATCACTTTGTAAGTGGTTATTGCAACAGTAGAGCAGTCACATTGGTATGTACATTTGCAATGCACGTTTTTAAAAAGAAACGCAATGTTAAAAGAAGTTTTGCACCTCATTGACAAAAATGCTATTGCGACATAAATGTAATCCCAACCACACAACATTCCCCGTTCATGTCTTAAAAGAGGGTAGACAGGCCAGAAGAGGCACAATGGCACGGGATGGAGCCATAAGTGAAGGAAGCTAGCCAGGGCGAACAGCGCATAAAGCTTGAAGTCCGGGGCAACCATACCGCCGTGGACCAGAGGAAGCGTGAGGATATCATAGCTAATTCGTGGATGACGCCTTGCCCAGACCAAAGTAATAATGTAGCAGCGCAGTTTATGGAAAAACTGCGACATGAGGGGAACCATAATGTTAAGAAAGATATCAAAATTTTGGAAGCACCACCATTTTTGCGATGGCGATGCGCCCCGCGAGCGATAAAGGAAGTTTTTGCCATACTTAGATCTTGGTCTTCAGCCAGTCCATTGCCCGGCCAAAGTTAGACCTCCAGAGTTCATCCAGATCTCTGCTCAACCAAATGCCCAGGTACCTAGTCAGGCCAGATCCCCAAACAAAGAGGTAATCCAGAGTGAAAGGCCTGGTAGCATCTGTGAGGTGAAAAGGGACAGACTTACTCCAATTGACATGGATACCGGATAGACAACTGAATCACACCACCTTGTCATGGGAGCAAGATTTATCTGGGAATCACGGACATAGAGCCTGACATCGTCCGCATACATAAAAGTGACGAGGGCGTGAGCCGAAAAGCCAATGCCACGCTGGGTGTGATGCTGACGGAGACAGGCTGCCAAGGGCTCCAATAGTGATGGTGAAAAGCATGGGGGATAGGGGCCCTCCCTGCCTGGTGCCCCGCGAGATGGGGATGGGTTTAGTGACCTGCCCGTTCACTCAGATGTGAGCAGTGGGAACAGAATATAGTAGTTGAATCTTGCAGACAAAATCAAGGCTGAAACCCAATCGAGGGAGAAGATAAAAAAGGAAGGGCCACTCTATGTTATCAAATGCTTTGGTGGCATCTAATAGGGCTGCCACTGCCGGGAGAGAGAGGTTGATCTGTTGAAGGACTGAAAAAATGGTCCGAAGGTTGTGAGAGGTGGCACGCCCCTGCATGAAGCCGGATTGGTACGGGCGAGCAATTAGAGACATGAGGGGAGAAGACGGTGGCCAGCAATTTGGCGTAGATATTGTTGTCTGTATTGATTGGACAGGGGGCAATACAAGGCGCAACACTCAGGTGATTTGTCCGGCTTCAGAAGCAGGGTAAGCAAGGCCTCGCGGAGAGAAGGAGGGAAACTTTTTGTGTGAGTCATTGTACATGACAGCCAGGTGCGGAACAATGAGATGAGCATATTGCTTGTAGAAAGCAGGGGTGAGACCCTCTGACCCAGGAGCCTTATCACCCAGGAGCCCCACAATAACTGTGGAAATCTCCTCCTCAGTGAAGGGCTCATCCAAGCAAGCCTGGTAATTGTTGCACAGCCACAGGAGCTCAATGGTGTCAAAATACTGGTCCATGAACTCACGCGGGGATGCCTCACTGGCAGAATATAACTGAGAATAGAAGGTAGAAATTCTAGGGATGACTTCCGATGGGGATGTCATTCTGGCAGATGTTACGTCTTGTAGGGCACTAATATAGGAGGAGTCGTGCAGGTGCCTGAGAAGGTTGGCAAGAGTCTTGCCAGGACGACTGCCCTCTCCGTACCGGCGGGCGTGCACCTCCTTGCCCAAAAAGGCAATCTCCCTATCAACCTCCTCATGGAAGTTGGAGAGTTTAGCTCAGATCATTGCAAGGGTAGTGGGGCAAGGGTCTTGGGACTGCTCGAGACCCAAAGTTTTTATTTAATTCTCCAGAAGCTGGAGAGTGCCTCAGATAGATCTCAAAACCCCGGATTGCTTGGAGATTATTTCCCCCAGATAACAACTTTAGAGCTCTCTCAAAGGATAGAAGGAGAATCTATGGAGCCAACGTTATGTTCAAAGTAGGCAATAATGGTGTTGTGAATTTCGTCACAGAAAACCGCATCGCTGGGAGCGTTGGGGGGCAAGCGCCAGCCAACATCTTACAAATCATTTGCGGGGGACGTAAGTACAAGCACACGAGGATATGATCAGATAAAGTGCAGACCATATGGTGCACAGACCTGGTCGCGGAGTAGACATCTCGAGTGGTGATTCAAAGGTCAAGGCGAGACCAAGAGCCCCGGGAAACAGAGACACAGGTCCCCTTGTGCCCATCGGGATGTGTATGTCCCCATGCATCCAGTAAGGAGTTGTCAGATATAATCTGTGAGAAGTTGGACTGGTATACGCTGTCCACTAATTAAAGTGGGCACCCTTTACCAGTCTAATTGATGATTAGGTTAAAGACAACCTATATAGAAAGCTATTCTAGTGGTAGATGTGAAGAGCAGCCTTAAGGCTAAGCGTTGAAGGAATGGAAAGCAGCTTGTTTTACCAGATCAGAACCTCTTGAATAACCAAATGAAAGGAGAACTACACAAGAGATATATAAAATGTATGTATTTATTACTAAACACTCTCTACTAACCTCTTTATGAGATTAGAGCACAAGGCACACAATACTTAATCAATAGAAGAACAATAAATAGCACAATAGACAGCGGGCTCCAGGGGGAAACGGAACCATATACTAAAACAATGGTATAACAACAACGACTTCACCAGACACAGTGCCTAGAGCACATAGAATGGCTGAGACCCCAGGGACCCACCCAAAGGAGTTACACAGGAAGCCCACGGGGGACGGGTGCAGTGTGAGAATATAGACACGTGTTCCGTGCAACTCTATGGGAAAGTCGTGGTTGCAAAATTACAGTATAAGGAGACTTTGGAGAGGACTTCAAGCAAACCCTTTGGAACATAGAAGGTTCCAAGGCCAGCACCCTTGTGAGTACTGAGGTACCCATGTTACCTATCCCAGGGGAGCCGGGTGCATAGGGGTCAAGTGGTGTCAGAAGCCTTCGTCGTTTTCAGTGGCATGACTCAAAGAAGTGCTGCTGACAGGAAGATGAAAAGTGTCCGGTGGAATCCAAGTCTGGATCTGAGGTGAGAAGAACCTGAAAGCAGAGGGGACAGAGTCTGGGTCACTTCAGGGTGACCAGGGGATCAGTAGATGAATGCCCACCATTGTCGGATGATTCAGGTGTGAAGATTGGATGCTTGACTCTGCAGCCATGGGTACCATGAGACATCGATGATGACCAAAGTCTGAAGGAGAGCTGTCCCAAAAAGATTTTCGAGTGCTGAGGGGTTAATGTCCAGATTAAACACCAACAAGCCTTGGCAAATGCAACCCATGCAGACCGAGGAAACAAGTCACGGTGAGGACCAGGAAGGTCCTGGAGACTCTCCAATCTATAGGAAGTCAGGGCACATCTGGAGCCCAAGATAAATCAAATTTACCTTCAAAGGGAGCTACAGGCCAACGGACCTGTGATCGCGAAGGGACCTCAAGCTGAATCCCGAAGTACAGGCCCACGGAGCAGTCGTGGAGTGGAGGCCGTAAATCTTCAGCGAAAATACTGCTTGGGGTTAGCACTACACATAGCCCAAAGCACAGCCTCAGGGATTATCAAAAAGCATATGCTGCTGCAAAAGTACACAGTGCACAGGGGCCCCGGTTGCAAGGTCCCCACAAGGGATACTGGTCTCAGGATTACTGAGAGAGCAGATCAACCTCGAAAATGCTCAGGAACAGACCTCCTGTGTTGCAGAAATCTTCAGAGTCCTCAGGAGCTTGAAATATACAAACCAGTCAGATGCGTTCAGCAGGGTAGTAACTCCTTTACTCCACGGGAGATTCTTCTGTCATCCAGCGTAGTGTAGATCGTCAAAGTACTTAGTTTCTGCTT
Source organism: Lissotriton helveticus (assembly GCF_964261635.1). Taxonomy (NCBI): domain Eukaryota; kingdom Metazoa; phylum Chordata; class Amphibia; order Caudata; family Salamandridae; genus Lissotriton; species Lissotriton helveticus. Next base: position 1,168,897,188 of record NC_136057.1, read on the forward strand.
GCAGAGTTTAGCCCAGTTAAAATCCAAAGCCCTGTAGTCAGGGTTCCTACTTTATACCCAAGGAAGGGGTTGGACAAACTCTGGGGACCCAACTATGATAGGGTCAGGGCTGAGGGGTAGCTACACCCTTGTCCTTTGTTCAGTTTCACACCAGAGCAGGAGCAAATGGCTCCTGCAACCGGTTTGAGGTGGACTATGCACAGGGACACCAAATCTTCACCCAGTGCAGACTTTCAGGCACTCTCAGAGTGCACCCACCCAGCCCCAATACACTAAAGCCTGTCTGGGATGTAGTCACACCTCCTGTGACAGGAAACGTATTGTCAAGCCTTCCCCTGCTCAAGCTCAGCTCAGCAGCAGGAGGGCAGACTCGTGTCTTTGGCTGGCAGCATCTATTTTGCGATGCCCAGGTCAAGAAAGCTGGTACCGGGTGTACCAGTGCTGCAAATAAGTCCCTCTAGAAGGGTGGAATCCTACCTCTCCTGCCAGTTATTGGTGGGGAGGTATGATTCCAAGGTGTTTGACACCAAACACAACATGTTTCTAAGCAGCCGTTTTAAAGTTATCATTTACCGCAAGGTTATAATGCACTTAAGTAATTATGGTTTGGCTGCATCACAGACAACCAGGGAGAATAGATTCCGAAGGCTGCAGAAGGGCTCTGCTCATGCAGAGGCACCTTCTCCCACAAAATCCAGCACCCTGCCTTCAGGATTGATAAGGCCTGCCATAGGGGTGACTAATTTATATGTGCAGTGACTTAGAATAGATATAGGTAACCTATATCTAAGTAAGGGGTGCATTTACCACCTTGCACTGGCTGCAGTAGCAGATATGATGTGTCAGTTTTAATGGTCTCCCAGGGGTGGCATAATACATGCTGCAGCCCCTGGGAGGCCTCTTGGGTACCTATGCCCTGGATACATGGTGTACCATATACAAGGGACTGATAAGGGTACCCCAGTATCCAATCTGGAGTATACCTAAAGTACCTGCAATCAAATAGGAGGGGAAAGCAGCTAGACTGGGGTCCTGGATAGCGGGATCCCTGTCAGTCTAAGTCAAAAACAGTGATACATCAGCCAAAAGTGGGGGTAACAATAAGAAGCCGATCCTACTCTCCTACATAATGGAATTCAGGAGAGATGTGGGCTGGGGGTGATCTCCAGAGCGATCTAGCACATGCGCTGGAGCTATGCTGAAAACGCCACCCCATATCAGAGAATGGGATCCCAAAGAGGAGATGTGCTGCCAGACGTGCGTAAAAAAGTCAGGAATGTCTGCATTGGGACCATATAGTGCCGTTAAGATGAGGGGCCGATTAAAGAGAGAGCCAGCAAGAATGATGTATCTGCACTAAGAGTCAATGATGAAATGTGTGGTGTGCCAAGGGAGGCCTCGATAGAAGAGGATGGAAACGCCATGGGAATAATTGGAGTAGAAGTAGGAGTGAGACTCGCCACAGTGTCATGAGTGTAGTCTGGAGACAGTCGCAGGGAGGAGGTGGGTCTCTTGGAGAAAGCAAATATCAACCTGATGTCTGATATGGTGTGTGTGCATAAGACGGGCTTTGCGAAAGTCATTTAGTCCTCTGACATTCCAGGTCCAGACCGTAAAATCCGTCATGTGGTGTCAGGGAGGGATGGAATAACGGAGCGCACAAAAATGTATGTGAAAGTGACTGTAGAGAATGACATGGTGAGCAGAACATGGAGAGTTACATGCCGCAATAGCATATCAAAGACAGAGCATACCAGTGAAAAAAGCAGGCGCCCATAAAGAGCTAAGATTCCCGAAAGATGCCCATTCACCCACCTCCTACCCATGTCCAACTCCCCAATTAGGTGGAGCATCCAAACCCACACCACCCAGGGACATGCAACTTGGAAGGAAAGCAAGTTTGAGGAACAAGGGAATTATCCTGAGGGGGCATGGGTCCGCCTGGCATACACCCCTGCCATGTAGACAGGGTGGCCAAGCCGTAGCGTTACTCGGACAATGCTAAATCAATACAGCAGAACATTGAAAGGCAATCCGCCCAACAAGGGGAAAACCAGGAGCTGAAGCCTGCCACAAAAGGAGTCAGCTGCGAGTCTGTTACTGGCCCGATATTCAGCAATCAAGACAGTAAAAGACAATGACCAAGGCCCCACTGTTCAGCCCATTGTGGACGTTATAGTGTTCATGCGTGGGGGTGGAAGACCAGGTGGCACATGTAGGCGGGCGTTGAAATAATGAGTTCTAACGGAGCTTGTTGGCAACTCATCTCAAAGGTGATACGATGAGGCAGAGTACATAAGGAAACAACCGTGGTCTACAAGGGGACTGAGAGGGACAGAACCATGAACATCAATCAGTCATTATTGCTCAGGCCTCCATCCCCAACTTGCTTCTCGTTGCCGAACGGCTTTCAGATCGTTGAAGATGTGAGACTGCGCTCCCATTTTCACACAAAGCTTGGCGGATAAACCAGGGAATACGTGACATTGTGTTTCTGAAGCAACTTCTTGGCTCGAAGGATCTCCTGCCGGGCAGCTTGCACCACCAGCGTGAAGTCCGTGTAGAACGCCAACATGTTACCCTGGTGCTGCACCTCACCTTTTTCACGAGAGGCGCGCAGGATTGCGTCGCGGTTGTGGTAATTCAGGAGTTTTTGCAATGATCGGGCAGGCCGGCGCACCCGGGAGAGGCGTGCCTGCTCCACAATGAAAACCAGCGAGAGAAGCTTGCCAAAAAGGTTGTGTAGTAGTTCTTCAACAAAGTCTTCCATCTTTGAAATCTTGGAGGACTCGAGCACGCCCGTGATGTGGAGGTTGCTCCTGCGAGAGTGCCTCTCCAAGTCCTCGTTCTTGGCCTTTATAAGTTACAGTACTTCATCCATTTGGAGCATTTTGTGCTTGTTGCTGGCCATAGTGTCCTCAGCATCCGACACTCTTGCCTCAACTCGGGCAATTTGCGAGTCCTGCTTGTCTACCCTGGTCATGACTGTGTCGAGGCGGATGGACAGTTGGTCAAGTTTGGCCGCCATACCGCCGATGCTGGCCTTGATGTCCAGCAGTATCGCCTTGAGGTTGTCATCTCTTGAGGCACCAGAATCCGTCTAGATGGTGAACTCGCCAGTCTCTGGGGCTGGGCCATCATGCTTAGTCTTCTTACGCTGTTCGAAGGCAAGCCTGGGCTGCTTGGCATCCGCCTTGCCCATGTTACCAGGAGTGCCAGGAGAGGAGAACCACCAGGAGTCCAACTAAGACCACCTGGTAGGAAACCGGTGGTGCCAGAGGCATGGCGCAGAGGGAAAAGTCACAAGGAGAGAGCAGGGTAGATCCAGGAGTACGGCAATGGAGATGGCGCCAGTGCCAAGTGTAGAGAGTGCTGTAAAGACAGGGAGGCCAGTAGTGGACATCGCAGGATGCATACAGAGCTACGGTATACCATCTCAATGAGGGAGGTGCAGAGATGAGCACTGGAGGTGCCTGCATAGTTAGTAGGGAAGCGAACCTCTCAGAAATGCCATTAGAGACGGTCCAGGGTGCCATAGGTACTGGCATACGTTGCCACACAGATCTCGCAGTCCACCCAGGCACCACTGCCAGGGCCCGGGCCGACAGGCTGAGACGCCGGGCTTGCGGGGAGAGTTTGTGCAAAGCAATGCCAAAAACTCACAGTAGGCAATGGGGGAGGCTGGCAGGGAGGAAGGGAGGATCGGAGCCGGTATCAGGGCCGTGGGCACAACGCTGTCCACTAATGTCATGCCCCGCCTGCAGATGCAGGTCTCAGAGAGCGGGGCGCACCTTAAAGGCAGAGTCCAGCAGAGCGACGAGGAAAGCGCGGAGCCCCGTCACAGGGCCTGAAACTCATAGAAGGAGGCCTCCATTGCAGCCCGCGGTCCCCTGTCCCTGTGGTGCGACCCCCACGCCCCCACTCCGCCCGACTCGCTGCACAAGGTGAACACCTCACTTACTTGCTCACGGGATCAGAAGGAGCGCCAATGGTGCTGGGCTTCGGGAGGGTGGTCACGGCTGATCAGGGCACTTCGCAGCCTCGCAGGATCACATGCACAGCACTGCTGCAGAAGGGGCTCTGCATTCGCTCGTAGGCCCAGGCTGCATGGCGGGCGCCAGTTCTCTCCACTACGGCACTTCTGAACGCAGACAAACAGATCAGCTCATGCCCCAGGGGGCAGGAAACAGGAATCAATGTGCGTGAGTTGTCAGGTTTAGCCTATTCCAAAGGATTATGCCGGATTATTTGGCTTGGCCGGCAGAGCCCGCTCAAGGTGTGGCCATCTTGCAGCTGGCTAAGCCAGGCCCCCTGGTCTCAGAGTACTTGATTGGACATCATATGATCAAAATCACGTCACAGCTAAACCTCTTAAAGCATATACAAAATGAACAATGCTTTCATCTTCCTTCTATGCCCTAAAACAAAATTAATTTCTTTCCATATCTACATCTATTTTCCTACCAAACCTTTCTTGCGTCTGTTTAATAGTGTTGGGAGGAACCAGATGTAGCCAAGGAGTATCTTTATAATTTCTTTATTAGATATAAGTTACAGATTGGTGTCCATGTAAAGCAGCCCCACCAGGAACTCCCTCCCTGCTGCTCAGCCCATCTTCAACCGTCACAACTCACCAAACAGGTACCCAAGCATTCCATGCATCTCCATTACACCAACATTACACTCAGAACACACAGTTAGGTAACATAGGAAAAACACTAGTACATAGGCAGGATATAAGTAATCATCTACCTTTTAAATGGAAACTAAAATAACAATACTATGTGGGTAAAACTATGGACAAAGAATGTACAAATAAAGATAATAGTCCAGAACCCAAGGATGCAAGTTAAAATACATCTTGAGAGGGACTGAACAACCAAGAAAACAGAGAAGATGAATTAATAGATACACAAGATATATCACCCATCCTCCCCCATTAAAAACATTAAAGTGTAGCAACAACGTCTGCAAAAACATCACTAGACACTAGACAGCAGACTGGAAAAAATAGACACAGTAAAACTGTACTGCGCCCAGGGATTCGTCATGTAAGGAATTGAAATATAAGCTGAAAAATAGGATGGAACTAAAACGTATCTTGACACCCCTAAAATAAGGATCAAATTAGCAGAAATGGGACTTTAACCCATATATACATACCTTGTGTAAGATTTTTTTATGTAAGCTGTGTAAATGGGACTGACACCCATTGACCCATCCCTCATGTGAGGGTCAAAACTAGCAGAAATAGAACTGTAGCCCAGAAAGTCATAACCTGTGTAAGGTGTTTTAGAGTAAACTATGTAAATGTGACTGACACCCATTGGGCCACCCTCATGTAAGGGTCATGTGATGTACTGCATAGAAATGGGACTGAGACCCATTCCCGTCCCTTATGTATGGGAGTGAAACGTGGAATGCAAATACAGGCCAAATCTACCTAAATGACGATCCCTCCAAGAAAGGCGTGTAACTACACACCTAGAGATGGGTGACCACCACCCACAAAAATATTAGGACCATCCTCATGTAAGGGTGGTTATTGTATTCACTGGGAATGGTTGAAAACCACCCACTCAGACCCTAGGACAGCCCTAATGTAACAGTACTTAGACTAACCACAGAAATGGGTACTACACACCCACAGAACAACCAGTAAGAGAAATGTAACATTTCAACTAGAAAATGTAGTGTGAGGTGTAAAGTGAACTGAAATGCACAATAAGCACAGCAAGAATGTCAAATACGCAATAGTAATGCTCGACTAGTAAGATCACACAAATAAGTCTCCTCACTTAACACCGTCTGTAGATAGTGAGGCTTGCTGTACCACCATAAGGTTTGACATAAAAAAATGTGGTAAATTGACCTTGCAAATAAAACAAATATGCCAGTAATGAACATTGCTCCAAAATCAACAATAAAACAGGCAAAGATATAGAACAATGTCTTTAAACGATGACTTAATGGCCAGAAAACACTTCACTGGTGAGCGACCTCTCACCTGAGTATTACCAGTCTGGGCACACTCTAGTCTGGTGCACCCGAGAATTAGAGTGATACTCCGAAGTGGAGTGACCCCAAAAGGACTGTACCAAAAACCTAACTACATAGCATGACTTAAAAACGTGAGTACTGCAAAGTTGAATGTTACTAAGGAGGCCGTTTAAAAAGTCACACTGGATGTGCGGACAGAAGACATCACCAAATTGCACAACCACTCAAGGGCAAGCTAAGTGCTTGCGTCCATTGCACAAATACCATAACCTGTCAAAAAACATTGTGACATTAAACTGCGGCTTGATAACATGTTCTGTGGCAGGTTGAAATAAACACCACTGAACTATGTGCATTTCTGTGTGCATCAGGAATCGCACTCTGTAACCACATGAGTCGTGTGGAGCCAGTGTGTAGGCTCCATCAAGTAGCACAAAGCAAAATTGACACACCAACCTGTAATGTGAATGCTCACCTAGAATAAAAAATGTGCAAATCAAAAATGCCGCTCCAGTGGGTACTCGTAAAGCAGACCTAAAAGGATGATATGGACCACCAACATCGCTAAGCAAGATCTTTGCTTAGTTCCACCGGTTGTTAGAAACGATGATCTCCAGGCCGCAGAAGCTGAGAATTGTAGGCATAATGCATATCAGGACTTACGTGCATCTTACAAAACAAAGATGGCAGTACACATACGTCACAAGCTCTTGTTGACTCAGGTTTGGAGCGTGCTGAAAAGCCTCCCACAGCAAATCGGAAGCCATACAGAAAGGACAACGTCACAGAAGATGTCTCAGCTGCTCCACGCGTCTTTGTAAAGCGTTTGCGCAACACACACATATTGCCTCTAGGATAAGCCTGACTGCTCTGCCAAGCTACCACGGGGGTAAGCAGCAGTTATCTTCGGTGTGTAACTCCCTTGTCCTGACTAGAGTGGTGGTTTCTGCCTGGCTTAGGCGCTTGCCCTAGACAGCCAGAAATCCCATTTCTAACACATCCATGTGATTTGCGTTCCTAAACACACATTACAAAAAACATTGAGTTTGATTCACAAACTGCACTTTTGAGTAAGTTTACATCTACGGGTAAGTTTACCACTTATTTAGTATTCATAAACTGTGCTCTTGTAGTAACTTAGGGCCAGATGTAGGTCGGTCGGAAACGGCCGAAAATCGGTATTTTCGGCCGTTACCGACCGGTATTTCAGAAATGGTATGTAGGGCCCTTTATTTTACAGAATCGGTAAATTTACCGATCGGTAAATTTACCGATTCTGTAAAATACCGAATCGGTATTTTTACCGATTCGGTAAATTTCAGATGTAGGTGGGACTCTCCTGAGTCCCAAAGCCCCTACAAAATCGGTATTTTGCCATCAAATCCAATTTGATGGTAAAATACCGATTTCAGGTGTGCATGCACATGTGTGCATGCACACCTAGCCATGTGACAGACAGACATGCCCTTAGGGCATGTCTGTGTGCCACATGGCGCACATGCCTATTTTTGGGGTGCCAGAGGGTGTCAAAGTGACACCCCCTGCATCCTTGCTAAAATCGGCATTTACCGATTCTGTAATTACAGAATCGGTATTGCCCATTGATTCCTATGGGCTTCACAGCCCATAGGAATCAATAGGAAATACCGATTCGGTATTTCCAGATTCGGTAAATACCGAATCTTAAAGATTCGGTATTTACACATCTGGAAATACCTACATCTCCCCCCTTCATATTTCCCACTTCTTAAATACCGAATCGGTAAAATTCGGTATTTAAGAAGTGATAAATAAGAATTACCTACATCGGGCCCCTACTCTTTTGAAGTAACTTACAATTTTGTTGTAAGTCCAGCCCTACACATGGCCACCCAGTGGTAATGCAACACCTACCCATATAAAATAGTGGAGGTAGGGACTAAAAACAATACCCAATTGGAAATAATGTTAAATTAAAAGAAATTATTTAAATAGTAAAAAATATAAATAAAAATAAAGTAATAGTCAAAAAATATGTAGAATGGAATATGTTTATTATTTTACTACAAAATATTTACCCCACAATTATTGCCTTTCTCTTTTGCTCGTATTACAACTCTGTGTACTTTACCCCTGCGAAAAAGGAGTAAAGTGCCTGATGTGCCCTTTACACAGGCTGGAATTGGCCTAAACCTTATTGGTGCAAATACATTTCCAGTAAAGCCATAATATATGGTGAAGAAATACATTCCTGGCATAAATCGTTAGACACCGCCTGTGGACGGCAACATTTAATGTGTATCCGCTACAGATGCAGTGAAAACATGGTTTCTGATGTACCCTCTGTAGCCTGCGGCTTCAGACCTGCCACACAGACTTGTTAAAATCACCCTCTTGGTGGGTAGGCACACCTGATTTTAAATAAATCTCCACAACACACTCCTTGCTGTCAAAAGGTAGGGTACATCATATTTAAGAGGGGAACATATGTGACATTAGAATGACAAGTTCCCCCAGTAACTAAACACAAAACAACATTATCTAATTAAGTTGAATTTCTATTAAATGTATTAGAAATATAACTTTTAGAAATGTGCCTTTAAACTAATTGAAGCTGCTGGTGGCTAATTTGCATTAGTTCCCCATTCACAGTCCAGTCTGTACGTGGCCCGATTGAGGTGTGAGAGAGGTGTAAAAATTGTTTCCAGATAAGAGACAAAGACCTCTATATGAGCACATGTTTTTTCCTTGCAGAAAGACCAGTTAAAGGGGACCAAGGAACATCATTAACTTCAGAAATGCCTATCCTCTCACAATCAAATGTTAGGTGACACCTGGATAAGGTCCAGCCTTTCTCCCCATTGTCAGCCTTGGCCCAAACTCAGTTGGAAGAAAGCTACCCATGGAAGTGGTTTTCAATGATCACAGAGGCGTGGACTGTTCATTTCCCTGGCCACACATGTGGGAAAGAACACAGGGTCTGAGGAAGGGAGAAGGGGTTTTGACCATCTTGAATTTTGAGAGTTAGGGGTACCACGGGAATGTTTGTAATAGGGCAAACATGAACTGCTGTAAAAGTGGTTAGGGTTGCACAGGAACTTTTACCCCATTAGTTAGACAGTGCCCAGGAGTCAACTGAACCCACAAGCTAGTACCAGGCATAAATATGGCATCCCCAAGCACCATCCTTGGGTTCCTTTCTAGACCTGCAGAAAATCAGGCGAGTACTGGCCCTGCCTTCCATAACTGAGAGGAGCCATAAAGGACTGAACCTGCTCACACTTGTACCCAGCAGAAAGACGTGGATTCCAGGGGACAGTTAGCTTTCCTCCTGTGTGGCTACAGGACCATAGCAAACTGCAAGATATCTTTTTCATGAACTCCCCAGCTGACAAGTAGCAACTGCACCTGAACTGGACTTTACAGGTGACCTCTGCCTGACCCCCCGAGAGTTTCTAAGTGGCTTCTCCTGAGGTCATGGGAGCCTTATCAGTGCACCCATGTGGTTGTTTGGGCACTAGAAGAACGTTTGGAGACTTGAAAACCTTTCTTTCAGAGCTCCAGCAGGACCCATGGGAAAAAGTATCCAGTTCTATAGCATCAGGAGGAACTTCAGCTTCATGCTGCTTAAGACACCCAGCACCTCGGAAAAAACAACAAAGTTTCATTTTGCATTTAGACTTACACAATTTTTATCGAGCAATCATCAAAGCTCCAGAGTTCCTGCAGGACAACCTTGGTTAGGTATCCAACCTACGGTTTAACAGCACCAGTTAGAATTTTCGCTGCAGCCCACTTGGGGAGAATTTTTCTTCTCAAAAAGTGACAAAATCTATTTCTGTACTAGGAGTTTGAAGAAATGTCAACACTTTTATTCAAGAAAGTGACAAACTACCTTTTTGAATTGGGACTTCACATTTTTGAATAGTTTGACTTCCAGACTTTCTACCTTGACCAATCAACTTGGTTTTAGCGACCAGGGCTCCATCACAGTCGGCATCAAATCATGCCTAAATCCTGCTCTACTGCTTCCATAGACTATCATTGGTATTTGTGCTGTTTGCCGCTCGTTCTACTTAAAAGTTTGAAAATGCAGCTCTCCCGTTCCGCTTGCTGGAATTTGGTTGATCTGATGTTATTTTGTTTATTACATTTCACTCTAATTTGGTTTGGGATTTTTAGCGCTAGATGTTTTCACTTTGTTACTGTTTTCGTACTGCATAAATTTACACGTCGCCTTTAATTAAGCTCATTTACTCTGTGCCATTGCTACCAGCTTTTGAGCTCTGGTTAATTTAGTGACTTTGAGGGTTCATCCTGACAAGGAGTGTTATTATTCATTGTGATGGGAAGTTAACTACCCTAAATAATATTCCACTTTCTTACAACAAGCTAAGGGATGTTTTTGCCTGATTGATTCCAGAAGGGCAAACCTGCTGAAATTTAAAAGAGTGAAAATCCCTGAAAATAAGGCAGAAATGGCAGATTTCATTGTGCTACATATGCATTCTACACATTATATATCTCATTTTAAAGTTGAAAGCTCAGAATATGAGGCATATACCACACCTAGAAAATACCTCATCCCCTAGAAAGGGATGCTGGTTATGGCCCTCGAGAATTAATGGTGTCAATGCCTGGTTGCGCAATTATTTGGGAATCTTCATACTGTCCAACAAGTGATAATATATTATACATAATTCTCTTTAAAAGTATAACAACATTCTACAGAATATTGTGTGACAAATAGTTTTCAAAAAGTTGTCTTAAATGTTGTTTATGTCCCAGGTGGCTGGTATGAAAAAGGGGTGGCGGGGCAGGGATGTGGAAAAAAAAGTATAATATTTACCTCTCCACAGGCGCCATCTCTCCTCCGTCATCTCTCCTTCTGGAAGCACACAGGCTCCACTAAGCCAATCACGATGCTGCTGTCATCAGCATGACAGCAGCCTCGTGATTGGTCTGAGTGGCCTGGTTCAGTGCTCAGGCAGGGAGTGGGAGCCTATGCATGTTCCCCACGCATACTGCACAATACAGCCCAATCGATCACATGCTAAGTGCGCAGGACTGTTTGGCCAGCCTAAGACGGCCGAAAAAAACCCTCATGTGCACATATATCCTCCCCCCAGCTCTGACAGCCCAGCCCCGCCTTAACATGGCTCGAAATGAAAAATAAAATGATAATATTAACTCCATGTCATTATCGTTTTATTTTTCCTTTTATGCACTGCTGAAAAGCATTGGGGTGACACTCACCGCCTTTGCGGAGGACCCGCCACAGTAAATATGTCCCCATTGTCAGTGCGTTTAATTCCTGAATCTGTCAGAAACAGTACTTTCAGCTGAATTAGGAGTTAGCAGGGATTCTGGAACACTACATCCCAATCCTTCCTTGAGCTGGTATAATGTCCATGAAGAAAAATGGGGAATTATTGCATGAGTCATTCGCGTGTGTTCTCGCTCGACGGAGGTGTAATGCGTTGGGCAAGGGCGCAAAGGCTGATCATACACTACATTTTTTATTCACATCTGTTTTAGCAGAACATCCTTAAAATTAAATTGAAAACAAAATCTCTGAACATTCTGGGCATCATCGTCTGAGATACTTACAGTCTCTGAGATATATGAAATTGCAGAGCCTGCTTGGCAGTTCTCAGATGCGCTTGCTTGGCTTTTCGGCTCACACTGCTCTCTCTTGGATTCTTCATTAGTTTGGATTTCTCTGTGCGCTTTATTTAAAAAATCTCACTTCGTTTTTCACAATCCTGCTGCTAGTAAAATATTAATTAAGTGCTTCATCCACGTCTTATAATTTAAACGTCAATAGGCTGAAGAGAACTGCCAAAAACATAGATAGGAATTTGCCCAATTTCTTTTGAGGACTAAACGTGTTTTTCAAAACATAAGAAATAATATATTGAGAAATCTGGCCGCTAAGGATACAAATTCAACCCCCTAACCACTGCCAAAGTAATGCAGTAAATACTGCCATATGAATAATCAAATTTGCACTTTCATTTGAAGAACTATATGCTCAATCTAAGATAGCATTTCCTAAGGGCTTGTTCGCTCTGGTTGGTGCACGTGCCTCGGTTGTGCCAACTGCACAAGCTTTCTCTCTCACAAAGGGACATTAAAGCTTCCGATGCTTTGAGCAGTTCAGCGTTCTCTTACTGCGTCCTGGGTTGGCACTGAGCTCGTGGAGAACAATCTGGAATTCAGGCAGGGAGCAAATATGTCCTCTGCTTCAATTTCTAGTCATCATACAACATTTATATTCTGCAGGATTTCAAACATGGGCCATGATCTAGGGTCTCATCGTGATTCTCTTCATTGTCTTGTGCATTTTGGGAGAAGGGACTGGGGCCTGCTAATACGAACTGGCTCCTCGGCCATTCGGCTCATGAAATAATAAGAGTGATGGTTCATTTAGTATTCATGAACATCAGAACTACCAAATAGCATTTCACACACCCGCCAGCCAACTCTGATCTGCCCTACTCGCCCTAGCCTCCATCCCAAGAATCCCAAAGACCAGAAGCTGAGGAAGATACTTCTCCTACCTCGCCGCCAAGACCTGGAACACCCTGCTCCTCCACCTCAGGCAATATGAGTCGTTGACACATTTCAGAAAGTACCTCAAGACCTGGGTCTTCGACTGAACCTCCTCACCCAGCCAGAAAAGCCCCCCACCATGCCTTGAGACCCTCACGGGTGAGTAGAAGCGCTATACAAACCCCTGAAAAAATGAACATCGGCTTCAAGAGGCTGCAACAATATGTGCGCAACTGTCATGTCAGAATAGCAGACATTGTAATGCATGCCATTACCATGCTTGCCTTTACCTCTTCCTTGAACCCTAAATGTACCCTTACCGCCCTTGATTTCAACACACCCCAAGAGCTTATAATTTCTCACTCCCTTTACCTCTACCTTCCTCTAAGCCCTAAAATTACCATTACCTCCCTTTATCTCAACCCACTATTAAACCCTAAAATTTCCCATTCCTCCCTTTACTGTAACCGACCGTAAACCCTAAATTTGCCCATACTTCCATTTACCCCTACCCAGTCATAAACCTTAACATTATACTTGCATTATTTTATGTCTACTCATCCCTAAACCTTAAAATTACCCTTACATTCCTTTACCCTACTTTTCTTAAACGCTAAAATTACCCTTAGCTCTATTTACATCTACCAATCTCTAAACCCTAAAATGACCCGTACCTATTTTTATCTATACCTAATTCAAAACCCTAAAATAACACTTACCTCCCCTACCCACACCTTTACCCCTTGTTTTAAAATAACATTAAAAAAGTATGCTATTTAAAAAACATCATAGCTGTGTGGTAAAGAACAGCATGATAAAGGATGTATGGTAAAGGTAAAAACCCTCTATTTACTACCTGGTGCTTACCTGTATAGTACTTACCTCCACGATAATATTCTGTGTGGTAAAAGGTTAGTAGTAAAGACTGTATATTGTCCTTGCCATTGTTGGGCAATCTAGTCGCTTCTATAAAGTGTAACCTTCATGCCGGTAAAGCACACATACACATAATGTGTAAAGTAAATTGTTAGATGTGGGGGTCTCTAATTGGCACAGGTAGGTACTTGTGACAAATAGGTACCCTTGCCTCTAGTCAGGGTAAAGGGGATACACTCCTAAAATAACTCCTGCTCACCCCCTTGGTAGCTTGGCATGAGCAGACAGGCTTATCTCAGAGGCAGTGTGTAAAGCATTTGTGACCAAACACAGTAACCAAGTAATAACACTACAGATGGACACCACACAGTTGTATATTAAAAAAAAGTATTCTTTATAGAGACTTAACACAAGACCATTAAACAACAGAAATCCACAATACTATACTTAAAAATGGTAGTTTTAGCTTAGTTCAGTTCAGTTCTTAAAATGCAACACTTTGCGTCAATGTACCTTACGATGCGTCGCGCTTCCACAACAAGTAATGTTGCAGCGATGGACATGCGGCAAAGTTCCAGTGCAAAGAAATAAAGACGTGAAGATTTTCCAGATGCGGCACGCTTTTCCAAGGACGCGAGAAGTCTCGGTTCGATGCATCAGCTGCAGCAGCGACACCCTTGTCCAGTGATGCAACAGCAAAAGCCTTGGCTGCGTCACTCTTCTCTAACGTTGCGAGAGGCTTCTGCACAATGCGACAACTACAGCGGTAAGATCCAAGATGCGACGGCAGCAGCTCCGACGACAGCATGCTTCTCCGGGAGTGCAAGGCTCCTGATGCGGTGCAATACAACAGCTACAGCGCCGACATTCACGATGTGACGGCAGCAGCAGCGACGTCGACACTCTTCCTCTTCGTTGCAAGACGCTTCTCTAGGTGCAGTGCAATACGACAGCTACAGTGGCGACATCCTCCTTCGGAGTTGCGACGGCAGCAGCGACGACGACAGGCTTCTTCTTCTTGGGTCGCGCTTCCAGCTCCATGCGACACGCAGTCCCTCAGAAGGCCAAAACAGCAGCCGGCACTTCCAAAGAACTCTGGGAAGCTGGGGTTTGAAGTCTTTTGTCCCTAAGACTTCAGCAGTTGAAAATAAAATACAAAAAGTTCCTTTCTCCTTCCTTTGGCAGTCAGGCAACCACAGCATGCCAATCACCCAAGCAGTACTTCAGCTTAGGGATAGTCTCTCCTCTGTTTCTTCAGGTTCCTCTCCTCAGCAAAGGTTTCTTCTTGTAGTCCAAAAATGATCTACTTTCTTGGGATCAGGGTCCCAATATTTATACCCCAAAATCATTTGTTCTCTGAGGGGAGAGTGCCCTTCACCTAGTCCAAACCAGTTCTGGAGCACTCTGTTGACAAGACTCCTTCTATCCTTTCACAGTGCAGGGCAGAAACATCAGACGCCCCACAGGAGGTGGAGCCCGCATTGTGGAGGGAAAGCACAGCATTGGAGCACTTTGTTGACAGGATTCCTTCTGTCCTTTCACTGTGCAGGGCAGAGACATCAGCCGCTCCCCAGGAGGTGGAGCCAGCATTGTGGAAGACAGGCACAACCCTATTCAAGGTTCAGGTGCAACTCTTCCCACCTATCTAGATGCAGATCTCTCTATTCACCACTGGTCTGACTGTCTCTTGGAATCCCCCAGCCCTGTCACTCACAAACTACAGACAAGGAATACACAACCTAGCAGAGACAGGCTTTGGATAGTTAGACAAGAAAATACCTACTTTCTAAAAGTGGTGTTTTCAAACACAGAATGTTAATACCAACTTCACTAAAAGATGTATTTTATCATTCTGAGTTCAGGCATACTAAACTCGAATTTCTACCGTGTTCCCTGAGTCAGTTAGGATTATAAGAATGTAATAATCTAACTGCACATTCGGGCCTATGGAGAACAGGTAGCCTTGCAATAGTGAAAAACAAATATGGCTGTAATTCACTATTAGGACATGCAACACACACCAGGGCATGTCCTACCTTATACTTACAATGCACCCTGCCCTTGGGCCTACCATAGGGGTGTCTGATATGAAGAAAAGGGAAGGTTTAGGGACTGGCAAGTGGGTGCATTTGCACAGTCAGCATGACAGTACTAGACTGCATGCAGGCCCTGCAATGGCAGACCTTAGACACATTTTACAGGGCTGCTTCTGTGGGTGGCACAACCAGTGCTGCAAGCCCACCAGCAGCTTTTGGATTTACAAGCCCTGGGCACACTCAGTGCACTATACTACGGTCTGACAAGTAAACCAAACAGGCCAATCATGGAATCACGAATCCATACATTAATTTACAATAGGGAGCACTTGCACTGTGGCATGGACAGCAGTGGCACAGTGCCCAAAGCATATAACACCAGAAAAAACACATGAAGCAACCGCAAAAATGGAAGGGAGACCCATGCCAATGGTGCCGGGTCTAACATAAATGAACAGTTTATTAACTGTTCGATTAATTATTCAGTAAAACAAATAACTTAGCCATTACTTCCCCACAGCCCATAGTTTCGTGCCCTTATAGTTTCTTACCTTCTAATATTTATGTAGAAGATTATTTGACCATTAATATCTGTTGTTTAATTTTATAACTTCACCGTTGTATATTCGTTTATCATTAGGCATTTCCAAAATTAATTCTGACTGAAATCTCAGTGATGGTTCTCTGAATATGGATATCTTTTCACTCTTTCTAAGTGCATTGATGACCTTATTTATTCTCCCATCTCATCTGTCTCAAGGGATTTAAGTATGTTGGGAATATGCATCAACAACTTATGAATTTCTGTCCCCCTATCTCCTTAGTAAGCATCTCTTAAAGTTTGTCAGGTCTCTGGTAGTTTATGGCATGGTAAATGCATTTAGAAACCAGTGATGGATTTGGCAATATCTATATCTTCCCTCCACTAGGATACAACATATCCTTTTAATGTGTCAAAAGTGGATTCTACTCTGTCTCTATATTTATGTAGAGGAATCATCATCTAAGGTTGGAGTGAAGTCTTGGTTTCCCATAATTGGTGGGAATAGGCATAGGAATGTATAAAATTGTGTGTTAGGGTATATCGTACTGAAGGGGTGGCTCTTGTGACAGGGGAAGAATAAAAATGCAAGCTAAGATACTCCTTATCCAACCAGGATGCAGGTCCCTGCAATTACTTGATTTATGAAGCCTGTTGTTTTCCAGAATCAGACCTTTCATCACACATGCGATGTATAATATTATTGGGTTATTTTAGGGAGATCCAAGAAGCTAATGTTCAGCACCTGGATCAAAAGAAGTTTAAAGATCCTTGTTTTTTTCTCCACTCATGCAATGCTCTCTAGCATCCTTTGAAATCTTAAAAAGGAGTAGGGTGATCTGGTCGTGGTAGCGTGTGGAACAGAAATAATATCTAGGGCAGTGTAGTGATTTTTAACAACGGCCAGGTTCCCCATTCAGGACAAGCCTACATTTGTCAAGCCTGCAGTTCCTTCTTTATCAGATTAATAGATGGTGAGTAATTAGCATGGATGGTATGGGCATATATAGAATTAAACCTTTACTCCCAGAAGTGTAAGGATTTCTTGGACCGATGAAAGGGAAACTCTGACTGTAGCAGTGGCAGTTATTCTGGCAGAGCGGAGTTGTTCACAAACTGCAAGTTATGAAGGGTACATGGTAACCCTGATATCTTACCTTATCTGTTTAGTTCCTTCAGTAAGGAGGAAAGTGGATCTACGATTGAGATTACATTTTTATCAGTGTACATTTTCTTCTTGATCATGTCTCTACCAGCGTGATCTCTAGAAATGCTCTCATTGTTGAGAAATTATTCCATCATGGGCACCATAGAAAGATCAAATAGTAGGGGGAAAGGGGGCACGCCTTCCTGGTGCCACTGCATACTGGAGCAATGGGAAAGTGCATGCATTGATTCTAAACTGGCTTTCAGATCGTATTCTCTTTTGAGGATCAAATCACAAATCCATGCCATTATCGCATTCCTTTAGGGTCTTATGGAAGAACTGCTGGCTCACCCAATCAAGCTCCATCTTACCTTCGAGTGAAAGGAGAAAGGAATATGTTAAAGATATGTGCACATTATCAAAATTATGTAGGATCCATTTTATATTGTCCCTGCAGTTTCTCTAAAGTACAAACATGGAACGATCCAAGTCGATAAGGCTCAGCAAAAGGGGGCTCAACCAGGCTGCCTAAATACTTTTATAGTGCTTCATGTCCACATTCAGTAATGACATTGGTGTGTGGAAGCTGAACACAGTCAAATCTTTACCAGGTTTAGGAATGGCTTTGACCAAAACCTCTCTCATGATGGGAGCAATCTTGCAAGTCACTTTGAAGGACTTTGATAATCTATTTACTGTGGGGACCAAGACACTGTAGAAGGTTTTGTTGAATTGGGGCTTTACTCATTGGTTTCAGCATGCTTACCTGGTCCCAATTTGGCTATCCTATTTTGACTTCCGCTATTGTGATTGGATGCTACTGGTGTATCACCTGGCTTGTTTTTATCATTTGTAGTTGGGACTGCTTCTAGTATTACATCACTTAGGATGGTAAGATATATTCTGCTACTTATAGCTCATCTGGCTTTAAGTGGGATTAAAATGGTGCTGTCTCTCTAAAACGGGAAGCCTTACTGGCTATACGTTTCATGAAGTGTGAATCTGTAATTAAGGGTTTGGCTTAAAACATGTAAACTAAAATTCTGTGCTTCCTTTTGTGTGTCACTCAAATAATATTTTAGTGCTAGTCTATGATCTTCTTTTATAGCATCCAGACATATCACAAAATAACAGATGTGCCCACAGCAAATCAGACCTAGTGGCTTTGCTATTCCTTATTATCAGTATCAGATAAATAAGTAACAATAATGGTTTTCATCTGAATTATTGTGATTGAAAATCTTTCAATTCTGAATATATGAAACAGTGAATTATAATTTTCTATGGTCTGCTGAAGGAATAGATCTCTTCAGAGTGTGCCAATCACTCCTGATCTCCCCTTCACAAACCTTTCCTGTGCAGTCGCTCTGTTAGACACTTGCAAACCTTTTTTCATTCACCTTACTGACATCCTCCTTCTTCACTCTCATCTCCCTCACATACAAACCCAAACACACAACTCCGACTTAACCTTTAAGCATTGCATTTTCTTGTACCTGTCAATATTCTGACAGCTTAGTTCCTACTTCACAAACTTTTCCATGGATTAACAATTGGAACATATGACTATTGCTCTTTGTGATCTGCAGAGAAGCCAAATATTGGATAAGCATTTATCCTGAACATATTAATGTCTAACTAACAGACACTGCAGAAAAGTCATACTGCATCCAGCTTCATCTCCAGAGCTCTTAATTGTATCCACTATTAACATTAATTCACAAACAGCACTCAGAAAATAAGTGAAGTGCCTTTGGCCATGTGTAGCTAGGATTCATGCAGGGGATGACCTTTTGGCCCTAACCCACGCTGTGAGCAGTCATCAGAGAGTGACTACTCAAATTGCTAATGTGATTTCAAAATGAAAAACATACAATCACACCAAATCACCTCTCTAAATAGTTTCCGCCGCCCAGTAGACCAATACTCTAATCTGAAGTTCTTTGTTCCATGCATATGACAATTTGTATCAAAGGTCCACTGCGGCCTGTGGTTGTCTTCTACCAGAGGGCCATCAACTACTTTAGGTCACATCTTTAAAGCTTGCATCACTGTCTTCTCGAAGCTGATGGACCATAATGTGAGTTGCCGGCTCTGAAGTCTTCTCCATCTGTCCACAGTCTACGGTTTTCCCTCCAGGTACTAGAGGTACAGAAATATTTGTTTTGGTCTCCCACATGGCATATATATTTGGCAATACACTTCTTTGACAATGAAGGAAAAGTCTACAAAAGGGAACTTCCAAATCATTTTATAATTAATAATTAAAAATGAATACAATGCTGAGATATCCCACTTCTAGGGTTAAGTGTATGGCAGGTTTACTAGGAATTCCAGTTACGTAAATGGGAGTGACTGCATACCTAAGTTAAACACATTTAACAAATAATCCAAATGGGTGTGTGGGAGACTGAGCATTAGCCAAGTATAGTTTTAAGATCAAACACCCACCTTACAGAATTCATCCTTGGGAAATATTGATGGCTCTTGAAAAGATCAATGGACCTTTGCCCCATTTATGAATGGAGCTAGAACAAAAGATAAACTATGCATAGTTCGTTGACAGTAGAAATTTAAATATTCTGTCACTGATGAGAGGTTGGTGAAGGTTTCATCAACTTTATTTATCTCAAAAGATTAGTATTGTGTTGTCATTTTTATTCATATTAGTCATCTTACAGAAATATAAGTAAAATATTGATTAGTGACAGCATAAATAAAATTCACTGTCTTCTATAAATGAAAATGGCACTAAACTAGCTAAGGGATCTAACCTATTCTAAGTAAAACCCATGAAGATTCCTATTTTGGAAAAGAGTAAGTAATAGAAGAGGGACTTCACATAAAGAGTTGTTATAGAAACTCAGAAAAGTGCACTACAGCTGCGGTAGCAACCATCAATGATAGAATGAACTTTGCAGTAGCATTGATCAGGAAAAGATCATTAGGTAAAAGGAGATATGTCACCTTTAGCAGTAGCTGTTGGTAACAAAGCAAAAGATCTCTCCAGGAGAAGAGTCGCAAGGCAGGGTAGATTGGTCTGGATCAGCAACCTCGCACAGCCTCTCTCTCTCTACTAGCTAGAAACACTCATTATTATAAAATCATACAATATTGCATCAAAACTATATTAGACTTCAGAATTTGCATCCAAAGAAAACTGCTCATCTGATGGTGTCATCAACTTCCGATGTCTCTTCTCCCAATTATCACGGTAAACATTCTTGTTGCTGTAGTGTTAGAATTTGTTTCAAGACTTTGCTATATGAGGGAAAGTTCTCATGAGAACCATCCTACTTAAGCTAAAAAATGAACTATGAATTTTAGTGTGAAGACGAAGCTTGTCAGAGATGCAGAGGCAAACTACAAATAATTTTTGATGAAGCATACATAAAGGGGCTGATTGTAAAGTTGGGCAGAGGTATACCATTGCGGAATCGGGAACAACCAAACCTCCGTATGGCGTCCCGACACTGCTTTTACAGTGCCACCACACATGGTATGGTTGCATACTCCCATTTCTCAGTGGAAGCTTGTGCTGTTGCTGTAAACTGGTACAAAAAGAGGTGGTGATGGACTGAGCATCTGAACCAATCAAACACTCACACCCAGTCAACAGATCAGGGTTTAATCCATCACCGTTCTTTAGCCCACTCTACCACCCCAGTCCAGACATGGCCATATGCAAATCAGTCTGACCCTGTGCCTCATGGGAACAGTCCAGCCTGAACTGCCAAGCCATGCCTTCCCTGGACCGGAAACAAGCTTCCTAGGACCGGTTTCTGGTATTTCAGCCGTCTTCAGCCAGGCTTGCTTGACCCAGTGGGAAAGTGAGCAGGGGACTCACGTCTGACCATACCCTGCCAACTTATGGCGAACAAAGCGGTACAAAAGGGGGTGGTGATGGACGGAGCATCTGAACTAATCAAACACTCACACCCAGTCAACAGATCTGGGTTTAATCCATCACCGTTCTTTAGCCCACTCTGCCACCCCAGTTCAGTCATGGCCATATGCAAATCTGTCTGACCCTGTGCCTCATGGGAACAGTCCAGCCCGAACTGCCAAGCCATGCCTTCACTGGACCGGAAACAAGCTTCCTAGGACCGGTTTCTGGCATTTCAGCCGTCTTCAGCCAGGCTTGCATGAACCCAGTGGCAAAGTGAGCAAGTGACTCACGTCTGAGCATACCCTGTCAACTTATGGTGAACAAAGCGGTACAAAATGGGGTGGTGATGGACGGAGCATCTGAACCAATCAAACACTCACACCCAGTTAACAGATCTGGGCTTGTGGCTGTAAACTGGCCATAGCACAAACTCCCATAGAGAAATGGGAGTTCTCAGGCCAAAATATCTAATTTTTTTTGTTTTTTATAACAGGTTTCATTGTATTAGGGTAAATGATCTAACATGGGGTGAGGGAAATGAATGAAGCATAAATCTGAACTCAGCTTATTCTAAGTAGGTTGCTGGTGCTAGGCAAAATATTTTAAATGCCTATTAAACTGTGAGCAAGAGTTGAAGGAAAAGGCTTTGAGGCCTAACTTAAAGTGCACATTTAAGAACAATAGCTTAGTGCAAAAAAAGATTTAAATTATTCTATTTAATAAACATTTTTATAAGCAGATTTCCACTATATATGAAGTATTAATATATCGATCTACAGTAATAATAAGGAGTCTATCACGTTAGGAAATGGCCACCTTTTATCTGCATGTCATTTTGTATGTGGAAACATTTCTACAGCAGTTTAAATGCATTTCTAAATTGCAATTCCAACATGGTCTGTAAGTTGAATTTTTTTGTTTGAACTCATTTCTTTAAGGTGTCAAATGTGACCATGCATAGGCATGAATTGCATATGCTGATATCGACTTATTTTTATGTGAATTGGGCACATTAACTTGGGCACCATGAGCGTGTAATAAGGGAGAGAGTGAATAAGACGCCACAAAACAGCCTCTGTTTCGGGACATTGCCTGGAAAGAGCATGCACTCATGCTCCACCGGGATTGATCCGGTCCTTACCCCACTCTCTCCCTTATTACACACTCATGGTTACGCCTATTTTGGTACTACGAAGGATTCTCTTTGTACTGGCGTCACTTCTTGACAGATCTGCCGATCGGCTTGTACTCTTCCGATTTGAACACTGATTGCCAAGATTTTAGTTACCCTGCCGGGTTGGAATTATCACTGGATGTGGGTTCTCCAAATTTGGATTCAGCCACAGAGCCCTGAAGAGTTGTAGAACACTGTTTTCTATGACGAAATACGTGTCGGCTGGCTGTGTGTAACTTATGTCTGATGACCAATTAAAAAGAAGAAAAAAAAAGCAAAGACTCCAGCGTTGGATTGGTCCTATTGCTCCTAAATATTCTTCCATATGATATGTTATTTTGTATGAGTGCGCAGGACTGTTGCTAACATATTAGGAAGCCCTCTACAAAATTCCAGAGGCGTAATTGTCGGAGGGAATAGAGGAGTACCTGGCAACCCTGCCACTACAAACGTTGGTTCAAGAAGAAAGGTCACAGTGGAAGGCTGATTACAAATTTACGTATATGGAACAAAATTCAAATACATTAAATGATTCACAACGATCCTGCATAAGCGAATAATTCCTTATGATTTACTTAGCATTACAAAAATGAAATTTAATCAAAAGACTACATATGAGTTCAATAAATAATGGTACAAATTGGTGCTAAGAAAGAAAGAGGGGTGGTGCATGCTCAGGGAAAGTTGAGTGATTGTGCGAAGAAACATAGAGGCAATGTGGTTCCAATACATCCAAGCTCATTTAGAGCCAATTCGGACTTTTGCTCGATAAAAACAATATACACATAAACATAACACTCTAGGCGCAGAAAAACATGTCTCTGTTGCCTGTGTTTGATATATGCAAAAGAATCAATTGAATGCTGGACAATGCAAACATTCACCCCCTGTCAAAAGGATCTGGGTTTAATCCATCATTCTTTTGCTCACCACACCACCCCAGTTTGGACCCAGCAATATGCAAATCAGCCTTGACCCTGTTTTTTGTGGGAACAGTCTAGCCCGAACTGCCAAGCGAGGTCCTCCCTGGACCGGAAACAAGCATCCTGGGAACGGTTTCAAGGTATCACCCTTCATTAGCCAGTCTTAAGCACAGGACCCACGTCTAGGTATACCCTTCCCACTTAGGGTGACATATGCAAAAAAACACTATTGATGGACAGAATGCTGGACAAAGCAAACATTCACACCCAGTCACAAGGATCTGGGTTTAATCAATCATTCTTTAGCTCACCACACCACCCCAGTTTGGACCAGCCATATGCAGATCAGCCTGGACCCTGTTTCTTTTGGGAACAGTCCAGCCCGAACTGCCAAGCCAGGTCCTCCCTGGACCGGAAACAAGCATCCTGGACCAGTTTCAGGTCATCCCCATTCATCAGCCAGGCTAGCTTGAATCCAGTGGTGTAGTAAGCACTGAATACAGGTCTGGGTATACCCTTCCCACTTAGGGTGGCATATGCAAAAGAAACAATTGATGGACAGAATGCTGGACAATGCAGATATTCACCCCCAGTCACAAGGATCTGAGTTTAATTCATCATTCCTTTGCTCACCACACCACCCCAGTTTGGACCCAGCCATATGCAAAACTCCTCGCGCCACCCGCTTAGCGGGTGACGCTTCGCCTTTGGACCTTCTTGGGGGCATTTTGGCTGCGAGCAGGGACTCGAGGTCCCAGGAGTCCACGGGCAACACCAGCTGACTCTCACCAACCCCTCCCACCACTGGCAGCTTAAAAACTCCTCGCGCCACCCGCTTCGCATTTGGAGCTTCTTGGGGGCATTTTGGCTGCGAGCAGGGACTCGAGGTCCCAGGAGTCCACGGGGCCACGCCAGCTGACTCTCATCAGCCCCTCCCACCACCGGCAGCTTGAAAACTCCTCGCGCCACCCGCTTCGCAGGTGACGCTTCGCATTTGGAGCTTCTTGGGGGCATTTTGGCTGCGAGCAGGGACTCGAGGTCCCAGGAGTCCACGGGGCTACGCCAGCTGACTCTTATCAGCCCCTCCCATCACCGGCAGCTTGAAAACTCCTCGCGCCACCCGCTTCATTTGTGACGCTTCGCCTTTGGACCTTCTTGGGGGCATTTTGGCTGCGAGCAGGGACTCGAGGTCCCAGGAGTCCACGGGCCACGCCAGCTGACTCTCATCAACCCCTCCCACCACTGGCAGCTTGAAAACTCCTCGCACCACCCGCTTCGCATTTGGAGCTTCTTGGGGGCATTTTGGCTGCGAGCAGGGACTCGAGGTCCCAGGAGTCCACGGGGCCAGGCCAGCTGACTCTCATCAGCCCATCCCACCACCGGCAGCTTGAAAACTCCTCGCGCCACCCGCTTCGCAGGTGACGCTTCGCATTTGGAGCTTCTTGGGGGCATTTTGGCTGTGAGATGGGACTCAAGATCCCAGTAGTCCACGGGGCTGCACCAGTTGACTCTCATCAGCCCCTCCCACCACCGGCAGCATGAAAACTCCTCGCGCCACCCACTTTGCGGGTGAAGCTTTGCATTTGGAGCTTCTTTGGGGCATTTTGGCTGCGAGCAGGAACTTGAGGTCCCAGGAGTCCACAGGGCCACGCCAGCTGACTCTCATTAGCCCCTCCATTCACCGGCAGCTTGAAAACTCCTCGCGCCACCCGCTACGTGGGTGACGCTTCGCATTTGAAGCTTCTTGGGGGCATTTTGGCTGCGAGCAGGGACTCGAGGTCCCAGGAGTCCATGGGGCCACGCCAGCTGACTCTCATCAGCCTCTCCCACCACCGGAAGCTTGAAAGCTCCTTGCGCCACCCGCTTCGCGAGTGACGCTTTGCATTTGGAGCTTCTTTGGGGCATTTTGGCTGCGAGCAGGGACTTGAGGTCCCAGGAGTCCACGGGGCCACGCCAGCTGACTCTCATCAGCCCCTCCATTCACCGGCAGCTTGAAAACTCCTCGCGCCACCCGCTACGTGGGTGACGCTTCGCATTTGAGGCTTCTTGAGGGCATTTTGGCTGCGAGCAGGGACTCGAGGTCCCAGGAGTCCATGGGGCCACTCCAGCTGACTCTCATCAGCCCCTCCCACCACTGGCAGCTTGAAAACTCCTTGCACCACCCGCTTCGCGGGTGACGCTTCGGATTTTGAGCTTCCTAGGGGCATTTTGGCTGCGAGACGGGACTTGAGGTCCCAGGAGTCCATGGGGCCACGACAGCTGACTCTCATCAGCCCCTCCCACCACAGACAGCTTGAAAACTTCTCGCGCCACCCACTTTGCGGGTGACGCTTTGCATTTGGAGCTTCTTGGAGTCATTTTGGCTGTGAGCAGGGACTCGAGGTCCCAGGGGTTAACGGGGACACGCCAGCTGACTCTCATCAGCCTCTCCCACCACCGGCAGCTTCAAAACTCCTTGCGCCACCCGCTTCGCGGGTGACGCTTCGTATTTTGAGCTTCCTAGGGGCATTTTGGCTGCGAGATGGGACTCGAGGTCCCAGGAGTCCATGGGCCACACCAGCTGACTCTCATCAACCCCTCCCACCACCGGCAGCTTGAAAACACCTCGCGCCACCCATATTTGTGAACAAAGCGGTACTTGGAAGCTTGATTCCGGTCCAGGGAAGGCATGGCTTGGCAGTTCGGGCTGGACTGTTCCCATGAGGCACAGGGTCAGACTGATTTGCATACGGCCATGTCTGAACTGGGGTGGCAGAGTGGGATAAAGAAGGGTGATGGATTAAACCCAGGTCTGTTGACTGGGTGTGAGTGTTTAATTGGTTCAGATGCTCCGTCCATCACCGCCCCCTTTTGTACCACTTTGTTCGCCATAAGTTGGCAGGATATGCTCAGACGTTGAGTATCTTGCTCACTTTGCCACTGGATTCAAGCAAGCCTGGCTGAAGACGGCTGTAATGCCAGAAACCAGTCCTAGGAAGCTTGATGCCGGTCCAGGGAAGGCATGGCTTGGCAGTTCGGGCTGGACTGTTCCCATGAGGCACAGGGTCAGACTGATTTGCATATGGCCATGTCTGAACTGGGGTGGCAGAGTGGGCGAAAGAACGGTGATGGATTAAACCCAGATCTGTTGACTGGGTGTGAGTGTTTGATTGGTTCAGATGCTCCGTCCATCACCACCCCCTTTTGTACCGGTCTGTGTGTGAAGGCATTTACATGCTCGTTCGACCATCTTTGAATTCTGAGATGTCTGCTGATGCCTGCACCCACATGTCTATGTGGCTAGCTTAAAATACTTTTTGTCAAGTATAACAAAAAATATTAAATGAAGTCCTTGTATAGACACAGACATACACAGCCATCCCTGAGCGTTTTTTGAATAGTTGTTAATAATCTAAAAATTGGGATCCCAATTCAAAAATGACTGTTCGTATCGTTGCTCATGCAGGATGCAGCTAACTGCTAGTGGCAATACGCTGTCAGGCAACAGTGGGCAAAGAGCTGACGGGCCCTTGCAAAAGTAAATAAAATAATACAAGAAATATTTTCTAAAATAGAAACAAACTATCTGCCTTCAACTCTACCAGTGAAAGGGACTGGTTTTAGGAGGAAGAGCAAAGGTAAATTGTCATCATTCCCAGTGAGGGGAGACTGTAGCTTTATTTGGCTGCCCCAGTGTACTATGCTGAATATTGTTGTAGGTGGAGGCAAAATGCGAGTGACAATTTACAAATACAATGGATGAAGACTTCTGACCAGCAGGTCCTATAAAAATGTTTATTATGTAAAGCTTTCCTAAGAGTGAGACTTGAAAATGTTCACAACCTGAACATCTTCACAAAATTAAGTGGGTTGCGACTTCTCCCAGATGAAAATACACTGTAGTGTGCTTCGTGTGGTGGAATTAAAAATAAGTGAGAAATTCAGATATGAAATCCACATAAAGTTCTGCTAAGGCAAAGCTGATTGGCATTCATTAAAAAATCAATTGTTCAAAAGAGATTGTATGTTGGTCATCAGCGTGACATTTTAAAGTGATATATAATGAATATGCTCATTTAGCTGTGCTCTAGGAAATGGTGACAACATTTTAGACATTCACAGTTTTTTTTTTTAAGATGGAGGTTAGAGAAGCCATAGTTAATGTGGTTGTTTTCTAAAAATGAACACCAGGGGCCTATTATGTAAGGGGCGCACTTTCCCTGTTTTCTCCCGGCGCACCTTAAAACAGGGGCTCAAGTCGCAAACAGGTAAAGTGCACCCTATTACATGGAATGGGCTGACCCCAGGGCAGGGCAGCCCCGAACTGGTGCTTCCCCAGGGCAGTGCATTCATGTGAAAAACGGGGCAGCTGCTTTGAATCCACTCCGTGTTTCACAGTGCAGGCGGCAACCTACCGTCATTGTTAAGGGGGATTAAAGATCCCCTTTCAGGCAGGTGTAGTAAGTGATTTAATCCACCTGCAAGGGGATGTCCATGGAGCCCTTTCACACACTCCAGATGACTATCATCAGGGGGCGGACTGACAGTACGCCACCTTTTAGGTCCTGACAGCTTCTTTGCCTCTAAGCCCCCTCCTATAATATGGTGTGTGTGCAGAGGGAAATGGATTCCCTCATTTGCATGGGGTCATTGCCCCCATGCAAATGAGGGGGTGCCATCTGAAGATAGCGCTAAAGCTTTATGTGTGCCAGTGCTCTCAGTATTACAGAAGGGGACGCATAAGTGTTGGTGCGCCCGTAACACTTCCATAATATGGTCCCAGATGTCACAGCTGTTGCAGCCGAGATCAACAGCAACTCAAAATCACCCACTAGGTGGATGTACAATAGCAGAAATACATTGTTAATGTGTGTACCCTCACGGAAAAACTCAAGAGCTGGTTTGAACTTTGATAGTGGTGCTGCTTAAGTGACAATCAGGCAAATAGGAACTTGTCAGCAGAAATCTCATATGTGTAGTGTGCGCTGCTTTTACTTATGTTCTACAATAAAAGACAGTGCACATTTTCAACACACATATGTTAACAATCTGCCTGTGGACAAAGATCTGGTTCTTATTGATAATGCGAGAACAAACTAGTTCCTGCTAGACTCTATTGAGCATATACCAGAATGAAGATTTGATCAATAGAAAAAAAGTAGTACGACAATCATGTTGCGTGCACTTTATAATCATGTTAAATCCAATTGGTGGTGCTTTCTGAAGTCAACACAGAAAAGAATGGTTTATACTGGGACCTGATAAACTCAGGATTGCGACAGTGCCTCAATAAGTGAGTTAATGAGTGCGGCAGAATTTAAAGTTTTGGAAGTAGTGGAACTGATTTCCAAAAGAATGGTACAAATGAGAGAGCTCCAGCACAGTGACACAGTACGAAGCATTTGCTTCTTGTAATGAGTAGACCACATTAAAGCAAAGTGAGCAAGAGTATAGAGAAGGCTGGGTGACACCAGGGGAATGTGGCGTATTGGCTAAAGCAGTAGGCATGGTGCCTAGAGAACCAGGCTTGAATCCTGGCCTTGACTCAACAGCTTGTGATTTGCGTCAAGTCACTCATTCTCCCCATGTTTAAAAAATGTGTAACTTGCCGGGTTGTCTTGTAAAGCATTTTAATTTACTGGGGGAAAGGTGTGCTGTTTAAAACTACAAACAAAAAAACACTATGCCTAGATTTCCAATCCAGCACCAACACAGGTTAGGAATCCACATTTGTATGTGTTAGGTGAGCTGTCACAATGATTTAGCTATGCACTTGCAAACATTTGTGTGGCATATGTAGAACAACTGCGTTGCACTGTGTGCCCATGCATATCATATGGGCCTCTATTCACAGTCATAGGACATTAAGGTCCCCATACTGGCCTCCATGACTGTACAGCAGTGGAAAAAGTAATGACTAACAAAACACACATACACACTCATTTATTGCACACTTTTTACATTTAAAAATCCCTGTGGAATGTGGTAGGGTGGGTGACAGTCAGTACACAGTTGCACCACACATACTAACAACATGTGCAACCTGGTCAACATTTCTACCTTTGTTTGGTGTACATCTTCCACACACACTTGCATTTGGCCCATTTTGTTGATATGCACAGATGTTTTGGGCCACATGATGGTGTCCTATGATGAGAATAGCACCTAGCTAGAGTCCTTTGTGATGGACCAAATACAATTAGGTGAGATGTGAGTGTATTGATGATTAAAGTGACTGTTCAATGAAAGTGCTTACACAAAAGAAGTGTCTGTTTATTTATTTACATTTGGTAACACTCTTTCATAAAAAAAAATGATTTATGGCCATCCAACTGATTCAGGCTTCACTGATGTTGTCTGCACAATGATGTGCCTTCAACAAGTCCCAGCAAATGAGCCTACATTTTCCCATCTGTCCTCATCTTCATCCTCATCCACTGTTTATTGATTCTCATGACACTGATCCCATAGGACATTTGTCCACACACAGATGTTGTCCAATATACAACAAACCAGGATGAATTTGCAAACTGTAGGGGGGAGTATGTCCATTACCCCCTGGACATGCCCAAACAGCAGAAGCAAGACTTCAGTGCATGGCTATTCATGTGGGGGGCACAATCAGTGCTACAGGTCCACTAGTAGCATTTGACTTACAGGCTCTGGGTAAACACAGTGATTTGTATTAGGGACTTACTAGTAAATAAAATTAGCCAATCATGGAGAAGCCAAATACCATTCCATTTTCGATAGGGAACATTCACACTTTACCACTGCTGACCAGTGGTAAAGTACCCAGAGTCTGAAAACCAGCAGAAACAAAACCCAGCACACAGCCAAAAACAGGAGGCCAGAGGCTAAAAGACAGGGAAAACACACCAAGAGATGCTAGGGCTAACAACTGCCATTGGGTCCATCATATACTTCAGATGTATTTGCGAACCAGTAGGCTATTCCTGTATCTCCCATTCTGGAAGCACTCATTGATGATGGAGTGGCTGAAGATATACGCTTCATGCAAACTCCTGGGATAATTGGCCAACACGTTGGTAAAAATGCCTCAATGGTACAGGATGACCTGGACATTCATCGAGTATGTGTACTTCCGGTTCCTGGAGAGATGGTATGAAGCTGCAGGAAGGACCAGTTGCACATGTGTTCAGTCTATGGCACCTAGCACTTGTGGGAATTCAGCAATAGCATAGAAACCTTGAATAATCTCCAGCTGCAGTGTTTGTGTGTTGCGGAAGAGGAGGTAGTGTGGTGTTAGGCAGAGGATGGCATCCAGGAGGGTACGGACACCAAGAAAGGTGGCTTGGAGATTCCTGGTACTCTGGTGTTTTACTCTGGAATTAACCAGATGCCAACATGTGGAGGACAGCCATGAGCTTGTCCTGTGATGGGATGCTGCTGGACCTGGGAGTTGATGGCCAAAGCCTTGGCGCTATCTGGTGCTGCTGCTAGATAATGGACTCCCACCCTCCTGTGCCGGTAGTAGGTAGTGACCTCATCCTGCCTGAGAACAATGAGGGAAGTCTGCTGCCACTGATAAATGTGCTTCCTTATCCTGCACTGTCTTTGTGGTGGTAAGGGGGGGTGGGCGGTTGGGTTGGTGGTAATTATGTTCTTGTTACTCCCAGCTGCAAAATCGGGAGCTCCATGGTCTATTTTGTCTGGCTCCATTTTATATGCCAAAGCCAATGAATTATTTCCTACGCCTGGGTTACTGAGGTGCCGGAATTTTTTTGCAGTTTTTGCCCATGAGCGGCACTTGCTGGAAATGTGTCACTTTTCAATTAACTCATAAATATTTACGCATCGGTTTTATGCTGGAAATTATGATGGAACACCTACCTTGCATATATTAATACTTACTTATGCAATGCAGCTTGTTCTGGTACACATACATTTCAACGCAGATGATGTGTCAGCCTAAATGTGTCGCCTTGTAAATTAGGAGTACTGAATGTGCCTCCATTGCATCAAATAATACGTTGCATTGGTGGCACAAGCTGCTTGTAAATAAGCCCCTATTGAACTGTATCAGAAGAACTGGCCATATAGGGGACATTATTTTTACGTCGCCTTGAGAAAAGAAAACCAGAGTATAGACTGGGCTGTAAAACTTACAAGTTATAAAAACAACAGTTATATACCATTTTCAGCTATTTATGCTGCTTATCTTATATTATATTGCAGAATATTTAGAATTGATGAGTGTATTCCTGTATAACCGTTACAGCTCGCTCATGAAGCATAAGTGTATGTACTGATAGATTGCAATATGGTTTATACTCTTCAGAAAGAGTAGCATGTGCAACATATTCATTAAAATATATACAAAAAATATAAACTTTTTAAGAGGTAAAACCCATTCACCAGGTCAGGGCCTGAAGATGTGGAGGGACAGGGCTTAGTATTGTAAAATACCATGGGTGAGCATTCTCACTGTCACCTGAAATGCCCACCAAATAGTGCAGACATTAACCACTTCACAGTGGGGGTAATTCCCCCGTGGCGCCGCGGTGCTCGTGACGAGCCCAGCTTATCATGAGACACAGTGGATCTGTGCTCATGACAAGCTGGCTCGTCATGACTCCACCCACTGATTGATTCTCCCGCACAGGCGGGGAATGAATTAAGAGTGGGAGTGCCACGGCCGTTATGACAAGCCCCCACTGTGCCTCATGACGAGCTGGGCTCGCTGTTGGCATAGAAGGGATTAAGTCAACTCACATACATCATAGACGCTTTTAACAATTAATGACAAACAACCATGGCATTACATTTTTCTTCTACTTTGTGTCATCATTCTTGGCAAGTCTTAAACACCTATTTATTTCCTGCAGACATATGGGTCATATTATGAAAAATGTCCTTGGAAAATCATGGGCACAGTTTTGAGACATTGTGCCTTTATTATGCGGACATGACTCCAAATATCTAGCACAACCTGCCTACTTTTATGAAGTTGCATACAACAAAGAATTCACTGCAGAAAGCAGAAAATCTCGCCTCTAATGCATTACAGATTACCTTTCCATTGTAAGCTCCGTATGATCACACTATACTGTAACTCTGGCAATCGTAATCCCAATGAATGTATGACATTGTTCTGCATTCTGTCCATAAATTGTTGTTTTTGCATTTGTCACCCAGAGTGGGATGGGTATGCCCAAACTTGGGTCCTGTGCTCTCCCTTCCACTGGAGACAAGCTAACTTGGCTGATGAGGGGTGAAACCCCAAAACCGGTCTTAGGATGCTTGTTTCCAGTCCAGGGAGGACCAGGCCTGGCAGTGTGGGCTGGACTGTTCCCATTGGGCACAGGGTCAAGACTGATTTGCATATGGCTGGGTACAAATTGGAATGGCATGGTGAGCAAAACAACAATGGATTTAGGCCCAGATCTCTGTTTTGGGGTGAATGTATGACATTGTTTTGCATTTTGTCCATCAATTTATTTTTGCATTTGTCACCCCAAGTGGGACGAGGATGCCCAGACGTAGGTTCCATGCTCTCCATGCCACTGAAGTCAAGCAAACCTGGCTGATGAGGGGTGAAACCCCGAAACCGGTCCTAGCATGCTTGTTTCCAGTCCAGGGAGGACCTGGCCTGGAAGTCAGGCCTGGACCATTCATATTGAGCACAGGGTCAAGACTGATTTGCATATGGCTGGGTTCAAACTGGAATAGCGAGCAACAAAGTTATGGATTTAGGCCCAGATCTCTCTACTGGTGTGAATGTATGAGATTGTTCTGCATTCTGTCCATCAATTGTCGTTTGTGCATTTGTCACCCAGGGTCTGGCTGGCTGTAGTGGGCACCGGGCATTTCCCGGGTGGGCCGACATGGTTGGGGGATGTTTCTGGGCCCCTGGGGCCGATTTTTTTGCAGGGTCGTTTATGCAGTTTAGCTGTAAATCGGCCCCTGTAACAAAATCAGCCGACACCGGCCATGGCAAACAGCTCGGCCGCAACCCCAACCCCCTGGGGGGCAGCCAAGCACTGTGCCAGGGCCGGTTTTGGTCCCCAGTCCGGTCCTGTTGTCACCCCGCGTGTGACTGCTATGTCCAGACATGGGTCCTGTACACTCCAAGCCACTGGAGTCAATCTAACCTGGCTGATGAGAGGTGAAACCCTGAAACCGTTCCTAGGATTCTTGTTTCCATTCCAGTGAGGACCTGGCCTGGCAGTTTGGGCTGAGCTATTCCCATTGGGCACAGTGTCAAGACTGATTTGCATATGGCTGGGTTTAAACTGGAATGGCATGGTGAGCAAAAAATCAATGAATTTAGGCCCAGATTTCTGTACTGGGGTGAATGTATGACAATGTTCTGAATTCTGTCCATCAATTGTTGTTTTTCATTTGTCACCCGAGTGGGATGGTTATGCCCAGATGTGGGTCCCATGCTCTCCATGCCACTGGAGTCAAGCTAACCTGGCTGATGAGGGGTGAAAACCCGAAACTGGTCCTAGGATGCTTGTTTCCAGTCCAGGGAGGACATGGGCTGGCAGTTCGGGCTGGACTATTTCCAGAGGGCAGAGGGTCAAGACTGATTTGCATATGGCTGGGTTCAAACTGGAATGGCATGGTGCGCAAAAAAGGATGGATTAAGGCCCAGATCTCTGTATGACATTGTAGTGTAGTTCCTATTATCCCAATAGGCTCTGCGCATTGGAATAATACCTTCAATAGTATAGGCCTAGACCAGACGTTAACTAGGTCTTCTATTGTCGATATTAGACTTAAAGTTTTGGGTTTGCCAGCTAGCTCAGAGTTCACTAGAAACTTTCTCGAATAGGCAAGGAGGAGTTGAACCTCCCTGGATAGACAAGAAGGGATTTAGTTTCTGACAACCATAGAACATGACAACTTTGCTCTCACTTTGTGAAAACAAAAGACAACTTATTTTACTCAGTAAGTACGTGCATTCTTAGTCTCACCAGATTGTAGAGAAAAGGAAGAGACGGGCGTGTTCAATAAAAGATGGTATTTATTGATCAGTCTCTTTTCTCATACAAGAGAAATGGATCGATATTATCGCAATACTTATGGTTAAGTAAAGTGCATACAATAAAAGCAGAAGTATAAAATAATACTGTAAAAACATTTATATGGTTTCTAAGCCATATGCAGGTTTAAAATGGATAAAATATATATCTACATATACATTTGACTAATCGTACTCAACTGGTGTTTCTAACTATGCCTACCCCGGTGTACCTGACCTAAGCCTAATACGTGGGCGGGAATAGAAAGTAGTAGTTTAAGTTAAGTTTGTTTTGCCAAGTGACTGACTCAAGAATTCTCTGCGAGGGGTTATTCAGTTCTGTACCTGGAATTTAGGATGAATGAGGGATGGTATCTCTCGTCTCTGGTCTCGATATTCCAGGCTGCCTGCGAGGGCTACCCGGAAGCGCCGGAGCTGGATTTCTCGGCAGGAGAAAGCAGCGTCTCGTTCTCAGCGCGTCAGGAAGGCGGGGCTGCGCCAGCGGGGTCTGCTCTGCTCTGGGCTTCGGCAAGTCTGGCTGCTCCGATCTCGTCACCACCGCGTGTGTTTGCTTAAGGCAATACCGGTAATATTTATACCTGTAAGGTGCCGAGATTGACGTAAGGATGGACATAGATACGTCAATAAGGATGTCATACGACTTGGTCGTTAGCACATTCTTTTGCTGAAGTTCTCGATGAAATCAAAACAATGGCCACAGGGTTTTTCCCAGGTTGTCATAGGTTTGATTTGTTTTGAGAACTCCGTATGCCTTATCAGGGGCAGGAGGAATATCGCTTGTCTAATTAGATGGCAAGCGTTATGACATAATCAGATAACACGTTCCTGTGCCGTGGTGTGGCTTAATCAGATAACGGTTTCTGCATCATGGGATGGCTGCTAGTTAACTTGTTAACCAGAACAGGGTCAGGAATAGGGGGATCGATACAGAACCTATAGGAATACATCACACCCACTCCACGCTAACTATGGCCATATTTACGAATCTAGGCATAGTAAAACATACTGTAGAGTATTGTGTATACCTTACCACCCCAAAATACATATTATGCATTTCGAATTTATCTAATATACGAAAAAATAGTCACATGTATTATATGCACTCAAGCTGTAGAATAATGCCAAAGTAATCAAGCATATGTATACATTATTACTAATCGAATATGAGAATTACACATGAAATGGCTCTTAAGACAGAAGAAAAAGTTCGAGACCATTCCATCACAGAATAAAATAATTATGAACATACCAGCGGGCAGCTAATGTCTATAAAGTATCTAAAAATAGAAATTTTAGTTCTCTAAGAATAGTTCTTACTTTAAGCAGAAGATAAGTGTCCCGAAAAAATCGTAAAAATATGTTGGGGCGGCTGAAAAAATTGCTGTCCGTGAACTGGAGGGAAAATTGTTCATGGTATTCTGTTATTAAAGTTGAAGGCCAAATTCAGGGAACGCCGTGTGCTAGCTTGCTCAAAAGTCTCTATTTCTGCTCTGGAGAGAACATCATATCATTTAGACTGTCGAAAAAGCTGTCAACAGCTTCCTGGGAGAGTTCCACTAACTCGGAAAAGGATGTAACCATGCATTCATGTGCATGATTGTCTCCATTGACGTTTTTGATTAGTATTGCTGACAGAAGGTCGTACCTGATCGATGCTGCTTTCATCTTGAACTTCACTACCCCTTAATCGTAGCGGTGAAGTCTCCACGAATGCCGTCATCAGGATTGGCAGCCGTTGAGGGCAGCACAAAGCATGAGCCTTTATTGGGCTCAACAATGTTTCTGCATCCATTGGCGCATCCGATTGTAGCGTCAGACAGGTGTCCAACACGCATTCTTCTCCGCACAGCATGCACCTTAATACAGGTAAAACACATCGATGCCACATTGGTCGAAATGAAAGAAACCAAGTCATGTTCAGGTCTCTAAGCCGGGTTAGTCCCAGGATTTTTGATATCCGGTCCCGGTATCCAATGGCTCGGATTGTTTCTTCCCTTGTCGCAGGTGTTTTGTCTGTGACACGGTTTGCCATAACGAAATATAAGGACTAAGAATAGAATTCCTGCAATTAGTCCCAAAATGAGGGGAAGTCCGCCAAAAATCGAATGGACGAAGTCTGGAAAAATACCCAGTATGGCTTTGAATGGTGTTAATGCCATCGAAAATACTTTTGAGACTCCACTGGTATCAGAAATATTTAAGATTTCATTCAGGATTTCTGCGAAATGTATGGGGGAATTAGTTGATAACAATGAGTGAATCTCTGCAGTCGTCCTTGCGACTAGGAGATCATACGTTTCTTTTGATGACGTGAGCCTGGTTGGCGTCTGAAGAAGCACTGTTTTCATTCTGCTTAAAGTGTCTATTCGAATAGAAGTAATTTTCAAGTTGGGCCATGCCCTTGCCTCCCTGTTTGGAAAGGAGCTGGGGAACAATAAGCGTCCACAGCACTTGACCTTCGCAGTCGTAGTTATGAGATAAGGAGTCCCGGGCATAAGACTACAGCATCTGCGGTCTACAATTAGAATGTAACTCCCATTATAGAGTCTTTGAAAAAACGGTTCTATCTCTGTTGCAGGTGTGCCTAGCTGGTGACATGAAAGGTTATTCGAGTTCCCTTCACAGGCTCCATGCAAACTAATTCCATTACACAGAAGTGTACCGCTTAGTGACATCGCACAATTATTGCCACTAAGAAACACTTTCTGTCCTTTATTACTGACACATGCATGTGAATAGGGCAAGTTCCATGTTGTTTTAATGTACCCTTTTCCCAATTTTTCGTACATGCCAGCCTGTATATATTTTTGGCAGTATTGAAACCTGAAGGTTGATATTGGAATATTAATTATCCCATGTATTATCCATTCACTGACAGGTCGTTCTGACATTGTCACTGGTAATCTCTCGAGTTTCTCAATGCTCAGGATTGTATAATCAGCACCCTTTTGTGCCATACTGATTTGTTTATCAGTAAGGTTAAAGATATTGAATAGTGACGTTGTGTTGATTAAACGCCAAGGCACATAGCCTGAACGCAGATTTTGTAACGTCCAGCCAAGCTGTACAATAGAACGCAATTGAGACTGACCGTGTTGTAACAACAGTAAGTCTTGCGATAAAATGTCGATTGCTGAAGACACAATGCTGTCCAAAGAAAAAATTCTGGAGGACAGAGTCATTAACCCATTGTCCACTACAGAAAGTGATTTTTCCAAATTAATACGGTCAATTTCCCGTATTCTTTCTGCTGTCTCAATTTGAGTCACCTTCCAGGCCTCGTTGTAAGCTGCATATACAGAGGCTGCTATGAAACGTTTCTGACGCTGTTTGCGCGGTCCCATAATGAAATCACGCAAGTCAGCACCATCAGTAAGTAAAGTTAGGTGTTGCTTAATTTCTGTCAGTGTGGAATTTTGTAGCCATTGAAGGCATAATTTGCCCACACTGTAGGTGGTTATTATCCCTGGGTGTTGTCTTTGGGAATATCTAGGGTCTGGCCTGGTCAATGTGAACCCCTGTGTTTTGTTCAGGAATCTATCTTGACAGTTATTAGTATCTGTGGGCCAGATCAACCATTGTTTCCAATCAGGATGTGTTCTGTTTTGGTTTAATACATAGTTTACGTCTATCCCTTCATCTGTAGAGCTATTGCTGTCCATTGTTGGCTTTGGAATAGACGGTTTATTTAAGTCTTTGATTTTGGCTAAGCCAAGACAGGTGGTTTGTTGAACAGTGTCATTCAAAAATATAATTTGTTCTGGGATCATGCAGGCTCTAAACAATGATTCTATACCTTGTACTTGCCATTCTTTTGTACCCCAAACACTTTTTACTTCAACATTTTTGTCCCAATAATCAAAACCAAAAGTATTCATTTGTTCAAAAAATGAGTCTGAATATATCAATTTCGTGTTTGTTAGCATGATCTTTGTCCCTGTCTTATTTGACAATTTGAAATAAAATGTTTCAGCATTACTTGTGTTGAACCCTGAAAAGTATGAATATTTGTCGTAAAAGGTTCTTGAGCTTCCTTTTGGAGGGGTCGCACAATGTTAATTTAAAACATTTCTAGGTTGTGCCGATTTATGTAGAAAATGGTTACCATAGTGGTTGTAACAGTACATACTATCATAATTAGTCGAACCCTGCAAATAATCATGTTTGGTAACTTTAGCAGACATCACTAAGTCAGACATCATATCATTTATGTTTTCAAAGTCCCAATCATCAGCAAATGAGCTTGGTTTTACAAAGTCACTTAACGAGATCTTGATTTGGTGTGGATATTTCAGGATTTCAACCGGACCATAAATTTCGTAGTCAGTATTGTCCCATGCTACCCCACCTGGTATAGGATTGGCTGTGAAGTTGACTGAAGAAAGTTCTCTTTTCTCGACGTGTGAAGATGTGTGTGGCTTGAGGATCAAGTTGATTTTCTGACTTGCTGTGTCCATTTTAGCATATTTTCCCTCAATGAAGCATCCCAAAGTTAGTATCATGATGAGCCAAAGTATGAGGATAAATGCACCGAAGCCCACCCAAAATTCAATCCATGGAGAAATCAGATATGTTTCTTTCAGTTGTTTCAAAAGTTCTTTAGCTTTATCTTTAAAGGTTTTTGATGATGGCTGTGTTTTTGATTCACTTAGGTCTTCAGAGGAATCATCGAAGTTTATGAAGTAGCCGGATACAGTTCTGTCAATTGTTCCAATTGCTTCAGGATTACTGTTTCTTGCATATTCGTTTGTTACTTCATTGTAGGTCGGTGTGTCTCTACTAAATGTTTTTATTTGGCTTGTTAGAGGTCTGAGTTCCAATGCATTGTTGCATAGTCCTTGTTGTTTTTCTGTAGGCGTTTCGAATGTGATTAGCCTCTTAGTTTGGACCTCTGTATTTGTAGCAAACCTTGGTGTTCTGCTACTTATCGGGAGTCCACTTGGCCTACTGTTTGTTATCGGCCACATGATTGTGATTTTACCAAGTCGATGGATACAACTCGGTTCTCCTTTTTACCAGCAAGCGGCGGTAGTACAACTAATCTTGTCCCGTTGATAGACAAGACAGGAACTGCTTTTCTGTAAGAAGGCCCAAATTCCTTCTTTACCGCGATCTTTTCTCTGACTAGATCCCCGACTTTTGGAATCCAGACAGGTCTTGCTGGGACAGGTGGTGGTTCTTCAGTGGTTGTTGGCTGCTGTTTCAACTTTATGTTGCTCAGGTCTTTTCTTGTTTTGTTTAAGTCCTGTAAAATAGCCAAACGATCTTTGATATCAAAGCTTTTTTCCTTCACCACTGAAGTCTGACTGTCAAGATCTAAGACTAACATCCTAGTTCCAAACAATAATTCGTACGGACTGAATCCCTTCAGAGAATTTCTTGGCAAGTTATTTAGACTACGTTGGACACTTATTAGATGTTTGACCCACCCAGCTCCCGAACCTAATACCTTTGCTGTTATAGATTGCTTTATGTCACGGTTTTTTCTTTCTACAATTCCGTTCCCCCCAGGGTGAAATGGACAAGAGTACCGCAATGCAATGCCCATGCTGGTCATGGCCTCCTTATAAGCTCGAGAGCTAAAAGCAGGACCCTGATCAGAATGCAGCATGCCAATTGCGTATGTGCCGATAAAGACTCGCAGATCTTTTATAACAGTTCTGGCGTCAGCCGATCGCTGGGGCCACATCCATATGAATCTCGTGCATGAATCCACTGCGACCAGGATATATTTATAGTTACCATCCCTTTGTAAGGGACCACAGTGGTCCAGATAAACACAGGCTAATGGTTTATCTGAGATTAGAAGGGGCGTCTGCGCTGGTCGTCTCACCGTTGATACTTTCATTCTTTGACATATTTCACATTCTAAAACATAGTTCCTTGTTTGTCTTCTCATTTGTGGCCACCAGTATCTCTGTTTTAACAATGATACTGTGGCTGAGACGCCAGCATGTACAGAAGCGAGCCCTTCGTGTGCCGCTATTATTAGTCCTAACCTATGTTCCATGTTTGGAATTGCCCTATCCCCCACTCCAGGGATTCGAGCAAACGGAACATTATTTGCATCAGTTATGTATGAGTATTTTACTGGAAAGCCTTTCGGGAGTGTTTCTATCGAATCCTTTTCTGTAGCGCTGACAGCTTGTAATATCTCGCTGTCTATTTTTGTTTTCGACCGTGTGATGGCAGCTACGGAAGCCGTTTGCACAGCTGCCTTCGCGGCCTCATCAGCCAATGAATTCCCTGCAACGTGAACGCCATCACGTTGATGACTCAGTGTGTGTATCACGTGAGTCTTTGGTAGTTCTTTCTGTAAAAGAACTACTTGTTCCCAGAGCATTTTATGCTTGATTGTGCCTCCTTTTGCATCCTTAAAACCATTCTGAAGCCAGATCTGCAAGTATTCATTGTAAGACTGAACGCAATAATACGAATCGCACACTATGAGTGTGGGGAATTCTCGATCGGTATTTTCAAGCACCATCTTGAATGCCAGTAGTTCAGCTCGCTGAGCTGTACAATCTCCCAGAGATTGTGTTTTGGTGATAGCTGGTTTAAATTTCCCTTCGTGCCAGCGACCTTTAACAATCGCGCACGCAGCACTGTAAGCTTGTTTACCCCCCACTGCGGGTTGTGCTGATCCGTCTGTATATATTATACAGCCGTAATGATCTAGAGGCAGAATTTCGGTCGGCGGAGGACATTCGAATTCGTATTGGAGAAATTCTTGTGTTTTTAAATTGGGATCAAATTCATATACCACGTCTGTTGCAGCAAGAGAGTTAGCCCACTGTATCCACCTTGGATGTAGTGCTTTAGCATTCGGAATGCTTGCCTTTGTTACCGCCTCCAAGGCTGGTATCGGTGTCACGATTATTATTCGTTTACCTTGTGCCAGGGCTCGTTCTTTTGCTATAGCTGTCTGTGTTGCAGTAAGAATTTTTTCCGTTGGGCTAAATTTCATTTCAGCTTTAGTGTATAAGTGTGATTTGAATGCAATTGGTACCTTTTCTCCCTCGTTAGAGGTCAGGTATGTGAATCCGCATCTTCCTGGGATGACTCGAATCACAAGATTGCGTGTGTTATCACGTGTTTCTAATTTTGTTTTAATTAACATATCTGTTTGTAAGGATCTCAGATTTTCTGTGTGTATTTGAGTCCAATTGGTTCTTTTAAAATCTGGTTTTATTAGATCATAAAGGGGTTTGACCCTTTCTGCGTAATTTGCAATGTATGTTCTTCCGAAATTTAGGAAGCCCAGAATTGACTGTAGGTTTTTTAGTGTTCTAGGTGCTTGGAGTACGGCACATTTCTCTAGGAAATTGTCAGCCAGGCTTTTGCCTTCACTTGATAATTCATATCCTAAGAACAGGACTGTTAGATGGGCAATTCTGGATTTTTTGAAGTTGAATTTGTAACCCTCTGCTGCGAACCCAAGTATTATGGTG
The DNA here is from genome assembly GCF_964261635.1 of Lissotriton helveticus. Lineage (NCBI taxonomy): Eukaryota > Metazoa > Chordata > Amphibia > Caudata > Salamandridae > Lissotriton > Lissotriton helveticus. The sequence goes on from NC_136057.1 coordinate 1,168,938,749, forward strand.
TTCACTCTCTTCAAGTGAGTATCCAAGTCATCATCTGTTAGGTATATGTCGTCGACATAAGATAATGCCTCTTCCTCATATGTTTGTAATAATTCTGTTACTCTCGCTGAGAATAATCCTGGGCTGTTCTTGAACCCTTGGGGTAACCGACAGAATTGTTTTTGAGCGCCATTTATTGAGAACGCAGACAAGTATCTGCTCTCTGGTGCTATATTTTGACAGAAGAATCCATTAGAGATGTCTAATGTTGTTTTGTATTTTTTGCGCACTATGTTATTCATTAGTGCTGCACTATGCGAGTTTTGTACTGCAAAAGTTTTGCAACATGAGTTAAGGTGTCTGTAATCCAAAACTAGACGATATGAATTGTCTGGTTTGGAGACAGGAAACAAAGGGTTGTTCATTTGTGAGGTGCAAGTTTCAATCACCCCCTGGTATTCTAATTGGTCTAGGATTTCTTTTACCTGTTTTTTAGCTTCTTGCTTAATTGGGTACTGTCTTTGTGCAGTAGGTTGTGATTTTAACTGGATTTTGTGAGGAGGAGAATCCTCATCCCATCCTACATGATTTTTATATAAAGCAGGAGCTTGAGCTACTGCCCACTTTCTTGCAAGTGTATATTTTTTATGAATTGGGATATGATTTGAGAAGGCAGGCATAATTATTTCTTCGCCATGAGGGCAGTCCCTGACAAATTCTGGTGGCCAGTCTTTTTCAGCTAGAAGGATGTCATAGCCCTTGGAGAGATTATCCCAAAATAGTCCCCTTATTTTTCTAGTCTTATCCCCCTCTATACGTAATGTTATTTCATATATTTTGTGAGGTTTGCTAACTCTGGTGTCTGCAGTTTCCACTTGAAGGTATTCATTCGTGTCCACTGTCTCCAGATGATTCATAAGGACTTTGCGAGCTATGCTCACTTCTGCTGCGCTGTCTAGCATTGTCTGAGCCCACTCTCCGTTTTTCAGCTGTGTCCTCAGTATTCTCGGCATTGTTGAATACTTTAATACTGGCTACCTTCTTTTTTGGAAATTGTAATTTCTTATTTGGATGAGCAGGTTCCTTGTCTTTGGACTTGACGTGCCCTTCCCTGGGTTCCGATCGTCCTCTTCTTTCCGATTTCTGCGAGGAAGTCTGAAAAGATTGAGAGGGACGTGTATCAAAATCTTGATATCTATCCGGTTTGTTTATATTATCCCTATTTCTAAGGTTGTATTTTTTCCCAGAGGGCTCACTTTGGGGAGACCTGTGTCCTTGGTTTGGAGATTTTTCTCTCCGCCGAGGAGACCTTCCTCTGGACTGGAATCTCTTTTCTTTCGGATTGGATTGTTTGTTTCCATCCCAGTTCCTCTTTTGTGATGTTAAATTATTTTTAATAAATATTTTTTCAGGACTTTCAATCAGTTGGGGTTTTACTGGTATTTCACCTAAACTATCTCTACCTAGTTCCTCATAGGATTTTTCTATGATTCTGGCAATTTCAGCTGGTTGGTCTGCTATATCTGTTTCTTTTAACCTCTGGCGGATCGCCACGTTTGCTGCTTCTCCCTTTATATTGGCCTGTAATATAGCCGAGACCTGCTTGAAGTCTTTCAGTAATTTCATACCAAGAGTTAAAGCGGGTTCTGGACCGTATTCGTCTTGAATTTGTTTTAGCACATCTGGTATTACCGAGATGGATGGAACACCATGCGTTTTTGTGTAGATGGAAGCAAAGACTGTACCCCAAGTGTCACAGTCCTCCACGTGTGGTGCGATTCCCATTGGAAGACAGATAGTCAGAATCCTGTGTTTATCCACAGGAGTGGTGTCTGGAAACACCGCCTCTATTTGGGTGATTTTTTGTGCTAACCAGAATGGTATTTGTTCCCTTTTAGCTGGTACCTTACCTAGGCAGGACTGTATGTTCTGTGGTGTAATTTTATTTGTGTTCCCCTGATGAGGGGTCAGCTGTGGAATTTTGATTGCTGGTTGGATTGTTGAAGTCCGCATTACATATTGGACTAATTGTCTATGTATTTTTATTAATTGTTTTAGTTGTATTAAAAGATTTGCTGCAGACATCCCATCGATGTCTGGATGTGGTGTGTATCCGGCTAGGACCGGCCACGTTGCTCCTGGTCTACCTAATGGACCGAGCCTGGTGATGTGATTGTTGTGTTTTAGGGCGCCATTAAACAAGAGCAGGTGCTCTTGAAATTTAAGTGGTACTTCCACCTCCTCGAAAGGAGTGTATTCTTCAGGAGGTTCCTCTGTTTTGTAATGGTGGAAGACCTTTGTTACAGCGTTTGCTGCTGGAAAGTTTATCCATGAATAGAATACCTCTGTCTGCCGATATTCGTGTGCCTCTATTACGAATATGACTGTGCCACCTCTAGGTGTCAGTCCATTTTCTATAAGTTTTAAAGTTATAGATTTCCTTATGTTGACCGCGATGAGTATTAAATCCGGGTCTGCTTCTTGCATAGTATTATCAGCTGCTACGAGTTCAGCTGCTACTCTGGCTATCTCTCTTTCTTCTTCAGTATCTGACATTCTACTGTCAGGAAGGTTATTTTGTTTGTTTGCAGATCAGGTTTCTTATGGAAACAAAGATTTAGATGCACAATATTTTGGAACAGTGTATCCTTCAACGTTGACTAAACCAAGAACCATACATAGGAGTTTCCTCCTGCGAGGTTTGGCGGATATGACCTTTCACCCACTCCAGACGTCTTTGGAGTATTATGGGAAAAAAGGGGTCTGAGTGAAAAAGCACGACTGAGTTACTCTAATGTCTTGCATTAGTTTTATCGCCTTTCCAAACGTTTGGGCGCCATGTAGTGTAGTTCCTATTATCCCAATAGGCTCTGCGCATTGGAATAATACCTTCAATAGTATAGGCCTAGACCAGACGTTAACTAGGTCTTCTATTGTCGATATTAGACTTAAAGTTTTGGGTTTGCCAGCTAGCTCAGAGTTCACTAGAAACTTTCTCGAATAGGCAAGGAGGAGTTGAACCTCCCTGGATAGACAAGAAGGGATTTAGTTTCTGACAACCATAGAACATGACAACTTTGCTCTCCCCTAATCAAGAGTGTATCTCCAGAGTCGTGTGAAAACAAAAGACAACTTATTTTACTCAGTCAGTACGTGCATTCTTAGTCTCACCAGATTGTAGAGAAAAGAAAGAGACGGGCGTGTTCAATAAAAGATGGTATTTATTGATCAGTCTCTTTTCTCATACAAGAGAAATGGATCGATATTATCGCAATACTTATGGTTAAGTAAAGTGCATACAATAAAGCAGAAGTATAAAATAATACTGTAAAAACATTTATATGGTTTCTAAGCCATATGCAGGTTTAAAATGGATAAAATATATATATACATATACATTTGACTAATCGTACTCAACTGGTGTTTCTAACTACGCCTACCCCGGTGTACCTGACCTAAGCCTAATACGTGGGCGGGAATAGAAAGTAGTAGTTTAAGTTAAGTTTGTTTTGCCAAGTGACTGACTCAAGAATTCTCTGCGAGGGGTTATTCAGTTCTGTACCTGGAATTTAGGATGAATGAGGGATGGTATCTCTCGTCTCTGGTCTCGATATTCCAGGCTGCCTGCGAGGGCTACCCGGAAGCGCCGGAGCTGGATTTCTCGGCAGGAGAAAGCAGCGTCTCGTTCTCAGCGCGTCAGGAAGGCGGGGCTGCGCCAGCGGGGTCTGCTCTGCTCTGGGCTTCGGCAAGTCTGGCTGCTCCGATCTCGTCACCACCGTGTGTGTTTGCTTAAGGCAATTCCGGTAATATTTATACCTGTAAGGTGCCGAGATTGACGTAAGGATGGACATAGATACGTCAATAAGGATGTCATACGACTTGGTCGTTAGCACATTCTTTTGCTGAAGTTCTCGATGAAATCAAAACAATGGCCGCAGGGTTTTTCCCAGGTTGTCATAGGTTTGATTTGTTTTGAGAACTCCGTATGCCTTATCAGGGGCTGGAGGAATATCGCTTGTCTAATTAGATGGCAAGCGTTATGAAATAATCAGATAACACGTTCCTGTGCCATGGTGTGGCTTAATCAGATAACGGTTTCTGCATCATGGGATGGCTGCTAGTTAACTTGTTAACCAGAACAGGGTCAGGAATAGGGGGATCGATACAGAACCTATAGGAATACATCACAACATTGTTCTGCATTCTGTCCATCAAGTGTTGATTTTGCATTAATCATAGTCCCTATAAACTGCTGTTGCAATGTAGTGGAGTTACCGCCTTTGGCAGCTTCCAGTGCACACAAGGGAAATCAGGGTACTGCAACTCAAATAACATGAGAAAAGAAATCATGTCAAATAATAATGCACTTTTAACAAAACATGCTTTAAAGCTCTAACGGTGGCTAATAACTTTTAGGATTAGGACATGTTCTGTATTTCTTTGAACATTCATCCCAAATCTAATCAACATTTAATACCCAGTGCAGTACAATCCTTTAGCACTACACTCATCCACTTATCCCTTTTCCTGGCAGATATATAGTCAAGTCCTTCTGCAGATCCCATACAGCAAGATGTTGTTTATTAGATTACAATTCTAAAGTACATGATACTTTTTGTCCTAATCGTTAATAACAGGTGAATCAAAAACATCAATAAGATTGCCATATGGAAGCTGTGGTACATATCTCAGACAACCCTCTGTAATGATCTCATGTTCATTTTTCATAGGATCAGCAATGATATTTAGAACCATACACTCACCTGAATCAAGACTGCAAAGTAGTTATAGATCTTACAAATCCTTTGTAGTTACACTGGTCATCTTTGTTGTGGTCTGTTGGGCATGTGTCTGTGCGTAATGTGCAAGTGTCAAGTGGCATCTTCATTTTAGCATTGTCTTTATTTACTAGTGGTGTTTGTGATACTTGTTTAGTTAATGGTGGAGATTAAGCTAGGCCCAAAATTGCTTAGCCCCGATGCATAATTGCTCACTACATGCCCTTTCTAGGATGATGATCAAGCCTGCTGTGAGTGAATGGTGGATAGGTTAGTCACATTTTTGGGAAATGTCAATAGATTGACGTGGTCTCGCTAAAATTGTCATCCATACTCCTTACTAATATTATAAAGAGAGAGCCCAAACCTTTGAGGTGGGTAATCTCAGTAACCACATCACCAATCACAACACCCAATACAGCGTTGGAAAGGGCAGTTGCAGCAGAAGGACATAGGCCATGCAGACGGCCACCATATACATTTAAACAAATTAAATTAAAAAATAATATTACAATTTCAATATTTTTAAAAACATTTTTTAAAATTTATTTTAAAAATATGTAATGTAATTTAAAAAAATAAAATATCTAAAAATAAATACTTTTAAACAATGTATTAAATTAGTATAAAAAAATAACAATTAATACATTTAAAAATTATCATTTACAAAACTTTTGAAATTCACTGAAAAAACCGTAGGTTTCAGCCACGTTATAGTTAGCAATTAACATTTAAAAAACCTTTGAAATTCACTGAAAAAACCATAGGTTTCAGCCACGTTATAGTTAGGAATTAGCATTTAAAAAACCTTAGAAATTCACTGAAAAAACCATTGGTTTCACACATGTTATAGTTAGCTGGACATTTCACTCATTCAAAACCATTGAAATTGCCCCGTTATAGTTAGTTCAGCAAACTATAACTCACGCGCCCGCAATGCACTGCTGATGACATCACATATTACATCACTCATGACATGGTCAGTGACATCACTCATGACATCACTGATGACATCTCAAATGACATCACTGATGACATCATCCTTGTGAAAGAGTGGCAGACCTCCTCTCAGCGTAATATAACCTTTGAGACACACCTTCAAAAATAGAAACTAACATTTTCAAAAAAATTGAGATACCAATACAAGTTAGAACAACCTATTCAGTAATTCCAAAATCTACATACACATCCATTCATTCACCAACAGTTCTATATAGTCACTCATACATGTACTCACTCATCATATGTATTTATACACCTATACATCCTGTTACACACCGATACTCATCCATACAGTTACTCACAAACATACTCACTTATGAAAATAAACTATCAAACATCCATTTACTTGCATACACAGCTATACACACACCGCTACACTTACTTTTACAGAAACGTACACATTCCTAGTCTCTTAAACAATCACTTATAGAAACACATACTTATTCATACAGGAACTCTTCCAATCTCTCACACTTTCACGTATAATCACTTATATACATCAATACTCACGTATAGTAAATTAAAACATATGTAGTCCATACTAATATTATAAAGAGAAAGACCAAACTTTTGAGGCGGGTAATCTCAGTAACCACAGCACCAATTACAACACCCAATACAGCGTTGGAAAGGGCAGTTGCAGCAGAAGGACATAGGCTATGCAGACGGCCACCATATACATTTAAAAGGTAAAAGAACCATTCCAGCAAAGTAGTCCCTTGTGGGCGTGTCTACGTTGTGCTGTGGGCGTGGGCTGGGGGCGTGACTAACACTGGGGGAGTGTGGTACGGACATCATATCGTGGGCTGTGGGCGTGTGCTGGGGGCGTGACAAATGCTGGGGGCGTGACAAACGCTGGGGGCGTGACAAACGCTGGGGGCCTGTGTCTGCCCTTCATGCCATGTTAGTCATACATACAAGCACCAATTACGTTACAGCGCAGCATCAAGGGGCACGCTGGAGGCGTGACACGCTGGGGCCGTGACACGCTGGGGGCGTGAAAAACGCTGGGGGCCTTCATGCCATGTGAACGCAATTGCGCCGCATCAAGGGGCACGCTGGGGGCGTGAGAAACGCTAGGGGCGTGTGCTACGTTCCGCCCTTCATGCCATGTGGGTCGTACATTAATCAGAAGATCGTCTGCTGTGGCCGTGTGCTGGGGGCGTGACAAACGCGTTCAGCTGGAGGCGTGGTAAGTAGCGTTACTGCAGCCTCTCCTGCGTGCTGTTACTGAACTCTCTCATTCAACTAAATTACACGCGCCGTCTACCATCAACCAAGGCTCTAGCCGGGCTCAGAAGGCGGATCAGCACACTAATTACAACATCAACCAGGGCTGCCGCTGGGCCTCAAGCGGGGAAACACGCGCCTGCTAACATCAAACAGGCCTGCATCTGGGCCTCAAGCGGGGGAAAACGCAAATGAGCGTGTCTGCTGGGACAATTACTGCAGCCTCTCCTACTCGCTGTCACTCAACTCTCTCATTAAACGGATTTACCCGCGGCTGATAACTCTCTCATTCAACGACATTACACGCGCCTGCTAACATCAACCAGGGCTGTAGCCGGGCTCAGGCGGCGGATCACTACACCAATTACACGCGCCTGCTAACATCAACCAGGGCTGCAGCTGGGCCTTCTCTGTCCCGATTCTAATGAAACAAAAAATGTCGTCTACCACGAGATTTTAAAATAAATTGCCCTTGCCAAATACACACATTACACACATTCTATTTCATACCCAGACAACGTCGGAACGGGCTGCTAGTTTGATATATTATGACAGATGAGTTCATTCTGTCTCTTCTAAACCATATTTCTATGTTCGATTTACATGTTTCTGCTGGCTTTAACTCCTAGATCTTTCTTGTTAAGATTTCCATGTGACTCGAATTGCTCTTCCATGATGTCCTTAGAATATAATAAGCATTTTGTTTTAATGTTGTTTTTCCCTTGGTAGTTTTAAATGGATGCCAAGGAATGTGCATATAATTGCTAGCAAGCTGTGGGTGGACTCGCCCCATCTGAGTTGAAGCTGCCTCTGCTGGTGAGGGAGCTTTCTGATGTAGACTTCTTCCACCATTGGTGACACATCCTTGCTGTGACCGCCACAATCAATATGAGGAATGCGTGTAGAATGGGAGTAGAATATCAGTGCCGAGGTCTACTCGTGCATAGATTTTAAGGATGTCAGTTATAGCCCGAATATTTTAGATATCACTGCAGATTGCAGCAATATCTGCAGGTTTAATGTCTGTCTAGAGGCTCTTTGGCCCTGAGCTATAGTAACTTCATGATCCAAAGCATAGGGGACTCATTAACCAGACTAATTGTTGTGCCTGCAGTTTGCTCTGTTGATGAGAAAAGACACCTTTGTAACACCCATTGATTCTTCGACTGCACAAGCAGGTTTTCATTCATATTACATTTGTAGGTTTTTTCACGTGATTAAAAAAGTTATGAAGGCTGAGGACTACTGAAATTATTCCACACATCTCATCCAAAGTAGACCTGAATGCTGTTCACACACAATGATAATTAAACAAAAGTGTTACCTTGGTAGATCCTTATTAGTCTGATCTAGAAGTTTTTATAGCCAAAGACAATATCACTCCACTGATCACTCACTCCTGTTAACACCACACCATCATCATACTGCCGACTTTACTTACCCCCTTGCTGTAAGTAGAACCACAAAGGTACTTGACCCACTGAAAAATATTATTCTCAATGCCAATTATACAAAATATTCCATTTTATTAAAACAATAAAACATTTTTTTTAAACACTGTCTTCAGTGTGTAAATTGAAATATTTGCTTCTCTATTAGTAGCAGCACAACGAATATCTACATTCCGAGAGAACAATTGCTACATAGCCACACTTAGCAATGCATAATGACCATTATTCATCATATCATAAACAAAAAAAAATGTTCTATATGCAAACAATTTAAATAAAACCACAGAGGTTTATTGTCGACGCGTTTCGGTGGATCCTGCTATCGTACCACCTTCCTCAGGACAGTTAAAAAACACAAAGATCTGTGAATAAAAAAGCTCAAATCACTAAAGTATATTGGCATACAATACAGCACATGTTTTCTTACAGAATTTTATAAATATAATCCTTGTCAGCACCTGTTAAATATTACTGTTTGTAGTCCCACTTAAGTCAAAGAGTGAAAGTCGTGCAAGACATTCTTTCAGCCCCATATCTCAACATCTCACACTTTGCTTCTCTATTACCACCCACATCTCTTTCAATCCTCACAAATTTACACCATTCATTCTTCTCGATGTGGTATTTTAAACCATTAACCTGTTTCTTTTTAAACAAAAACCTGTGCAGCAACTCTGCTAAACCATCCAAGGAGCTCATACATGCCCTCATACTGTCTCTCAGTCCCTACACACGTCCACCATTCATTCTTCCTGGTTTGATTTATTTAATCACTATTTTGCATACCTTTAAAAACATGTGCAGATTCCCTGCTATATCATCTAGGGAGACTGCGGTCAACCTTACCACTTGTTAATACTGGCAACTGTAGGGTTAAATAATTATGTTCTATAGTTCCTCAAATGGACACTATTTCTATTATTTAGCGTTTTTTATCTGACATACACCATTTGTTCTTCCAGATTTTATTTATTTTATCACTATTTTGCATACCTTAAAAACATATGCAGATTCCCTGCTGTATCGTCTAGGGAGACTGCGGTTAAGTTTACCACTTGTTGATGCTGGCAACTGTAAGGTTAAATGATTATCTGTTATAGTTCCTTTAATGGCCGCTATTCCTTTTATTAAGTGTTTTTATCTGACTCTGCACTCACCTTTATATATGAATGCTGGGTTTTATTCTCTCTCTAACCAGTCATCCTATCCTCCTCAGAAGGTCACTATATTGTCTTCACCTAATGCAGAGTTGATATTTTAGGGTTAATCACTTTAAAACCTCATATTGATGCAAAGATACAACATATTTGATTAGAACCGCTCACCTCTCAACATGTGGTCTTCTATTTCCACTGTTGGTGTGATAGATCTTAGCACGACCTTAGAGCACCCCTCTTATTATGTGTTGGGATTATTCAATTGTCCCTGGGATTCGCTCTAAGGAGAAAACGCAGCATAAAGATACTGTATTCAATGTTATACTAACGTTAACCGCAGGCTGCGTAATCATTCGCCCGTAGCTGGCTGCCGCTTCTGTCATATAGACCTGTTGTTACATTAGGGCTATCCTACAACTAAGGATATCTTATTGTTGTGTTTTCGAGATAAATGGTACACACAATGATGCCACAGCTCTAACCATGTCAACTCTCATTCAGGACTAGAGCTCATTGTTAACATAACACCAACCTAAGTCACACTTATCATTAAAGAAAATGTGCCCAGGTGAGGCGCCTGGCCCAAATGGCATACCAGCAAAGATGTAAAAAGCTTTGATGCACAAATGGGCTTCAGTCTTGGCTCCCCTTTTCGGGGAATGCAGAATGGACGGTCAATTCATAACTCTTGACGAGGCTCTCTCCATGTTCCCATCCATAAAAAAGGCTCCCGATCCAGCCCCAATTACTACCGGGCGATTGGCGTCCTCGACATTGAGGGGAAGTGCTATGCCAGTACTTTACTTCATGAATTGACCACCTGGGTGGAAGACCACAAATTGATCTCATACACTCAAACTGGCTTTCAAAAGGGCTGACACATCGAAGACATCCTGATTTGTCTAGCTTACATGATCGAGGACACGCTTGCTATAAAAGGAAAGTCGCTGTATTTGGGGTTTATCGATTTCCAAACAACTTTCAACAGTGTTGCCCGCTCCAGAGTGTGGGAAAAACTAAATAATTGGGGCATCCCACAATCCCTGTTAAAAGTTCTCATTGTTTTGTACTCCAACACCTGGGTAAAAATAAGAGTTTCCTCTGGATGGTCAACGACTAACAAAGTCATGAACGACAATGTGCATCTTGGCCACACTACTTTTCAACCTGTACCTAGCAGACCTGCCTGAGTGGCTGGCAGTCACTCTGGCATTTCTGCCCAAATTTGCATCCACGAAAATCCCATCAATGCAATAAGCAGATGACACAATCATCCTTAACCAAATCTCGTTGGGCCTCCAGAGGCTCTTCACCTCATACTGCAAGATAAATGCTCTAAAGATCAACATCGCAAAAATCAAGGTGATGATGGTATTGATACAACAAGCAAGAAAACACTTCTGGGACATTGAAGTAAAACATATAGAGGTAGTGGCCGCATACAATTACCTTGGGAGTCTGGATAGACCAAAGAGGAAAATCGGCACTGCATATCACAACAATGCAAGGAGTGGCCCACTGCCTAGAGGGGGGTTTCTTAGGAATAAGGAAAGCCCTGAGCATGCCAAATTTATCCATGCTAATTTGTGTAATGGAGGTACATTTGTTGGCAACAGTAGCCTACGGGACGGTGATTTTTAAAGAAAATATGTTTACATGGTTAGACAGAGTGTAATCAGCCTGCTTTCCCAGAGTGTTTCATCTGTCCAACTCGACCTCTCATGCCTAAATCTGTATGGAATTTAACTTGTCATCTAAACACTGGACCTTGAAAGCAGGATTTATAGCCTACTGTCTAAAAAGTAAAAACGCCCTAAAATCACCCAAGACCTTACATTAAAGAGACACATTTGGTCTCTCAATAATAACCCAAGATCCACTTGCAGTACATTTTTAACGCACTGTTTGGACGTACTGGAAACCTATAAAATCTGGCCAAGCTTGTTACCCACGGGTGTGGCCACAAAAATTATTAACTAAACAAGCAATGATACTGTCAGCTGAACATGATGCGCTAGCCCAGGGCTTTAAGTGGGCCGGGTCTCAAGGGGTCTGAGCACCGGCAGTTTTTATAAGGGAGGCTCGAAACGGGTCTCTATCGGGCTCAGTTTTGAGCCCTGGCACAGGCGGTCTGTTATTTTTCCAGACTGCAATGACAGCAGTTTGCTGTCACTGTAGTCCTGAAAAAAAGTGCCTGGGCGCAAAACAGCCCGATAGAGACCCGTTTCTAGACAGCAGGCACTTAGATGTGCGCTGCTCTCACTTCTCACTAGTGGAGAAGTTACTGCATGACGTCATGCCAGGTGAGAGTTGTGTGGGAAGGGAAATCCTTTTAAAGAGTAATTTTCTTTCTGGATTTCCCTTCTCTTTCTAAAACGCAAGATTGTGGTAGGGTCAGCAGGGCTTTAATTGGAAGCTTTTTCAATATTATACACAAGCCATAGTTGCAGCTTATTTATCTTATGCAACCAATAACCATTGACAAGGCCAATAGTCCAGACTTGTTGTAGGTATGATGTTACTTGTTGTATCATATATCTGGATGCAGTGACAGAAACAGCAAAATACAAGTCGGGCGGCACACTACGCTCAGCACAGATTTTTAGCGTAAGTGTTTTAAAGCCACGCCCTTAATTACACTGGCCACGCCCCTTTGAGAGACCCCCTTGTTTTTTCATCCCACTTAAAGCCCTGCACTAGCCATGAAAAATCTTTCCAATGGCAGCTGTGCATCAAAACTTTATGACCGCGGAACCCTACCACACTATTTAACATCTCCCCTGAAGCCTTCAGTGAAACACCACTTAATGAAACTACGGTTTGGTCTAATCGCTCTGATGGCGTATAAGCATGGTCAGAGGTAGGAGGAAGCAACGCCCTCCCCATGCAGCTTCTTCAGCAAAGGGGAAGAATCTTTAATCCACGTTATACGTATTTGCAAGCTTCTGCGTCCCATGTGACTTTTTTCGCTGCGTCCCATCTGGCGCATCCTTAATGTACTGAGATGCCAAGAGGCCCTACAGGAGTACATAAAGGGTGATTCCGCCAAGTTGGCCGCCCGTTTTGTGAAATTCATGACCCCAATAAAATGCTCGCTTCCTATAGAAGGTCACTTCATATTTTAGCCGTGCCACCTACAAACTTTTTAACAGAAAGCAAAAACTGTTTTAAAACCTTTTTGCAAGAATTGCAAAGAAATTGTGCATTTGTAGAATATACAATCATATGTATAACAATGTATTCAGGCATTTGTAAGTGTGCACAGATTTGGCCCCTGATTGATAATATGTTTGCATACATGCCTTTGTGTTTTATCATTTCTACCATGGTATGTTGTATGTTGTGTACATGTAGACGTTGAAGTTTGCAAAGTGAGCCCTGAATGGTATGCAGATATTTTCTCAATAATATTACACGATGAGAACTTGCTAATTAAAAAACGTAAAGAATAAGAAAATCATCAAAACAGAGGCTAACTTTGTCTTGCCAACATTGTTTTAGTTTCGATGCAACTGCATGGTTTACACAGACATACTTTCTTCTGAAAACTGTCTCACTGTATTACAATGATTCACTGATCATTCTGCATTGGCTTGTTCATCTTATTGACAAGACATGACATTTTTCATGTTTTGTTTTGAAATGAAGGCAATGGTATTTTAGCATTTGGCTCACGCAGGGCCCAGCAAAATGCCCAGCTGTTATATTGATCCACTGCTATCACTTATTTTTAAGTGCTGAATCTCCCCAGCAGCTTCCTCTGTTTTCCAAAGATTTTCTTTGCTCTATAAAGTGCAATTTTTCTTTGTGCGTCCACATTTATAACAAAAAGGAAAATATGCTTTAACATGACCTTTTACTTTATTTGCAATGACAATGAAAATACACATTGCTGAGGTTTTTTCAGCACCAAATATATTGGCTGCTTGGTTGTACCAGCCAAGTACGATAGGCGTGCGTATTCATGCATGTCTATAATGGAATTAATTAAAAACAGTGGGAATGTGATCAGTGTTAATCGAAGATGCTTGACTTACATGCATTCGATACCTTCTTGTGAGTTCAACCTACACATTTAGAATTGATCATAGGTAAATTAAGAATTTGACATCGAAATAGGAGTCCTGGATTGCAGGTTATGCTCTTTGGGGTGGGCAATTTTTAACCGGTTATGGGTAATTTAATTCCAACTTTGCAGAGACATTGGCAGGGAGGACTGGTGAAGACACGGCATTAAAACTGACTAGCCACTCTACAAATTAAATTACTATTGGCAAATGTTGGTTTAAGACTGGCACACAATAGCTCTGTAGGAATACAAAATGCCTGGCATGTTTGTAGGCTCAACAACCATCCCACACTGCTGCTATATATATGGTTGTGTGTAGCAATACTTGAATTGTACCTAGCTGGAAGCAGGAGCAAGCTAAGCAATATGTTTGTGACCAAGGGAGTGAGTCTGATCTTTTACAAAAGAAGCAGGAAAAGTAGGAGTAATGTCCCTTGTGGAGATATGTCTGTTTATTGTTTATGACTTGCAGAACGGTCATTTCAGGTCTAAGGGTTTAAAGGATCTTGCTCCAGATATCGAGTGCATAGATAAAAAACCCTTACATGATATGTTTTTACCTGCACTTATTTGCCTCTAGTCTGGTGATGTCTTGGCTCCTGTCAATGTGCTGTGTGCCTGGGTTTAGTTTCTTGGCTATGTATTGTTGAAGGTGGCCCTTTAAGTGATCAAGTTGGTTTTGTAAATTTATCAGGCCTGGATGGGGATGTCAGTATAGTCCCTTCACTGTCAAAATAATTGGGCCAAGCATTTCATGCTTTTGTTGAGGTGTGCAACAGTATATAGGATGTCATATAAGGGAGTCAAAGTTGTGCCTGAAAGGTCTTTGAATAAAGTGTTGCCTCCATCCAGATACGGGAAAACTACAATTTGGACTCTTGTTGAGAAATCGGCTTCTGCGTAAAGAGGTTTTATCTTTTCAAAAGGGCTACCTGGTATCATTTTGTCTTGGTTCAGTAATGTATTTATTGAGCGTTAGGTGAAGTCAAGTAAATGTGCACGCTTTGTTAGCTGGGCAGTGAAGCCATCTATGGTTATTGTGAAAAAACTGATTTGGATCCTTGGTTTTTGGGAACTGAAAATGAGCCTTTGACAGACTGCACTTTGGTGGATAGTTGACATCCTATTCGAAATAAGGTCTAGACAAGTTTTCAGGCTCTGTATCTCTTTGGGTAACGATTTATGCAGGTAGTGTTGAGTGTCATCACCTTAGAGATGGATTTTGGTGGTGCTTTTGGTGAGACTGGACCTGGGTTTTTTCATGTTGAGGTCAAAGATGAAGGGACCGAGGATGGAGCACCAGAGCGCTCTAATGGGAACAGGAAGTTTCAAGAATGTTCTTGTACCAATCTGTATAAGATTGTGGCAGTTCATAGGGTAATAAGTTAGCAATCGTAATATGGAGCCAGATACGTGCACATGTTTCAACTGTGTCTAAGAGTTCAGAGAGTTTAATAAGGACCAGTAAGCAGGGTTTGTTTCTGTTGTTGACGTAGGAAGATGCCATCAACTACTTTCAACTAGATGCCTCTGTATAACAGCATGGTCTAAGGATAGATTTGTAGTCCTGTAGAAGATTATTTTTGCTGGTATGCTCTTGTAGGTGGAGGAAGAACGCTTTTGATGGTTTGTCCTTTGATTGGTAAGTTGGTAATGCTGCAGAAGTTGTACTAGTCACATCCACTTATATGCAATCGTTAGGAAGTAAGTGGATAGATATCTGAGTAGGACTAGAGATCCCTATGGACACATGGAGGGATAGTTCTAAATGGAATTCAGCATGCATTATAGGCCACTATTGCGCCACTGGAATACATCTGCAGATTTCTGATTCATACCTGAAAGTATAGGGTACATTGATGGAAGCACCTATATGAATGGATATTGGGTCATGTTGCTCATATATGCATTGTTAAATCTATAGAGGTGGATCAATTGCTAACTTCTAGCTTTTAGGAAGCCACTCTAGACCCCTGTTTTCATTATGTGGTTAAACAAAATAAGAAAGATTCTTCGGTCTGAAAATTGCTATCGCCTACAAAATAAAGCAGTTTCAAAACACAGCTATGTTTAAAGTCTTGTGCATTTACATTTAATACGGAGGGTTAGCGATTAAGACGTTTCATAGAGAATATTGTTGGTATTCTTAAGAAATAATAAGGCTATTTAAATGTTATGTCTGACTCAATTTGCCTGTGTTTATAGAGTCCTAAAAGTATGTAACTAACCGAATTTCAAGATTATGAGCCCCCAGGTTGAATACGCTCCTAAATGAGCTCGTAAAGTAACGATACTCTGTTGCAGTAATGAGATTTGCTGCCAGTCCATATGTTATGATATGTTATGTTTTGATATGTTATGTTATGTAACCCTGGGCGAAGCACTACGCTACACTTGCGGAGTTTGCGAAGTTTTCGCAACTTCGCACTACGCCAGTTGAACGTAGCACAGTGCGAACATGCATAGTGCAGCGTAGCGTAGTGCAGCGGTCATTTTTTGCTTGTTCGCGGTCCTGAACGTCATGTTCGCGACCGCGAGCAAGCAAAATGACATCCCGCGAGATTCTCAACGCGAGGAGGTCAGGTTTCTCATTGTGAGTGGTTGCGCATGCTCACGAAAGCTCTCAATGAGAAACTACCTGTTCGCGTTGAGAAAGCTGCCGCTCGAGTAATAATCTACTCGAGCAGCAGAAAACTACAGCTCGCACTGTGCAAGATGCCGTTTTCAATGCTTGCACAGTGCCGGATGCTTGTCCGCACTGTGCAATCATTGAAAACGCATCTTGCACAGTGCGAACATGCTACTACGCAGCTCGCGTAGTGCTAGTGAAGTTCGCGTAGTGCAAAGTGCACTTCGCGTAGCTTCGCGTAGCTCTACTTCGCGAACTACGCCCACTTAATGTTACGTTACGTTACCTCATGTCACATCATGCCATGTTTGTAAAGCACCAACAACTAGGTGACTTAATAAGCAACTTTTAAGTATTTCACTTATAATGCCAAGTGGATTTCTAAAATGTGTTTTCACTCTATTAAACTTCCTCTTCGCAGGGCACAATGTTAACAGATCAATTCCCCAGTTGGTTAAAGTTGTGTAAGCTTTTGTAAACTGTTTGGTTGGATTAAAAGAAAAAGTAGTTTTGAATGGATCTGGCATGGGTAAACCTTTACTACTGGGGTGACTGCGCACTTTTGTGCCAGACAATTTATACTAACAGTCCAAGTGTGGCAAGGATAATTGGAGTGTCACCGTGACTTGTATACCGTGCATTACCCAGGTTGTGTATAAATTACACACCTTTTTGAGGTGTATATATGTACCTCATTAGGACACTGAATTGGTTCATCTCTGGATACTATAAGTTATGAACCCATGAAGCAGTTTTTGATTTCTTTTTCCATTACAGTAAAAACCATAGGACTGAACGACTCCCTATTCATTTTTGAATAAACCAGCCGCATATAAGCTAGGCAAAATTTAAATGACACAAAAGTATTTTGAATACTTTCTGGGATTTTGTGTTACACTTGTTACTCGAAATTTGCAAAAATACAGCATAATGCCATTTTGTATACTTACACAAAGTGTTATCTAACAATTCACCCCAAATGCGCCATTTGCTTTCGAAATTGACTAGACACGCACAAGAAGAGAAGAACATGAATGACTGTTGTTTGTGGTACTTTTTGTGTGTGCATTCTTTTACCACAAAATGCATTCTTGCATCAAAAAATGCCACGAGGACTCGATTTGCAATAAAATGTAGAGATAAATGAAGGATTTGTATTTTCATAATTATGTGCAAGTTTGTATAATTTCGCTGAAATTCTGTGCAATTACACAATACCACAGTTAGTGAATTTAGCACAATCCTAACAGCACTATCATTTAGGAAAAAGCTTAACAAGATGGGAGCCATAACAAAACATTGCCTCGCCACAGGTGGAATAAAAACACTCATGAAAGCTGACCCTTGATCCAAAGCAAACTTTAACAGGTGTACTAGTGCAAAGAGTGTATATTCTGGGGGTGCCATGATGAGGTTCCTAAGAAATTACCATATTTCATTCCAATTAAAGAGGCCAAATGGGATCTTAAGATCAACGAATGTAAGATGACTAGCAGCCTTCCTAATCACTGTACTATTAGCACGGGCTATGCACAAGCCAAAGCACTGTCTATAGCACACAAATCCATCCTGAACTATGCTAAAGATTCTATATTTCTTCATCCTCTCAGGAATTCATAGAACATTAGGCTTGCTGAATATTGTACACATTGTGTATATGACTGTTTTGGGGCTACAGTTGCTGCCTGGATCCGTTCTAACACGTTTTGTGTTGATGGGGACTAAAACCACACAATTACATAAAGGAGGATCCTTGTGGTCAGTAAGATGGCATTCACAATCTGAAGACGCACAGGCGCCCAAACATTTTAATTTGAAGCACACACATCTGTTGATACAAGATTTGGACAAATGGACTCAACAGATACTAAAACACATTAGTGGTGGATTTTTGGCACAGACGTCAATTGAATGGTCAATAAAAGGGTCCTGAGTGAGTGACCAAGTTCTCCTCAACTTTTCTATGAAGCTCCATCAATATAGCAATCATGGCAACAATTCCATTTGCTTGACTGTTGCAAAAGACGACCATGTGATCCAACTTTGTGGGACCCTATAAACCCTGGACCAGCACTGTAGAAGAAAACCATAAAAACTCAAGAATGGACATATGCCATCAGGACAAATCCTTCAGAGGCATACAGGCTCCATCCTGAAATCACACTTGCACAGCACTTAAATCTATAATGCAAGTAGATCACTATTTCTGCATAAGTAGTGCTAAACTTTCATTGGTGGACTTATCATGTGCTCTATGTGACCAGATCATGAAATAGAAGGCAGGGCTGCCCAGCTTGATTGGCAACCTTTTTACCATACGCAACCACAATTCATGTCTCTCATGGTGAACAAACTACAATAGAATGTGCCATGTCAGTCTGCATGACAAAATAGAAATAGGGTAAGGTTGGTTTTAATGCTTTTGCTACATTTGTAACTGCAGCTGGCACTATTGACTACACTCATATGTGAACTATCCTTTTCAGAGCTTGAGTTCAAACATTCACACAATCACTTTTTCAATGACGGGGTAGTTGAGCCTATTAAGCACACATTAATCCACAAATTAGGGGAGCACAATGCTTAATTTGTAAAAAAATAAGTGCTGGGCCCTCATCACGAGGCCACTCAGTTTGCACCACACATTGCCACTGTACTTACACAACTACTAACCATCACACTGCCACAGTTGTGACAATACAGGCTGTTCGAGGCCGCCAAAGCTTTAAGAATGGCTTGAGTGGCCGGTATTAGTTGTTTTTAATGTATATTGAATTAGCAAACAATTTCTTTCTGCTCATCTTTTAATTATTCAGACAGCGCCACCATGTGGCAGCTGTCATAAGAGCAGGTTTCAGTAATTAAGTACCAATGCCGAGCACCAGAAACCACCTGCTCAAATTAAGCACTTACTTTGCTTTCCTCTCTGACTTTTTAGGAGCTAGTAAACAATTATTATTGATAGTTTACCACTTACTGCTGTGGCTCATCAAGAATTTCTTTTCACTTACAGAAGAAAGTTCTTCCTATGAACTAACTGATAACTACCCTAATCCTGAAACCTTGAAATACGATGAAAAAGAAATATAATGATGTTTCTTCGTGACTTACAATCCAAAAATGTTTTGGTAGATAGAAGCGTCTACATGTCATGGGAGCTGATCATACGTATGCATCACATAAGGTCTGAAAATGATTCCACCGTGTTGCATATTATTTAGATTAGGAGACACATTCTCTAACCAGGTGATTATCTGTATGCTTATGAAATATGTGAATGTACGGAAGATGTCACAATAAGAGATGAAAAATCAAATCATGGTCGCTCTGTTCACTAGGATGTGATTTGATTTTTTTCATTCTGAAAATTTCAATTGCACTTGTGAAATATTATTTGCTAACGTTTGACATTCCTGTGAATGACGAGGCCTGGGGTAATTGTAATTACACTGGAGTAATCGGCGTTATTTTGGTAACACTGTGGGGTCGATTCCGAATCGGGAAAAAGCACTCCAAATAGCCGTACGGAGTCTTTTTCCCGTACGAATTGTACCTTGCAACGTCCCCGTACATACGACGTAGTACGATTCTCACCCAATGCAGCTCCCCGTATGAATCGTACAAGAAACCGTACGACTCGAATTCCTGTACGATTCGCCGCAGGAACACGCAGCAAGCGGTGTTTGTACGGTTCAAAGCAGGTTTTCCTGACCCTGCAAGTACGATTCGTCTCGCCGACCCTCCGTACTACACTTTTCCTACGGGAGCTGAAAACTGTCGGAAAAGCAGAGTACGCCCCGAAACAGGTACAGAACAGCCCCCCCCCGGGTACGGTGCATACATCCCATGATCACAGGGGTACGCACCGTACCCCTGCGATCATGGGGTGTACGCACCGTACCCCATGATCGCAGGGTGTATGGTGCGTACCCCATGATCGCAGGGTGTTCGGTGCGTACCTCATGATCGCAGGGTTACGGTGCGTACACCCTGCGATCATGGGGTACGGTGCGAACAACCCATTATCGCAGGGGTACGCACCATACCCCTGTGATCATGGGGTGTACGCACCATACGTGTGTATGTAAATGTGTGACCCTCAATACAAATCGCATTTACCTGACGTGTACCGTACGAATCGCATCTCCATTCCACGGTCCGGATCGTACTCGTTGGGTCGTACAGCATGTCTACGAATCGTACGGTCCACGTTGAGGGTCTGAGTCGTGCGGAATCTCTGGTGCAATTCGTATGGGTCGCGACGATTCAGACGGAAACTATCCGTACGAATCGTACTACGCGATTCGGACGGACATGTACGATTTGTACAGGGCTCTGGATACGATTCGGACGGACGTTTTTTTCCCCGAATCGGAATCGACCCCTGTAGTATTTGTTGATGTGGAATTGCCAATAATTACGTAATTACACCTGCTTGTATAAATAAGAGTAATGTGGGGGGAAATTAGCACAAAAACAATTAATTTAGCGGCTGCTCAGGCTCCTATTTGTGTAGTTTTGCATTGAACTCTATGTTCTGGGTGCAAAATGCATCCTCGTGCCTTTGCATTAAGAAACTATTGCTAAATGCTGGGTGTACGTTGGAGGAAAATCCTACCTCAAGAGCACGTTTACCAAGCGCAAGTGGCTTCTCCCACTCCTATTTGTGTTCTGTTGCATTTAGCTAGATTTCTTATGGCACAATGCATTCTTGTGTCCTTCTTGGACACAAGGGGCAATTTGTGAGCTTATAGCATAGCACTAAATGCAAAATTACTATTCTCATGTAATTCTGCGCAATCTCACTGAATTTGTGGGTAGGTGTACATATTTACGGTATAAGGAATTACACAAGTTATGCCTACCCCTACTAATGACATAAACAAAATGTATCTCTTTGCCAAGCTTCTAGAGTTCATTTATCAATAAAGAAAACTAGAATAGATAAACATTTGTCAAAAACATAATCTCAATGATTATGTAAGTCGGTAAGAAAATGACCAGTGTGACTGCAACCAGTGATTACTTAATTTCTAAAACAATACAAAGAAGATTTCATACATCTCACATTGGCATTGAGTTGAGAATGTGTCCCAAAGTACCACTGAAGTCGAATAATGTGTGTTTATTAGTCAATAAATCCGCAAACATTTATATGTTAAAATACAAAATACGAAAACATATAAGATGCAAAAATCTAAACAATGCCAATGATATAAAAAGATAAAGCACACTATTATTAAAAAGAGACAGGAGCATATTATATCCCGAGAGTACAACCTCCCTAGCAGCCCACCTTAACCTGGCTGGGAGCTGCCATGGGCTTCAGGATGCCTACACATTAAAAAAGGAAACAGATAAAAAGTAAGGGGGCATATTATCAAGACAGGCGATAAAAGTATCGCCGCTTTAGCGGCAGAAAACTGCTGCTAAAACGGCGATAATGGGCTTGATAATATGCCCTTGTGAATTCCCATTAAAGCTCATGTTAGATGTCCTTCACATCTAACATGGGCTTCACTTGGAATTCCATAGAGCATATGATCAAGCCCATTCTCGCTGTTTAGTGGCAGTTTTCTGCCGCTAAAGCGACAATAATTTTAACGCCTGTCTTGATAATATGCCCCAAAGTTTTTTATACTTTGTCATGGCCCTGGGTAGCTACCACACATAAAGGGGAAGAGTGCATTTTCATTCCCAGTGGTGAGGCCACAGTCAACCGTCAGGGTAGGGGTTGAGCAGCAAAAGAAGGAGAAATACACTTGCTCAGCCTCTAGCTCTGAACTTAAAGGGCGAACTAAACCCTGCCCATAAGCTTTTGAACACCTTTGCATCCTAAAAAGCATTCACTGTCAGGGCCCAGAGTAGCTACCACATAAAAGTGCTGCGGTGCATGCTGAATCCTAGTAGTACCTAATATTACCAAGGCGAGATGGGATTTGGGAAAGGAAAAACAATAAGGGAGATTACTCGGCCCCTAGCAGCCCACCTTATTAATAATAATAATCCACATTTGTGAAGCGCGAACAATCACAAAGTAAGGGTCTCCAGGCACTGAGGGCCGTCAGGAAGATTAAGCAAGCTATTGCCCAGAGTCACATGGTGCTGGGCTAATCTGCCACCGGCGCCGGGGATCCAAGCGTGATCCCCAGAGTCCAGCGTCAGTCACCCTGGCCTCGGCGCCACACCTCTCCCTTGATCTCTGCTAAAGTTACACAATCGTTGTTACTAAGCTCTGAAACATAATTTTATGAGTTAGCCTTAGGACCACTCTAAGCACAACTCTCAGCCTTGCCGAGCTTATTCCACCCCTGACAGCCCATCTGATCTTAAGTGAGGTTATGTAATCCTTGCAAAAAGATTCTGGAGTAGGCTTGTTAAGAGTCAGCCTTAGGCCCGCTCAACACTTTGTTTTTGACCTTGACAAGGTCTTTTAAAGACGGCCATGAACTGAACTAATCGAATGGTGAGCGTGTTCAGTGGCTCCATTGCAGCCGATCTGCACATTCTAATTCCTAACGCTTTAAGCTCTTTTCTCAGCATGGTCCTCCACTGTGGGTCTAGACAGGGGCAGATGCAAAGGACATGCAGCAGTCTCCTGTGTCTAATGGCACAGATGACACTTCATGTCCCCCATTGTCCTTCCTCCTGCCATTTTGGCCTAAAGTCTAAAGCTGGGGACTCTCACAATCTCATTAGTAATAGCTTTTGTTTCACCTGTCTCTAAAAAATCCTCTCTACTCTCCTTCTCCTCCTCCTCCTCCTCCTCAAATCATCCAGTCCCATGGCAAGGGGTAAGCCAACAAACAAATTCAGCGACATGTTGAAAGGTCTGAAAGGGTTTATTTGTGGCAGTTCGGCTTTTATGTTTGCAGCAAGGCTGCAATTGTCTTTTGGGCTGAGGAGTTTCACCTGGAGCTAGGTGGGGGGTGATAGGAACTGACGCAGGTGTGTTGAGATGAAAGCAAACATCCTCTGCTCCAAGTGTAGAGTTTCTGCCCTGAGTGCAGAGATTTTGGCCGAGTTTGGATGTAAAGATGCTACTCATAAATGCCTTTTGTGAATATTGTAAGTCATAAACTTAGACTTTTGGTCTAAGTTTACCTTTGTGAATACCAGAAAGTAGTCCACTTACACAAAGGTCTGAGCTTACATTTGTGAATAAGGCCCTGAATCTTTTTTTGAAATGTGGGTAGCTATGAGTTTTAGGCCCTAGCTCAGTCGGCACCTAGGGAAACATAGCAAACCTACAAATGTTTAAAAACTAGACACCTGGTAAAACCCGGGGTGGGATGCCTGCATGGCTGTCACCAGGTTTTCTTACCCACAAGCCCTTGAACACCTCAAACTTTAACTAAAAACAGACATTTTTGTCACATTTTTGAGAGGAGAACTTGTGTAATCTGTTTGGAGCTGAAAATGTTTTATCAGCCAGGATTCCCCCAAATCCCCTGACAGAATTTGCCCACTTGATTGTGTGTAGGCCTCGTGCCCCTCACAGGAAAGGGAAAAAAACACAACATGGACCCATCACATTTTTCCACTGAAAAAGGACCTTTTTTCCAGTGTAAGTAGTTGTGGATTTTGGGCCTTAGCTCAGCCGGCACCTAGGGAAACCTAGCAAACCTGCAAAATGTTTGAAATCTAGACACCCAGAGGAATTCAGGTTGCAGGGAATTGTGTGGCTCTTGCCAGGTTTTGTTACTCAGAAGCCCTTGCAAACCTCAAAATTTGGCTAAAAACACACATTTACTCCCATATTTGTGTGGAAAATTTTAGAATATGTGGGAATCTACATGTTTTATACCACCCAGAGTATCTACATATCTCCTGATAACAACAGGTATGTGGGTGGGCAAAGAGGCCATGGCACAAAATGGAGAGATTAGCGATAGGGGTTGCTGCAGTATTTGGGGCCATGCTTGGCCGCCACCTATGCAAACCTATCCACCACTGACACTTTTGAAAACTAGACAAACAGGAGATACTAGGCTGGTGTGCCTTGCAGGGGTCCAATAGGTTTTCATACCCACAATGCTCTGCATACCTCAAACTTTGCCTATCAAATTTTCCTTACATTTATGTGATGGAGATTTCAGGAATAAACAGGAATCCACAAAAGTCATTCCGCCTTGCAATACCCTACTTATTCTGATAAAAATATTACCCCAATTGTGTGGCAGCAACAGTACTGGATCCAACCAAGGTAAATGGGAGCCCCTGCAAGGACTGCCATTGACCCTGGCTTGATTCATTCCTTTTGCGGCCACTAGGCTCAGTCACACAAGTGGGGCAGTGTTTTTATCAGGACAGGTAGGGAAATGCTTGGTGGTAGGAATTTTCTTGATTCCTACAGAAATGCAAGGAAAAGTGGGATTTTAGGCAACGGTTGTGGTTTGCAGGGCATTGTGGATAAGAAAAGGTTGTGAGATCCACTTGAACCACACCACACTGGTCTCCCTCAGGTGTCTAGTTTTCATAAATTTCTGGGTCTTGTAGTTTTCCCAAGGTGGTAGTCTACCCAAGCACAAAAATTGCAGCCATCCATCATGGCAAGTGGGATAATACTGGTATTTGGCCCCACTCTTCTACCCCATATATAAAACCAAAAGAATCAAATGTCCTCACACTTGCCATTTGAGAATTTTTTTTTTAGTCCGCAGTCGACCAGAAAGACTTTCGTGTTGAGGATGTAGCCTGATGCCAGGATGGGCCGGACACACACCATTATTTTGTAAAAAAAAAAAAAAAAATTCTGCCATCTAGTGGTCCCGCAAGTGTAAATTGACGGACAAACCACTTCTCTGCCCTCTAAAGAGGCCAAAATACTGGTTTGTCCCTTTTGTGGTGGGAGTCTGGCCAATGCCAGAGTGCAACGCTTGAACCTCATTCTTTTGCCTTAAAATGCAAAATGATTGGGGTCTGGCGGGCTTTCTATCTATCCAGGGACATATTTGGGGCAATCTCTTTGATTGTAACACACCTCCTATCAGCCCAGGGGAGCACAAGACACTATTGCCCCTTCTGAGGTGGGGCTATATCTCGATGCCACGATAGACTGCCCTATACTTTTGTTTGTTTTGGCACCATTTTGAAATCCCTGATGTCTAGTGGGCTTTCTGCCCTACAGGCAAAAATTAGAGGCAAACAACCTGTCTGCCCCTAGCACAGACAGAAAGACTGTTTTGTATCTTTTTGGTTGAGGGCATGGCCCTTTTGTATGGTGTGCAGCCTCAACCCCTATATAGTTTTATAAATATTCTTATTGTTAGGGGGGCTTTCTCCAAACCCCCAAACTGCCTGCTGCACCCTTTTTGGGGTCGGGCCTGGACATGCCCATGGTGGGTAGACCCTACGCCTTTGGTTTTTCTTTAATACACCCAGGTGTCTGGTGGCCTTTCTGCACGCCTCCCCCAAAGGAGGCAGTTTAAATAGAACTACCATTTCACCTCCTGGGGGCAGAAAAATGATTTCACCCTTTTTAGGGTGGGCCAATGCCAACCCAGTGTTTTTTTTAATTAAAAATCTCAGGTGTCTAGTGGGCTTTCTGTCCCCACTTTGGGGTGCAGGTTGTGCCAAACCTCCAATCTGGCCCACAGGGGAGCAGAAAGTCTAGTCATGGTGGACAGCGCCCCTACCGCTATGTTTTTGTCGCCCAAACATTCCCTGGTGTCCAGTGGATTTTCTTTACCCCATTGTGAGGTCTGATTGGGGACAGCCATCAATCTGCCTCCCAAGTGGGTATAGAAATACTGTTGGACACTTTTTGGGGTGAGGGCATCTCTATGCACTGGAGGGCAGCCCCCACCCATGTATTTTTATTAAAATTCTCTGGTTTTCTAGTGTGCTTGCTGCACCCCTTGAGGCTATATTGGGGCAATTCTCCAATCTGTTCCCATGGGGTGACAATAAGACTGTTCAAACCTTTTTAGGGATGGGGCATGGGCATGCCTAAGGTGGACAGCCCCCACCTCTATTTTTTAACATTCTGTTGTGTTTTGGTGCTTTCCGCCCCCCAGGGTGCAATTTGGGGGGTAATTGTCCCATTCGTCTATTGGAGGGAGAATAAAGACGAAAACGTTGAGGTTTGAGGGAGCACAGGCCCTTGCTGACATGGACGCTCCCCCTGTGAAATCCTTGGTGCCCAGGGCCGGACTGGCTACCGGGCAGTTTGGAATGCTGTTGAGCTGGGGGCTGATTTCGTTGATGGGGACCTGCGTGTACAAACCGAAATTCGTTTTGCTTTCATTACTTTGAAGCACACGCAGGTCTCCATGAACAAAATCAGCCCCCACTGCAAGAAACTCAGCCACCAGCTCGGCAGCATTCCAAAATGCCCGGTAGCCAGTCCGGCCCTGTTGGTGCCCAGTGGATGAATCCCTACTTGGGGATTGATCACATTTGATAATCCCCAAGTGGGGAGCCATTAGGCAATGCTTGCATTGGAAAAGGGCGATTCTCCTCTTTCTAAGGATACACCCCTCAATTAGTGCTTAGGGGGATGAGATTTGCCCCAGAGTACGTTGCAGTAAAAATGTGATACAGTGAAAGTAAAATGAGCTGATTGACTTGTTTTACTTTCACTTTTGTGATAATGACAGTAACATGCCCTACACTCTGATCTTCATTACCCCCCAAAAAAACGTTGGGCTACCCAGGAAACTCTCCCTGAGCAGCCTGGGTAGAAAATAAAAAGATGTAGCTTAGATCTTTCCCAGCGATACCCAATTGTCGTCAGATGCATTGGGTAGGGATTAGGGGGGGGTCGGACATTGTCTACAAATGTGTGCCTTACTACTCCAACAAGCCTATTTTCCACGTGGTAGGTGCCTGTCCAGGACTGTTAGTGCTAGTGATAAAACGTGGACAACATGTCAAAACTTGGATTTATGTCAAAGTTATTACAACTGCTGGGGTTCGAATGACCGTTCAAGGATCAAGATTAGTCTGGTTCTAGGCTACAACTAGACTGAGAATGTGAAATGCAATGTAGAGGAATTGAATTTCCTTTATGTTGATAATGCAAAAAATATGGAAAGAACATGCCCGTCAGAGTATATTCCCAGAAGTGAAGTTTGGAAATAGTGATGTGCTCTGTCTGGGAAGGTGTTGGGGTTCAGCATAGACAATAACAAGTTTATAACACACTGTCGTCATTAACATCTGTCATTTTCAAAGATAAATGGCAGGTGTTCATGATGTGTGAGCTTTTAGAAGTGCATCGTGGGTGGAAGGAACGTGTCAGGATTAATAAAACTTGGAATCAATAACTTTTTGCGCACTTGGCTTAATGTGGAGAGAGAACGTGTGAGCAGATTCTTAGAATAATTCCCTTGTGTCCTACTGAATCCCATTTGGAACAGGCTTGCATTACAAAATAAATGAAAAGAATGTTCATGTATAAAAGGTATTGCATTTTAATGTAAGTGAATACTGGACGTTAATGCAAGGTGTTCTGGTGAATTTGGCAGGCAGACAATGAAGCACTTAATGAAAATCATAAAAAACAGGATAGTTTAGTCAGGGGAAAAAATCCATTCTGTAGGCAAGTGGCAGACAGAGGGGGATTGAATGTCTGCAGAAAAGGCTCATTGTAGCCCCTTAGTTGGAAATAAATATCAGTTACAAAAAACAATCAGGTCATTAATTCTTATTAAATAGGTGTGGCACTCATTGAGAAGGAAATTGAACTCAATGAAACAGGATGCTTCAAAAACTGGCAGTTCACAAGACAAGGCATTATGCAGTGATATTTTTCCTTTGTTTTATCTCAGTTTCTACTATCTTTTCTTTAAAGGATGGGCCTGGCGAAATCATTGGTTGGACTTTGACTAGCAACAAACAGAGGTTTATGAAATCAAACCTTCAGGTTTTAACTCAAGAATGTCAGTCAATCCTGCATCAAAGTGTGTCTCAGGAGTGCTCTGGTTCAGTTTTTTAGCTACATTTCATTCCTCAAGACACTTTCTCAAATTTGAAACAGCTTTATCTGAGGCATCCAAGGGTGTGATCAGTCACAGCTGGCATGACTCGCGGGTGGGAGGGCGGTGAGTCACGCAGGGTGACGGAGGTGGAATAAAAAAAGAAAACATTGTTTACTTACCTTCGCCGGCACAGTCCTGCATCGTCTCTGCTTCTCTGCTCCTCTCCTGAATAGGAAGCAGTACACCTCCCCTAAGCCAATCACAATGCTGCAATGGCAGCCTTGTGATTTGTCGTGAAACTGACCAGCCAGGCGCCTATGGGGAAGCTATTTTCTCCACATGCAGCCTACATGGAGAAAAGGCAGACTGCACAGTACTAGTTTGGTCAGCCCCAGACGGCCGTCCAATCACACAGCGCCCGCAACAGTGGGCAAGCCGCTCCTCCTCTGCCACTGAAGCAAGATCACACACACAAATTGTGTGGAAAATGCAGACAAAAACACAATGATTACGTGCCAACCTGCAGATACAACTCACCCATCGACATGCCAAACTGTTGCAGTTCTGAGAATCTGTGCACATCATACTCTGCCTTCTATTTCTAACCTTTCTACAAATATAGCAGGCAGAAGGCGAAAAAACTGTCATTTTAGCACTATTACCGGCCCCACCTTGTCATGAAGACCATCAGAATGTCATGAGGTGGTAGGCAATAGATTAATAAGTATTTCAACGAGAAGCTTTATGCTGCTGGCCAATGAAGTAGGTGTGTTGAAGGCTGTGGTTGTTAACCTCATTATGATAAAAACCTCAAAGAGAAGGGCCAGAAGAAAGGAAGGTAAAAGCACCAAATGAAAACCGTGTCCACCTATCTCTACAGTGTATCCAACCAACATCAGAAAGAGGCAGAATGACTTGAACGTTTAGCGGGAGCAATGCTTTCCAAGCCCCAAAAACTGTGTGAATTTGAAATGTAGCTGTATTAGTGAGGCAAAGCCGACCCCCCTCCAGCATAACCCAAATATTGTTAGACATTCGAACATTCCTGTACTCAGTTGTCACACATGTTGGTCATTTCTTAAAGAGAAGAACAATGGAAAACTTTCACATAGACAGTAATCATTGTATGTCTCCCATATGCTACAAGTCTTCTATATAGTTGAATTCCTGTAGTTTCAGTACAGTAGCAATATACAGACAGTGTAAGAGTTATTCAAATGTGAGGGCATTCAACAAACATTAAAATAATTGCATGAATAAATCATAATGCAATTTCACTGTTTAAACAAGTTGAGACAAGAGAATGGCATAGTGTTTTTGAAGACTAGGAAAAAATCTCCAAGAGGACTTCATCAGGCCTTTAAATAGATACACACATAACTGAATTGAAAACACCCAGATTGGTGTAATTGAAAATCAAACTGGAGAGTATTAGGCTGTAATGCGTCTTGCTTAGTTTAAAAATTGCTGGTATATCAGAGTTTTTTAATATTTGGATATTATTTGATGGATATGTATTGAGGAATGAGAAATCTCTTCATGGGAGCAGTGCAATTTAAATACTCTCTCCCCTTCCAGGACAGTTTATTGGTGACTGTTCATTGCATGGTGGTGGTTACTAGAGTTTGAGATTATTGACAGAAATATGTTTATGTAAATACAGTTTTGTATATTGAACTGATTGATGTTGGAGACTCAAAATATGAAACAAGTGTGTTTTATTTTCTAGAATTGATTTGATGATTGCACTATGGATATTGAGACACTTGGAGTATCCTTGGGTGATGCTATGCTATGTAATGAAATTGCTACAAGATATAGGACCTGATTACGAGTTTGGCGCAGTTGTGCCAGATCTCAGCCGGCAAAGCTGCGCTGAACCTGTGCAAGGACCGCCCTCCGTATTACGAGTAAAACTTCTGTACAACGGACGATGCTTCTCCTTTCACATGGCAGAGCCTGGAACACAGGCCCTGCAATGGGAACAGCAAAAAAGTTCCAGCATGGCATGGACAGTAATATCCATGCTGTACAGTAACTTTGGGTGATTAGAGATAGGTGAACGTGTTGTGTCCCCCTGAATGTATCCCCATAGTGGGGGGCAGGGGGCCCTGTAGGGCCCCTGTTCCTGCTCTGCCAGCTTTTTATGGCAGTTCTCATGCCATGAAATGGCTGACGGTGTAGCAAATCGTAATATACTGAGCGGGACTGCGCCAGTCCTGTTAAGCATTTTACATTGTGGTGTGCCACAATGTAACAACTGTTACCTGGCACATGCCACAACCACTGTGAGTCTGACAGTCGCAAGACCGCCAGACTCGTAATCAGCCACTTAGGGCCAGATGTAGGTAATTTCGATTTACCGACTCTTAAATACCGACCCATACCGAATCGGTATTTAAGAGTCGGTAAATTTGAAGGAGGCAGATGTAGGTAAAAAATTACCGAATCTGTAAGAGTCGGTATTTACCGATTCTGTAAATACCGAATCTGTATTTCACATTGATTCCTATGGGCCTTGTAGCCCATAGGAATCAATGGGAAATACAGATTTGGTATTTACAGAATCGGTAAATACCGAATCCTGCAAGGGTGCAGGGGGTGTCACTTTGACACCCTCTAGCACCCCAACTACAGGCTTGTGTGCCATGTGGCACACATACATGCCCTAAGGGCATGTCTGTTTGTCACATTGCACAGGTGTGCATGCACAGATGTGCATGCACACCTGAATTCGGTATTTTACCACCCAATAGGATTGGGTGGTAAAATACCGACTCCTAAGGGCCTGTGGCACTCTCAGGAGTGTCATCTACATATGGATTTACAGATTCGGTATGTTTACCGATTTGGAAAAATACCGGAGTGGTAAATTTACCGAATCGGTAAATATACAGAATCTGTAAATTCGGACCCACCTACATCTCAATAGCCAAATACCGGTCGGTAACGGCCGAAATCGGCCGTTACCGACCGGTATTTGGCTACCTACATCTGGCCCTTAGTCTTTGAACATGACATAGGATGCGAGTCTTACGCCCCCATTAGGATGGCGGGTGGGCTTTGGCCACCCGCAACCCTTGTGGAAAATGGGACCCCCCCGCCTCAAGGGCGGGGGTCCCGATGTGTGCATTAGGATGCGCCCGCCACAGTGGGGGGCGCATCCCCCATTTTTAACATTGTGGAGGCGGTGCTCACTGCACCGCCGGCCACAATGTTAAAAATGTATGTGTGCATTTGTATAAACAAAGCGGCAGGCACCGCGCGGTTGTTTATGCAAATGCTGGGGGGTACCACAGGTACCCCCAGTGTGCACCCCCCCACCCCTCCTTCACTCTGGGGGCCCGCAGGGGGCCCCCAGAGTGAAGACCGCCAGCCTGGCGGGGTCAATCCACCCGACATCCTAATGGCCCCCTTAGTCTTTTGAAAATGCAGAACTGTAACTCTCGTGTATCTATGGATCACATGAAGATCTTTTGATATTGATGGGCTGCTTAATGATTAATTCAATGCTCACATAATTAAATCACTAAGTGCTTTATTGATATTTAGTAACGCTCCTTGCATTGTTGAGAATTGCTTCATCAGAAGCTTGGGGCTCATGAACGATAGGCCCTTTTGGACGGTGTAGTGCTTTACTTTGTTTTATATGTAATAACACGTGTGTGTTCAGGAAGAGACATTACTTCTCTTATTCTTGGATTTTTGCTAAGGAAAAAAATGTGTTTAGATTTTAAAGTTACTAATTTTTTAAGAATGCAATCCAATTAGTTTAAACGTTTTTAAGAAGCATGGTGTAAAAACACATCTTGTTCTTCTCTGTCACATATATTCATGAGTTAAATCAGTCCTCCCTTGGCTTTTCATTAGCATAAACACTCACTGACATAGACGTTCTCTTGTTGTAATTTACATCTTTTTTTCAGATAGGCAGCATCAAGCTGTTGTTACTCTTTGGTTTGTTTATAGAAACATTTCACATTCATATTTCTTGTGTATAAAAGAGCATTACTTTGTTAATAATATTTTGTGACATTTCGAGCAGAATCCTATTTATAATTTGCTTGTACTAAGACACAACAACATTTACATTTTATATATTAATTCACCCGAAAACAAAATTAGCTTATAATATAGAGCTGTGCAACTGCATATATTCCGAACAGAAGCAGATGCTATTCTGTTAAATAAGGATTGAAAGGGAATGTGGATCTCAAAATAAGACAAGACACTGAGCTTGCTATTTCTTAGTAAAAATGTCTTCCAGATAGTAACTTCATGAGAGAATGTGAGGTATTTTTTAATCAACATACACACACTAAACTTTGTATCTCTCGTCATCAAGGCACACACTTACCAGTATTTGATGGACCACAACACACTGTGCTGGGCTTCCTTGCATTAAAGGGTGAGAGCAAAAAAAGTGTCATAGCTACTAATATATGGCAAATTTTTTCTCTCCTTTCGGAGCTGGCGCACTTTTATCTGCCATGCGCCAATGCTCACAACCATGTGCCATTGTGTAAGGGTGTATACTTTATCTAGAGCATAGGTTTTGTCTGGGACATCTTAAAGATTTTACGGGCCCTGGGTCAAACATCTTTAGGAGCCCGTTTTGGAACAATTTTGTAAACATTACCCATTTTCAGTCCAAATTTGAATAAAACATGATGAAATCCTGATCTTGGACCACAATTTTGTATTTGGAAAAAACCCTATGTTAAAAAAATGCATTTTTTTATGATATTCATGATTTTTACAAATAAAACAGTCTGGTAGAGAAAATGCACTGGTTAGATTCACAGACAGATACCACAGTTTTGGCTAAAGAGCAAGCCCGTCAGCCAATGTTAGCTGCTTATGGCCAAAGCCCATGTGCAGCAGAAATTGACCACCTGTGGTGGATTGGGCACCACACCTAGCCAGCACCCAATCAAAATGCTGTGTACAGTGCATGGCAGATGAATGAAATGCATCATGAAAAGTATACTGAAATTAACTGAAAGAAACCTAGGTTAGGTTAGTTATGGTTGACTGAATGTAAACCCTTGAAATACCTAAAAATTGTCAGTTGTGGCATGCAATACATACAGTCTATACTATAAGTCACACTGGCTGCCATGTTTAGCTCTTGGAAACTAGGTAATGTATATATATATATATATATATATACATGTAAATCTCCTTCGCAGAAAAGAGCAGAAACCCATGTGGAGGATTAAGAAGCGCACTTTATTAAGAAAAAGTCTTTGGCGAATGCATTTCGGCAATGTTAATCTTCGTCAGCGCCCCTCTCCGACCTCTTCTTGTGCTGTGGCGTAGGCAACCCTGCCTCGAAGTAGATGTAAAGAACCTTGCTCCGCCCCCTGATGTCATGGAGCACACCTGTGTGGTCCTGTGAAGCCGGACCCCAAGTCCCAGAATGCCTCTGTGTGGTGCAAGCCAGGTAGGAAAATGCTCGACGGGGTGACACTGCCGGAGTGGAAATCGAGCGCAGGCACAGTCGTGAAGCAAGTTGGGAGGTAAGGCAATTTCAAAGTCCAGTGCCCCCTCGAGTCCCCCACATATGAACGCAGCAACCTCTCCGCCTGGAAACTATGCACGGGGGTTGACTCAGTGGTCCCGGTCACCCAATTGGAAATTTAAATACCTCCAAACCGCTGTATATCCAGGCGTCCTGGCGGGTACAAGACGTATGTGTAACCACAACCAATGTACAAACGCTCGGCAGAGCAAACCAGACCGTCCTGACCTCTTGTGCTGCAGGGTCTTCTGTAATGCCCGCTGGCAGTCGCATAAAAATGTTCATGTAAATCTCCTTCGCAGAAAAGAGCAGAAACCCATGTGGAGGATTAAGAAGCGCACTTTATTAAGAAAAAGTCTTTGGCGAATGCATTTCGGCAATGTTAGCCTTCGTCAGCGCCCCTCTCCGACCTCTTCTTGTGCTGTGGCATAGGCAACCCTGCCTCGAAGTAGATGTAAAGAACCTTGCTCCGCCCCCTGATGTCATGGAGCACACCTGTGTGGTCCTGTGAAGCCGGACCCCAAGTCCCAGAATGCCTCTGTGTGGTGCAAGCCAGGTAGGAAAATGCTCGACGGGGTGACACTGCCGGAGTGGAAATCGAGCGCAGGCACAGTCGTGAAGCAAGTTGGGAGGTAAGGCAATTTCAAAGTCCAGTGCCCCCTCGAGTCCCCCACATATGAACGCAGCAACCTCTCCGCCTGGAAACTATGCACGGGGGTTGACTCAGTGGTCCCGGTCACCCAATTGGAAATATAAATACCTCCAAACCGCTGTATATCCAGGCGTCCTGGCGGGTACAAGACGTATGTGTAACCACAACCAATGTACAAACGCTCGGCAGAGCAAACCAGACCGTCCTGACCTCTTGTGCTGCAGGGTCTTCTGTAATGCCCGCTGGCAGTCGCATAAAAATGTTCATGTAAATCTCCTTCGCAGAAAAGAGCAGAAACCCATGTGGAGGATTAAGAAGCGCACTTTATTAAGAAAAAGTCTTTGGCGAATGCATTTCGGCAATGTTAGCCTTCGTCAGCGCCCCTCTCCGACCTCTTCTTGTGCTGTGGCGTAGGCAACCCTGCCTCGAAGTAGATGTAAAGAACCTTGCTCCGCCCCCTGATGTCATGGAGCACACCTGTGTGGTCCTGTGAAGCCGGACCCCAAGTCCCAGAATGCCTCTGTGTGGTGCAAGCCAGGTAGGAAAATGCTCGACGGGGTGACACTGCCGGAGTGGAAATCGAGCGCAGGCACAGTCGTGAAGCAAGTTGGGAGGTAAGGCAATTTCAAAGTCCAGTGCCCCCTCGAGTCCCCCAAATATGAACGCAGCAACCACTCCGCCTGGAAACTATGCACGGGGGTTGACTCAGTGGTCCCGGTCACCCAATTGGAAATATAAATACCTCCAAACCGCTGTATATCCAGGCGTCCTGGCGGGTACAAGACGTATGTGTAACCACAACCAATGTACAAACGCTCGGCAGAGCAAACCAGACCGTCCTGACCTCTTGTGCTGCGGGGTCTTCTGTAATGCGCGCTGGCAGTCGCATACAAATGTTCATGTAAATCTCCTTCGCAGAAAAGAGCAGAAACCCATGTGGAGGATTAAGAAGCGCACTTTATTAAGAAAAAGTCTTTGGCGAATGCATTTCGGCAATGTTAGCCTTCGTCAGCGCCCCTCTCCGACCTCTTCTTGTGCTGTGGCGTAGGCAACCCTGCCTCGAAGTAGATGTAAAGAACCTTGCTCCGCCCCCTGATGTCATGGAGCACACCTGTGTGGTCCTGTGAAGCCGGACCCCAAGTCCCAGAATGCCTCTGTGTGGTGCAAGCCAGGTAGGAAAATGCTCGACGGGGTGACACTGCCGGAGTGGAAATCGAGCGCAGGCACAGTGCCCCCTCGAGTCCCCTACATATGAACGCAGCAACCTCTCCGCCTGGAAACTATGCACGGGGGTTGACTCAGTGGTCCAAATTTGAATAAAACATGATGAAATCCTGATCTTGGACCACAATTTTGTATTTGGAAAAAACACTATGTTAAAAAAATGCATTTTTTTATGATATTCATGATTTTTACAAATAAAACAGTCTGGTAGAGAAAATGCACTGGTTAGATTCACAGATAGATACCACAGTTTTGGCTAAAGAGCAAGCCCTTCAGCCAATGTTAGCTGCTTATGGCCAAAGCCCATGTGCAGCAGAAATTGACCTCCTGTGGTGGATTGGGCACCACACCTAGCCAGCACCCAATCAAAATGCTGTGTACAGTGCATGGCAGATGAATGAAATGCATCATGAAAAGTATACTGAAATTAACTGAAAGAAACCTAGGTTAGGTTAGTTATGGTTGACTGAATGTAAACCCTTGAAATACCTAAAAATTGTCAGTTGTGGCATGCAATACATACAGTCTATACTATAAGTCACACCGGCTGCCATGTTTAGCTCTTGGAAACTAGGTAATGTATATATATATATTTATATATATATATATATATATATATATATATATATATATATATATATATATATATATATATATATATATATATATATATATATGTATATATATATATAGATATATATATATATCACTCCACAGCAACTTTCTTCAAAGAAAATACTCGCACTCAGAGTATGCCGCAGTTTATTTAGCAAAGGTTACGCGTTTCGACAGCAAAGCTGTCTCGATCACACGATTTGCTATTTTTACAGGAAGTGTATACATAGGCTTTAGACACCAAAAAAGGACTATTTGTTTGATAAATGGTATCTAAGTCAACCTGGCGGCCATCTTAAAAAGGTATATAATTGTACATAGTAAAGGGCGCACGTTCATATATTTGAATATATGAACGTGCGCCCTTTACTATGTACATTTATATAATTGTGAACACTGCTGTCTACAGTGTTAATTGAAGGCAGTACTCACACAGACAACCATGAATACTTTTTCTCACTTCCTCTTCACAAAATAAAACAACATTAATTACAGAAAACCCTGCAATAAATAATCAATCAAAACAATTCGAATAGCGATTTCTGCTGTCCACAGAGTAGACTAGTCAGTGTCTGGACTTGCAAGATGAATTTAGTCATTGTAGTAAACCTATAAGTGATCTTAAAAAATTTCTTCAAGCAAGTATACTAAAAGGATATTGTGTGTATTTCAATAAACGTGCTAGTTACTTGACTACTGGATTCTGTATTTAAACAATCACCACTCGATCCTAATTGTGAGCCCTGCTGACCGCAGTGTAAGCCAGAGGCAATATTCATTAACGCCTCACAGCCACGTACCGTTGAATTCGAAAGCATGGAGTTGGTTGCACCAGATCGGAGGGGTCCACAGAAATAATCACAGACTTGAACTTCTGACATCCTCAATCATAGAATCAAGACCCCGTTTCACTGTTTGAACCTGCTGTACCACGGTGTACTTCACCGACTGGTGTCAACCAAGCACAATAATCATGTGCAACAGTTAGCTACCCAAGCACAGAGTCTGATGCACCTCAACGGAGTGAGTTCTATGAAAACCAAGCAACAAGTAATATCGGACATCTTCAACTGTGGAATCAAGACACCGTTCCACTGTTGGGACCTAGAGTTGGTTGCACCTGATCGAAGGTGGTACACAGAAATAATCACAGACTTTAACTTCTGACATCCTCAATCATAGAATCAAGACCCTGTTTCACTGTTCTGACCTGCTTTACCACGGTGTACTCCACCGAATGGTGTCAACCAAGCACAATAATCATGTGCAACAGTTAGCAACGCAAGCACAGAGTCTGATGCTTCTCAACAGAGGGAGTTCTATGAAAACCAAGCAACACTTTTTTAACACGGTCTCCTTCTCACACTCTCTCAAACTGTTTTTGGTTTAATACCAGACTTCATTCATTCGATCATCTATGGAATAACAGGAACAGTGCCCATAATTCTTGCTGTCTTTGCGGCCATCCTACTACTATTTTTGCTTGTAAAAGTTGTCAGCGCTCCCTGTGCTAACAACCGTGTACGCAAACCTACATCAATACTGTCAAAAAATGGAACAACTTTTCGTCTGCCTGCCTCTATCTATTATCGGAGCCAGCTACAACATGACATTTATTTACACATATGCAATCTACGTACAACCATCTTTTTATTGCAAAACTTGCCCATTCGACTGGCGAATGGAACTATGCCTTGCCAACATCCCAACAATCGCTCCCGATATCCAGCAGGTAATGGAGTATCTTGAAAACCATGAACTTGATTGTTCAGGCAGTGGAGAAATGGCAGATGCAACGAAAAAAGGTATTGTGGCAGAATGGGATTTCTGCGCAGCCGTGAAAGATCTCCTGCAACGTGCAACCTTTGACAACATCGCAGATTGCCTGACAATTCAAATTGCCACTCCAACATTCGAGGAACATTACTGTCCCTTCAAGGATATGAATTGGATCACTTCGCTTTTCTCACACGATGGCAACAATGAACTCTTGGAACATTACGCTTATCAAGCCGCTGAAGAACTTCCGGACTGCAATCTCCAAGACTTGTAAGAAATTCAGGTAATTTTTGGATTGATCATTTCCAACTTTTTTTACTTTTTCCCCTAAATTTTTTTAATACACTTAAATTGAATTATTTTCATATAATAACTTTCTAAGTATGCTCACGAATTTGAACTCTGTTTTCATTATTGACCCTTACGTCTCCACTCCAACCAGGGATCGGTGATGTATGGCCTATGCAAATACGCTATTTACTTGCTAAATTAGCCTAAACCCGGCATCCATTTTGAAACCATGTCTATTCTTGGTGCATGCGTCTCTCTGCCTGCTTGTTATCCGCAAAGCCCTTTCACATAAATGTACTCTTTCCAGCCTATGCTCACAAGCTGGCGAACAAGATAAAAAAAATGTCTAATAGCTATTGTCCATGTCACATGGAACTGTAACATGTAATGTGAAATTCACTGATGCAGGAGCTTCGGTTTAAATACTGCAGAAGCAGTTGGAGTTTGCCTCAGCTCGATGCCTTAGCTCTCTGCACAAGAATTATTTTTGAAAGAGCTGAAGACAATAATGTATGGTTTTACCAGAAGGGTACCTAATGTGCTTCTGGAAGAGCAATGTTTGTATGCCACCTCAAAGTTCCAACATGGGTAGAATTATTACCAATTCTGACACTCATCAGATTTAATCTACTGTACAACAGATTCCTTATTGTTCTACTGTTGATAATTTTGTGTTACAAAAAAACAGTACCAGGGTACCTAAAAAGTGTGATGATTACATTTTGCAAAATATTTTTTTTCTTTGTTTTCTTAAAGGATATATGTGGTAATCGTATCCTCTACCTTTATTTTCCTTATAGAAATTAGAGTCATTCAACTCTAATAGGTATTGTTGATGTCACATGGAACTGTAACATGTAATGTTGTATTCACTGATACAGGAGCTTATGTTTAAATCCAGCAGAACAGCTTAGAGTTTGCCTCAGCTGGATGTCTTAGCTATTGCACCAGTGGGTCTATTTATGGCACTTAAATAAAGACACTTTTTATATAACTTTCAAACTCCATCGCTTTATTACACATAGCCACCTTCTTACACACACCTGATTTCACCATTTGTCTTCTGTGGCATTGCAACATTCTGTATTATATTCTTCACAATTATTTCTTTATTCCTGCTTGCTAAAACACTGCATTCGAGTTTTCAGACCGGTAGGGGTGAGTAGTTCGCTTCCCACTCCCTGTATAGTATAAACGCTTACAAACACCACTTACACAGGTATGATACTGCGGCCAGTAACCTACAGCGCCCACAGCACATCACTTTACAGCAATCAGCTCACGACTTAGACTCCCAGTTTCATCCCTGAGTCTTCAGAGCGGTACCAGTGGGTAGTTTGCTTCCCACTCCCGCCATAGTCTAAACGCATACTAACACCACCTGCACAGCGATGCTACAGCTGCCAGTATGCTACAGCGCCCAGAGCATATCAGTTTACAGCATTCAGCTCACAGTTAGGCGCACGGTTTCATCCCCAAGTTTACCGGTTCCTCACCTCAGCACCATCTCACTCTAGGCAAAACAGCACTTTCACGCCGGTAGGGGTTAATACTTTGCTTCAGCCAGTATGCTACAGCACCCGCAGCACATCAGTTTATATCACTCAGCTCACGGTTTAGGCGCACACTTTCATCCCTGAGTTTACCGGCACCTCACCTCACCACCATCTCACTCTGGGCAAAACACCACTTTCACACCCGTATGGGTAAATACTTCACTTCACACTCCCTCTATAGTACACCCTAACTACCCTACAGAGCTCACAGCGCTCCTAGTCTCCTATTTCTTACTCTTGTCACCCTTTTTTCCCCTTACTTGCCTCAAGGAACCACAAAATGGCTGCCAACACTTCCTAGTTGCACCCGCTCACACTGCTCGCAGCCAATAAGCAGCAATCTTGTGCTCGTAATGCCTCAGCCAATCAGATGGCAGAATTCCCAAATACTGATATCTGTAAATTTTGATATTTCTCCAAAATTAATAAACAAATTAACCCCAAATAAACAAAAGCATGCTTTCTAGACCAAGACCCTTCTACCTGCAAAATTGGGGGTAATTCCGTTCACCCATTCGACCTGTAGCCTTGCCTAAAGTTTCCAATGGAAATGAACATGGAGAAAACACGTTTTGGGACCCCCCTTTTTTCTCAGGCCCCCTTGATTGAATCACCCCCAAACTTTCAACATAGGAGCGGATATTAAAAAGAATTAGTTTTGAAAATTTCATGAAGATTCATCAAACAACGCCAAAGTTATAAGCAAAACAAAAAATGTTCTTCCTATGGAAACTTGATCCTAACTACAACTACCTACTGACGACCACCAGTAGGTTATATATATATATATATATATTCACTGAAAAAACCATAGGTTATAGACCATATATAGTTAGGAATTAGCATTTACAAAACCTTGAAAATTCACTGAAAAAAACATAGGTTATAGACCATATATAGTTAGGAATTAGCATTTAAAAAACCTTATTTTACTCACACAAAACCATTGAAATTCCATATATAGTTAGTTGCACTAACTATATATCGCGCACCCGCAATCCACTGCTGATCATGTCACATATTACATCATTCATGACATGGTCAGTGACATCACTGATGACATCACTGATGACATCTCAAATGACATCACTGATGACATCACTGATGACAACATCCAGTGACTGTATTTTTCTGTAAAGTTAAAATATGTCTTGAGTGGATGTATAAGTGTCTGGATGAAGGATTTAGTAGGTGCATGACTGACTGTATGAGTGAGTGATTAAATGTGTCTCACTGAATGCATGGGTTAGTGACTAAACTGTCTTAATTTGTGCATCATTATGTCTGTTGTTCTGTAAACTGCTGCATGTGTTGATCATTAGCTATACGAGAGGCTATATGTGTTATTAATTGGTTGCCCAAGTATTTCTATGGGAGATTGAGTTTGTGTGGGGGTGGCTGGAAGGTGTGAGACTCTATGCATAGATGTGTGAGCAGTTTATTCACTAGGTGTATGAGTTCAAGAGTGCATGTGGAAACAGCTACATGGGCAGTTGACTGTGTGCATGAGTGTATTGATGAGTGAATGGATATCTCAATGCTACATGTCATAGTAAGTACATATGTAAAACACAGTACATGTGAGAGTTGGCATATATAAATAACTGTGCATGAGAGCCACTGAATGAGTGAGTGGTTGTATCGATCATTGTGAACTTGTATCAGGGATTGTATAAGAGAGTAAATATGTGTTAGTATATGTTTCAATAAGTAAGGTGTGTTTAACTGTATAGTTGAAGAAATGGAGGTGAGATTGTTTCTTTGCATGACTGACTGGGTGTGTGAGTAACTCCATGGATGAGTGGCAGTGTGTGAGTGTCTGTATACACTGAGTGTATCTAAGGTTATATTAGAGTCTGAAGAGGTTTATCGTATTAGCACAAGAATGATGTCAAATGAGATGTCATCAGTGATGTCATCAGTGATGTCATTTGAGATGTCATCAGTGATGTCATCAGTGATGTCACTGACCATGTCATGAATGATGTAATATGTGACATGATCAGCAGTGGATTGCGGGTGCGCGATATATAGTTAGTGCAACTAACTATATTTGGAATTTCAATGGTTTTGTGTGAGTAAAATAAGGTTTTTTAAATGCTAATTCCTAACTATATATGGTCTATAACCTATGGTTTTTTCAGTGAATTTTCAAGGTTTTGTAAATGCTAATTCCTAACTATATATGGTCTATAACCTATGGTTTTTTCAGTGAATTTTCAAGGTTTTGTAAATGCTAATTCCTAACTATATATGGTCCATAACCTATGGTTTTTTCTGTGAATTTCATTGGTTTTTTAACAGCTAATATCTGTAGCTGTAAAATGTATTCTTCTTTAAATCCAAAAATATATTTTATATGTTTATGAATAATTTTTTTTTTAAATATTTTTTTTCTTCGTTCCCGCTTCGCAAATCGGGAAGCTTCCCGTTAGCTGACCTTGATGCCGCGAAATAGACCGCGAGCCGGTAAACGTTTCTTTACCGCAAGTGCCGCGTTACAAAACAACATCGTGACGCCTCCCGTCCGCATGACGTTTCACGTTGTCGCGTGATACGTCATATGACGTACTACGTTAGCGAACTGGTACGCGAAGCGAGTCGCAAAGCGCAGGTTTCTGGAAGCAAACCGGGAGGCCCTGCAAAGCGCTTAACGTAAACACAGCAAGTCATGTGACTTGGTAATAACACTTTTCATTGGTTCATTTCACTTTTGGTTTCCTAATGATGTAAGACTAGGTCATATAATCTAAAATGAACACTTTTGATTGGTTGAGAACTCTTGTTTTTCCCAAATGATGAAAATCCCTCCTTCTTTCCTCACTCTGACTTTCATCATTGTGAGAGAAAGACCCTTTGTGATCACTGAGCAATGGCTTCTTTAGTAGCTTCAGCTGGTGCTTCCCCACCACCTCCACCACATCCAAGGAAGAGTGGACCACCTGCTCAAGTTATAATTCAACAAGAAGAAGAAGAAGAGGAACAGGAGGACGAGCACGAAGAGAGGCAGTTTTTGCCTGAGCAGCCCAGGACGTCTCACCGGAAAGAAAACTTCATTTGGCAATTTTTTAAAATTCCCAAAGGTCAGAAAAAAGTAAATGCAAGATACGTAACTTGCCTTATATGTCAAGATAGACTGTCCAGAGGGACCGACAAAAAATACAGTTTCGGAAACTACACAATGCATCGCCATATGACTAGGTGGCATCCTAACAACTACAGTGCTGCACAGTTTCGGAACGACCTAGATAATCTCCCTATTATGGCCAGAAGATCTGTTGTACCGGAAGTAACGGGACCAGAGGGCAGGGAGATGGTGCCAAATATACAAATGAGATTTGGTGAAGTAAAACACACCTGCGTATTTTGCGATGGATTCATTTCCTACGGAGAAAGAAGCATCACTCTGATCAACAGAGCTATTGACTATCATATGCAAGTTTGTCCGAAACGCCCAAAATAATAAATACTTCTTTTTTTTGTTTTGTTGCTCCTGTTGAGCCCTTTACAATGAATCGTTTTCATTGCCCCCTCCAAGAAAAACCCCAAAAAATATAAAACTGTTCCGAAAAATTCAAAAACAGTAAAAAAATGTTCAGAAAAATAAAAAAAAAAGTTCTTTTCAGAACTACCTCCCCGTTATTAAAAAATTGGTACAATATTTGGAACTGTGCCAACCTCTATTTCTCTTAGTTCGCTTCCTAGTTCGCTCGCCGGTACGCGAACTGGAAGCGAACCAAAAACAGTAAGTATAAGGGCGGGAAACACACACTTATGTTAAAATAAAGACAGCTATAGGGGAGTAAACTAGAGATACTATTACCCGTAATCCACTGCTGATGATGTCACATATTACATCATTCATGACATGCTCAGTGACATCATCAGCAGAGGATTGCGGGTTTTTTGACAACATGCCTTATCCACGGTTTAATAACGCTGCCTTTTGCTTTATATAAGTTTTCAAATTGTATGAAATATATACCAATAGGTCGTTATGAACCTTTAGGTAGTGCTTTTCTTCATGAGGTCTGGTCGCTTCCATACACATACAGATGTTTCAAAGATGATCAAGAAGTTTATCTGAATGGAGAGGAATGCACTGAGACGCCAGATCATTC
This sequence comes from Lissotriton helveticus, assembly GCF_964261635.1. NCBI lineage: Eukaryota > Metazoa > Chordata > Amphibia > Caudata > Salamandridae > Lissotriton > Lissotriton helveticus. The sequence continues at coordinate 1,168,982,730 of NC_136057.1, forward strand.
ACTAATGTGTAGGCACATACAGTTACACGGTTCATGCAACAAACACCGACCAAATATGGCTTGCGTGTTGCAAGGCACGCCAGTTCCTGCTATCATCCCCACGTTCAAGTTGTTGGAAAATGGTAGTTATTTGATGCTCAATAATGAAGATTGTTCTGAGTTAATTAAAAGTATTCCTTTTATCGTAACAGTAAGTGAACGGGTTATTTGCTGCAGAAATGTTCTATTTCCTCCCACACATGAACATAGGGAGTTTTCAATCTGGCCACAAATACCAACCTTGGGACACGTTTCAACGGCATGGCAAGAATAAGAGCTCTTTTGTCTCAGAGAGAGGTGGCCTTGAGTTCGGCCCGTGAAACTTTCGTACTTCACATAGCGAACACCCGTACAGAGGTGCACACCCTTTTCAATTAAGATTTGCCTTTCAATTTCAGCAACATGTTTCCGACTATCTTTAACGCATCCTCCACAAAGTCCCTGACACACTTTTTTAAAGTTGTTACCAGTGGTCTCGTGACTTCATTTGAGAAAATCTTTGGAGTCATCCCTGCTTCCTTTCATTGTATTTTCTGCACTCTGGTTCGTGGATTGGCATTTTTACTTGCATTACCAGCGGACGCTCTTGTGCTTTTTTACATTTTTAAATATGGATGTCCCTCCTATGCAACCTCCGACCCTGCAGCTGCTGACACTGTTCCGCAATCGCATGCTAGAATATTATGGCACAATGCCGTTGGCGATATTAAGCACGGCATATGGATTATCTTTTCGGTTCTCCTACTTCACCTGTGTCCAGCCTGTATTTCACTGCCTGACCTGTGATTTCGATTGGGCCATTGATTTGTGTCTCTGCGGACCGGTTTCTCCTGACGTCGACTTTAATCAGCTGATGACTCCTATCATTACTCACGAGTTGGTTTGTCCTGGCGAAAGGATTATGGCTGTGGCATTGATGCATGGACTACTTGGTCCCTGGAATTTACTGGCGGCAGCACAGTCTTTCTTGGAAGAGAGCTTTCTTGAAAACCCACCGAGCTGTCCTCTGATGGTGATAGAGGATCCGGTGCTGGGAGAGCACGTATGTTCTTTTCCGCTTTTAAATTGGATGGCTGAACTGTTTTCGGATGAAGACGGTGACTTCCTATTGGAGGCTGTTGCAGCTTATTTTGCATACACAGTTATGTCATAGACCTTTTTCATGTTTGATATGCTGAGTACTAGCATTTCATTGACAATTCATTGACTTATTTGTCAAGTTTTTATTATTTACCTTGCCTATTGGCTTAAGACTCGATAAAGTACTTGGCTGTTTTATTTTTCTTTAGCATTAAATTTTCCTAGTTTTTAATGCTTTACCTTGCGGACCGTCCACATATAAACTTGCAATCTGCTCTCATGAGATGGCACTTCTATTATCTTATTCAGTTCGTTTCCGGATCATGAGGAGGTGTCATCTAGGTCCTGGATATCTTTACACCGTGTTAAGTTAGCATGGGCTCATTACCGGTTTAAACGCCATTTTTCCTTTTTTGCTACTTCTGCACACGACACTTAGTTGTTGCTTTAGCTTTCCACCTAGTAGTTCATCGTGGTTTACATGAGAATAATATGTTATTGGTCTACTATCTGCTTTACTTGTTAAACTATATCTGTACAGCGAGTGCTAAAGTTTCAAGAACAACACGATACAGAATTGTTATGAGGTCTGATCTCCACGACTTCATACTCATAACATAAGTGCAACTTCTGCCAATTCTGGGCATGCGGCGGGTTTTATATTGCTTTGCCGAACACACATACACAACAGTTGATGCGGTTCACATGAAGAGAGAGCTGGTGTATGCTGATGTGATTCCTTCAAATCTAAGACACTAAAGTATGGGCACGCCCTAAACCAACACAAAGAGACCTTCTTAGCAAATAATATAATATGTGTATTAGGGAGGGTGAGATATAAGCAGCCGCGGGCCGTGGAGGGAGTTACGATGGGGCAGGGAGGCGGGGAGGGGGAGAAGCAGGGTGGAGCCCTCTCTACCTTGCCCCTCCCCCTCCCCGCCTCCCTGCCCCACCGTAACTCCCTCCACGGCCCGCGGCTGCTTATAAGTGTTGCTAACTCTTATTCATTTACAGCATGTTAACATACTGTCACCATTCGCTTTTTATGTACTAGTAACTATGCTGGTAATTTTGCTACTGATAATATGTGTACTTGTATTCTCCACCCTGCTTCTCCCCCTCCCCGCCTCCCTGCCTCACCGTAACTCCCTCCACGGCCCGCGGCTGCTTATAAGTGTTGCTAACTCTTATTCATTTACAGCATGTTAACATACTATCACCATTCACTTTTTATGTACTAGTAACTATGCTGGTAATTTTGCTACTGATAATATGTGTACTTTTATTATCTAAGGTACTACGCCTGAGAAGACGGCATTAGTAAATAAACATTTCAAATACACATCTGTTCTTCTTAACTCCATGTTCTGGTTTCTAAGAAATCTATAACGACCGACTGTTCATGAGTTCCACGTATCCTGAGGTACTATAAGTTCATATTCTGGATTGTCTAAACATTGAGAGTTTGTTATATCCAATGTGACACTGTACCTAGCTTGCTAAGGAGTTTTTGATTACTAACGTGAGTTTTGGGACACCCTAATTCGCCGAGGTTCCAATCCTCTGTCCACAGTTCTGTGTGACAACAGAAACCCTGCGACAGGGGCACCCCCGACCCTTGCTGGAGCTTCATCACACTTGCGATACAACTCCAGCAATGCATTCGCCGAGGTTCCAATCCTCTGTCCACAGTTCTGTGTGAGAACAGAAACCCTGCGACAGGGGCACCCCCGACCCTTGCTGGAGCTTCATCACACTTGCGATACAACTCCAGCAATGCGCCACCTTTACGGCACAGATACATCACGCATCTGTGCTGTTTTTGCCCCATGATGCGCCGCATTGTAAATGCAGCACACCATAGGTGACGGAACAGCGGCACAGAATGACTAACACATCCCTGGTGATGCGCCAGTCATCATAAATGTATCCCTATGCTTCTTATCTTGTTAGAGATGAACCGCCATATATATCATCAAAGTTTTTTGCATTTCCTAAATAGCGAACTTTAAGGAATAAATAGCGATTCTTTACCATTCCTAGTTTGCGATGAGCTATTTGCTAATTAGCCGAATGTAGCCCAATGAAGCCCAATGTAGCCCAATGTAGCCCAAAGATGGCCGCCAGACACACAAAAAAACAAATGTAGCCCAAATATCAGCCAGATGTAGCCCAACTATAGCCCAGTGACAGAATGACCAATCAGCTTCGCAAACCTCCGTTACGCGAAGCGGAGCGCTGTTACAGATATATATCTTTTTTTGAACGTTAATTTCTCAAAATCCACTGGAGCACATATATTGAGACCTAGCAAAGGCACATCGGGCTACCAGTCCCTAATATTTTGCCAAGTTTCGTGCAAATCCATTCAGCCGTTCAATTATTATTATTATTTTTTTTTTTTGCCCCGCGGGGCCCTTTTAAAACCTCCACATCAAACCTAGGGGGTCAGCGAGGATCTACTATGCCCCCTTATAGTTATTTCCCCCTTTGTTTTGACCTCCTCTTGTCTCTCGATCCTACCGAGAGACAAGATGGCGGCCGCTACGGACTGTTTGGAATGTTGACAGACGCCGGAGAACCAATCAGCTTCGCTTCACAAAGCTCCGTTGCGCGAAAAGTCCGCGAACCAGAGCGCTAACCGGTCCGCTGTTACAGATATATATCTTTTTTTAAACGTTAATTTCTCAAAATCCACTGGAGCACATATATTGAGACCTACAAAAGGCACATCGGGCTACCAGTCCCTACAATTTTGCCAAGTTTCGTGCAAATCCATTCAGCCGTTCGGGCTAAAAGTGAGGCCAACCGCCCTATGGAAAACTCAATGTTAAAAACACGTTTTGGGACCCCCCTTTTTTCTCGGCCCCCACTGGACGAACCCCCCCCAAATTTTCAAGGGCTGCTCAGAAACAAAATGTGCCATTTTCCTGAAAATTTCAGCCAATTCCGTCCACAAACGCCAAAGTTATTAGACATAGAATTTTCAAAAAACCCATAGAGAAAAAATCCTAACTATATATACCTACTGGCGACCGCCAGTAGGTAATATGTATATATATATATATATATATATATATATTCACTGAAAAAACCATAGGTTATAGACCATATATAGTTAGGAATTAGCATTTACAAAACCTTGAAAATTCACTGAAAAAACCATAGGTTATAGACCATATATAAATAGGAATTAGCATTTAAAAAACCTTATTTTACTCACACAAAACCATTGAAATTCCATATATAGTTAGTTGTACTAACTATATAGATCGCGCACCCGCAATCCACTGCTGATGATGTCACATATTACATCATTCATGACATGGTCAGTGACATCACTGATGACATCACTGATGACATCTCAAATGACATCACTGATGACATCACTGATGACATCACTGATGATAACATCCAGTGACTGTATGTTTCTGTAAAGTTAAAATATGTCTTATATATTGAAGAATGAGTGGATGTATAAGTGTCTGGATGATGTATTTAGTAGGTGCATGACTGACTGTATAAGTGAGGGATTAAATGTGTCTCACTGAGTGCATGGGTTAGTGACTAAACTGTTTTAAATTGTGCACCATTGTGTCTGTTGTTTTGTAATCTGATGCAATTGTTGATCATTAGCTATATAACTAACTATATGGGTTATTGATTAGTTGGCCAAGTATTTGTATGGGAGACTGAGTGTGTGTGTGGGTGTCTGGGAGGTGAATGACTCTGTGCATAGATGTGTGAGCAGTTGATTCACTAGATGTATGGCTTCAAAAGTGCATGTGGAAACAGCTGTATGGGCGGTTTACTGTGTGCATGAGTGTATTGGTGAGTGAATGGATATCTCAGTGCTACATGTCAAAGTAAGTACATATGTAAAACACAGTACATGTGGTAGTTGACATATATAAATAACTGTGCATAAGAGCCAGTGAATGTGTGAGTGGCTGTATGGATTATTGTGAACTTGTATCAGGGATTGTATAACAGAGTAAATATGTGTTATTATATGTTTCAATAAGTAAGGTGTGTTTAACTATATAGTTGAGGAAATGGAGGTGTGATTGATTCTTTGCAAGACTGTGAGTGTCTGTTTACACTTAGTGTATCTAAGTTTATATTAGAGTCTGAAGAGGTTCATCGTATCATCACATGAATGATGTCATGAGTAATGTCAAATGAGATGTCATCAGTGATGTCATCAGTGATGTCAGTTGAGATGTCATCAGTGATGTCATCAGTGATGTCACTGACCATGTCATGAATGATGTAATATGTGACATCATCAGCAGTGGATTGCGGGTGCGCGATATATATAGTTAGTACAACTAACTATATATGGAATTTCAATGGTTTTGTCTGAGTAAAATAAGGTTTTTTAAATGCTAATTCCTAACTATATATGGTCTATAACCTATGGTTTTTTCAGTGAATTTTCAAGGTTTTGTAAATGCTAATTCCTAACTATATATGGTCTATAACCTATGGTTTTTTCAGTGAATTTCATTGGTTTTTTAAAAGCTAATATCTGTAGCTGTAAAATGTATTCTTCTTTAAATCCAAACATATATTTTATATGTTAATAATTTTTTTTTTAATACTTTTTTTTTGTAAGCTTCCGGGGCGCGGACAGGTGAACGCACGGGTAAGCGCAATCTTGCGGCGCGCCCCGGGGCGCGTACTAATACGCGTCCCGGAAGCGCTATTGCCGCGAACGAAAACAACATCGTGATGTATCGCGTAGCCGCCACGACTTGCGTCATAAGACACGTATCGCGTAGCCGCGAGATGCGTCTTATGACGCACCGCGTAAGCGCACCCGGAAGCGCATACGATCGCGCAACGTAAGCGCCCCGATGCGCTTACGATACACGCCCGGGGCGCGCCCCGGGGCGCGTAGCATAAGCGCGTCAAACCATGTGACTTTAAAATAACACTTTTCATTGGTTCAGAACTTTTTTTTTTCCAAATTGTGTGAAACCCACCCATTTCTCTCACTATTGCTTTGTACTTGGAGAGAGCAAGAGCTGTTCTGTCTACTCTATCTCCTACTTTTCTGATCTCCAGCAATGGCTGCAAGAGAGTCATCCAGCAGTGATTCAGATGGATTTTTAGATGAGGACCCTCCTCAGCAAAAGAAAAAAAACCATTTCATCTGGAAATTTTACGACATCCCTGAAGGACAGAAAAAAGTCAACGCTCCCAAAGTAACCTGCAAAATATGTGGGAGTAGTTTATCCAGAGTCAATCCTCTGAAAAAATATAGTTTTGGGAATGCTAATTTGATCAGGCATGTGAAAAGAAGACACCCTAACAACTTTGCCAGGGAGAGTGTCAGAGAGCTGGCACGGAATGTACCAACAGATGGCGGCAGCACCTCCACTGGTGGAGCAACACCTTCGGGACCACCCCGTGGAAGAATGGTCCCTAACATTCAGCCGGTGTTTGCAGGCAACAAATTTTTGTGCACGGAGTGTGACGAACTGCTCTGCTATGGGGAGCAGAGTGTTGAACTCATTGCCCTAAAGAAACAGCAACACCGCTGCTCTGCCAGTCCCTAAATTTTCAAATTTTTTTGCTCCTGTTGAGCAGTTTTGCAATTCCTGTTTTTGTTTTTCCCTTGACAAAAATCCAAAAAAAATATAAAATTGTTTTAAAAAGTCTAAAAAAAATATAAAACAACAAAAAACAAAAAAATATATATAAAGCAACAAAATAAAAAAAAAAGTTCTTTTCAGAACTACCTCCAATTTATAAAAAGAAGCTTTTTTTTTTTTAAAAGTCTGTCATTTTTAATCTCCATGGTACGCTCCCCCGTAAGCTCCCCGGTGCGCGTACCGGGCGCTCCCCCCCCCCGCGAAAATCGATTTAAAAAAAAAAAATAATTCACCCGCGGGAGCCTTTTATGGCCCCCACATCAAAAGTAGGGGGTCAGGGGGGTGTACCCTGCCCCTTTTTGCTCATTTCCCCCCTTTGATTCTTGCCACCTCTTGTGTCTCAATCCCACCGAGACACAAGATGGCGGCCGCAGCGGACTGTTTCGAATGTTTACAGACACCCGAGAACCAATCAGCTTGCCGTGCGCAAGTCGCGTGGCGCACCTGAAGCGCTCCCCGGTACGCGTACCGGGCGCGGCTCTAGATATATATCTTTTTTTAAACCTAATTTACTCAAAATTCACAGGACCACATATCTTGAGACCTAGCAAAGGCACATCGGGCAAACAATATCTACAATTTTGCCAAGTTTCGTGGAAATCCATTCAGCCGTTCGGGCTAAAAGTGAGGCCAACCGCCCTATGGAAAACTCAATGTTAAAAACACGTTTTGGGACCCCCCTTTTTTCTCGGGCCCCCCTTGACGAAACCCCCCCAAATTTTCGGGGGCTGCTCAGAAACAAAATGTTCCATTTTCCTGAAAATTTCAGCCAATTCCGTCCACAAACGCCAAAGTTATTAGACATAGAATTTTCAAAAATCCCATAGAGAAAAAATCCTAACTATATATACCTACTGGCGACCGCCAGTAGGTAATATATATATATATATATAACGCTCCAATTCTACTTCGCTTTGACAAAAGAAGATAGTTATAATTAGGACCTATTACCCAGAAGGAAATCTGCAACAATATATTGGCAATAACTTTGGTGTAGATTGATGAATCTTCTTGAAATTTACCAAACTGTTGGCCAGCTCAGTTCCACCTCTTCCCTGAAAGTTTGGGGTTGATTGGTAAAGCAGGGGCCGAGAAAAAAGTGGGTCCCAAAACGTGTTTTCCCCATGCAATTTCCCATAGGACCTTTAGACACGGCTACAGCCCGAACGGCTGAACGGAACTACAGCAAATTTGGCAGAGAGGTAGTCCTCAGTTCCGACTTGTGCCTTTTGCTTATATGGTGTCAATCTGTTCAGTAGTTTCTGAGAAAATTAGGGTTAAAGTCATTTTTATATCTATGGGTGCGGTGGATCCGCGGATTGTGCGAGGATTGGCATCGTACCAAAAGCGCACCGTCCCGATCACGCACTCAATTCTAAATGGCTGTCAAGCGGTTGTAAACATTCGAAACCAGGAACTTTTGGCAGCCATTTTGTGTCTTGGTAGAAGCGAGGGTGAAGAAGTCTGTGAAATATGTGTGCAAACCGTAAACAGGGTCAGGGTAGACACACTCTGACCCCCTAGGCCTGATCTGAGGGTCCCATAAGGACCCGTAGGGCAGAAAAAGTAAGAAAATAATATTTTTTTCCTTACACATATAGAGTTGTAGGAGCATTGGCTAGAGGACCCCTTTTTGGTAAACAAATCGTTTTTTTCAAAACGCGTCGGCACCCCCCTGTTTTTCTCTGACCGGTTGGTCAATGATACTGATGCTAAAATGGGAAATTTTTCTGAATTAAACTGATTACATCGGGTTCAGGTCTTGGGAGTTGATCTTGTTTAAAAATACTTTTTTCCTCTTTTTTTCTCCCTTTGTTTGTGATCGTTTTATTGTAAAAAGTCACATATCACTCACAAATGTGTATGGTCAATTTGTCCATGTCATGAAGATGTACTCATGGTAAAATGCACTTATGGTAAAAAGTCATTTTTGTAAAAACGTTAGTTATTTGTTCCTTTTCACTGTATATATTGCACAAATTGTTTTTCAAAATTGTATATGGCTAGACATGAGGTCGACAGTGGTCTTAGGTCTGTTTTTGTAAAATGTAAATCTGTTTGTGAACTGAGTAACAATTGAAAGACAAAAATCATTGTCTGGGTAAGCTAATAAATTGTGGTTTACCCTTACTTGAATCAGTGTGTACCTTAATTAGTTTGGAGGCATAGGCAAATATTTCTATGTACAAAGGTAGGAGCATTGTATGTCAAATAATACACAGAAGATTCTATCGTAAAGTGTTCATGAGTTGTGGTGCACTGAGGTAGGGGCGGTTTGTGTGGAGCCTGCGATGATGAGTGGTCCACGCAGACCACACTGGTAAAAATGTGTTTTAACTATTGAATTTTGCCTTAACAAGGGAACGTGGTGATTATTTACGGTGTACTGAGTTAGTGGTACGTCTGGTGTTTACCGTGTGCTCACCCTGCGATTTTGCATGGTCTGAATGGGCTGCACTGAAATCAATCACTGTTGTATACTGGACTATATGAACTTTGAGGGGGGAAAAAAAACTAGCATCAATGATTATCAATTGCTGTGAAAACTAGGTGTACTGATTGCTCCCCATAACAAATTAAACAATTCCACTTCACGCAGTGCATTGTAACTTTCACAAATTGGGGACGTATGTCTGGTGGCGATGTTGATGGTGATACCCCAGAGGTACTTTGTATTGTTGGTGGTGGAGGTACATTTTGGCGCAAACTTTTACATTGTTTGTTATCATAGTTCACATGATGCAGCTATTGAAGGTGTTTTCACTTACTAGCAGTGCAACAGCACTATTTTTTCTCTGCTTTAAATAAATCGAGGCTGAATTTAATGCTGTCTGTAGTGCTTATGGACCACTGGTATCAAGCAGTAAACTGTTTTGATCGCAGTGTACATTTGAAAACAGAACTCATTACAGTCATTGAGGAATGTTTTTTGTGGCATCCTTTAAGAAAATAATCCTTGCCTTACATAAATCAAGGATATCTTGAATGCTCTCCGTAGTGTAGATGGAAAGCTGAATGTAAATTGTGAACCCTGTTGTACGCAGTGTAGATTTAAGGCAGTAGTCGACACAGAGATCGAAACATGCTATTTTGTCACAGAATATGAGGACACAGTACAATTGTGTCTGCCTTAAATAAAGCAAGGCTGGATTCAATTCTGTCCGTACTGTTGATGCAAATCTGAATTGAAGTTGAGAACCCTGTTGTACGCAGAGTAGATTGAAGGCAGTAGTCGACACAAAGATCGATGAATGCTATTTTGCACAGTTAACAGAATCTACGGACACAGTACAATTTTCACTGCCTTAAATAAAGGAAGGCTGGATTCAATGCTGTCCGTAGTGTTGATGCAAAGCTGAATTCAACTCGTATCAAGTTGTCAATTCTACTGACCACAGAATAGATTGTAGGAACTTCTCAGCACAAATACTGAAGCCACATTTAGATCCAAAGTTGGATTCAAGTTGTGAACCCTGCTGTCTGCAGTGTCGATTGAAACCACTAGTCGATACAGACATAAGTCTGTGGTGCTGTGGAGAAAGCACGTAGTCATGGCGGCAGCCAAGTGGCAGGGTGCGGACATTTGCTGCGGCGCATTCTGTTCTCTTTGCAGAAGTGTACCACGCCCAAGACGTAGCCTAATTATTTATAGTCTTACGTTGACGTTGTTTACGTTGGACTAGCCCACTCTGCTTCTGTTTCAAAGGAGGGGGGTGAACACAGCTACATGACTGAAATATTCCCTAGTGTCTGAGATAATATGGTTGCGTCCACTATTCAGTACACTACATGTATCAATGGTATATGTACACACTGAAAAGTTTTTGATTTCTATAGTGAATTGTGTATAGTATTTTACCGGTAGTCTTAGCGTTGTGTACATTATTGTTGATGTTCGAGTTTTTTCCCTTATACATAGTTGGTTGCCTCATCTCTGTAGATTGAACTAGTGTACTGTTAAGGAGATATATTATTTTGGAAAGGTCCGTAGTAGTGTTTTACGCTGTCTCTGAGGTAGTAGGAAGGAGAGGTCCGTGGGGGTGGTTATAGTGGTAGTGGCTCTGAGTATTGTGATTTTGTTGGGTGTAGGAAGTGTATAATTACAATCTCTACGACATATTGCTCTTTAAACATGGGTGTGAGTTGGATGTAATTCACGTAGTACATGTTCAACGTTCTTACAGTAGATAAATGTTGATATTAATTTGTTAGTGGTAAGTGCCAGATTTTTTTACGTAGCATTGCAGATTTGGTTTCTGGTTGAAAATATGGGGAAGAGGTCAACATAATAAGTAGAAATTGTCATTTTAATAACCTTTGACATTCACTGAAAAAAACATAGGTTTCAAGCAGGTCTACTCACAATATGGACCGGATATGTGTCCGTGATTGGAACGTTAGTCCTTATTGCTCTTTATCATGTTTCAGAGATTGCGGTAGCGTTGTTGAGCGCAGCGATTCACGTGCATCTGATGGTAAGCTTTTTTTTATTTGATGACGGCATGATATACAGCTAGATTACAGCAGTGTGGTGTATGGTTACAAGGAATCTTCGGTCTTTTTGTAGGAAAACGGAGCGTTTATCTACCGCTGTCGTGGCTATACTTCTTAAAAGCTTGAACGCATTCTCAAGAGGTATGCATTCAGCTTGGTGTGTTTTGGCGGGAGATTACGGTTATATCAGTAATTCAATACTGACTATTTTGTCATGTTGGTTTTCACAGCATATTGGTACAAAAGTTCAACATCCAGGTACTTTGGGGTTTGAACTATTTTTATTTTTATTTTTTCATTTTTTTGTCTTGTGGTTTCCGTCACATGCACACTTTATGTCTTGGCATCAATTCACGTTATTTGAGCATTTTGTTTCATTGGTGTATCACAGTATTATTTTTCAAACAAATGGGTGGGGAGATTAAGGTACGTGCCTATTCTTTAAGCACAATGAAACTCTTTCATGGGAACATTCTATGTGGCAGCATTAATTCATGATGTTTTCATGAACTTTTTTTGAAATTAAATATTGTGTTTGTTTTGAATTTCAGTGGCCCACGAAGAAGGAACTGGGGTTCCGAAATGCATCGGGCTCATTCGAAATGTTTTGGGGTCAAACCAATATTTTAATTGTGTAAATATGATGCGTTGATGATTTAACTTCATGATTTCATGTACATTCATGTATTCATTGGACCAATAACAAAACTTAAGTTGAATCCCACTTGTGTCAACAATAATTTTTTTCGGGTACTTTGATATACTGGTTTGAATATAAAATTGTTGAAAATATGTCAAAAATGTTTGCCACACAGACATTTCTTTGTAGTGCACACAGGTTATCAAGTGAGCGTTCTCTTGATTGTCTTTCATTCACCCCCAGTAAGCACCACACAGTGGGATTGCTGAGTGGTGGTCTGAGGCCATGCCCCCTTTTACACCACTCTGCAAATGCGGCTCTTGGCACAATGCTGGTGGGGTGATCAGGTCCTTTTGTGTCCCTGGAACCTCAGGCCTTAAGTGGACTTCACCCCCCCGAGTAGCAGCAGGCCAGGTGGTGCATTTGCAGAGTGGCATAAAAAGGGAGCGTAGCCTTGGACCACTCTCAGCAATCCAGCTATGTGGGGCTTACTGAAGGTAACAGGAGGGCTAGTTGGTCCCCAGGGACCCTCAGGAGTAAGGGGACTTCCTTCCCCAACCATGAGCACGCGAGGAGGTGCGTTTGCAGAGTTGTGGACAAAAGGGGCATGGCCAGTGTCCACCTCTCAGCAATCCCACTGTGTGGGGCTTACTGGAGGTAACAGGTAGGCTAGTTGGCCACTAAACACCCCCAGCAGCAAAGGGGACTTAACTCTCCATCCAAGAGTGCACCAGGGAGTGCGTTTCAAAAATGGTGGGCAAAGGCCTGCTATGAAAACTTACCAGTGCTGCTGTCTGGGACTTACTGGAGATAATAGGGGGGTAGTTGGCCCCCAAGGTTATCCTTGGGGGCCAACTATGTCTTCTGTTACCTTCAGTAAGTCCCCCACCGTGGGATTGCTAAGAGGTCTTTGGAGGACATCCCTCCTTTCTCCACGATTCTGCAAACGCACCTCCTGGCACACTACGGGTTGGAGGATGAAGTCCACTGTTCACCTGAGGGACTTTGGGGGCCAAGAAGCCCTCCTGGTATCACCTGTACGTCCTATGCAGCAGAATTCCTGAGCAGTGGTTGGAGGCCCAGACCTCTTTCTCCACCTCTCTACCAACGCAACTACTAGTTAAAGCAGCATGTGCAATGTAATAGGTTTCGCATTTGCGAGAGTTTGAGCAATTGGCATTGTACATGTAAAAGCGTTTCATTAATGTTTTGTGGAATGGAGTGGATGTAGGTGGTGTGTAGTGGAATTATGTGGATTGAAAGTATGTGGTATGGGAAATATGTAGAGTGGGATTATGTGTTATGGAGAGTAATTGTGTGGTATGATAGTCTGTGTTTTGGAGTGGTAACCTCAATGGGCTTGCTAATATGCGTTATAGAATTGCAATAGAAGCCCAGGTTAGATGTGCAGGACATCTAACCTGGGCTTCTATTGGAATTCTATAACGAATATTAGCAAGCCCATTATCGCTGTTTTAGCGGCAGTTTCCTCCCGCTAAAATGGCGATAATTTTAACAAGGTTCTTTCGAATTTGCCCCTTATTTCTAGCTCAAACGGCTCAAACGTTACCAAAAATGCAGTGACAAGTGTTACAGGGCCAGATGTAGGTGGCCCAATACCGGTCGTTAACAGCCGAAATTACAGAATTTTGGCCGTTACCGACCGGTATTGGGCATTTGGGATGTAGGGGAAGATTTGGTAAATAACGAAATAGTATTTACCGATTCGGTATTTACCGAATCATAATTTACCGATTCGGTATTTACCGAATCGGTAAATGACATGTAGAAAGCACTTTGAAGAGTGCTTCTGTGCTTTAAGGATTCGTTATTTACCACCAAATATTAGTTGGTGGTAAATAATGAATACCGCTGTAAATGCAAATCTGTGCATTTACACCTGTGCCATGTGACAGACATACATGCCCTCAGGACATGTATGTGTGCCACATGTGCACACAAGCACTATTCAGGAGTGCAACAGGGTGTCAAAGTGACACCCTGCCACCCTTGACTCTTTCCCTATTTTACCGAATCAGTAATTACCGATTCGGTAATTGACATTCATTCCTATAGGCCTCCAGGCCCATAGGAATGAATGGCAATTACCTAATCGGTAATTACAGATTCGGTAAATACCAAATCTTAACGATTCAGTAATTTTTACCGAATTATTAGCTACATAGCATTTACAGATTCTAAAATACCGATTCAGTAAAATTCGTTATTTTAAAATCGGTAAATCCTATTTACCTACATCTAGACCACAGTGTGGTGGAAGGCCCTTTGCAAACATAGAATGGCCACCTGTTACTTATAGCTAAATATGGGTATTAAATTGGTACTAATAGTGTGCAAACCACTGTTGCTTCTTTCTGCACTTCCATTGCCTCTTTCAGCATTTCTCTTGCTTCTTGCTGCACCTTTCTTTCTTTTTCTGTACTTCTTTTGCATCTTTGTGCTCATCCCTTCCACTTTTTGCACTTGTCTTGCCTCTTTCTGCTCTCTTCTTCCCTCCTTCTGTACCTCTCTTGCTTCTTTCTACATCTCACTTGCCTCTTTCTGCACTTCTCTTGCTACTTCCTATACCTCCGTTGCTTCTTTCAGCAATTCTTGTGTCTCTTTCTGCACTTCTCTTGCTTGTTTCTGCATCTCTCCTGCCTCTTTCTGCACCTCTCTTGCCTCTTTTTGCACCTCACTGGCTTCTTTCTGCATCCCTCTTGCCTCTTTCTCCACCCCTCTTTCCTATTTGTGCAACTTTCTTGCCTCTTTCTACACCTCACGTCCCTTTTTCTGTACCACTCTTTCTTCTTTCTGTATCTCTGTTGCTTCTTTCTGCACTTATCTTGCCTCTTTCTGCACCCCTCTTGCCTCTTTCTGCACCTGTTGTTTCTTTCTGCGCTGCGTTTGCTTCTATCTGCTACTGTCTTGCACATTTCTTCACACCTCTTGCTTCTTTTTGTACCTCTGTTGGTTCTTTCTGTACCTCATTTGCCTCTGTGTGCATCCCTGTTCTCTCTTTGTGTACCTCTTTTGCCTGTTTCGGTAACACTTTTGCCTCTTTCTGCACCCCTCTTGCCTCTTTCTGCATCTATGTTGGTTCCTTCTGTACTTCACTTGCCTCTTTTTGCACCCTTCTTGCCTCTTTCTGTACCTATGTTGCTTCTTTCTGCACTTCTCTTGCTTCTTTCTACACCTCTCTTGCTTCTTTCTGCATCCCTTGAGCCTCTTTTTGCACCCTTGTTCTCTTTCCCGTACCTCTTGGTTCTTTCCGCATTGCTCTTGCCTCGTGCCTCTTTCTACAACCCTCTGGCCTCTTTCTGTACCTCTTTTGCTTCTTTCTGCACTTCTCTTGCCTCTTTCTGCACCCAGTGCCTCTTTCTGCACCTCTGTATGGTTCTTTCTGCACTGCTCTTGCTTCTTTCTGCACTTCTCTTGCTTCTTTCTACACCTCTCTTGCTTCTTTCTCCACCCCACTTGCCTCTTTCTGCACCTCTCTTGCCTCTTTTTTCACCTCACTTGCTTCTTTCTGCAGTCCTCTTGCCTCTTTCTGCACCTCTCTTGCCTCTTTTTTCACCTCACTTGCTTCTTTCTGCATTCCTCTTGCCTCTTTCTGCACCCCTCTTTCCTATTTGTGCAACTTTCTTGCCTCTTTCTACACCTCACATCCCTTTTTCTACACCACTCTTGCTTCTTTCTGTATCTCTGTTGCTTCTTTCTGCACTTATCTTGCCTCTTTCTGCACCCCTCTTGCCTCTTTCTGCACCTGTTGTTTCTTTCTGCGCTGCTTTTGCTTGTATCTACTACTGTCTTGCACATTTCTTTACCCCTCTTGCCTCTTTCTGTACCTCTGTTGGTTCTTTCTGTACCTCATTTGCCTCTGTGTGCATCCCTGTTCCCTCTTTGTGCACCTCTTTTGCCTGTTTCAGTAACACTTTTGCCTCTTTCTGCACCCCTCTTGCCTCTTTCTGCATCTATGTTGGTTCCTTCTGTACTTCACTTGCCTCTTTTTGCACCCTTCTTGCCTCTTTCTGCACCCCGTGCCTCTTTCTGCACCTCTGTATGGTTCTTTCTGCACTGCTCTTGCTTCTTTCTGCACCACTGTTGTTTCTTTCTGCACTTCTCTTGCTTCTTTCTACACCTCTCTTGCTTCTTTCACCACCCCACTTGCCTCTTCTGTACTATTCTTCCCTCATTGTGTACCTTTTTTACCTATTCTGCACCTCTCTTAACTCTTTCTGCACCCCTCAATCCTCTTTCCATACCTCTTTTGCTTGTTTCTGCTTGTCTTTTGCCTCTTTCTGTACCCCTCTTGCCTCATTATGCACCTCCGATGTTAATTATTGGAATGCTTTTGCTTCTTTCTGCACCTCTCTTGCAAATTTCTGCCCCCCTCTTGCCTCTTTCAATAACCCCTCTGCTCTCTCTCTGCCCCCTGTTCCCTCTTCTGTGCCTCTTCTACCTGTTTCTGTACCTCTGTTGCTTCTTTCTGCACTTCTCTTGCCTCTTTCTGCACCCCTCTTCCTTCTTTCTGCACCTCTGTTGCTTATTTCTGAACTCCGCTTACTTCTTTCTTCACCTCTCTGTTTTTGTCCTGCACCTACCTTGCCTCTTTGTGCACCCTTCTTCCCTCTGTTTGCATCTCTCTTACCTCTTTCTGTACCTTTTTTGCCTCTTTCTACACAAACAGGACTAGTTTTAAACTGACCTCAGGCATAGCAGTGCACACATGCAAGTGCAGAAAAGGGCTTCTGGCCTCTAAACTACCATGCTCAATTTTATGCTAGGGACTTAGAAGTAGGTGTTTTAATCCCCCTGCCCTATCATGTACTAGGGCCTTACAGGGGATGTCCTGCCGATCACAGGGGTACCCCAACCCATAGTGTCCCTTAGTGTATGTAGGTGTTTTTACGGTATTCTAAGTGTCTTTCAGCATAGCACTGGCTCCAGGCCTGATTAGGCAGAGCCCAGGAGCAATCAGAGTCAGTTACCACCAGTACCAGTCAGCAAAAGTTAGAGGGTGCCCAGGGCACAGGATGACTTTGCATCAAGGCCTCTTTCTGCAACTCTGTTGGCTCTTTCTGCATATCTCTTGCTTCTTTCTGCACATTTCTTCCTCTTTCTGGACTTCTGTTGCCTCTTTCTGCATTTCTCTTGCTTCTTTCTGCACCTTTCTTCCTCTTTTTGCACATGTCCTACATATGTAGGCATAGTTAGAAATTAGCATTTAAAAACCTTAGAAATTCACTGAAAAAAACGTAGATATACAAACAACGCTCAATCCTACGAGAATACTATTAGGGATAGGCTCAGAGGCCAATACACCACAGAGAGAATTTATGTTTATTGCTATGGCAGTGTATTGTATAGATTAAGTATAGCTAGGGCTTGGCTGGATAAAAATCCCCCAGTAATGCAAGTATGGTTAGCCAATCTTCTGGCAGCATGTAACTTGGAAAAGCCCATCTATGCACGGAAAGGCAGGAAAGGGAGGCAGCTGGGCCTAAGAATATGGGAGCCCATTAGCAGATGGAAGGAGGGTATGGAGTTACCTTGAGGACATGGAACAATGTCGGAGCTAGATGCGATAAGTTTCTCTTTTTCTCGATTTCTCTACTCTATGTCTTAGGGGTCTTTCTTTTTATATTTTGGTTATTTTTCATGTTTTTTTTTACTTTAGCAAAGAGGCAGTGCCATGGCAGAACAAAGTTGTAATGAAATGTAATTGCAATCAAAATGATACTGTTTATTAAGTGCTGACACAGTAGGATGTTAAGTGCATTATGATTTATAATCTGTGCAAACTGAAAAATAAAAAAATATATTTAAAAAAAAAAAAGAAAGTCACCGAAAAAACCACATGTTTCAGCAACGTTATAGTTAGTTGGACATTTCACTCATACACAACCAGAGGAATTTGGCTGTTATAGTTAGTTGAGCTAACTATAACTTGCATCCCCGCAATGCACTGCTGATGATGTCACATATTACATAATTTATGAAATGGTCAGTGACATCACTGATGACATCACTGATTACATCTCAAATTACATTACTGATGATATCACTGATGACATCACTGATGTCATCATCCATGTGATAATCGGATGTACCTCCTCACACCCTAATATAACCTTTGATACACCCACTCTAAAATACAGACTACCATTTTCGAAACCATAGACACACTAATAGCAGTTACTACATACCCACTCACTGATTCCTAGGTCTACACACACATCCATTCATTCACCGATACAGTCACTCATCCATGCAGTCACTCATCAATACATCACTGTCATATGCACTCATGCACCTATACAGACATGCACAAACTGCCACTCATCCATAGAGTTACTCACATGCCTAGTTAGTCATGTAAAGAATAAATAACACTCCCATTTACTCACCTATACATACACCAACTCACTCATTCATACAGATATTAACACATATCTACTCTCTTAAACAATCACTGATACAAGCACACACTCATCAAAACAGCCACTCTCACAATCACTCGCTCTCACATATAGTCATTAATATACTCCAACACTCACATATACTGCCTTTCACATACATCCCTTCACAGATGTTCTCTTGGTCCTATATACCCAGTGAATCACACACTCACACATCTATGTAGAGTCACACACCCACACAGACACTCAGGCACCCATACAGATACTCAGAAAACCAATCAGTAACCCATATATGCAATCGTGTAGTTACTGACCAACCCATGCAGCCGCTTACATACCAACTGATACAGATATTCACACAGTTCAGTCACTAATCCATGCATTCAGTAAGACACGTTTAATCACTCACTGACACAGTCAGTCACACACCTACTAAATCATCCATTCAGACACTTATACACCCACTAATTCTTCAATACACCTTGGCATATATATATATCTATATAGATATATAGATATAGATATATATATAAAACATATTTAAACTTTACAGAAACACACAGTCACTGGATGATGTCATCTGTGATGTCATTTGAGATGTCATCAGTGATGTTATCAGTGATGTCACTAGCTATGTCATGAATGATGTAATATGTGAAATCATCAGCAGTGCACTGCGGGCGCGAGTTATAGTTAGTTCAAATCACTATAATGGCCGAATTTCTCTGGTTTTGTACAAGAGAAATGTCCAACTAGCTAAACTTCCCAGAAACCTGTGTTTTATTCAGTGAATCTCTAAGGTTTTTTTTAAATGCTAATTTCTAACTATAGCATCCCTGAAACCTATGTTTTTTTCAGTGAAAAAAAAAAAATATATATATATATATATTACCAAATGGCTGTCGCTGCTGTTTTATGTTGGCCATGTTTTATGATTCTCCACGAAACTTTAAAAAAGTGCTGCCTTATGATTAGTCTATGCATGGAAGGTTTTGGGGTTATCTGTCAAGCCGGGGCCAAGAAAAAATGTCGGGGTACCAAAATTCCAAATCTCCATGCTTTTTCCCTAGACTTCTATAGATAGGAAAACAGGAAAAACTGCTGAACAGAATCACACCAAATTTGGCATGCTGATGTGGTTTAAATCCGTTGAGTTGTTTTTGAGAGATCAAATGTACAAAAAACATAGATATCTGGACGGTTCGGAAGGCAACTTAAACATACAGTGTTCTGATTGGCCCAAGGAGCTTTATTTCCCTTGAGCCATTTATCTCCAGCGGGAGTCAAACTCCTGCAGGAGGGAGCCCTCTGATTGGCTGCTAGCAGCATGAGAAAAGGCTTTCTGACAGGCATTACAGGACTTGGGGACTTAGTCATGAAAATACAAGATATAAGGGTGCTGGGCAGTGATGCTCTGCCCCCTAGACCCCATGGAAGGGGACGTAGAGGGCCCCCTGGGGTTAGAATAAAAATAAATTGGGGTTTTTGAAAATAACCAAAACATAAAGCCAACCGGGAGGCTGTGCAATCCCCCTCTGTGAGCCTCTAAAGGCCCCCGGACCGCATCCCCATGGGTTGCTAAACTAATTAAAAGAGAGGGGGATGAGCGCCCCCCTTCCTGAGCAAATATTGACCCTGGAGACACCATTATCCAGGGACGGCTCACTAGCTATGTCCTGGGAAGCTCACCCCCAGGACATAGCAGTTTCCCTGCCTGCTCTGGTGCAGAAACTTGTTTTTTCCCACCTGGCAGGAGCATTTTTAAATCTCCAGCCATGCGAGTGCAAACACAAAGTCTGCTCCCAGCGGGCCGGAGCAGATTTTTTTATCTGTTTCCCTGCATACACTGATATGGGCAGCAAAATAGATCAAAATATTACTCTCACCAAGTGGGAGCAGAATAAGTAGCTGCTTCCTGAGGGCAGGAGAAATGCCAACTCCCGCTGCATTAGGGGGGATGGTGGAGCCTCAGGGGCCCTGGGTCTCCCCCAGCTGCCATCAATGAGTCTATGGTGGGGGCCATGGGAGGGCACCAGGGCACCCACCTCTAATAATGTGGACCACCGGGGTTGAGGGTCCCCAGGGTCTGAAGAAGGTCACAGAATAGTGTAGTGTAGTTCCTATATTCCCAATAGGCTCTGCGCATTGGAATAATATAAACAGCAGTGTAGACGTCGGACTGAGGTCGACTAGGTCTCTACTGACTATATTAGACTTAATTAGTTTTGCCAGCTAGCTCAGAGGTCACTAGAAACGTTCTCGAATAAACAAGGAGCTTAACTTCCTCGGATAGACAAGAAGGGATTAGCTTCTGACAACCATAAACATGACAACTTTGCTCCCTCAGAATAAGAATGTTTCTCTAGAGTCGTGTGAAAACAATAGGTAGATATTTTACTCAGTCAATCGTGCATACTTAGTTTCACCAGAGTGCAGAGAAAAAGAGAGACGGGCGTTTTCAATAAAAGGTGTTATTTATTGAGCAGTCTTCTTTCTCATGCAAGAGAAATTAATTGCCACAATTGCAATACTTAACACGAAGTAAAGTGTGTACAGTAAAATGAGTATTATGAAATAATACTGTAAAAGCATTGATATGGTTTCTTAGCCAGATGATACTTACAATGGATAAAATATATACATACATAAAAACATTGACTAACGTACTCAACTGGTGCTTCTAATCTACGCCTACCCCGGTGTACCTGACCTAAGCCTAATATGAGGGAAGGAGTAAGTAAGTAGCAGTTCAAGTTAAGTTGGTTTTTGCCAAGGATCTGAATCAAGAATTCTCTTAAGGGTTTAGTCAGCTCCGTACCTGGGTAATAGAAATCACGAGGTCTGGTATCTCTCTCTCAGGACTCGATATCCCAGCAACCCGCAAGGGCGGCTGGAAACACCGGAGCTGGATTTTCTCGGCTGGAGAAAAAGACAGCGTCTTTCTCAGTGCGTCAAAAGGGAGGGGCGGCGTCCGTGGGCGCTCGCATCAGCTGGGCTCTCGGGTAAGTAGATAGCCGCTCTGCTCCAAACCACCGTGTGTTTGCTTAAGGCAACTGTTGGTATATTTATACCTGAAAGGTGCCAGGTTTGACGTAAGGTTGGACATAAGACGTCAATAAAAGATGTCACTAAGAACTGGCTGTTCTTTTAGTGCTCGCAGGAGTTCTAGGACAAATCAAAACAAAAGCATGGGGAATTCCCAGGTTGCTGGAGGTTTGGTTTGTTTAAAGAACGCGTTGTACTTTCTAGGAGTCTAGGGGAGTAGCCTTGCCGTATTTGGACTGCATGGGCTATTACTAAATATGGATATGATTCTTATGCCTTTATAAGGATATTATTTATTATAGCCATATAAGGGCATAAATTGGGAATATCGAATTAGGGTCCTAGATAGAAATACAACACCCACTCCACGATCTGATGTCCATCATTGCAAAAACTAAGCAATAGTAAACATATAATGAAGCATGTGTGTTTTCCAACCCACCCCAAAATACATAAATTGCATTTGAAATGGTATCTGGTAAATACACGAAGATGAGTATTGGTACTGTACGCTTTTCAAGCAGTGGTATCATTCAGTTAAAAATGCATATATATCTCAGCTGAATGAATTGCGAAAGTTACACATGAAATGGCTCTTAATACAGAAAAGAAGGTCGAGACCATTCCATCACATATTTATACAAAAGCTGTACATGTGCTAGAGGCTGAGGTAAAATATTGTCTCTATAGTTCCTAAAAAAGAAGCTCTGTTCTCTAAGAATAGTTCTACTTTAAGCAGAGTACTTTGTGCCAGAAAAAAGGTAAATATTTTGGAAGTGAAAAAAAATAATTTTGCTTTCAGGGGGAAAAATAGTTCCAATTCTTTTCAGTAGCTGTGTTTATCAAAAACTGAAGGCCGAATTCAGAGTTCAGGGAACGCTGTGTTCTCGTTGTTTAAAAAGTTATTCTTTTTGTTCAGGGGAGAACATCATTTCAGACAAGCTTGCAAAAAATTGGTCTACGATATCAGGTGAAAGTTCGACCAAGTTTGAAAATGCTGTAACAGTGCATGTGTGAGAATGATTTCTATCATCGATGTCAGGATCAGCAATGCTCACAGAAGGTTGTACCTGTGTGGTGCTGCTTTCATCTTGTACCCCACCGCCACATACTCGTAGTGGTGAAGACTCAACGAATGCCGTCATCAGAATAGGTAGCCGCTGGGGACAACACGATGCATGAGTCGTTACCGGACCTAGCAATGTATCTGTATCCATTGGTACTGCTGATGGTAGTGTAAGACAGACGTCCAACACGCATTCTTCTCCGCATAGCATACATCGAAGCACAGGTAAGATACAATCTTGCCAGATTGGTCTGAATGAAAGAAACCAGGTCATATTCAGATCTCTTAGCTGGGCTAATCCAAGGACTTTAGTTATGCGGTCCTGGTAGAGTATTGCTAGGATCGTTTCTTCCATCGTTGCTGGTGTCTTGTCTGTGGCTTGGCTTGCCATAAGCAGAAGAATCAAAAATAAAATTCCTGCTACGAGTCCCAAAAGAAGAGGTAGACCGCCAAAAATGGAATGCACAAAATTCGGGATAAAGTCCAGAACTGTTTCAAAGGGTGCTAACAGTCCCAAAAAAACGTATCTTAAATACATGTGCGATGCCACTGGTATCTGACATGTTTAAGATTTGGCTTAACATTTCTACAAAATGCACGGGGCAATTCGTTGATAATAGGGAATGTATCTCTGCCGTTGTCCTTGCAACTTGCAGATCATACGTTTCTTTGACCGAGGTCAAAGGCACAGTTGTCTGTAAAAGAATAGATTTAATTCTGCTCAAAGTATCAATTCGAATAGAAGAGATATTCAAATAAGGCCATATTGCGGCCTCCATGTCTGGATTGCTGTTTGGATACAATACTTGCATACAGCAAGTGACCATGGAACTAACGCTCACGAGATAGGCTTTTCCTGGCACCATGCCACAACAGCTGTGGTCACTTATTAGAACATAACTGCTGTTGGAAAGTTGTCTGAAAATGGCTCTATCTGAGTTGTAGGAGTGCCGTGCAGGTGACATGAAAGGTTATTCGAAGACCCTTTGCAGGCTCCATGCAAGTTAATACCTTGACACAGAAGTGTACCACTTAGTGATTTTTTACAATTATTCCCACTAAGAAATACCTCCTTTTTCTTTTCACTATAACATTTGTGTGTATAAGGTAATTTCCATGTTGACTTGATGTATCCTTTACCCAACCTTTCATACTGGCCCGCTGGTATATACTCTTGGCAATATTTAAACTGGAAAGTTGTTATCGGAATTGTAATAATTCCGTGTATTATCCATTCAATGACAGGTCTTTCTGACATTGTCAATGGTAATCTCTCAAGTTTTTCAATGCTCAGAATCGTATAGTCTGCTCATTTTTGTGCCAAACTGATTTGTTTATCAGTAAGGTTAAAGATAGAGAATAATGATGTTACGTTGATTAAACGCCATGGCACGTAGCCTGAATGCAGATTTTGCAACGTCCATCCAAGCTGTACAATAGAACGTAATTGGGACTGACCATGTTGTAACATTAATAAGTCCTGCTCTATTATATCAATAGCAGATGATACGATACTGTCCAGTGAATATATTCTGGAGGACAGAGTCGTTAACCCATTGTCCACAACAGAAAGTGATTTTTCCAAATTAATATGATATATTTCTCGTATTTTTTCTGCTGTTTCAATTTGTGTTTCTTTCCAAGCCTCATTGTAAGCAGCGTATATACCGGCCGCTATGAAATGTTTTTGATGCTGTTTGCGTGGTCCCAGTATGAAATCACGCAAGTCAGCACCGTCTTTAAGTAAAGTCAAGTGTTGCTTAATTTCAGCCAGTGTGGATTTCTGTAGCCATTCGAGGCATAGTTTCCCTACACTGTATGCTGTAACTATCCCTGGATGTTGTCTCTGGGAGTATCTTGTGTCTGGCCTGTTCTGTTTTACCCACTGTATTTTGTTCAGGAATCTTTCTTGACAGTTATTTGTGTCTGTGGGCCAGATCAACCATTTTTTCCAATCAGGATGTGTTCTGTTTTGGTGTAAAATATGGGATACGTCTATCTCCACATCTGTAGTGCTATTACTATCAGGTATGGGCTTCGGAATTGACGGTTTGTTTAAGTCTTTAATTTTGGCTAGGCCAAGACAGGTTGTCTGTTGAATGGTGTCATTCAGGAATATTATTTGTTCTGGGATCATGCAGGCTCTAAATAATGCTTCTAGACCTTGGACCTGCCATTCTTTTGTACCCCAGATGGTTTTTGTTTCAATGTTATTTTTCCAAAATTCAAAACCAAATGTAGTCATTTTTTCATAAAATGTTTCAGTGTAAATCAATTTAGTATTTGTCAACATTGTTTTCATTCCTGTCTTATTTAACATTTTAAAATAAAACGTTACTGCATCACTTGTGTTAAACCCTGAGAAGTATGGGAATTTCTCATAGAATGTTTTCGAGCTGCCTTTAGGCGGTGTTGCACAATGTTCCCATTGGTTATAATTAAAAACATTTCTAGGCTGTACAGATTTATGCAAATAGTGATGACCAAAGTGATTATAGCAGTACATTTCTTCATAATTTGATGAACCCTGTAAATAAGAATGTTCTATAAATTTTGCTGACATTGCTAAATCTGACATCATATTATTTATATTTTCAAAGTCCCAATCATCAGAGAAAGTACTTGGTTTTACAAAGTCACTTAATGAAACTTTAAACTGGTGTGGATATTTCAAGAGCTCAATCGGGCCATAAATTTCATAATCCGTTTTGTCCCATGCTACCCCACCGGGTATTGGATTGGCTGTGATGTTCACTGATGATAGTTCTCTTTTCTCTATGTGAGATGACTTGTGAGGCTTTAGGACCAAGTTGATGTTCTGACTTGCTGTGTCCATTGTACTGTATTTTCCTTCAATGAATTTTCCCAAAGAAAGAACCATGATGAGCCAAAGCAGGAGGAAAAGTACACCTAACACAATCCAAAATTCAATCCATGGAGAAATCAGATAGGTTTCTTTGAGTTGATGTAAGTGTTCAGTTACTTTGTCTTTGAAAGTTTTTGTTGCTGGCGTTTCTTCATGTTCACTTGGATCATCAGAAAAGTCATCGAAATTGATGAAGTAGTCAGATGCAGTTCTGTCAATTGTTGGAATTGCTTCCGGATTTTCATTTGTCTTTGCATTTTTCTTTGAGACATTTGTATAGTCCGATGCTACATCATTGTAGATAGGTGTTTCCTGACGAACTGTTGCAATTTGGGTTTCAAGAGGCACAAGTTCCATGGCTTTGTTGCATAGTCCTTTTTTATTCACTGCAGGTTTATCAAATGTGATTAGTCTCTCAGTTTGAACCTCTTCGATTGTAGCACATTTTGGTATTCTGCTATTTCTTGGGAGTCCACTGGGCCTACTACTTATTATTGGCCACATGATTGTGGTTTTACCAGGTCGATGGATGCAACTCGGTTCTCCTTTTTACCAGCAAGGGACGGTAGTACAACTGATCTTGTTCCGCTGACAGCTAAGACAAGTACTGCTTTTCTGTAAGAAGGCCCAAATTCCTTCTTCACCGCGATCTTCTCTCTGACCAGATCCCCAATCTTTGGAATCCAGACAGGTCTTGCTGGGACAGGTGGTTTTTCTTCAGTGGCTGTTGGCTGTTGTTTTAACTTTATGTTGCTCATGTTCCTTCTTGTTTCATTTAAGTCCTGTAAAACAGCCAAACGGTCTTTGATGTCAAAGCATTTTTCTTCTACCACTGAAGTGTTACTATCAAGATCCTGAATATACATTCTAGTACCGAACAATAGTTCGTACGGAGTGAGACCTTTTAGAGAATTTCTTGGCAGATTATTAAGACTACGTTGGACACTTGTTAAATATTTGACCCACCCAGCACCCGAACCTAATACCCTCGCCGTTATAGATTGCTTTAAGTCACGTTTTTTTCTTTCCACTACCGCATTTCCCTCGGGATGGAATGGAGAAGAGTACCGCAATGCAATGCCCATGCTGGCCATGGCCTCTTTGTAAGCTTGAGAGCTAAACACAGGACCCTGGTCAGAATATAGCATGCCAATTGCGTATATGCCAATAAAGACTCGCAAATGTTTTATAACAGTTCTGGCGTCAGCCGGGCGCTGGGGCCACATCCAAATGAATCTCATGCAGGAATCCACTGCGACCATGATATATTTATAGTTGCCATCCCTTTGTAAGGGACCACAGTGGTCCAGGTAAACACATGCTAATGGTTTATGTGAGATCAGAAGGGGCGTCTGTGCTGGTCGTTTCACTGTTGATACTTTCATTCTTTGGCATATTTCACATTCTAGAACATAGTTCCTAGTTTTTTTCTCATGCGCCGCCACCAATATTTCTGTTTTAATAACGATATTGTGGCAGAAACACCAGCGTGTGCAGAAGCGAGCCCTTCGTGTGCCGCTGTAATTAGTCCTAACCTGTGTTCCATGTTTGGAATTACCCTATCCCCCACTCCAGGTATTCGAGCAAAAGGAACATTATTCGCATCAGTTATGTATGAGTACTTTACTGGAAAGCCTTTCGGGAGTGATTTTCTATCATCTTTTACTGAAGCACTGACAGCTTGCATTACATCGCTGTCTATTTTTGTTTTTGACCGGGTGACAGCAGCTACGGAAGCCGTTTGCACAGCTGCCTTTGCGGCCTCATCAGCCAATGAATTCCCTGCAACGTGAACGCCATCACGTTGATGACTCAGTGTATGTATCACGTGAGTCTTTTGTAGTTCTTTCTGTAAAAGAACTACTTGTTCCCAAAGCGTTTTATGCTTGATTGTGCCACCTTTTGCATCTTTGAAGCCGTTTTGAACCCAGTTCTGCAAGTATTCATTATAAGACTGAACGCAGTAATATGAATCGCACACTATTAGTGTGGGGAATTCGCGATCGGTATTTTCAAGCGCCATCTTAAATGCTAGTAGTTCAGCTCGCTGAGCTGTACAATCTCCTAGAGATTGGGTTTTAGTGACTAGTGGTCTAAATTTTCCTTAGTGCAAACGACCTTTAACAATCGCGCACGCAGCACTGTAAGCTTGTTTACCCCCAACTGCGGGTTGTACTGACCCGTCAGTATATATTATACAGCCGTAATGTTCCAGAGGCAGGATTTCGGTCAGCAGAGGACATTCATATTCATATTGGAGAAATTCTTGTGTTTTTAAATTAGGATCAAATTCATATATTACGCCTGTTGCAGCAAGAGAATTAACCCATTGTATCCATCTCGGATGTAGTGCTTTAGCATTTGGAATGCTTGCTTTTGTTACTGCTTCTAGGGCAGGTACTGGTGTAACGATTATTATTCGTTTACCTTGTGCTAGGGCTCTTTCTTTTGCTACAGCAGTTTGAACCGCAGTTAGAATTTTTTCAGTAGAACTGAATTTCATTTCAGCTTGTGTGTACAAGTGTGATTTGTAAGCTATTGGTACCGTTTCTCCCTCATTAGAGGTTAGGTACGTGAATCCGCATCTTCCTGGGATGACTTGGATTACTAGGTTGCGTATGTTTTCGCGAGTTTGCAATATAGTTTTAGCTAACATGTCTGTTTGCAATGATCTTAACATTTCTGTGTGTTTCTGAGTCCAATTGATTGGTTTGAAATCAGGTTTTATTAATTCATAGAGAGGTTTAACCCTCTCTGCATAATTTAGAATGTATGTTCTTCCGAAATTCAGGAAACCTAGTATTGAATGTAAGTTCTTCAGCATTTTTGGTGCTTGGAGTACAGCACACTTCTCTAAGAAGTGGTCTGCTAGGCTTTTGCCTTCACTTGATAATTCATATCCTAAAAATAGGACAGTTAGATGGGCAATTCGTGACTTTTTAAAGTTGAATTTGTAACCCTCAGCTGCGAAACCAAGTATTATGGTGTTCACTCTTTTCAAGTGAGTCTCCAGGTCATCATCTGTAAGATAGATGTCATCGACATAAGATAATGACTCATCATCATATATTTGTAGTAACTCTGTTACTCTTGCTGAGAATAATCCTGGGCTATTCTTGAATCCCTGTGGGAGTCGACAGAATTGTTTTTGCGACCCCATTATTGAGAAAGCGGTCAAATACCTGCTTTCAGGTGCAATGTTTCGACAAAAGAATCCATTAGAGATGTCTAATGTCGTTTTATATTTTTGCGCACAATGTTATTCATTAGTGCTGCACTGTGTGAGTTTTGTACTGCAAATGTTTTGCAACAGGAGTTTAGGTGTCTGTAGTCCAAAACTAGACGATATGAATCGTCTGGCTTGGAGACAGGAAACAAAGGATTGTTCATTTGTAAGGTGCATGTTTCAATCACCCCCTGATATTCAAGTTGATCTAAAATCTCCCTGACTTGTTTTTTACCTTCTTGCTTCACAGGATACTGCCTTTGTGCAGTAGGTTGACTTTTTAACTGGATTTTGTGAGGAGGAGAGTCCTCATCCCATCTTACATGATTTTTGTATAATGCAGGAGCTTGGGCCACTGCCCATTTTCTTGCAAGTGTATATTTTTTATGAATTGGAATATGATTTGAGAAGGCAGGCATAATCATTTCTATGCCATGAGGGCACTCCCTGACAAACTCTGGTGGCCAGTCTTTCTCAGCTAACTGGATGTCATAGCCTTTCGAAAGGTTATCCCAAAAGAGACCCCTTACTTTCCTAGTCTTGTCCCCCTCTATACGCAGTGTTATTTCGTATATTTTATGAGGTTTGCTAACTCTGGTATCTGCAGTTTCCACCTGAATGTATTCATTCGTGTCCACTGTCTCCAGAAGATTCATCAAGATCTTGCGAGCTATTGTCACTTCTGCTGCGCTGTCTAGCATTGTCTGGGCCCACTCTCCGTTTTTCAGTTGTGTCCTCAGTATCCTCGGCATGTTTAATTATTTTAATACTAGCTACCTTCTTTCTTGGAAATTGTAATTTTTTTACTTTGATGAGCAGGTTCTTTGTCTTTGGACTTGACGTGCTCTTCCTTGTGTTTTGACTGTCCTCTTCTTTCCGATTTCTGTGAGGAAGTCTGAAAAGATCGAGAGGGACGTGTATCAATATCTTGATATCTATCAGGTTTTCTCAATTTATCTCTATCTCTAAGGTTGTATCTTTTCTCAGAGGGCTCCCTCTGGGGAGACTTGCCACCTCGTTCTGGAGATCTATCCCTCCGTTGAGGAGACCTTCCTCTGGACTGGAATCGTTTTTCTTTGGGAGTGGATTGTTTATTACCATCCCAACTCTTTTTTGGAGTAATTAGATTATTTGTATTAAATGTTTTTTCAGGATTTTCAGTTAGTTGGGGTTTTACTGGTTTCCCACCCAAACTATCTCTTCCTAGTTCTTCATAGGATTTTTCTATGATTCTGGCAAGTTCAAATGGTTGGTCTGCTATATCTGTTTCTTTCAATCTCTGGAGGTATGTTATATCCTCCATTGCCAATTGAACTAATTCTCTGTATGACTTTGTTAATTCTTTTATTTTAATTAAAAGTTCTTCACTTGACATTTTTTCAATGTCGGGATGTGGTGTGTAGCTGGCTAGAACCGGCCATGTGGCTCCTGGTCTACCTAGTGGACCGAGCCTGGTGATGTGATTTTTATGTTTTAGGGCGCCTTTAAACCAGAGCAGGTGCTCTTGGTAATTTAGTGGGATTTCAACCTCCTCGAAAGGAGTGTATTCATCCAGAGGTTCCTCTATTTTGTAATAGTGGAATTCTTTTGTTACAGCGTTTGCTGCTGGAAAGTGTATCCCTGAATAGAATACCTCTGTCTGCCGATATTCATGGGCCTCTACCACGAATATGACTGTACCACCTTGTGATGATAGTCCATTTTCCATAAGCTTAATAGTTATAGTTCTTCTTATATTTGCCGGAATGATTATTGCATTCGGGTCATTCTGTTGGATAGTTGTGTCATCTAACAACAGTTGAGACGCTGTAGCATCTCTTTCTTCGTCACCTTCCGGCATTTTACTGACAGAAAGTTTCTTGTTGCAGAGCAAGTTTCCAGGAAACAAAGATAAGGAGCACAATATTTTGAAACACTGTATCCTTCAACGTTGACTAAACCAAAAACTATACATAGGAATCTCTTCCTACTAAGTTCCGGCAGATTTTAACCTTTTACCCACTCCAGACGTCTTTTGGAGTTTTTACTGAAAAAGGGTTCTGTGTGAAAAACCACAACTGAGTTACTCTATTGTCTTGCGTTAGATTATCGCCTTACCAAACTTTGGGTGCCATGTAGTGTAGTTCCTATATTCCCAATAGGCTCTGCGCATTGGAATAATATAAACAGCAGTGTAGACGTAGGACTGAGGTCGAATAGGTCTCTACTGACTATATTAGACTTAATTAGTTTTGCCAGCTAGCTCAGAGGTCACTAGAAACTTTCTCGAATAAACAAGGAGGAGCTTAACTTCCCCGGATAGACAAGAAGGGATTAGCTTCTGACAACCATAAACATGACAACTTTGCTCCCTCAGAATAAGAGTGTATCTCTAGAGTCTTGTGAAAACAATAGACAGCTATTTTACTCAGTCAATCGTGCATACTTAGTTTCACCAGAGTGCAGAGAAATAGAGAGACGGGCGTTTTCAATAAAAGGTGTTATTTATTGAGCAGTCTTCTTTCTCATGCAAGAAAAATGAATTGCCACAATTGCAATACTTAACATGAAGTAAAGTGCGTACAGTAAAAGGAGTATTATGAAATAATACTGTAAAAGCATTGATATAGTTTCTTAGCCATATGATACTTTAAAATGGATAAAATATATACATACAAAAAAACATTGACTAACGTACTCAACTGGGGTTTCTAATCTACGCCTACCCCGGTGTACCTGACCTAAGCCTAATACGAGGGAATGAGTAAATAAGTAGCAGTTCAAGTTAAGTTGGTTTTTGCCAAGGATCTGAATCAAGAATTCTCTTAAGGGTTTAGTCTGCTCCGTACCTGGGTAATAGAAAGCAGGAGGTCTGGTATCTCTCTCTCAGGACTCGATATCCCGGCAACCCGCAAGGGCGGCTGGAAACACCGGAGCTGGATTTTCTCGGCTGGAGAAAAAGACAGCGTCTTTCTCAGTTCATCAAAAGGGAGGGGCGGCGTCCGTGGGCTCTCGCATCAGCTGGGCTCTCGGGCAAGTAGATAGCTGCTCTGCTCCAAACCACCGTGTGTTTGCTTAAGGCAACTGTTGGTATATTTATACCTGAAAGGTGCCGGGTTTGACGTAAGGTTGGACATAAGACGTCAATAAAAGATGTCACTAAGAACTGGCCGTTCTTTCAGTGCTCGCAGGAGTTCTAGGACAAATCAAAACAAAAGCATAGGGAATTCCCAGGTTGCTGGAGGTTTGGTTTGTTTAAAGAACGCGTTGTAGTTTCTAGGAGTCTAGGGGAGTAGCCTTGCCGTATTTGGACTGCATGGGCTATTACTAAATATGGATATGATTCCTATGCCTTTATAAGGATATTATTTATTATAGCCATATAAGGGCATAAATTGGGAATATCGAATTAGGGTCCTAGATAGAAATACAACAATAGGGGCCGCCCCCTTCCCTTTAACGCCTTAACTGCGGCCGATATTTCGGCACAGTGCGGACGTTCTAAAATGTGGGCAGGGCCGCATCGGCCGTTGGCCGACGGCAGCACGCAACGGGGTAATAAAAAAAATAGCCCACAGGAATGGGGTCCCTATGGCCTAATAAGACTCGGGAGCAGAGCCCATCAGTCCCTCTCTACTTTATTTCAGTAATGGCTGTGGGGTATGGGGTCCCCAGGGTATAACATGTAAATGTAAATGTAAATGTAAATGTAAATGTACAGGAATTTATATAGCGCAAATCACCAAGCGGTTTCTAAGCGCTTGCTTAGGGAACCCGTCCTGGTATTCCCCTGTGAGATAACCCCGGCAGGGCATCCGCAAGGTGAAAGCCAGGCATCCCGCCGCGAGGGGCCGTTGTGGAGATTAAGCAAGCTATTGCCCAGAGTCGCAGAGTGTGAACCCGTGAATCGAGTAGGCACCGGAGCAAGAATTGTCGAGTCCATGGACATTTTTTTTAGGACTCAAGACTCCGCCGAGCCGGGAATTGAACCCTGGTCCCGGGCTGACCTCTGCTACCAGGTCTGCCTCCTCTAACCAGTGAGCCACACTTCTCCACTACCATGCCTTGGGAAAGGGGTCTACGGGGCCCCACCTCCTCTGATATAAAAAAACAGCCAGGGGAAGGGGGTCCCCAGGGCCTAATAAGGTTCAGGGTTGATTACCATCCCTTTTACTAAAACAAAAGCCTTGGGAGATGCTGTCTGCTGGGCCAAAAGAGACTTAGGGAAGGAGGATGCACGGCCCCCTTCACTTTTTTTACATTTCAGCATGGGTGTAGGCTACACCTCACCTTTAATTTGAAAAGTAGCCCAGGGGATGGAGTTCCAAAGGCCTAATGAGGCTCAGGGAGGGAGGAAGCAACCACCTCCCCTTTTTCTGTAAATTTTAGCCCTGGGGGCTAGGCTTTCCGGGCTCTATATTAGCTTACATTAGGGAGTCCGTGGCCCACCTCCGCTTTAAAAAAAAAGACCCCATGGATGGGGATCCAGGGCCTAAGAAGAATTGTGGAGGGGCACACTTCATCTTCATACCCTAGAAAATAAATAGGGCCTTGGGAGATGGGGTCCCCAGGACCTAATGAGGCTTGAGGAGGGGCCAGGTGGCTCAGAAGAATATGAGCTATAATTATTGCTAACATAGATACAACTCCTGTTGGTAAAGAAAGCATGGGTTATGTACGACATTGACAAAAGCGATTAGAGACCAGTGGTGATTTGCGCTATTCAAAAATAAAGTAACATAACATAACACTATACCACTTTATGGGTAGCATAGTTCATAGTGCCAATCAACCACAGATATATGGCAAACCCTCATTGTATACAGTGGTAAATATGTATACAACTGTTCAGAGAAAGTCAGGTTCCTAAAATACTATACATCTGTCCAACACGAATACCGTACTAAAGACTGCTTATATCTGTATCAAATGCCTCATAGTCACTAACCCATGCATTTAGTAAAACACAATTAATCACTCACTTATACAATCAGTCACACATCTATTAAATCCTCTACCCAGACACTTATACACCCCCTCATTCTTCAATACACCTTGGCATATATATAAAACATATTTAAACTTTATGGAAACACACAGTCACTGGAGGATGTCATCAGTGATGTCATCAGTGATGTCATTTGAGATGTCATCAGTGATATCACTGACCATGTCAAGAGTGATGTAATATGTGACGTCATCAGCAGTGCATTGCTGGGGCGAGAGTTATAGTTAGCTCTACTAACTATAATGGCCGAATTTCTCTAGTTATGTACGAGTGAAATGTCCAACTAACTATAACGGGTGAGTAAATTGCTTTTACGTAAAGGCTAGATTAGCTCATAACAAAATATAACAAATAAAAAGAGAAGACCTCTCTGACAACAAATATAATTCAAATTGTTTATATGAAAGAGCAAAGTCACATTAAAACACCGGAATTACTTCATTCCATTTCAATTTCAATTATAGGTGAAAAAAGTGACTGTTGGTGAACAAAGTGAATAGTGCAAAAATCACAGTGACACTTATTTACAAGTATATACAAAATTTGTACAAGGAAGAAATGGGCAAGGGGAAAGGTTTTGGCGGTCAGAGTTCTAAGTTAATACTCCAAGGAGACAGATGGTGACTGTGCCCGTTCCTGGAGAGTTCTTGACCAGTATTGTGCGTCGACGTTTCGATCCTAATGTGCCCCGGTTGGTGGTCACGCGGATCTTTATCAAGACAGGGGGGGTACGGGGGGAAAAGGAGGGGGGTGACTAGGTTGTTTAGATTTCCGGAAACACAGGAGGCGAGAGTCACACACTGTGCGTAAGCCAATAGGTCAATCTAACATGGAGGAGCACTATCCAGAAAAGCAGGGTGCCGGTTTGCATCACTCGCGGTCGCTCCTTTTCCCCCCGTACCCCCCCTGTCTTGATAAAGATCCGCGTGACCACCAACCGGGGCACATTAGGATCGAAACGTCGACGCACAATACTGGTCAAGAACTCTCCAGGAACGGGCACAGTCACCATCTGTCTCCTTGGAGTATTAACTTAGAACTCTGACCGCCAAAACCTTTCCCCTTGCCCATTTCTTCCTTGTACAAATTTTGTATATACTTGTAAATAAGTGTCACTGTGATTTTTGCACTATTCACTTTGTTCACCAACAGTCACTTTTTTCACCTATAATTGAAATTGAAATGGAATGAAGTAATTCCGGTGTTTTAATGTGACTTTGCTCTTTCATATAAACAATTTGAATTATATTTGTTGTTAGAGAGGTCTTCTCTTTTTATTTGTTATATTTTGTTATGAGCTAATCTAGCCTTTACGTAAAAGCAATTTACTCACCCGACAGAACCATTTTTGTCTTTAACCATACATACCCAGGTTCTGAGGGACACAGGGTTACCCCTTTTTGGTAAAAACAACTAACTATAACGTCCCTGAAACCTATGTTTTTTTTCAGTGAATTTCTAATGTTTTTTAAATGCTAATTTCTAACTATAACGTCCCTGAAACCTATGTTTTTTGTGAAGTTCAAAGGATTTTTAAATGCTAATTTCTAATTATAATGTTCATTAAACCTACATTTTTTTCAGTAACTTTGAAAAAAATGTAGGGATATTTTGTAACTTTTATATCCTAAAAATTGTTTTTGTAATTTTTTGTGTTTGTTATTAAAAGTATATAATGTCTTCTTTTTGATTAAATACTAAAATAAATTTTTTTTTTTAAAGTGGAGTCACGCACCCATCGTGTACATATCTTGATGGGGGCACGGATTCAAACCGCCACATTGGTGAAGTCATGAAGGATGCCCGTTTCCGCCAGCCCACTCCGCTTACGCTTACAGGGAAGGAACAACAGTGCTACATGTCCCGGGTCTTCCCTGTAGTGATCTGCTAATCACAGGTCTAGTTGTCAGCATGCCACAGCCACTCCTACATTGCTTCTTATATTAGTAGTGCACTGAGGAATGCATTGTGGGTTATTGAGTTTTTTACACGTAGATAGTATTACTCAGCTGGAATGAGGAGGGAGGGGTAGTCACGTAGCACCAATTAGAAAACAGGAGGTCACATGAGCACGAGATAAAAGTGCACAAAATAAAACCACCAGTGAGACTTTTTTCACGCGAGACGAGAGAACAGAGTGACTTTTACTGGAGCAGGTATTAGAGCGAGGGTTGGTTTAAGGGATGTTTTCTGTAAAAATGGGGCATTCAAGAAAGGTCTCTTCAATTAAGTTTTTGCACAGATCACGTAGATATTTAGTATACAGGGGTAAGTGCAAGATGCACACCGAATTAATGTTTGAACTTAACTAGAGGTTTTAGACTGCATGACTGGGGAGACGAGGCATCCAGGGGTGAAAGGTGGAGAAGGTTAATTGGATTAGAACGTCGAGGCACGAAGGGAGAGAAGGAGCTCTGTTGCTGGTTACAGGGTTTTGTGAACTGCAGGTTTTCAGTAAGGGTGTCAGAATGCGAGGGTAGCATCAAGGTAGATTTATTAGCCCGTAATGAAAGTTGCACAGCATCATGGGGGTGTAATACATGAATTAAGAATTAATATTTATTGAATATAGTTGGTTGTTTGTGAGCATAAATGTAATAACACAATATGAATAATGGATTCAGTGTACACAGTATTTGAGTAAATATTACATTTTATTTAATGAGGACGAAAATAATGTACAGTCATGTAATATTTCCATATTCTTATTGTTACTTTATAGTGTCCCCTGATGAAGGGCGTATCCCGCCCGAAATGCATTGGGATATAAATAAACACTGCTTGGAACGAACCTTGGCATCTGTCGTGTATTAACAAGAGGCTCGGATGGGCACAGTTTCTACATGAGAAACATGGGAAATACGTCAAACGAACCCCGTATGTGGAACATTGTTTAAGCAAATGAATAGATATGAGTTAAAATTGAGCAACTTGGAAAAATGGACTAAAATGATGGATGATCAATTTAATAGCCATGTTGGCGCTACACTGCTGTGCACTGGTTTGGGGCTAAACTGACGCCTCATCTCTGTATATGGTTTACACCCACACCACACCCATGCAGCACAGGCATCACAGGACATGTGACCCTACCAATAAAAAGGGCTGGGCGCAAGTGCTCAAGGCCATTTCCATTCTCTCCCATGACTTGAAGAACACAGAGTTGGTGGCAGCCGTGGCACTTTGCCCAACACAAGCCTCCCGCCACGTGGTGATGACTTGAGTTCCACTGAGTTAGTGGCAGCAGAGCTGAGCAGGTGTGCATCCGCGATGATGTGTAGGCCTCAATACACCATCCTGGCAATCAAGTCCCAATTTGAATTGTGAGCTCGGCATGTACACCACACAAAGATTACTCCTCAGAGCGGTGCATTGATATGTTCTCGGCCTTTGCCATATCAAGACTCAGAATCAAATGTGGTACATTCTGGCTGCCAAGGACGTGGTCCCCTGCCTTAGAGCTCGCTTCAACACATGGTGGGCCCTCTTGGACGCACACCGGTGGTGGAAGGTGAGCCGAGAGGCTTGTTTGCCCAGTAGTGGGCAGTCTCCTCTGGGCGGTGGGAGTGGATGGTGATCAGCAGCCTGGGTGCGCAGGGGCAGGCAGACACCTCTGGCTGGTGGGAGTGGATGGTGTGCATCAGCCTGGGTGCGCAGGGGCAGGCAGACTCCTCTGGGCGGCGGGAGTGGATGGAGTGCAGCAGCATGGGTGCGCAGGGGTGGGCAGACACCTCTAGGCAGCAGGAGTGGATGAGGTGCAGCAGCCTGAGTGCGCAGGGGCGGGACAGCGATGAAGGCGTGTGCAGTTGTATGTACTTTGCCATTACTGATTCTATACTATGTTTCAGATGAGTGAGCATGAGGGCTGCAGTATGTCCCGGCACGTGGTTGGAGACACACCGGTGGCGGAAAGGTGAGCTGTGAGGGTTTTGTCCGCAGTGTTGGCATTCACTCTACCTCTCCATCGCTTCCTTTCTCCCTCTCACACTCTTTCTCCCTTTCTCTCGCCCTTCCTCTCTCTCACACTATTTCTCTCTCACTTCCTCTCTCTCTCTCTTTTTCTCTTTCTCTCCCTCTTCCTCTCTCTCTCACTCTTTCTCTCTCTTCCTCTCTCTCTCACACTCTTTGTCTCTTTCTATCTGTCTTCCTCTCTCTCACTCTTTCTCTCCTTTTCTCTCTCTTCCTCTCTCTCTCACTCTTTCTCTCTCTCTCACTCTTTCTCTCTCTCTCTCTCCTTTGATGCGTGTATTATGCACAATCTTATCTTGCTCTTTGTTTTGCAGGCTGTGATTCACAGATTGTCGAGGGATGACACACCATGGCTGTACCTACTTTTATTTAGTTGTTTTTGTTTAAATAAAGTGTTTTCTAAGTAAATCCATAAATGACTGTGATTCTCATTTGTCCAACCTCACATGCATCTTGATTGTTATAATTGTGCAACATCAGCTGATTTGTTACTTTCCTGATTTCGGAAGGTTGCTGTCACAATTGTTTGCAGGGGATCAGGGGGGATGGCAGACAAGGGGTGGTGGTGGGGGGTGTCGGGGCACTGTTGAATGTCCAAGCTGCATGTTTGTTGGCTCCATGGCATCTGTTGTCATTCAGGTGTGGCTGTGGGCTGGGCTCCCTTTCATGTTGCAGGTTGTAGTCCAATTTTACACCAGGTCAGAGCAGGTGTAAACTTCCTGGGGCTAACGCACCTTATTGCCTGTTTTGTGTTCTCTTTGCTGATCTTGCTGGTCGTTGAGAATGTTGCGAAGTGGTGTGTTCACTGCTTTTTGCATGGGAACGAATACTCTGCATCTCATTAGCGATATTTGCCGGGGTCAACCCTGACGATGATTTTTAAGGCTGCTATCGCTGGTAAACTGGTGAAATGGGCTGTTTGCACCAGCTTGTGAATTGTGCATTAAATTTATCACCATAAAGTGCTGTTAACTCGGCGATGTGTCTTTGAGAATATGACCCTCAATGTTTTAAAGACCTGAGAAGCGCGTTCACACTAGGGGGCCGCGTTGAGAGAGCGCACCCTTCGTACTCACACTTGGGGGCCGCGCTGAGAGCCGCGCACCCTTCGTATTCGTACTAGGGGGCTGCGCTGAGAGCTGCGCACCCTTTGTGTTCACACTAGGGGGCCGCGCAAGAGTCGCGACTCCAAACTTTAAAGAAAACACAAAACGTTCACTTTCATGAATTTATATTCGCATCGGGAACCCCATCCCCCGTGAACTGCCCGAATCTACATTTTTTTTTCTTTTAAAGGGGAGGGGGCTGCATGGCCCCTTTCCCAGGCCACTTCTGGCCCCAGGGACCCCATTCCCCGGGGCCTGGCCTCTCTGTTGGGGACCGTGGGGGGAGCCCCAATGCCCCCACGGTCCCGCTGGCTCCCCTCCTCCTGCGGGAGCCACCATTGATTTTGGGCAACGGGAACTGCTAATATGCAGCTTTCCTTGCCCAAAAGGAATTCTCCTTCATTTAATGAAGCGAGAGGAGGTTTTCCTCCTCTCGCTTCAACAAAGCAAACCAGGGTTTGGTAACACAGGGTGGAAGCCATGCTTCCACCCTGTCATACCAAACAGCAATGTCTTGGGGGTGGACACTCCGGGACATTGCAGGAGCCAGCCCTGGGGTGTGACGGTCCCCAGGGCAATCAAGAACTCTATTTTCAAACCCCCAGGGTGGTGGTGGTCCCCGGGGCTGCGGGAGGGCTGTGTGCCCTCTTGCACCTAATTTACATAGCCCCAAGGAGGTGGCAGTATAATTATACGATTGCCCCGTGACATGTCCCACCTGGGGGCTCATTTAAATGAAGTGGGGGAGCCCCCGCATCATTTTTTTTAAAAATGCCATTCGGTTTCGCGCACCCAGCGTGCATTTGGACGTTTAAAAAAAGAAAAAAATTAGTGGGCCCTTGTGGGACCCCCTGAGCATGCCTAGGGGGTCAGGGTGTTTCTACACTGCCCACTTTTATTTATTTTTGACCTTCTTCTACTGTTTTCTTGTGACTCGGTGGGGCTTCTGAGGAGGAGGAGGTCACAGCAGTCACCCTGTGTGGGAATTACTTGTGGCAGCGATATGGGTTTCTGACCCCCAACGACCCTCAGTAGCCAAGGGAACTTCATACCCTAACCAGTAGTGCACCAGGAGGCCCCTTAGCCGAGTGGTTGAGAAAGGGGAACCTCTGATGAGGTCCCATCAATCCTGCTGTGGGGGACTTATTTGTCACAGATATAGGGGTTCTTGGCCCCAATGACTCTCAGCAGCCAAGGGGACTTCATCCACAAACCAGTTGGGCGCCAAGAGGCCCCTTTGCAGAGTGGTGGAGAAAGAGGGCATGGCCTCCCACAAGGTCTGAGCAATCGCTCTCTGGAGGATTTACTTGTGGCACCAATAGGGATTCTTGGCCTCCAACGTCCCTTCGCAGCAAAGGGGATTTCATCCACCAACCAGTACTGCACCAGGATCCCTTTTTTGCAGAATGGTTGAGAAAGGGACCAGGACCTCTGGCAAAGTCTGAGCAATCCCACTGTAGGTGGTGTAGACTTACTTGTGAGTGTTAATTAGCCCAGGGAGTCAGAGGTCCTCAAGACTCAATGAGCCCCATGCGCCCCTCTCCCTTAAAAAAAATGGTCTGTGACCTGTCTCACCTGAGGGATTTATTCAAAACAAGCGTAATAGTCAGCGCTTGTTGTTTTTTTTGCTGCAGATTTGCAGCTTCTTGTTTTCCTTGCAACTATATTATAAACAAAGTGCTTTTTAGCCCAGTTGGAGTCCCTCTGGGATCCTATGACCAGACCTAAGCAGTCAGGGTATTCCCAACCTGCCCCCTTTTTTGAGGGACTTGGCTGAAGTCGAGTTCCACACTGGCTGACAACACTTCCTGGTTGAAGTGTTGGCAGCCAATCAGATCTCAGCACAAGATCAGAAGGGATCATGAATGCCTTGAGTCACCATATATACAAATTTGGATTTTCATTAATATCTAAAAAATGACTAAACAGATTTACACCACTTCATGAAAAGATCACTTTCTGGACCAAAAGCTACCTTTCTGCCAAATTTGTTGTAATTCCGTCTAACTATTTGCACTGTAGTTGTGCCTAAAATTCCTAGGAGCCCCTTTTTCTCGGCCCCCTTGTTGATTAATCACCCTAAAACATTGAAAATACAAGCTGAACTTTGTGTCATACTAGTTTTGAAAAGTTTGTGAAGATTCTTCAAACAGTGCCAAGGTAGTTGGCAAAATAATAAATGCTATTCCTATGGAAAACAAGTCCTAATGAGAACTACCTTCTAGTGACCGGCAGTATAGAGAATGGTTGTCGGTAGGTAGTTATAGTTAGGACCACGTTTCAATAGGAAAAGCTTTTTTTTTTTCAAAAAAGTTTTTTATTGGAAATTTCAGAATTTCAGAACAAGCAAAATAAATATGCTGTGTACACATTACATATGCATATGAGCGTACATCTGTACAAAGGTAAGAGCATATGATCAGATGTTGGCAGTTAAAGGTAATAGATTGGTACTCATGATGATAGGTGTTACATTCAGATGGATCTGGGGATTAAGTGAGTACCACACTCATTCATGAGACCTTATTGAGATGTAGTCCTAAGAGGATAGAGAAAGAGCGGAGTGGGAAGAGAGGATAGACATAGACAGGGAGAAGAAGAAGGAAAGTAGAAATGTAGAAAAGAAAAAGAAAAGGAAAAGGATATGGATAAGGATAAGCTGGATAAGATGAGAAGGTGGGGCACCACAATGCGGCAGATCAGATCAGCATTTTTTAACTTGCCTATAGTTGTGGCGTTGTTTCTTCACAACATTTTCCCCTAAAAACTTTGCTGCTGATTCTTGTCTCACACAGAAAGGTTTGGGGTAATTCCTGAATCAGGGCTGAGAAAAATGGGTTTAAAGAAATTGTGCGTTTGCAATGTTAATTCCCATAGGACGTGTCAACACGACTAAAGGCTGAACTGCTGGATGGAATTACACCACATTTGGTTGATAGATAGATTTGGTTACATATATTGTGCTTTTGGTATTTGGTATAAATCCATTCAGTAGTTCTTCCGAAATCTAAGAAGAACAAGTTAATGATAATCTGCGTTCGACGATTTACAACAAAATATATCCAAGAATATGCGAATTTGCTTAAAAAAATTAACACCACTTCCCTGGGACTTTACTTACATTGAAAATGGGTGGGTGGCATAGACCGGCGGCAGCTCAGTGGACCACCACCTTCCTGGGGCTTTGCTTAATTTACATTCAAGGGGTTATG
Organism: Lissotriton helveticus; assembly: GCF_964261635.1. Classification (NCBI taxonomy): domain Eukaryota; kingdom Metazoa; phylum Chordata; class Amphibia; order Caudata; family Salamandridae; genus Lissotriton; species Lissotriton helveticus. The sequence continues at coordinate 1,169,024,542 of NC_136057.1, forward strand.
ATGACCCCCCCTGAGCCCAAGGTACTGCCACCTACCCGGGGTCCATTAAGATATATTTGTGGCCGGACCCGCTTGGCCAGCCCATGCCCCGGGGACCACCACCTCTCTGTGGGCAAATGGATGAAAGGGGGGCCACATGGCCCCCCTACTGGCGTCATATATGGCCCCGGGGCCTGGCACTCCCCAAGGCTGCTCTCTGGAATACAAAGCAAGCGCTCTGCTTCCAGCAAGCAAGAGCATTAAAAATGCTCTTGCTTGCTGGAAGCAGAGCAGAACTGCTGTTAGACAGAGGGAACTGCATGTTTAGCATGTCTAAAAGCAATGCCCGCTCCCGCAGGAGTTGGGGAGCCAGCAGGGATTGCGAGGGTGATCCCCAACAAATATGAGTGGGTGTCCTGGGTGGGGCCAGAGCACCCACATGGAGGCTTGGCCCCGAGGGTGAGGGTTCTCAGGTCCAAAACGGGACCGGGGGGATTGGGACAGCACGGTCACCATCCCCCATAAAAGAAATACCAATTAAAAAAAGGCCAGCTCCGAGGGATGGAATTAGCCTGGGAGGGAGGTTGCATGGCTCCCTCCCCCATTTAAAAAAGGTCTGTACCCGGGGGATAGAGTTCCCAGGGCCCAAATCAGCCAAGGGGAGGGGGATCATACCGCCCTATTCCACTTACAAAAGAAATAAAGAAAAGGAACCGGCAAGTTGCCAAGACCCCATTCCCTTACAACACCACTTCCGCAAACACGCCTCCTGTCGCACTACTAGTTGGGGGATGAAGTCCCCTTGGCTCTTGAGGTTCTTTGGGGGTCAACAAGCCCTCCTGTCATCTTCGGTAACTCCCAAACAGCGGGATTATTGAGTGGTTGTCAGAGGCCATGCCCCATTTATCCACCACTCTGCAAGTGCACCTCCTAGTGCACTACTAGTTGGGGGAAGAAGTCCCCATTACTGCTGAGGGTCCTTGGAGGCCAACAAGCCCTCCTCTTACCTCTAGTAAGTCCCACCCAGCGAGATTGCTGGGAGGTCTTCGGAGGCCATACTTTTGGGAGAGTATCAACATTTCTCAAGAGCAAACTCTTGCATAGTGAGTATCACATTTCCGTTTCAGGCACTGAAGTGCCTCAGAATTCCAGATGGGGTTGGTAAGATATTTACCTACCACATCAGGATTTTCCATTGGAATTACAAGGATGGTGAAAACTTTATTTATTTACGCAGCCAAAAACATGGGGAAACGTGTGGCGGATTAATGAGGAATTACAGTTGAATCAACCTGGAACTACCAATTCCCCAGTAACTTTTCTTTATTCGAGGATTCTCAGGCTTTAACCCAGAGCCACCATTATTCTGCACCTTCAGCGTTAATAGAATCACCTGCATAGTTAACTTTTGAAGTGTGGAATTAACATCCCGGAACCAAGTAGTATCTAAGACACTTAACATAACACGTGTATTTGTAAAGCGCACTTATCACCCATGGGTCTCAAGGTGCTGAATAACAGATGTTTGATGTAACCCAACTCAATGGTACTCATTTTATTGACCTCAGATGGATGAAAGGCTGAGTGGACCCACCGGGATTTGAACCTGTGATTTAGAGGTCAAACACAGGCCCCTGCTGTGGATGCATTAGTCCACTAAGCCACCAGAGTAACATTTTATTTTGTTTTTAATAATAATGTTAGCTGAACTAAATATTCAAAAACAAACTTTTAGTTAAAACAAATTTCCATATTTATTTAACATTTTCATTTGATTAGTTCATGTTATTGCAAAGCCATAAAAAGTTCAAAGCCTATTCAGACAACTTGAAGCAATAACTGTGGGAAATAATCTATTTGATGATGAGTGAAGGTGGTGGCTGGGGTTTGAATGCTGCTTCACTTATCATTCAATATGCCAGAAATGCCAGGCAATGTCTTAGTCCTGGGAATATCATGCATTATTAGTACATAACTCAACCTAATCATATTTCGTAAGATTACAAATGTCCTACTTTTCCAGTTTCACATATATTGTATTTATGGCTAGCAAAACTCTGCATGCTGCCTGTCCCCATCAGGGAATGTACGGGTTCCTTTTCATTTTACTTTAATATGCGAAACGGTCTGGACCACAGGTCCAGATAAAATATATTTTCTGCACAAATTATGAAGATGGCAGCTGTGCAGTGGAAAGTGAAAGCATGCATCTATGAAGGGACTACGACCTAGGAGAGGAAAAAGACATCATGATGTTTGTTACACTCTAAAATGGAACTCTGAATGAACAGTAACACACACTTGCACAGACCATGGGTTAACACTGGTTACATGGACAAGAACAATTCTAGAGAAATCAACAACCGACCCTCAAAAGAACACATACAGAGCCAGAGTCGGAGACAGAGGCATTCAAAGTCAAATAGAAAAATGTATAGAACAATCTAATCAAATGGCAGCTTGCCAGAACCTGAGTCACAGAAACATACGAGAATGTGGACAGAGGGCGGCTAGGCGGAACACATAAAAGTTCAGGTTGATAGGGAAGCGACAGTAACAGCTGTACAAAAGAACTGATAACGTGAGAATACGAGATAATGACAGATGCCGTGATCCAAATAGATACAAAGACCGAGAGAGAGAAACAGAGAGCAATAACAAACAGGCAGGTGGAGAGACAGATGGATGAGTTTCTTACTTCACAACACCAGTAAAAACATGTGTAAATTCGGTCAGTGCAACACCTTCATTTTATACACATTTTGTTAACTTCAACTACAATTATTGTGAGGACATGTGCGCAATAAACACGTAATAGGTTCATTGAATGCTTACAGCCTTTAAAGGATTATGCATTAACATTTATGCATCACTTAATTAGCCATCTTTCACCATCAAGTCGGTAGAGTACAGGTATGTGGATCAGTAGAAAGCTGCCAATGCTTCCCGTGTATTCATCTTTTATGGGAACTTGGACCTACATGACGAATATTTACTGTCTCACCACTTGAAGCTCCATTCGACTGCTCTGGCAAGGTGACGTCCGGTACATAAAAAGATACCATGCAGCACTTTCCCCCTGTAGTAACAAGCAGAATGAAAAGGCACGTGCAATCGTGCTAGACATGTGCACATCCCAGAAGTTCAGTGCCCTTGCCCAACCAGTTAATGATTGCCAGTCTATGATTACACACCCTAGATAATCCTTGCTCACCCCCTTGGCTTATCTCAGAGGCAATGTGTAAATTATTTGTATATAACATACATAGTAACACAATGAAAACACTACAAATGGACACCACACCAGTGGAGAGAAATAAAGTATCGTAATCCAAACCTAACAAGACCAAAAAAAATCCAATATATACAATTCAAAAATATAACTTTTAAAGGTTTTAGCAATTCTGTCCATAGAAACCTATGGATGTGTTGATGTTACACAAAGTGCCTTAAAATGCGTCAAAGTACACAAGGCAAAACAGCCCCGGAGGAGGGAAGCACTGGAAAACAAAGTTATGCATTGGTTCCTTAGTCTGCAGTGAGGCGATGCATCAGTTCTGCTTCATGCAGGGGAATGTTGTGTGGAATCCGGGCTGTAGGGGGAAGCGAGGCATTGATTCCAAGACGGTTCGTGTTTGCGGGTGGTGCATCAGAAAAACTTGCAGCACAGGTGTGATGCATGGAAACCCTGGACACGCCGGCGGTTGATGTGGTAGCACTCAACAGGCGCTGCATGGAGTTCTTAAGCCATGGTCCCACAATGAGTTGATTCTTTCAGCTGGATAGAAGGACCTGCGTCAGAGTCAGTGCACTGGTCTTGGACTTGGGAGACCAGCATGCGGGACTCTGGCTGTCGCAAATTCTTCAGCTGCTGGCAGGTGCTGCACCGATTTCAGCCGGAAAGCAGTCATGCATGGAAATTCTTGCAGCACAGCGCTGCTGCATTGGAAAAACAGGCACTGGAAGAGTGATGTGTTGATTCAGCTCACTTGTAGCTTTTTGCAGTAGGAACAACCTCCAAGGGCCCAGAGCTGGAATTAGCATCACAAGGCAGGTCAGAATTCCCAGCAGTGGAGTTCAAGGATGCTACAGGTGAGGTCTATGTATCACTGAGACATATACTCAAGAGGCAAGCTCTACATCAAGCCCTAGGATACTCTTCTCAAGCAGAATGTTGCAAAGTAATGGTCCAGTCCTTTCAAATGAGTTTGTGCACTGCTCTACCATAATAATCCAACACCATTGATGGGTCTGTGTGGACCTGTATTCCCAAATAACACTGAGTCCGTTGTCCACTGTAAAGGGTGCTCTAGTTGCACCTGTCTATGTACAAAAAGGAGTGTGGCCCTGAGGAATGAGAAACAGGCAGGGCCCAATTAATACAAAAAACAGATATTGCCTGGAACTCTCTTTTTAGGGGGGGGCTCTTATGATTTCTGCTCAGTCAAACACATTTATTTATGTTTTAACCTCTTATTTATTTATTTGATTTTTAAGATTTCTTATACTTTTAAATTCTTTTGTTTATGTGAAAAGGAAACGTGTATTTACATCAATCTATTTACAACCACATTAAACAAACTATACACTGTACATAACAAAAAATAAATTGCACATTTTACATTACAAAACACATACAATTTGAACAAAAACACTAAATCAATTGTGAATTTTAGATTACAATGAATAAATCAAATTCATAAAGAGCTGCAAACATATCTATGTATTAAAGAAGGAATGTAACTAATAAACACCCTCTTTTATCTCAACAAGGAAAAACACTTGTTTTATTTCCTTTGTGCTCTTTCTGACATGCCGACGCGTTTCGAATCTTAGGGTACGATTTCCTAGATTCTCATCAGGGCTCTTTAATTTTCTTGTTTTAACTCTGTGTTCAAAATATAAACAAGAACGAATTTTAATTAAAGGTGTTTGTTTATAAAAAGATTTATTTATTGACTCTAAATTACTGCTCCCTAAGTACCTTTCAAGCTGATGATACTCCTCATCTGTTTTATCTCTTTAAAGCTTCATCCGAAGAATTTTTCTTTATGTAGAACTAGGGTTTGTCTGAAAAAAGACGTTTTTTATGTCAGACCCTTCGGTATTTATGGAAGGCGCTTTATATTTTGCAAAATGGGATTCCTCTTACCTTACACTTGGCTGGGATTCACCCTCGATCTTGTCGTGTCGGTGGTCCCAGTCTTTCTATTTATAATTGAAAAAGACTTTTTAGTTCCTCACAAAGTGACTAAGATGGCGGTTCTAAGAGCTTAAACAGTCATTTTGGAGCTGGAGTTACCTTAAGTTTCTCTTTTCAATTGCAGAACCAGCTCGATTCCGTTTGTTTACGTGCGGTGACACACAGCATTCGGTTCTCTGAAACTGAAAAGGATGCCGGTAATTAGCCAAGTTTGGCAGCTTTGCTACACTCATTTATGTAACACCTGTGGCATAGCCTCGGTGAGCAGAAATATCAGGGACTTATCCCAATTATTACATAAGCCGTAATGCCCACCAAACAGTACGACCTCTCGAAGAACCAGAATTAGGTTAATGTATGAATTGCGCAAGAATAGAGTCATCTGCAAATGCAAAAATTATCAAATTGTACTTTGGTACCCATGTGTGCATGATATTCCGAAGTTATCATGGCAATGCCACCAGGGCATACAATAACGGCAACTGTGGTCCAGCCTTGTCTGGTAACCTTTGTGGTGTGTTTGGCGCCTGTGACTATACCAGTGACCCAAGTATGAGCGGTGTGAGGAAGCAATAGGCACGTTCAACCATGAATATGTCTGAGAAAGTTTTGCGCCCCAATAAATCAATGAGGAATTGTTCCACAAATCTTTCCATTTTCTCACAATTCTTAGGCTGTTGCGCTGTGACCTAGCCTCGAGGTCATCCACTTTTGCCTGCAGTGTAAGAAGTACTTTTTCTGAGTCTGAGTAGCTGACGCCATGACCTCCTTGTCTTCCACCTCTGATACACGCCTCTTGACCATGCCAAGTCATTTGGTATGGTTGTCCACATGTGATGTGACCTATCCGGAAAGATAGTGTGTCAATCTTGCAGTGATTTTTTCTGAATCCGTGTTGCATAGTGCCCAGGATTTGCCACAATCCACTGCCCATCTCTAGATCAGCTTGTTCCAGTCTGGACTCTATTGTGGCTGCACCATTGTCATGAGCCTTGGGGGCTTCCACAGGTCAAAATGTAATTTAGGTTGTGTCTTGTCTGTTTTACCCATGCTGCAAGTTCACCCCACAGGGTCCCCACTCAGATCCCCTAAACTTACAAGTACAGAGGGCAGTCCGGTAGGTGGGTCCCACAATGGAACAACAGCCTCCATAACAGAGTTCAATAGCACTTCACTGTCATGAATCCATTTGCGTGAGAGTGGAAAACTAGGGGGCGTGGCTAGCACCCGATGGTGATGGGGAGGACCCGTAGGTCTCCCGAGTCGACAGAAGCACAGGCAGCCCAAATGCTGTGAATCCTGCAGTTTCTGACGCGGAGACGGAAGACCAATTGTCGGAAAATGTGAGGCGCCGAGGGAATCCCTTTTCGTGCAAACTGGAGACTCCTAGGCACTTTTAATTTAACTTTTGCTTAAGGGCTGTGGTGCGGCTTCATTCTGGTAGCGACCACCATTTTGCGCACTCTCGCAGACAGATTACGTCCAGTTTGCCGGCAGAGAAGTTTTAACGCCAGTGAATGTTCAAAACCGCGTAACGCTGCATATGAATGTTGGACATCTCATAATACTACAAAGACGGTCTAACATTACATTATGAGACCTGCAGTTACATTTTGCTCTGATTCCACGTTGTGAGGCGACATGCTCATTCAATAGCCACCATTTTGAGAAACCCTGCCAATAAAATCACCTCAGTGAGATTTTTTTTCTCTCTTCTCTTCCACATTACAAGGCTGTCTTGCATTACTGGAGCATTTCCCCTCTTACAGTCAGGGCATCATACTTGTTAATGTATAAGATGACTTTTTCCTCCTTGCACATGATGTCCTGAAGCAAATGACGGCTATACTGTTGCGACATCTTTGTCTGCCTCTCTTCATGAAATAAAGGTGGCTTCATACAACTTATGTGTACCTTTCCTGGATACTTTAGTGTAGTTTGCACCTTTATGATTCCTCTTACTATTTTTTGTGATATCTACTGAGGCATGTTTATGAAGACATTACCATTGTGTCTGGATGCACTCCATCTTTAGCATCTTGCTGCTTACATATATAGCTGTTTTTTACTACAGAAGTAAATTCTGAGATAATGCAAGTTGCTTATTTACTTTCATTGGACTTCCATCTACAACTTTGTTTCAATTTATGGGAAGAATAACTAAAGACCTCTCTCAACTTAAGTCTTCAACGCTGGATTTCGCAATTCGCACCAGTTCTCGCTACAGTTGTCTCTCCATGGAGCACTCAAAAAGCACATTGCCTAAAAGTGCGTCGGCATCTAATACAACCTTATCCTCTGGAGTCACCAAAGCGACGGGCAAGCGGCTGAAGAGAGACCCACCTTCTCCCTCTAAACAAACTACTTCAGTCACAGTGGACCTGCTACTAGAACAAATTCGGGCTTTGCGTCCGTTCATTGAAGAAACCAACTCCAAGCTGCAAATCCTCACTGATAGATGGTCAAACGTAGAAGAACGTGTCACAGCTCTGGAACAAAATGTTGACTCCTTAAATTCTTCTACCTTCGAAGTAGACTCCTTATGTTCCCAGGTCTCAGCGCTACATAAACACATCGAAAATTTGGAAAATAGGAATAGGAGAAATAATCTTCGCATTTACGGGCTGCCTGAAGAAACGGAGGGGTCAGACTCAATTGTCTTCTTTAAATCCTTCATCCCATAGATCCTCAAATTGTCGGACAACATTTTCCTCAATATTCAAAGGGCCGGTTAGGTCGGGCATCACATTTGTCATCTCCTTCTGCAGTAAGAAAACCGAGGGGAGTGATCTTATATTTTCTGGAGTACACTTACTTGCTCAAAATTTTATCTGCAGCTGGGGCTATGAATCTATTACCTGGTCGAGGAACTCCTTATCTTTCTCTCAAGATCAACTGCAGATCGACGCAAGGAATTTCTAGCACTGAGATCACAGCTCCGTTCAATAGGTGCATGGTATGGCCTTTTTCATCCCTGCCTATTTAAAGTGACCATCATCAACAAAACTAACACCTATGAAGACCCTGTATAATTGAAGAGCTTCCTCTATTCGTACCATGCTGATTCTATGGATACTTCCTCATCATGCACTAAATAGATGTTGCGGAATCTGAAATGCCTTTGTTCTTGTTATATGCTTTTAATCTATTATTGGCTTGCCAACATGTTGACATTTAACAATAATACAATTTTTCATTAATATTATTTCCATCTTATAATTAACCTCCTTTTTTCTCCTTACAGGCTATGTCTTTGCATCACAATTTATGGGGCACCCGGTGAGAGTGCAGGCACTGCACTTGGGTCAGATCACCAGACCAGGCTGCGGAGGCCGCTGGTAGGCCATACTTTCTCACCTGGGGCTGAGCGCCTTCCGCCTGCTGTAGATGGTCACAAATGGTCACACAGGCACCTCCCAAGGCCCAGAACAGCAGGTTAATGCACATGGGCCTATGACGGGCCGCACTTGTTTTCCCGGGCCGGCCTCCCTCTGCTTGCCGATTTGTGGTATCCAGCCACCATGGTCGATACCCTTACAACACACACCTGGCAGGGTTCAGTAGGGGCCCTTCAACCTCCCAGGGCCTCAGACATCCAGCAGGTGCCCCCTGGAGTGCAAGTCTCCTCTGCAGTGGACAGGCTGCTCTGCAGCCTCCCCGGTAGTCAGTGGTAAACCAAGCCCTCAGGCCAGCAGTGATGTTGGAAAGGTGTTCTGTCAGCCTCCCTCGGTCCCCTGCTGATATAGGCAGCGCACTGGCGACCGTGGCAGTCCTTTAAATGTCACAGACAACCTCGATCATTCAGGAAAGAATTACGGCCGAAAAAACTCACCTAGACGGCGACCATCTTCAGGCCTGGCAAGCTGTACCCCCCTTGTTTTATACTCTCATGATTGCAAAATTAAATACAATGTGGCCTGGATGAAGTGATTTTCACAATGTAAAAACACTGTGCCATAAAGAATATTAGAACCCACTTTATTCCTTATGCCCCTCATTTATCTATTGGAATATATTTCTTGTGAAGTTATACCTGGATATGCAAGCCGGCATAGTAGCAGTGTGCACTATGCCAGTCTACAAATTTGAATTTACTCCACTAGCCAAGCCTGGTCATACCTAAATAAGACCATCTCATTCTACTGCACAGGAAAGCTTTGAAGCTTGGTTTCGAGCAGGTAGCATAGGCCTTCCCACTTGCAAAAATATTTTCCTTTTTACTGATGCATGCACAGAAATTCCAAAGTCACTTCTCAGTGGCATAAACTCTGCGTATCAAGTTAAATGAAGAGAATTCACAGATTCATTGACACACCTTAGCTCATGAGGTAACACCACATGACATCAACATTGGTGCTAAACAGAGTAACAGATTGTCAGGGTCAGTGCAGTTACATCTTCCATAGCAAGATGCTGCACCTACAGGAATTAACAGTTCAATCAAAATATGTAAACAATGAAAAGATGATATAAGCCTAATGAGTAAGTGGGCTTTTAAAACAGCTGAAACAAATAGAATTTATAATTAAAAACTGAGAGTTTCCAAGTGTAGTCCACCTTGGTCATTTATCTGATGTGCTATGCAACCTGAGATATAATTGGAATATTTTCTTACACAATCTACGATTATTTCTACAATAACCATGTTTGTGTTTGAATATTATTAATTTCCTGATATTTTGAAAATCGATTATTCTTGAACTTTCTTCATTTTTTAGGTCAAGCATCAGCGCCCATGTGCTGACTGCCAGACCTGCTGTAATCTGCCCACACAGAGGATGTTATTCCAACATTTGCTTCAATTTGTTCACTCCCTCTTTGCTTTTATTTCCTGCTCCCTTATTGGTGGGGCTCCCGATGCTTCACGTACGCTTTTTATTTCAGGAGCACCGGCCAACTACAGTTTCATTACGCAGTACTTTTAGTGTTCGTTTGGGAACTACTTCTTTAAAATTAGTGCTAATGTTATACTTGGTGAGTCGTGCGAATTCCTCACAAGCTTTCTTCATCTGCTTGTCCACAGTTGTGTTTCATAGCCTTCTCTAGTGTTTTAAAAAAAAGTTTGGCTACATTTGCAACTGAGGGAACATTTATTTTCTAAGATGTGCTCGGGGTCATTTCAATAGTCAAATTCAAATTCAAAAATACTTTATTCAGTTTTCATAATTTAGAAGAACCATAAAATTACATATAAAATAAGATAGTTAATTACACAATAAAAGAGTTATTTAAAAAGGAAGAGCGGATTCAGTCTACATAAACATAAGGAACGTTTAAATGAGTATCAATCTCTTCACAATTTAAGAAGTTAATTATCTCGTTTAAAAAAGTACAGATACGAAATCGATTTAACAAATTCAAATTCATGTCAAGTTCATACTGGTCACTAGGCTGGTCCTACATCTCAATATTGATTTCAGAAATCTGACTATCTGGTTCGATGTAACCTCTTCCTCTAAGAATTGCAGTCAGAGGAATGCCGGTCGGCATCTACGTATGTTCATTAACTTTAATATAGGAATTAACCATTGTTTCCTTTGGGCCATATAAAATTTGCAGAACAAGACAACATGTATAGTTGTTTGAGTAGATGTTTCATCACATGGGCATGGGGGTAAACTTCTAGACCAGTCATTTATTCGGGGAAAGGTGATAAGATGGTGAATAATTTTCAGCCTGAACCTAGTTAAAAGTAACCTTTCATAAGGAGTAAGATTAAAAGTCAGATAAGGCTGGATGAGCAATGTTGTTTGGACCAATATTGAGTGTTCTACACTACTTTTTGTCACCTCGTTACTTAGGCGCAGCTGTTCTAGGTGAGTCAGGCAGGTTAGCTTAAAGGATTTCCTAGACACTTCTGCAATCTCTAAGGGCTTATGAAAATAGTCCGCCAAACCTATATCATAGAAAAAATTCCTCACGTTAGCAATCCATCCTATCTTGTGGGCTTTTTCAAGCGAGTGGCAATCCAAAATAAGATTTTGAGAAAAAGATGTTTTTGTGGATGTCCATATGCGGTGCCACACGAAGAGGGGCTGGATTGCTTTCAGATCTGTCAGAAATGGGATGCCTAACTCCATGTGGCAAGAATAGGTTGCGGAGCCCTGAGGTAAAGCAAGGCGGTATCTAAAAAAAGAGTTTTCCACTTTTTGTATTAGGTCCGCCTTCACATAGCCCCATATCCCAGCCCCATAAATTGCAGTGGCTATACATTTTGTCTTATAGATGTATATTAGCTCAGTTGGAGGCCGCTTGCCAAGTCTACGTGAAAAACTAGTTAGGGCCGCAGTTGCTCTAGTAAACAGCAGCTTCCTTGTATCAATAGCCTGTTTCCACGACTGTTTGTTGTCAACAACAATAGCCAGATATGGATACCTATTTGCGGATTCGAGCTTGATACTGTCTAGAAAAATTGCTTTAGACCTATGTGGAATACTGCCTAGAGTCATAACAAACGTTTTGTTTATGTTCATTGTTAGATCCAAGTTAGCCATGAATGTGTGGTATCTGACTAGGGCGCGCTGAAGTTCCATGGGGGTACGTGCTAAATTGACCGCGTCGTCCGCGTAAAGCAGAGCAGGAATAGGACGTTTCTTGATTTGTGGTAGGTCCTGGCCCCCTTTCACCATCATTTCAATAGTGCATATTGTAACAAAGGAGTGGGGAAGCATGAAGGCATGCAGACTCGACCACGTGACTGGTGCCACAAACCCAGTTAAAGGATTATCAAAGGAAGTTTAGTGTCTATTTTTTGCAAATAAGAATGTTTGTTAGATTGTTTATTTTGTCAAGAGATGATGGGGAGAAGACAGATGTCATCTTATTGGGCAACCCCTCGCCCTCTGTCTTTTCATCCATCTGGCCTCCATGTTTGGGCCCGCCTCCTGCTCCCAAACCCCAAATAAAAAGCCTGGGGGTTTGGTTGGACACCGCATTGAACTTCTCAGCCCAAGCCACAAAGACCGCAGCCACCTGTTTTGGCTTGATGAGGATGCTACGGAAGGTGCTCCCTCTGCTCCCATTCCAGGCCAGGAGGATTCTAGTCCAGGCCCTTATACTATCCCGCCTGGACTATGGTAATGTCCTCTATATGGGAGCCCCTTCCTATGTCATTCAGAAACTTCAAGTCACCCAGAACAGTGCGGCCCGTCTGCTCTACAATCTCCCTCGCTGGGAGTCAGCAAGGACCGCCATCGTGGAACTTCACTGGCTCCCCATAGCCGCCAGAGTACAATTTAAAGCTATGTGTACTCTACATAAAGCCTTCCACCACCTTGGTCCTGCAATTCTGCAACCCCTGATCACCCCCTATGTTCCCTCACGTTCCCTCCGTTCCAGTACCCTCCAGCTGGCCTCCTCTATCAGAGTGAGGAAAGCCCGTTGGGGAGGCCGTTCCTTTTCATACACTGCTGCCAAGTTTTGGAACACCCTCCCCCTTTCCCTTCGAGGAACCACCGATCATCTTTCCTTCAGAAAAGCCCTGAAAACCCACTTGTTTGCCACATCCCGCTAATCTGCCCGAGCCTGTGCTAAGCTAGCTTTAGTCATAAGCGCTACGAGGCCTCCGGGTAGATGGCGCTATACAAGTGCAATTTCAATTCAATTCAATTCAAGAGATGTTCCAGCAGTAACATAAGTAATCAAAGAAATCCCAAAAGCAAGGAAAAGCTGCAATACCACAGGCTGTTACTAGGTGTCCCTGTGGAGTTGAAAACGGACCTCGATTATCCATGTAAGATACAGCCTGTGGTACTGAACCCTTTTCTTGCTTAATGATTATTTTATTAGTTATGGTACTGCTGGAATATTTTTCGGACAAAACAAGTCATTTCAATTGTGCATATTTTAACAAAGGCTTGGTGAAGCATGAAGGCTCGACCACATGACCGGCGCCACACACTCATAAGCAGGGGGGTCTGTGCCTCTTGAAAGCACGAGCTGTCAGGCTCTGTGTGGTTCGTCAGCGACTCTTGCATTGATGTCACTCGGTTTTACATGGTTGCACGGTGCTGTGGCAGGCAGGGGGTCAGCAAGCAGTATACCGACTGCAGAGTATCACTTGTCTCTGCCACCGAAAGCTGCTTCGGGACTCACACCGTATCTCAGGCACAGCGGGTCTCAGCGGGCACCTCTCCTGTCCATGCTAGTATGGCGACCTCGTGAAAGTCGCAGCAACTCTTCCACTTACTGAGATGCACGAACTGTGCAGGTAACAGCTTTTACTAAACCTATAGGCTGGACGGGATTATGCAGTGCACGTATCCTTAAAACGTCAGTCAAGATGCTGTTTTGTGTTGCACATACACTGCCAGCTCCTAGAGAAAACGTATCCTCCACCACATTAGAGAAGTAGTGGGTCCACATTCTCAGTTTTAAAGTCGCTGTATTTACTGACAACAATTGGCATTTTTCGACAGCCTAGCGACATGCAGATATTTGGCAAACGCCTAGGCCAATTTGGCTCCTGAAGTGACCTTACAGGAGTTCTATAAAATAATGCTCCAGCCATTACAGTATAAATTGCGGTTTGGATAATATGTTGCTTTAATAGGTACCACTCTCATTTACTGTGTTTGCTTCCTAGCTGTCGTGTTGCATAGATATATTGCAAACCAGTTAAAGGCATATTAAAGGCAGTTTAGTGTGATAATGAGCACACCTGGAGTGTCACATACAATCAAACAAAAAACTGGATACAACATAAAGTCATTAACCAATCTTAAGCCTACCTGTTCCAAATCATATTGAAATATGACAGTTTGAAACATGTATTGTCCTGTGTTGCTTTATAATGCTCAAGATTTAAATGAATCAATCCAATTAAACACCCGACGTCGTGTGTGGCTGCTTAAAACTTGACCTCTAACTAGGCCCCAGCAAAGTTTTCATTCTGAAAAGGAAAGCTTGCACAATTCTTTATATTATGTTTTACTTACAAGAGAGTTGTTTGAGCAGTAAATACCGTTTGCAAATTGCAAAACTATTTAGTGCCATAGCCAGGAGGCTTGTTCCACTCAAAACTTTCGCCATCCATTATCGTGTGTTTCAACATTAATGTCGGGAAGGCAAGGTTCCTTGCATAGCAAATGGTTGTTTATCCCCTGCTAGGATTGCATATGAGACAGATATCCTGATCATGTGTAAGCGCAGCTGATATGTTAATCTAGCATGGGCAGCAAGACCGTGGCTTGTCCATGATAATACAGAGGTTTAGAATTTGTTCTGTGGAGGGGAGTATCAAGTGTGCCCTCTTTAGTGACATAGCACTATTGTCAATTTCCCGAGTTGTTGACATGAAATGGCGGTTGCATCTTAACGATTTTTATTGATTAATAATACTGATCAGACCATTGTGTTTGTTGTGTTTCAGGTGGAATGCGATTTAATGGCCAAACTACTGCAAATTTCCACTTATATGTGACACTTAGACCCATGCACAGTGTGTGTCTCGAGTGCGCATACGTGAGGCCTTACTGATAGCAAGATTCCCTGTTGTGGTGATACCCTGATTGCTGGGGCCATTTTGGATATTTCCCGGTTTGACATGCCACAAGATGGAGAATGGAATACGGGGGCATATTACCAACAAGTAGCGATATTTATCGCTAAATAGACTTAGCGACGATTTTTTTATCGCTGAGCATCGCCGGAATTTATCGCAGAGATAACGTGCTATTGGCAACGTTTATCTCCAAAACGATACATTTTCCAGCGATAGCATCGAAATGCGTGAATATCGCTGAGAATACAGCGATATTCACGCATTAGCGACAAAATGCTCTTAGCCATGTTATCCACCTCCCATAGGATAACATGGCTAAGAACTGGTCTGGACAGGGGGATAACATGGCTAAGAACTGGTCTGGGCAGGTGTTAGTATTTGGAGATATTCGCGCTTAGCGTGAATATTTCCATTGCTACGCCTGCCTTGCTAATAGGCGATAGCGATGTTAGCGACTGTTTTCAGTCGCTAACAGTTTGGGTACGCCCACTTTGCATGTTATTAACGATAAATATCGCTAACATGCAAAGCGGGCCCCAAACCGCTCGCTATCACCTAAAAGCTGTCGCTAACTGCTGTTAGCGACAGCTTGCTAATAAAGCGGCGAAAATTCCTTATCGCCACCCTTGCTAATATGCCCCTCGGCTTTCACAGAAAGTAGAAAAGTAGAATGTTATTGCATGAAGTTCTGGAGCTAAAGAAAAGAGCCACAGCGGTACACCTTAATTTACCACGTGGGGGGCATTTCCGTTCCAAACACAAAATACAATTGTCCCACAAACACAGCTAATTTTCATGAAAACGACATGATTTCATGTTGAAAGTGTTTTGCAATTTCACTCACTTTACCTGTAACCTAAATGATTGGAGTGAAATGAACTTAAACCACTTCTTCGCTAGTGATACCGGCTGAAGGAGTGACTTTTCACAGGATAGTCATTATAGACTGTACTCAGTTTTACAGGCTTGATGGTCATTAAGCCCAGTGGCCCTTATTTAATAAGATTTGCACAGGGGCGATGTGAACCAGATTTTCAAAAAGAGGAACAAGTGGCAGTGCTATTCAGCCAAACTTTCAAATGAAAAATGTTCTTTGGTTTTCAGCTTTGTCTCCATATGCTCTTCTATATCACAAATCACCTGATAGACCATTGCATTTTATTCATATCGAAAAACCTGCTTCCCCACAATGATTTCGTATAAGAATAAATGCCTCATTATACATCTGATGAATTTCCACATATGTTCTGTAGGTGCAGCTTCCTGTTCCACTTGTCATGGGAGATGCACCGGGTGCAGGTCAAGATAAGAGATAATAACTCTTACTTTGACATGTGCCCTCTCGAAAGCCTGCTTCTTCTCTTGTCTTTGAGTTACCTGCTGGGTTCTATCTTTAGCCAATCTGCTCCCTTATTGTAATTTACACATTTTACATCAGAGATTGGGATGATAATGTTACAGACACAGACAATTGGGGCCATTCTTACAGTCGATGAACTACATCAAGTATCCTCTTTATTTTAAATTGAATGGGACCAAGTACAATGTAAAACCTTAGTTGTAGCTTTTTCCTAGGCAATAACCCATGCAAGCCTTCTCCAAACAATATAGAAAAGAGAATGCAGACTTAGAGTAGCATGGCTGTGAGTGCACCATTGTCAAATCTAGTTATTCACAGGCAGAGAGTCACTGATCTAATAATGCAACATGTTGTACAATAGCTTGTAGCTTATTGTTAAAAAGGAACATTATGAATTGAAACATTCAACACACATCTAATGTTTTCGGTAGGAAATTGTTGAAATGATAAGTGAGGATCAAACTACCTCTGAGAATGTACATTCCTGCATGTTTAAGAGGTGAATACAAAATAGTACAGGAGAATAAAGGTGTGGGATGAAATGAAGAAAGTATTAAAGAATTAAATAAGATCCAATTAACAATTATTAAATGGTAGAAATGGGATTCCTGGTTGGCTGTGGTATGCACCCAGACCAAGCTGGACCCGCCATTCTAACCTGTGCTCACCTTCTGGTAGCTTGGCACAGAGCAGTCAGGCTTATCTACAAAATCAATGTGTAAGTTATTTGTGCACACACACACAGTGATATAATGAATACACCATAAAAAACTCCAAACAGGTTTAAAAAAATAGGGAATATTTACCTGAGCAAAATGAGGCCAAAACGACAAAAATCCAATCAGTAGAAGTCAATATGTGAATTTTTAAAGAATAAACCAAAAGAGTTCTTAGAAGTCAATCATGCAAACAAAGTTACTTTAGGTCTCCATAGACAAGGATAAATCCAACATTCAGGCTGAAAATGATGGAGCAGGGGTCAAATACAGTTCCAAACATGTCCCCGGAAGTTTTACATTTTCAAGCTGAGCAAGGAGCCCCGTTCGCACTGGAGACATCACTAGGAGCAAGTAGAGCATTGCTAGCAATGATCCTGTGGGTGCGAAGAGTTGGCCAGGCATTGTAGATGGCAGACAGGCCCCGTGGTCATGGGTGGTGATGCTTGCTGTTTGAGGGGACAATGCTGCGCCAGCTCATGCTGATCTTTTGAGCAAGCTGTGCAGTCCCAAAGCAAATGGTTCTGGCTGCGGTCATGAAGAGCCCAAAAGCTTGATCTGAGGGGCTCAGAAAACACTTCCAAGGACCCGCGACTGCAGAGGTACATCTTGGGGGTCATGAGCTAGTTGAAAACAGGCCCAGGAGCTATAGATGATGACCTGGAAGTATTTTGTGTCCCTGAGACTTCAGAAGAACAGGAGACAAGCCGTTTGAGGTCACTTGAAGGGAAGGCAGAGCCCAGCTTTCTTTTCAACATAGTAAGGGAGCAGCAGGACAACAAGCAGAAAAGCAGTCCTTCCGGAAAAGCTGTCCACTTGAGTCCTTTAAGCAGCACAGCATTCCTTTTGACAGAGGTTCAGGTCAAGATCCGGAAGAGTCTGCATGTAAGGGTCAGGGACCAACCCCCAGATTCATCAAAGTCCCGTTTTGCGAGTCCTTAATAGCGATTTTTAAGGAATCGCTATTAAAGACTCGCAAAACGGGATGCATGTAGAAATCGCAATATTTTTTGCGATTTCTACTGCGTTCTTATTTGCGATTCGGTAATTGCTAATCACAAATAAGGAATGGCTTTCCCATTCATTCCTATGGGCCTAAAGGCCCATAGGAATGAATGGGGAGTCATTCCTTATTTGCGATTAGCAATTAGCGAATCGCAAATAAGGAAGTGAATTCAAGGGTGCCAGGGTGTCCAAAGGACACCCTGTAGCACCCCTGAAATGGTAAAGTACACTGGTGTTGCGCACACACATGTCCAAAGGACATGTGTGTGTGTAACATACAACTTAGAAAAATGCACTGAAGTGCATTTTTCTAAGTTATCGCTATTTACCACGTAGTTAGACTTCGCGGTAAATAGCGGCCCCAGATTGAGAATTCGCAATTTTAAAATGGTTCATGAATTGCATTTAAGGAATCTCAAATTGAGATTCCTTAAATGCAATTATTCGCAATTTAGCGATTTCTAAAATTGCGATTTTTGCATTTGGGATGATGAATCCCAAATGCAAAAATAGCGCTCGCAAAGGGCCAGATTCTCAGAATCTGGCCCTTTGCGAGCCGATTTCGGCTTGATGAATCTGGCTGCAAGTGATTATACTCCAAAGTGCCTTTGGTGTAGGGGATGACTTCAAAGGGACTCCATGAAGTGCACAATGATCCCTTTCCACCCAGTCCTGTCTGCCAGGCTAACCCACAGGGGTACATCAGTGCTTTGTGTGAGGATATGATACAGCCTATTCAGATGTAATTGTGAGCCATCTCTCCCCCTTCCTGCCCAGGAAGCCTAACAGAATGCAGGTGAGTCCTCTATCACACCTAGCCCGTCCTGTGTTTGTGGCTGTCTAGAGGGAATGCATAAAGTGCAGCTGTCACTCAGCTCAGATGTGTATTAGAGACATACTGTCAGGCAGAAAGAACAGGAAGTTCAGAGAAATAAAAGTGGTATTTCTTAAACAATAATGTTAACTCCTTTTTACCCAGTAAGGAGGATCTATCCTTACCATTCCAAACATATCAAACATAAAAAAGCTACTCCTCTCTGAGGAGGAATTACATCTTAAAAGTATATTATGGAATTCCCAAAACCGGCCTATGAAAGGGGTAGGCCACATAGTAGTGAAAAATGAAATAAGCTAGTTGTCACTGTCTAGACATGCATAACATACAGGTACATGTCCTACCTATTATTTACATGGTACCCTGCCCTTAGGGTTACTTCGGGGCAACAATAGGAATTACTTATATGAACTAAAAGGGGAGTATAAGGATTGGCAAGTAGTTTTAAATGCCATGTAGAAGTGGCCGTCAACTGCATACACAGGCATTGCTGTGTCGGGCCTAAGACTGGGTTGAAATCATACTTCTGTGGGTGCTACAATCAGTACTGTAGCCCACTGGTAGTATTTTAAGTACAGGTCTTGGGTATATGATATGCCACTTTACAAGGGACTACCCAATACAAAAGATATGTCAATCACGTTGTTGTATCTATGTCTTTAAGTATGCGCATTCTCAAGAGAGAATGCAGCCATGTCACTTTGGAATTCATGATGTAGTTCAGTTGGATTTTGCTGTTCTTGGATGTGGACGACTTGCCTCCCTGTTGGGCTAATAAACCCGTTTTAACCAGCTTCCTGTGTATCCATCCTTACAATACTGGCGACAAGGAGCCCAGCAGGTGATAATGAACCCAGCGCCTCGAAGATGAAGATCTTCTTTTAATTGGACTTTCGTTTTTTTGGGAGAAAAGAAAACCATCGTTCTCCCGTTCAACTGTGTACTCTTCGTGAGTTAGCGTGGTGTATTTGATTGGCAGCGCAAGAACCCAGCGGAAGGTACATTTTTGTAATTTTCACAGAAATTGGATTACTTAACGAAGTATCCCTACCTCCGTTGCTCGGCATCTTTCAAATCCTGCTCGAGCTGTTGGAGCGTGCCTGCCTGGAACGCGATCCTTGCGAGCTGTTCCATTAGAGCGTGCCTGCCTTGAGCGCCATTGTCTCTGCGTGTCCTCATACGTGATCTTGACTTGGTCACGTCACACGCAACGTGCCTGGCGTTCTCCAAACTTCACGTCAGACGCTTCGTGTTGCTAGGTGACTAATAACAAACGCGTCTCTGTTTCCTTACGCGTAATTCCATCATCTAGCAACCGCGCGTTTGCCAGCGCGACGTGTCGTGCCTGTTCCTCGGCAATTTGTTTAAACGCGCTGAAGATTTTCTCCTGTTTACATATTTTGATTTGAGGCAAGTCACATTTTGTTTGATACAGTTTGTCTGGAACTGACTATACTCAAGACTGATTATTGTTGTACTTTTGCATATCGGTCTGAAGCAATAGACCACCTGTGTCTATTTTTGAAGTTACCACAGTACACAGTGTACAGTGAACGAAGAAGCTGTCTCGTGAAGCGGGACAAGCATGGCACAATAAGGAAGTTGTGTATCCTTTATTATTTTAACTCCTTATTTTAAATTGTTATTTTAGATTGTTGTGTTAGCTTATTTAGTTAACTTGTTATTTTAGTTTGTTAAGTTGTTTTCTTTCAGCATGTCGACCTCAACTAGTGGAATGAACCAACCTCCCCAATTTTTAAGTGAACAGGGTGAACCCATTTTACCTTGGAAAAAATGGAAACCTATCTTTGATTCTTATCTACTTGCAATTGGCGGAGAGAAGTTTTCTGCTGTCAGGAAACAGGCTGTTTTACTTAACAACCTTGGAATTGAGGGAAGAAACATTTATGACAGTCTAGATCCAATACCCATTGGCAGGGGTGCTGGTGAACCTTCAGATGTTTTTGAGATGAGTATTCTTCTCCTTAAAAATCATTTTGGTGCACGAATTAACGTTGTTATGGAGAGACACAAATTCTTCATGCGTGTCCAAGCTAAGAATGAGAGAGTTGGAAACTACGTTGCAGCACTCAAATCCCTTGCGCAGACCTGCGAATTTGAACTTTTAACGGATTCCCTCATTCGTGATCAACTTGTTCGTTGCACCAATGATATCAAAATTCAAGAGAAACTGTTGTCGAAAAATCCCAATTTAAAAGAGGCTATACTTATTGTTGAGAGTGTTGAACATACCTCTACTTGGGTCAAGGAGATCAGGAAGGGTCCCTCTCAGAATGATCCGGTTTCCAGTGTTGGTCATGAGCACCGACAAATTTCCCAAGCTGAATGTAATGTTGCTGCGGTTAGCAAAATTTCTCCCAGGCAAGAGAAAACCCTTGTTAAAGTTGAAAAACCTAAACAGAACTTTAGCATTAATAATTTTAATAAGGACAACAAATTTAAATGTCCCAGATGCGGTAGTGAGAAACATGGTCCGAATTATCCGAACTATTTTGCTAAAAGTACTGTTTGTAGAAATTGTGGGAGGAAGGGTCATTATGCAAGGATGTGTAAAAGTAACAAAGTCAATTGTATTGATGAAGATGAAGCTTATTACCAAGATTCTATTCATTGCATTACGGATGATGCTATCAATGGTGTGAATCAAGTTGATGATGACATTGTAGTTATGCCCTCTTGTGACATCCAAATTGCCAACAAAGTGGTTCCCGTGTTAGCCGATTCTGGCTCACTGTTCACCCTTATTAGTGATAAGTTTTGGTTTGCAAATTTTGATGGGGATAAAATTAGACTTACAGCTTCTGATATCAATCCCGTGGGGTATGCGAAACAAAAAATTGAAGTATTGGGATATTCCATCCAAACCATTACTTTCAAAGGCAGGGAAACTGTTGGTAAGGTTTACATTGCTAAGAGGGGAGATAATCTCCTTGGTTGGCGTCATCAAAGAAATCTGGGGATCACTTTAAATCCCAATGCACCCGAACAAGTTATGTTGGTATCTGAAGGGGGTGATTTTTCAGATGTTCTTGAGAAATTCCCTGAAGTTTTTACTGAAGATCTGGGGTTACTCAAAGGTTTCAAACACAGGATAATTTTGAAAAGTAGTGCCAAGCCTGTAGTGCATAAAGTCAGGAAGGTGCCAAATCTTATGTTGCAACCCTTGCAAGTTGAGATTGACAGGTTATTGAAGCTTGGTGTTATTGAGGAGATAGAATCCTCGGAATGGCTTGCGCCGATTGTTTTGGCATCTAAGGACAAGGGTACCAAAATTAGGATGTGTGTGGACCTCAGGAGTTTAAACAGTTCTATCTGGGTAGACAGACAACCTTTACCTAATATCAATGAGATTTTGACCAAGTTAGGTGGTGCCATTTTGTTCAGCGTTATGGATTTGTCGGCTGCCTACCACCAGATTCTCTTACATGAAGAGTCAAGGCATCTCACTTCTTTTGTCACTCCCATCGGTGCATATAGATTCATTAGGATGCCTTTTGGGTTAGCCAGCGCTGCTGCTTGCTTTCAGAGAATCATGAAAAATTTTCTTTCTGGTATTGATTGTGTCCTCTTTTTCCAGGATGACATTTTAGTTCACGGTGTTGATGCAAACAGACATGATGTTACCCTTTTTGCTGTTTTATCCAGGCTCAAGGATGCCGGTCTGACTATTAAACAAGAGAAATGCAAATTCAGGGTTAGGTCTGTATCTTATTTGGGACACAACATATCTGGGGAAGGCATCAGCCCTAAGTTTGATCTGGCTGAGGCCATTCTCAAAGCTCAACCTCCTTCTAATAAGGATCAAGTCAAGTCTTTTAATGGATTATCGGAGTATTACTCCAAGTTTATCCCCAACTTTGCCAGCGTTATGCAACCCATTAGACTTCTCCTTAAGAAGGGTGCTGTTTTTGATTGGAGCCAAGATTGTTCAATTGCTTTTGACACAGTTAAGTCAGTGATTGCCAAGATGCCTACCTTGGGGCATTTTGATGTGCGCAAGAAGACCATTCTATCCACCGATGCCAGCTTACGTGGTTTGGGGGCTGTTTTGGCTCAGCTCGTAGATGGTTCAGAGAAAGTTATCGGTTTCGCGTCACGTTCCTTGAAGGGTGCGGAGGAACGCTATTCTGTCATTGAGCGCGAGGCTTTGGCTTGCTTTTGGGCCATCAAACACTTCAGGTTCTATCTGTGGGGCCTACCGTTTGTAGTGAGATCCGATCACAAACCCCTGGTGCAGTTGTTCTCATGTAGGAATGTTGAATGTACCACCCCCAGAATTAAGAGATGGGTTGAGGGTCTCATGGATTACAATTTTTATGTTGAATACTTACCTGGTCCCAAGAATGTTCCCGCTGATTTTCTTTCTAGGTTGCCTCTCGATAAGTTGGTCACGTATGACCGGGATGTTCCCATTGTTTCATGGGTGAGAGAGTCTGCTTTAAATGAAATAGAATGGAAAGGATGTTTTTCTGATGATCCTGCCAGAGATTTTATCTTAGAAGCTACAGTCAATGGTTGGCCTGTTTTAAGGGAAGTTCCTGATTCTGCCAAAGGTTTTTGGAACATTAGGGACGAGTTGAACATTGTTCAGGGTGAATTATTTAGAGGTGACAGACTTATTCCTCCTTCTGGCATGAGAGAAAAGATAATCAACCTAGCCCATGAAGGACATTTAGGTCGCAGCCTCACCAAAGCAAGGGTGAGAGAATCCTACTGGTGGCCTGAGTTGGACCGTGAGGTTGAAGCTGTCGTCAAAGACTGCCACATTTGTGCCAGTAACGATAAATCAAGGAAGGTGTGCACCGCTCCGCTTTCTCCCATTGCCATTCCTGAACGACCTTGGTCCAAGGTTGCCATTGATATAGTTGGACCTTTCATGAATCTGGGACTCGCTGAAAGATTTGTCGTTGTCCTTGTAGATTACACTTCTAAGTGGTTGTCTGCTGCCTGTATGGGAACTGTTTTAAGTAAGAATATCATTGAATTTCTTAAGGATGCCTTTACCTGTGAAGGAATTCCGGAGACTTTGGTTTCCGATAATGGTGTCCAATTCACCTCACAAGAAATGTCTGTTTTCCTTAAAGATCTCTCCATCTCCCATCATAGGACTGCCCTCTATGCTCCACAGGCGAATGGTTTAGTGGAAAGTATGAACAGACTGATTAGAGCGTGTGCTCAGACTGCTTTAGAGAGAGGACTTCCCCTGAAACCCATTCTTAGGGAAAAACTGTGGGCGCACAGGAACACCCCAAACAGCGTGACAGGTATTTCACCTTTTGAGAAACTTAGGGGACGTGTGGCTGGTTCAAAGCTCAATCCTTTGTGGTTGTCTATTAAAGATAGAGGTGTGGTACTCAACAATCCCAGATTAAATGATTATCAGAATGGTTACAAGCGCAGATATGATGCTTTGAAGGGTGTGAAAGATTCTTTTTGGAAAGTGGGCGATTTGGTTTTTATCAAGAAAGGCCTTTGGTCCCCTAAGGGTGTGTCCAAGTTCTTTGGGCCAAGGCGCATTGCAAAAGTCATGAAGAATGTAGTCATGCTTGAGGGGGGTGATGTGTGGAGCATGTCACGTTTGTCGAGGTGTATGGAGGGGGATAATGCTGTTTGGGAACATTCTACTCCTCGTGATGGTATTGCTTGCCCTTCATCTTGCCCATCATCTTCTCAAGATGCATGTGTTTCTTCTCGTGGGGTGAACCCTAGAATCAGGAGACCACCTTTGTATCTCCAAGATTACTATACCGTATAGTTTCTCTCTTTTCAAGTTTCCTTTTGTTCTTTGTTCTTTTCCTTTTCATTATCTTTGTTTTATTTCATTATTATTATAAGGGAGATGTGTTGTATCTATGTATTTAAGTATGCGCATTCTCAAGAGAGAATGCAGCCATGTCACTTTGGAATTCATGATGTAGTTCCGTTGGATTTTGCTGTTCTTGGATGTGGACGACTTGCCTCCCTGTTGGGCTAATAAACCCGTTTTAACCAGCTTCCTGTGTATCCATCCTTACAATACACGTATACACCAATGACATCAAGTTTAGGGGAGCAGTAAGTGCACTTTGGCACTAGTTAGCAGTGGTAAAGGGCTCAGAGTCCTAAGACCATCAAAAAGAATCACCAAAGATGGGAGGCAAAAGACAAAAAGTTGGGCTAAAGGCCACCCTGAGGATGACAGGTCTAACATGTGTCCGCCCAAGATGAAAGTAGGCAGGTCTACCCAGCCTCTAGGAAGTTCTCATCACTAAGGTGGAAAAACCTGGACATACCGCCATCCTTGGCGTGGTCTTCTCCTGGTCTGTGTTCCACCTTGAAGTCCATTCCCATGTAGGGAAATAGACCACTTCAACAATTTAGGGTTATCACCCATCATTTGCATGAGCCACCTGGGAGGCCTGTGGTCTGTCTGAATTAGGAAGTGAGTACCTAAAAGGTTTGGTCTCAACTTCTTCAGTGCCCAACCCACTGCAAAAGCTTCTCTCTCTATAGTCCTCCACCTCAGTTCCCAGGGAGCAATTGCCTGGAGATGAAGGCTACAGGGTGGTCTAGGCCGTCCTCATTAAGTTGGGATAGCACTGCCCCTATGCCATGCTCTGAAGGGTTTGTCTAATTATTAAACTCCTTGGAGAAGTCAGAGGCCATGAGCATTGGATCTGTGCACATGGCCTGCTTAAAGGAGTCAAATGCAGTTTGGCATGCATCTGTCCAAATCACATTTTTGGGCTGATACTTGGCACTTACTTGCCTTGATAGTCAGGCCTGCCTGTTGCAGAGCATGAGTTAATTATAAACAAGGGAACCCACAAGGTAGGAAGGACCTTGGATGTCAACTAGTTGTGAAAAACAAATGGTCCTTCATACATTCAAATTTAATTGGCAATAAATATAGACCAGAATCAGTACTATATTGAGTTTAAAATGTCCAGCCGGACTTTAAAGTTAATGGATCAAAGTGATTGGTAGTGGTAAAAACAGAAAGTAATCGATTGGGACACAGTCCTGTGTCCTACAAGAACAAACAAAAAGACAATCACAAATGAACACACATTTTTTTCAGGCAAAACCACTAAAAAGCTTTTCGCCAGTACGTATAATTTGGGCATGGTTTTAGAAATAAACAGTAATGCACTTGCTTTAACAAATGAGTTTAACGTGCATGCTTGTTTAAAAAGTCGACGACGTTTCTATCCATAACTAGATAGAGCTGAATCGCTGGGGCTTGAGGCTCAACACATCGTGATACCGGTAAGACAGCACAGCGGCTGCAGTTTTTTCCCCCAGGCACAATTCCTCTGTAAGCTCCTGACACCCGTTTCCCTTCTAGGCTGTATACAGCCCACACACTAAAAACCATGGATGCCTATCGGGTTATTTCCTGTATTCCCCTGACGCCGTACACTACCCACAAGGGTTATCAAACCATTTCGACTGGGCTATCTAATTCTATCGACAAGCCTAGGTAAGCGAAACCCACCCACGTCTCCGTCACACTTTGCTTCCATGCCTTAATCCAGAGCTTTCCAAACTCTGTGTCGCGGCACTGTACTGTGTCGCCTGCCATGTGTGGGTGTGTCACGGAGATGCAGTGTCTTAACTGCTCTGCCCCCAATTTACATGCACTTCTCTGACCCTCAGTTGATGCGTGCTTCACCAGCCTTTCCTGTGCTTTCTTGCCGTTTCAGTACTGCCTTTCACCCATGACCTGCCCCCTCCCCAGACACTACTCCTCTTTCCCTTTACAACTGCCCGTATCATCCCTGCTGCCCTGCACTGCTCTAGGTGTCTCTTCACGCCTGGTGTGTAATTTCTTGCCTGAAGAAAAAACTAACGTGAATTATAATTAACAGGGAAAAGTCAGTCTGTGGTTACCGCCGCCCAAGCACCTTCTTTTCATAAGCTGACATATTGCACCGTGCAGTGAGACCATGGGTACAGTGCCGCTCTAATTTTGCACTTGTATATAGCGCAAACTCGATCCGAATTTATTGGATCGCTTTAACATGTTATATTACGCAAGGTCACATTCCTGTTTTTAGGCACAAGAAGATTACGTGATTTGGCCAGAATCCTAGGATGTTGTGCGGTCCCAGAGATTCCAATTTTGTTCTCTGGTGCCAGAGTCAGCAGGTCTGTTGCTAGGGCCACGTCCTCTTCTTCCTGAGACCCCCAAAGGTACCCATACTCGCCGCACAGCCTGACCTCGCACCATTCCCGCACAGTGCATCGTAGTGCACCTCATCAGGGTCCTCAGAACGCTTTGCTATCAGGTTGCCCCCTTTCCATCGGCTTGGATGCAGGATGGCATGATATTCGGTGGTGGGAGTCGGTCCACGTTGTCCTGAAGTTTGAAGCCGTTGGACCTGGATGTGCACTCCTGGGCTCATTTTCTGTTTAACTTATACTTATTCAATTACTCCAGAATTACTCATTGAAGAACCTGCTGGTGTTTTCGTGATTGGCCAAACTTCAGGTGTGAAAAATTGTGACCGAGCAATAGGTGATAGAGACACAAATGGGTGACAAAGACACAGCCAAGAGTCAGACAGAGGAGAGTACAAGTGAAAGGTGATGTCAATATGGGAGATGTGTAACAGACAGAAACAGATGAGAAAGAGATAGCATTGGTGAGAGAAAAATTATAATAAAGCAGCGATAACTGCTGAAAGAAGGTAGACAATTTTGTGTAGTGAAAAGTATTTGGGGTTGTGTTGGGAGGGAACTTTTGGCTTCAGAGAACCCCCCTCCCCAAACCCCTTTAGGTTGTTCGGGCTCAGTTGCATTACCGTGTCGCAAAATGATGAATGTCTAATAAGTGGGTCACCAACATGAAAAGTTTGGAAAGCTGTGCCTTAATCTTTGAAAGCAAAATAACAAATTCCTTTCCTTTCCAGTTCACCAATTGCACCTTCCTTCCACCTGGACCCTTCTCTGCCCCTAATCATCCTACGCTTCCTATTAAGGTCAGTTTCCCTACTGCTGTAACACTTTCTCTCAGTTAAATCACATAGTGCTCCCAGTATTATTGAAATGCTCCAGTAAATTGCTACCCGCACGCGGTTCTTACGATTCTAACAAATTTAGAAACTCTTCCAGCGCCTCTACCACGTTGTTAGCTACCGGTTCGCTATTGGGTGCACCTTCTTGAGATGGTTTAAGAGCATCCTTCCCAACACTCACTGTTTGCACTCCCAAATCTAGTGCCACTACTCTAGCGACCCTCTAGAATTTCAGCTATCTGCCAGATTGATTCTGCCATTACCTCTTTTTGGTTAAACAAGCGCCCTCCCCTAATTCTGCTTGCTCTCTGTGCAACCATAATTAACCGGCATGCACATCTCTTTCACACTCACGCAAGGATGTTGGTTCACACAAACTCGATGGCACCTCTGCAATTAGATTAATGATACCCTCATGTTGTCACCGTTGTATTACGTGTCTCACCTATGTCACAGTGTGGATAACGTTTATGAGGTCTCTTTTTTTTCTTACTTTCTATATGATTTTAATGATGTGTTTCCTGCCTCCCTCGCCGTTCTATTTTTTCCACAGGCAGCATATTTTCAGGCTTGCTAAACTTCCTTGTCCTGATGATGATCCATGTATCTAGTTATGGATCGAAACGTTGTCGACTTTTTAAACAGCATGCACGTTAAACTCATTTGTTAAAGCAAGTGCATTACTGTTTATTTTTAAAAGCATGCCCGAAATATTCGTACTGGCGAAAAGCTTTTTCTGTGGTTTTGCCTGAAAAAAATGTGTGTTCATTTGCTATTGTCTTTATGTTTGTTCTTGTAGGATACAGGACTGTGTCCCACTCGATTAATTTATGTTTTTACCACTGCCAATCACTTTGATCCATTAAATTTATTGTCCGGCTGGACATCTTAAACTCAATATAGTACTGATTCTGGTCTATATTTATTGCCATTTAAATTTAAATGTTTGAAGGACCATTTGTTGCAGAGCGTGAAGCACTTCCTGAAGGTGGTGCTTTCGGCTGCTCCTGAAGACAGGTATGTCATCCAGAAAAGCAGCATAGAAGGCTTCCATACCAGGCATGACCTGGTACACCAGCCTTTGGAAAGTGAGAGGGGTGCGCTTTAATCGAAAGGGCATTGTCCTAAATTGGTAGTGGCCCTCTGGAATCAAGAAGGTTGACCTCTAATTTGCTCCCTCTGTTAGGGTGATCTGCGAGTGCCCTGATGTAGATCAAAGGTGCCAAAGTGCAGGGCAGCACCTAAAATGTCAATGAGCAGGTCTGCTCTAGGGATGGGATAAGCATCACAATTTGTCACAAAATGTTTCCCGCTGTAATCCACACAGAACTAGGGGTGGGTGGAATTTGCATAATCGTGTTACGCAAATCTCCGCAAAACAGTAAAAATCTCCACAAACACGCAGAAATTCCGCGAATACGCGGAATTGCTTGTTCACAATTATTATTATTATTTGCAATTTGTATAGCGTGCAAATACCCATAGGTGTCGCGGCTCAGCGGACGGTTGAGGGAGAGGCGGGGGAGCGCTGAGTGTTATTGGTTAAACAGCCATGTTTTAAGTTCTTTGCGAAATGTAAGGAGAGTAGGGGCCGTCTTGATGTGGAAGGGGAGTGTATTCCAGAGTCGAGCTGTGGCGATTGTGAATCTTTTGTCGCCCCAGGATGATTTTTTTGTTCTGCGGACATTTATTAGGTTGGCTGCTGAGGAAAAAAGGGGTCTAGTAGGTATGTAGAGGCTGAGAGATTTTTTGAGAAATTCGGGTCTTGTGTTATTTATTGCTTTGTAGGCGAACCACAGGGACTTGAACTTGGTACGGCTTCCGATTGGCAGCCAGTGGAGTTTACGTATTATGTTGGATATGGGTTTAAACTTGGGGTTGTTGGTCAGGATCCTTGCCACTGCGTTTTGAACCATTTGTAGTTTATTTAGTACCTTTTATTGGGTGTTGAGGAATAGACCATTACAGTAGTCCACCTTGGACAAAACTGGTGTGGTCATGATCTTTTTACCAGCACTAGAAGGGTGATAGGGTAGAAGTTTCTTAATTTTTTTTATGGTGTGGAAGGCGGATGAGACCACATTGTTGGCGTGTTGTTGAAATGATAGTGTGTCATCGAAAATGATGCCCAGATTTCTGACTTTTTTGACCGGGGAAGGGGGTGGTCCCAAGTCTGCTGGCCACCATTGAGGGGACCAGCTAGGAGAGAGGTTGCCAAAGATCCTTACCTCTGTTTTCTCCAAATTCAACTTGAGGCCGTTGTTTGCCATCCAGGTGCTTATTGCACGCATTACATTTTGGAAATTTGCTGCAATTTTTGGGCCATTGTGAGTTTCTATCACCAGCTGGGTGTCGTCAGTGTATGTGGTAAGTAACATGTTGTGAGATTTAATAACCCTCGCCAAGTCCGACACGTATATATTAAATAAGGTCGAACTTAGTGAGGATCCCTGAGGAACGCCGCAGGGGAGGGTGAAGGATGGGGTTTTGAAGTTGCCCTGGGCCACTGACTGTGACCGGTTAGAGAGGAAAGAGGTAAGAAGGGTTTTAGCCTTATTTTAGATTCCTATTGCCGAGACACGGTCAATAAGGGTGTTATGATCGACCGCGTCAAATGCCGCTGAGAGGTCTAGGAAGACCAGACCTGCAGCTCCTCCCTGATCGAGTATCCTTCTGATTTCATCTGAGGCCTTAATGAGGGCTGTCTCGGTGCTGTGAGCCTTCCTGAAGCCAAATTGTGTGTCGTCTAAGCAGTTGCTTTGTTCGATGAAGTGTGATAGCTGGTTGTTTAAAACTTTTTTTAATACTTTGGCGGGGAATGTGAGACAGGTGATAGGTCTGTAGTTTTTTGTTTCAGTAGGGTCGAGATAGTGTTTTTTTAAAAGAGGTTTAATGACCGTTTGTTTCCAGATGGAAGGGTAAATACCCGAGGTGAACATTGAATTGCAGATGTTGGCTAGTGCTGTGGCTATGATTTTGGGTATTAGTTTTAGAACAGCTGGGTGGCAGGGGTCATTGGGGGATCCAGATTTAACCGCACGCGCGTGGCGGCTTTTCCCGCTCTACGCGGCGTTTTTTAAAAATGCGCGTTACATGACGAGCTCAGCTCGTCATCAGCGTGCGAGCGGCGCAACTGATGACGAGCTGAGCACATCATCAGCGCCGAAGTGGTTAATGGAGAAGATGTGGTGTAGGATTTGGTCTGAAGTGACTTGGGAGAACTCTAGGAGGGTGGGAGAGGTGGTGTTGTTTACGGTGGGGGGTGGTGTGGCAATAAATGTGAGTGTGGTATCGCTGGTGGAGGTGGTGAGGTTGGTAACAGCGCAATTGGCTGCAAAGTTGGTATATATGTGGCTGACTTTATCTTAAAAGAATGAGGCTAAGGAGTTACAGAATGTTTAAGTGGGGATTCAGGGGGGGTGGGTTTAGGGTCTGCCAGTCTAGTTATGACCTGGAAAAGTTGTCTACTGGAGTTTTGTGATGATTCAATTTGGTTATATTTGGTTAGTGCAAGTTTGTATTGAATTTTTTGAGTTAAATCGTAGTTCCTGCGCCATTGTCTTTCTATGTTTCTGCAGGATTGTTTTTCTAGCCTGAGTGCCTCTGAGAACCAGGGGGCTGATGGTGTTTTCCTGGTTGTGGAGGTGGTTTTAAGTGGTACTAGTGTGTTGAAGGCTGACTGGAGCCACTGATTGTACAGCTCAGCGAGCTGAACTACAGGCTTTCAAGATGGCGCTTGAAAATACCGATCGCGAATTCCCCACACTGATAGTGTGTGATTCGTATTATTGCGTCCAGTCCTACAATGAATACTTACAGAACTGGGTTCAAAACGGTTTCAAAGATGCAAAAGGTGGCACAATGAAGCATAAAATGCTTTGGGAACAAGTAGTTCTTTTACAGAACTACAAAAGACTTACGTGATACATACACTGAGTCATCAACGTGATGGCTTTCACGTTGCAGGGAATTCATTGGCTGACGAGGCCGCAAAGACAGCTGTGCAAATGGCTTCCGTAGCTGCCAGTACCCGGTCAAAAATAAAAATAGACAGCGAGATAATACAAGCTGTCAGTGCTTCAGTAAAAGTCAGTGGTAAGACACTCCCGAAAGGCTTTCCAGTAAAGTACTCATACAAAACTGATGCGAATAATGTTCCTTTTGCTGTAGTCCCTGGAGTGGGGGATAGAGCAATTCCAAACATGGAACACAGGTTAGGACTAATTTTAGCAGCACATGAAGGGCTCGCTTCTGCACATGCTGGTGTTTCGGCCACAGTATCATTATTAAAACAGAGGTACTGGTGGCCACGCATGAGAAAACAAACTAGAAATTATGTTTTAGAAAGTGAAATATGCCAAAAAATGAAGGTATCAACAGTGAAACGACCAGCACAGATGCCCCTTCTGATCTCAGATAAACCATTAGCATGTGTTTACCTGGACCACTCTGGTCCCTTACAAAGGGATGGCAACTATAAATATATCATGGTCGCAGTGGATTCCTGCACGAGATTCATTTGGATGTGGCCCCAGCGCTCGGCTGAAGCCAGAAAAGTTATAAAAGATTTGCGAGTCTTTATCGGCACATACGCAATTGGCATGCTACATTCTGACCAGGGTCCTGCGTTTAGCTCTCGAGCTTACAAGGAGGCCATGGACAGCTTGGGCATTGCATTGCGGTACTCTAGTCCATTCCATCCCGAGGGAAATGCGGTAGTGGAGAGAAAAAACCGTGACATAAAGCAATCTATAACAGCGATGGTATTAGGTTCGGGTGACGGGTGGGTCAAGCATCTAACAAGTGTCCAATGTAGTCTAAATAATCTACCAAGAAATTCTCTGGGGGAATCACTCTGTATGAACTTTTGTTTGGTACTAGAATGATCATCAGTGACCTTGATTGTCAGACTTCAGTGGTGGAACAAAAAACCTTTGATATCAAAGATCGTTTGGCTGTTTTACAGGACTTAAATGAAACAAGAAGAAGTCGAAGTAACATAAAGCTAAAGCCAACGACCACTGAAGAAAAACCACCTGTCCCAGCAAGACCTGTCTGGATTCCAAAGATTGGGGATCTGGTCAGAGAAAAGATCGCGGTTAAGAAGGAATTTGGACCTTCTAACAGAAAAGCACTACCTGTCTTAGCTGTCAGCGGAACAAGATCAGTAGTACTACTGCCCCTTGCTGGTAAAAAGGAGAACAGAGTTGTATCAATCGACCTGGTAAAACCACAATCATGTGGCCAATATTAAGTAGTGGCCCAGTGGACTCCCAAGAAGTAGCAGAAGACCAAACCTTGCTACAATTCAAGAGGTTCAAACTGAGAGACTAATCACATTTGATAAACCTGCAGTGAATAAAAAAGGACTATGCAACAAAGCCATGGAACTTGTGCCTCTTGAAACCCAAATTGCAACAGTTTGTCAAGAAACACCAATCTACAATGATGTAGCCTCTGACTACACAAATGCAAAGATTAATGAAAATCCGGAAGCAATTCCAACAATTGACAGAACTGCATCTGGCTACTTCATCAATTTCGATGACTTTTCTGATGATCCAAGTGAACATGAAGAAACGTCAGCAACTAAAACTTTCAAAGAAAAAATGACTGAACTCTTTCATCAACTCAAAGAAACATATCTGATTTCACCATGGATTGAATTATGGATTGTGTTAGGTGTACTTTACCTCCTACTCTGGCTCATTTTGGTTTTAAGCTTGGTAAAATTCATTGATGGAAAATATAGTACAATGGACACAGCAAGACAGAACATCAACTTGGTCCTAAAACCTGACAGATCTACTCACATCGAAAAAAGAGAACTGTCATCAGTAAACATCACAGCCATTCCTATACCTGGTGGTGTAGCATGGGACGCTACCGATTACTAAATTTATGGCCCGGTTGAACTCTTGAAATATCTACATCAGTTCAAGGTTTCATTAAGTGACTTTTCATCACCTAGTATTATCACCTAGTACTTTCTCTGATGATTGGGACGTCGAAAATATTAATTATATGATGTGAGATTTAGAAATGTCGGCAAAATTTACAGAACATGATTATTTAGAAGGCTCATCAAACTATGAAGAAATGTATTGCTTTAATCATTA
Source organism: Lissotriton helveticus (assembly GCF_964261635.1). Taxonomy (NCBI): domain Eukaryota; kingdom Metazoa; phylum Chordata; class Amphibia; order Caudata; family Salamandridae; genus Lissotriton; species Lissotriton helveticus. Next base: position 1,169,058,281 of record NC_136057.1, read on the forward strand.
TGGGCATCACTATTTGCATAAATCTGTTAATCCTAGAAATGTTTTTACTTATAATCAATGGGAACATTGTCCAACACCGCCAAAAAGCAGCACGAAAACATTTTATGAGAAGTTCCAATACTTCTCAGCGTTTAACATCACTGATCCAGAAACCTTTTATTTTAAAATATTAAATAAGACAGGAATGAAAAACATGTTGACAAACACTTAATTGATATATTCCACAAAATTTTATGAAAAAATGTCTACATTTGGTTTTGAATTTTGGAAAAACAACATTGAGACAAAAACCATCTGGGGTACAAAAGACTGGCAGGTACAAGGTCTAGAATCATTATTTAGAGCCTGCATGATGCCAGAACAGATAATATTCCTGAATGACACCATTCAACAAACAACCTGTCTTGGCCTAGCCAAGATAAAAGACTTAAACAAACCGTCTATTCCAAAGCCAATACCCGATAGTAATAGTTCTACAGATGCGGAAATAGACGTATCCCATATTTTACAACAAAACAGAACTAATCCTGATTGGAAACAATGGTTGATCTGGCCCACAGACACTAATAACTGTCAAGACAGATTCCTGAATAAAATACAGGGGTTCAAACAGAACAGGCCAGACCCAAGATATTCCCAAAGACAACATCCAGGGATAGTTACAACATACAGTGTAGGAAAGCTATGCCTCGAATGGCTACAGAAATCCACACTGCCTGAAATTAAGCAACACTTGACTTTACTTAAAGAAGGGACTGACTTGTGAGATTTCATATTGGGACCTCGCAAACAGCGTCAAAATTGTTTCATATACGCCGGTATATACGATGCTTACAACGAAGCTTGGAAAGTAATGCAAATTGAAACTGCTGATAAAATACGAGAAATTGATCGTATTAATTTGGAAAAATCACTGTCTGTAGTGGACAATGGGTTAACGACTCTGTCCTCCAGAATTTATTCACTGGACAGCATTGTATCATCTGCTATTGATATAATAGAACAGGATATGCTAATGTTACAACATGGCCAGTCCCAATTATGTTCTACTGTACAGTTAGGCTGGACGTCACAAAATCTGCGTTCAGGCTACGTGCCATGGCGTCTAATCAACACAACAACATTATTTTCTATCTTTAACCTTACAGATAAACAAATTTCTTTGGCACAAAAAGGAGCAGACTGTAAGGTGCTGAGCATTGAAAAACTAGAAAAATTACCATTAACAATGTCAGAATGACCTGTCATTGAATGGATAATACATGGTATAATTACAATTCCGATAACGACTTTTCAGTTTCAATATTGCCAGAAATATATACCAGCAGGCCTGTATGAAAGGTTGGGTAAAGGTTACATCAAATCGACCTGGAATCTACCTTATACACATAGATGTTACAGTGAAGGGAATAAAGAGGTATTTCTTAGTGGTAACAACTGTAAAAATTCACTAAGCGGTACACTTCTGTGTCAAGGTATTAACTTGCATGGAGCCTGCGAAGGTTCATCAAATAACCTTTCATGCCACCTGCACGGCACCCCTGCTACACAGATAGAGCCTTTTTTCAGACAACTTTCCAACGGCAGTTACGTTATAATAAGTGACCACAGCTGTAGGGGTATGGTGCCAGGAACGGCCTATCTCGTGAGCGTTACTTCCAGGGTCATTTGCTGTATGCAAGTATTGTATCCAAACAGCAAACCAGACAAGGAGGCAGCAATATGGCCTTCTCTGAATATCTCTTCTATTCGAATTGATAGTTTAAGCAGAATGAAGTCTATTCTTTTACAAACAACTGTGCCTTTAACCTCGTCTAAAAAAACGTATGATCTGCAAGTTGCAAGGACAGCGGCAGAGATACATGCATTATTATCAACAAATTGCCCCGTGCATTTCGTAGAAATGTTAGGTCAAATTTTAAACATGTCTGATACCAGTGGCATCGCACATGTATTTAAGACAATTTTTTCGGGACTATTAGCACCCTTTGAAGCAGTCCTGAGCATCTTCCTGAATTTCGTGCACTCTGTGTTTGGCGGCCTGCCTCTCATCTTGGGACTCGTAGCAGGAATTTTATTTTTGTTCCTTCTGCTCCGATATGGCAAATCCAGCCACAAACAAAACTCAGGCAACCATCGAAGAAACGATCCTAGCGATGAGATACCGAGAAAGAATAACTAAAGTACTCGGCTTAGCTCAGCTAAGAGATCTGAATTCTACTTGGTTTCTTTCATTCAGACCAATCTGACAAGATTGCATCCTACCTGTTCTACGATGCCTGCTATGCGGAGAAGAATGCATGTTGGACGTCTGTCTCACACTACCATCAGCAGTACCTATGGATATTGATACTTTGCTTGGTTCAGTAACGGCTCATGCAACGTGTTGTCCCCAGCGGCTACCTATTCTGATGACGGCATTTGTTGAGACCTCACCATTACGATTATGTGGCGGTGAGGTACGAGATGAAAGCGGCACACAGGTACAACCTTCTGTGACCATTGCTGATCTAGACACCAATGATGGAAATGCTTCTCATATATGCACTATTTCTACTTTATCGGATTTGGTCCAACTTTCACCTACTGTTGTAGACAAATTCTTTGCAAGCCTATCTGAGTTAATGTTCTTCCCTAGCAACGAGAATAACTTTTGAATAACTTTTGAAAACATGAGCACACAGCGTTCCCTGAACTCTGAATTCGGCCTTCAGTTTTGATAAACAGAACTCCTAAAAAACTATTGGAACTATTTTTTGCCCTGAAAGCGAAATTCTTTTCCCGTTCCCAAAATATTTACTTTCTTGGCACATGATACTCTGCTTAAAGTAGAACTATTCTTAGAGAACAAGATTTCTATTTTTGAAACTCTAGAGACAATATTTTGACTTAGCCTCTAGCACATGTACAATCTTGTATAAATATGTGATGAAATGATCTCGACCTTCTCTTCTGTATGAAGAGCCATTTCATAAATGTAATTCTCGTGATTCATTCAGTCATCATTCCAATGTACAATATATGCATTATCTGAATGATATCATTGCTTGAAAAGCGTACAGTATACAACTCATGTTCGTGTACATTCCATTTCAAATGCATTTATGTATTTTGGGGTGGGATGGAAAACACATGCATAGTTATATGTTTATATTTGGTTATTATTTAGTAATGATGGACATTATACGTGGAGTGGGTGTTGTAAACGTATCTAGGAACCTATTTAAATATTCCCGATTTATGCCCTTATGTGGTTATAACAAATCATATCCTTATAAAGGCATAAGAATCATATCCGTATCTAGTCATAGCCAATGCAGTCCAAATACGGCAAGGCTACTCCCATAGACTCCTTGAAAGTACAACACGTTCTTAAACAAACCAAGCCTCCAGCTGCCCGGGAATTCCCCCTGCTTCTGTATTGATTTGTCCTAGAAGTCCTGGAGTCCTAATAAGAACTGCGAGTTCTTAGTGACGTCTTATGTCCACCCTTACGTCAAACTCGGCACCTTCCAGGTATAAATATACCAACAGCTGCCCTAGCAAACACACGGTGGTTTGGAGCAGATCAGCTATCTACTTGCCCAACGCCCTGCTGTGGCATGTGCCGAAGGAAGCCAACCCTCCCATTGACACACTGAGAGAGACGCTGTCTTTTCTCCTGCTGAGAAATCCAGCTCCAGTGTTTCCAGTAACCCTTGCGGGTTGCTGGGAGATCGAGTCCTGAGAATGAGATACAAGACCTCCTTCATTCTATAACCAAGGTACGGAGCTGATTAGATCCTGAGAGAATTCTTGATTCAGATTCTTGGCAAAAACTATCTTAACTTAAACTGCAGCTCACTTACTCCTTCCCACGTACTTGGCTTAGGTTAGGTACACCGGGGTAGGCGTATCTTAGAAGCACCAGTTGAGTACGTGTAGTCATGATTTTATATATGTATATATTTTATCTATTTTAAACACCGTATGGCTCAGAAACCATACCATGCTTTTACAGTATTATTTCATAATACTCCTTTTACTGTACGCACTTTACTTTATTAAGTATTGCAATTGTGGCAACTCACTTCTCTTGCATGAGAAAGAAGACTGTTCAATAAATAACTAAGCATGGGTGGATTTTGCGAATTGGCAATCCGCGAAATTGCGTATTTACGGATTCGCAATCCGCAAAATCCGCGAACTTTCGCGAATTTTGCAGATTCCTTTTTTTTTGTGTTCGCAAGTGTTTCTGCCATTTCCCAAGGGTTTTTTACCAGTTCGCAAACGCGAACTTACTTGTCAGGTAGCAACGGTCGCGACCATGTTGTTTCTACACCTTTTTCATCACAGCATCCTCTGTTTCACCACTGCCACCCTCTGTTTCACCACTGCCACCCCCTGGCTCACCCATGCCACCCTCTGGCTCACCCATGCCACCCTCTAGTTCATCACTGTAGATTATGGGGGGAAAGCACACCTGCCCTGCCTCAACTGACATGAATGAATTAGGGGCTGATTAATGTGTCACTGAATTTGAACTTCCAGGCTGGCACCTGCTTCCTTATCTGTAATTGCTTTCTGTTGCAGTGTAATTTTTTTAACAGGACCTTTGTTGTATACTTGTAGCTATTCTCTGAGCCTGCTGTGAGGGTCAGAGCAGGGTCATAGAATATTTGCAAGTAGGCAACTGAACTCTGAAGGGGCCCCTCAGGAAGCACTACAGGGAATGGTTACTAATGATAAGATTGAACTTTTGCACCTGCTGAGTGCTTTCAGTTTTGCAAAAATCCAAATTTCCAGCAGCATCCACAAAAAGTAATCCTTCCAGGTCAAGATCCAAATCAAAGTGACCAGCACATGAAGAAAGCACTGGGAGGAGCCTGCTGGACAGGAACGGGAAGTTGGAGACTGTGGGGCACTTCCTTCCTCCCACCCCCCCCCCCCAAAATGGACTCCTTGCAACAAAAAAAGTGCAGGCAAATGTCAACCTGAGGAGTTATTCTGATAAAAATCATAATTTTCAAGGTTTATGCTGCCTGCTGATGGATTTCTTGTGCGAAATTGTAAATTGTAAATTTTGCAATCTCGCAATTGCGAGATTGTCACTGCCCGCCGCATCTACGTGTTCGCAAGTGTTTACTCCTGCAAAATTGTATAGTATTCTAGTTGGCAAGTGCGACCAAGCAAAAAATCCGCTTCGCACGGATTTACTAATTTTCGGCAAGTTCACGAGAGTTCGCGGATTGCGAATTTGCCGAAAATCCGCAAAATCCGCAAGCGGAACGGATTTTACGCCCATGCTTATAAATAACCACTTTTATTGAAAACGCCCGTCTCTCTATTTCTCTGCGCTTCTGGTGAAACTAAGCATGCACGATTGACTGAGTAAAATAGTTATCTATTGTTTCCGCGACTCTGGAGATATACTCCTTATTCTGGAGGGAGCAAAGTTGTCATGTTTATGCGGTTGTCAGAAACTAATCCCTTCTTGTCTATTCAGGAAAGTTAACACCTTCTTGTTTACTCAAGAAAGTTTCTAGTGACCTCTGAGCTAGCTGGCATTCATAATTAAGTCTAACATATTCAATAGAGACCTAGTCGACCTCAGTCCTACGTCTAAACTATCGTTTATGTTATTCCAATGCGCAGAGCCTACTGGGAATATAGGAACTACACTACACCTCGGAGTCACTCACCCTTGTGGTCTGTATTTTTGAGAAACTATACCTAGTAGGAAATTCTGTCTGTGCCTCATGTTCAGAATTCTGAATATAAGTACCTTTACTGATACGTGTTGTGTCCTGCTGGACACGTTCTAGTGTCTCAGCAGACACACAGTTGTTAACCACTCCCTCGCGGGAGTGGACACACTCCCCTACACCCATCCCTCACAGGCGTCATGAGTGACGTGAGCCTGCTAATAAAAGGGCCCTGGTGCACTTGCTCATGGCCAGTTGTTGTAACCTACTCACCTGTGTGAGTGTCAGTCATTTACTAGCATGTGGACCCAGGGACCACAACACAACATTGGGGATGAGGGTGGGATGTGCCCGTGCATGCACCAGCCCAACAGATTGGTAAAAGGTGGAGAGTGCTGCCCATGTTGAGGGCACCCCCTGCGAGTAGGCGCCGCGGGTTATGTGAAAAGCCCCAGGCCTGAACTAAGTGAAGAAGGTGATCGGGAGCCCACCCCGCACCTGGTGTGCCTGCAAGTGCGTAACGGCACACAAAAGAAAGAATAAGGGAGCCGGTGGTGAACCCAGTGTCAGTAGCATGCTGAGGCCCAAATGACGTGAGAGCAGAGCCCACCCGCATCGGAAGTGACAGCCCGCTGGGCCAGAGGTGAGCCACAGGGTCCAAGGCAGAGCATCGAATATCCTGCTTGGGGAAGTGGAACGTCTGGCCGGGAATGCAAAGTGAGATACAGAGGCGCCGTAAGCATACCAATGCTGCATACAGGTACAGAACTCTGTAAGCTGCTCCCTGTCAGCTACTGTGAGTGGGCGCAAGACGAAGGCCTTTGGCTGCGCTGCGAGAGGGCTGTGCAGTGGTGCACAGGAGTGGCGAGAGGCTCACAATACTAGGTGAGGCCTCAACCCAGTAGAGGCATGGGAGCGAGGACGTCCTGTTCAGAGAGCCTACTGCAGCTCCTGGTAGGAGAGATGTGCTGGGTGAAAGTGGGGCCGCGCCTGCAGGGTGCCAGATCCCAGCAGCCCTTGTGAGTGAAGAGACAACTCTGCCAGGACACAAAGGGACCCCAAGAATGGTTCAGCTCGACAGAGGCCGTAGACTTCAAGTGAGGAGCGGTAGAAATGGCACATCGAAGTCACGGGTGTCAACGCAGTCAAAAAAAATAAATAATAATAATAAAGAAGATAGAACACCTACCTTGTTGCGAGGAAACTCGCAACGGCAGGGGAGCAGATCGGGCCGAAGCGGAGTCCTAGCACAGGCATCCCCAAAAAGACAAGAGTGGAGACAATGTGAAGCACCAGCGTCAGGCGAAAGTCCTGGGCCCACGGTCGAAACAAAAAGACACTGCCATCTAGTGGTCGATCACAAGTAGCGCACCTTCTAAATGAAATACACTGCAAGCACTGACTGCACCCTGTGAGTTCCCCAGCATGAGACTCTGCCTCTAAGGGAATCCGGGGTTACAAGTACAGTACCCAAGCCAAGACTGGAAAATGCGTAGAAGCAAGGACTAGCCAAATATAGCATGGTATGGCTCTCAGTGGTATTCAGCCACTGCGTAAATAAAGAAACAGTGTCACAGAAAGCCAGCTTGCTGGCAGTCACAAAAAAATTACTATGCGCAATGTCAAGCGACACCAGCACTCCGCCTCAGAGGCAAGCCGAGCAAAGGTTTGGCGCTGCATGTATGCTGGCCATAGAAAAGAGGCTGCAGGTGGGCAAGGAATATCCCTGGAAAAGAAGGCAGCACCGCACCCCCTCAAGTGGCGGATGCCCACCACCACCAGAGAAAAGTGGGCATGCAAGGTACCAGCAGAAGGTGCCAGACAGACGGCACTGCATAATAGCCCTGCCACTTTCTGATGAGGCACCAACTCTTGCCTGTTTCGTTGGAGGGGTAGAGACTGTCAACCCTCACAAGGAGCCTTAGGAAGCCCAAAGCCTCCATTCCAAGGACGCTGCCAAGGATCCAGTGAAGCCAAGAACAACCAGAATGCAAAGGTTTCAGCCAGCTGCCCCCATCTAGATACACAAGAAAGACTGGTGCAGAGTGCACCCCCAGCGCATGTTTTCCGCCAACGCAAGTGAGGTGGTGAATGACCACTACCGCAAGAAGGAAGAACAGGTACACATGGTGCCAGAAGAGGGCACCCAAGAAGAAGTCTGAATTGCACCCCAAATGAATCTAGAAGCGCGTCAGCATGGGTAAAGGCCCAGGAGAGAAAGAGACCTCGCCAAGGAAAAGAAGCACTGCTGGAGACAGCACGGAGATCCTCTATATCTCCATAGCAGCAACAGAGCCCTGAAGGGGCCAAACCCAGCACAGTGTCCTCCCTCACACTGCATCAAGACGGAGTCGTTGGTGACACATGACAGGCAAGAGGAGAGTAACACACTCCCTGTGGCCAGCCACTACCACAGCTCCCCACCGCTGTGGTAGTCATTCCCAGAAGAGGGAACACCCGGAATATCAGCTTCAAGAAGCTGCCTGAAGAAGGAGCACCCAAGATGAATGGCTGCTCGCCACGCAGCAAAGAAGAGTGACAGACGTCCCGCCCACGTGGTTCAGAGACCAGTGAAGTTAAGTGGCCCTGTTGGCCTTGTTGGGACATGGTGCATGTCACTGCACCCGGAGAAGAAGCACAAGAAGAGTGGCAATCCTGTCACCTAGATGAGCGGGACAAACGCAGTTGCGTTAAGGACAATGAAAGGAGAACCACGAGGATGCGTAGCACCAGAAGCCAAGAGCACCCCCAGAGACACCAGACAGCCACCAAGGCGGACCGATGGCCCTGGACACAGCACCAAGGAAGAACAAAACGTAAGCCACAGCAAGCGCAAACCGCGTTGCCCCAAACACTTCACAGCATGACGGTCCATCACCGAGTGTCAGCAGTTTGAGTCGGACAGCATCCCTGCTCCTGTCCGCAGATGCCAGAGGCGCAAGAACAGCTTCAGCAAGGCAGATAAATACAGCAGTGAAGTCCCTCCAGACACCTCCTCTCCCAGTCGATCATCATCACCTGTCGTCCAGGCCCAATGGGCGCTACATCATCAGTGCCATGTGCATGACACCGCACTCAGCAAGAAACGTGGAAGTGTGACTGGAGGGTCTACACTAAGAATTGGACAACCAACTGAGGTCAGAAGGGGTAGTCGTGAGGGGCTGGGCCAGATGATGAAGAGAACCCGAGCTACAAAAGGAGTCCTGACACAGTGACAGCGAGGGAAGAGGGTGATAACCCGAGAAGGAACTGGCAACCGCACAGGGGGAGTCTGAGAGTAAGCCGCACACCCTGCACGAACCGAGTCTTAAGCCTTATGTTTCTCAGCATGTCTATCACTCCCCTGTCATTAAAGTCCCTACATCCCAAGAAGTCCAAGTGCATGGATGCAAGTGACTCCCCAAAGGACATGAAGGTACCTGGCCACCCTCTGCCCTAGGTGATCAACTCAAGATGGAAGGCCTACAGCCAGCAAGGCAAGTCATCACCAACTATTGTCCAGATTCACCACATGGCTGGCAACCGCCTTCATGCCAGCCCTCAACACATGCGTCAAACCACACCACTCCCATAGTACCGATAGACTGGAGATTCAACACAGTTAACTTCACCCTTGCTGAAGTTCATTAATGGTGGTTTTGATAAAACCTGGAATATTACCCAAAAATGAAAAATAGAAATGTTTCTAAAATATTTCTAAAAGTTACGAATCACAAACATTGCAGAAGTTAATTGCACACTGTTCTAATGGCTTTAATATAATTGCAGCCATGTCGAGGGCTATGTGGACTAATGCCCTACGTTTTTGAACGTTTGGTCACAGGTCCGAATTTTGTCATGAATACTGAAACTGTATCCTGGCTGCGTCGATAAAATGACTGCCATTCCGCAGCGTAGCAATATATATATATTATTAGCATTCAGGAACCCTTAGTTCAATGTGTGCTTTACAAATACAGGTGCTGTATTATACTCGATCCATGGTCGTATGCGTCTTAATCCATGTGTACCTTTTGTTTATAAACATTTTTAAGACACAGTTTTAGTATAAAAACTAAACCTTTTCTTGATTCATTGCATTTCAAACTTTTCGAACACATTGGTCTCAAACGGTCCTAGCTAAATACCAGGGCCATTGGATCTGATCACAGACCTTGCATATCCTGTTCTGCAGTGATGAATACAAATTGTAGCCTTAGAGGAAAATGTATTAGGCTCCCGGGAATGGATTTATTTTTTTCTTCATGCAAAGGTATCTGCTGGTCGTAGATAATCCACTTAATGCAGTAGCTTTTAACCCGTGATATGCCTAGGGACATTCGTTTACCATCCATCTAATCTATACATTTTATTGAATGACTTTAATGTGACTGACAGACCAGCTTGGAGCTCCGATGTGAATTATTCAAGACGTCCTGCTTTCACGAAAAACAAAAAGACATTAGTTTGAACAGAGGGGTCAGTAATCCGATATTTTACCCACCTTTTCCCAAAACGCCTTGAAACATGATGCCTATCAGCTGTGCAATATTCACGAATAAACAATGAGTATATTTCGAAACCATCCTTAGATATTTGTCATATCACTAACAATCTGACTTCACTCTGCGTATTTTAGAATTATATAAAATCTTTAAAAAATCCACAGTTTTTTCTTCTGAATATGAGCATTCTACCTCACGCCGTTTATGCAGGATAGCCACATTACATGAATGTAGATATGTTGTTTATACATGAGAATCATTTACATAGTCCGTGACTATCCTGAGAATGTAACCACCGCTAGCCTCAGAGCCACCCAGGCTCTCTAACTCATGTACTGAATACAGAGTGGCAAATTAGCAAGCCCCTATCGCCACCACAATGTCACTTTTTGTGACACTGTGTTGGTGATCGGGTCAGCGCCCTATTAGCAAGTGGCTTAAGGCTGCCCTAATAATAGGGCCCCTTTCACACTAATCTATGCGTGAAAGGGGGCGTGCAGTGGATGTTGCGGTGGGCGTTCCACGGCAACACCCATTGAAGTTGACGCTGCCGCCTATTATCAAGTTTGGTGATAACTGGTGGTAGCACCGAATTTAAGACCAGAAAAATCCTTGTCTTAAGGTGGCGAAACAGGGAGAAATGCTTTATTTCTCCTCGTTTTTGCTTTTTACATGTGTGCTGCACAAGGCAGCACACATGGAAAAAGCAAAATGCCATGGTGCGTTCATGTACAGGAAGATGTCCTTTCCTGTACATGAACAAACCTTTTTACAAAATGCCATTTCGTAACTTCCATGTGTGATGCACGAAGCAGCACTGCTGAAAGTTACAAACTGGCATTTTAGGATTGTTTATGTGCAGGAAGGAACTCCTTCCTACACATAAAGAAACCTCCTTGCTTGCAGACACCCTTGCTCTCTGTTGCAAGGGTGCTTGCGATTGCACTAAGTTGTGTAACTTAGCACCATTGCAGGACGAAACGTCAGGCTGCACCATATACTTGATAATATGGTGCCGCCTGGCGTTTCCGAAGTGGCGGAGAGAGGGGGTTAGCAAAAACAAAGAGATGATGGACGGAGTGCTGAAAATTTTCAGACACTCACCCCCAGTCACAGATTTGGGTTGAATCCATCATTGTTCCTTAGCACACTTTGCCACCTCCGTTCAGACCCAGCTATATGCAAATCAGTCTTGACCCTGTGCCTCATGGGAACAGTCCAGCCCGAACTGCCAAGCCAGGTCTTCCCCGAACTGGAAACAAGCATCATGGGACCGGTTTTGGGTTAACAACCCTCATCAGCCAGGCTAGCTTGAATCCAGTGGCAATGTGAATAAGGGACCCACGTCTGGGCATACCCTGCAAACTTAGGGCGTAAGCCAAGATGGCTAACGCCTCTCTCCACCACTTCCTTGGTAATATGCCCCTGCTCTACAATCCTATATTAGCCACAGCCGTGGGGACTACCACACCCCTTTGAAACAAACCATGAAGTCTGCCTTACTAACCTCATACCTACCTAAATCTGGGGCCAGATTTATCATTGTATTGCATTGCCCTTGCGCCACACATGGTGTTACAAGGGCAACGCAATACTTAAGTCAGATTTACCAACCAACACAAGGCCAGCCTGTGTGACCCTGCATTGCGTGGCAAATCTGGATTAACAGAAGAAAAGAAGAACCGCTGCACTCCGTAGTAATCAAAAGAATAAACCCTGGGTCATGAAAGTAAATCTTACGTTCGTGGGAATTCGAGGTGTACACCTCCTGTCCTTGAGGTGCTGGGTAGCAATTGCAAATGATTAACCTTACACAGTGTAAAGTATAACCTTGAATTCAACCATGTGCGAAGACCTCACAGTGTAAAGGATAATCAAGTAGTCACTGGGTGAATTACTTAGAACAAACGATTTTAATCGTTGGCTGATATTCAATTCATATTGCCATCATCAGTCAGTTCATTGTGAGCAAACTGACTGAAAACACGTCAATACACATCTGTCGAACTTCATTGAACGCACTGACTGTCTTGACCCCTCCCAATCGGGGTTTAGACCGAGGTGCAGCACCGAATCTGCTCTTATCTCAGTGACTGATGACATCAGAATGTCCCTGGATATGGGGCATTCTATGGTTCTGGTGCTGTTGGACCTATCTGCGGTGTTCAACACTGTTTCTCATGACATCATGCTCAAAAGGTTGGAGGAGGTGGGACTAAGAGGGTCAGCCATGACATGGATGAGGAGTTTTTTGTCTGGCCTTCTGCAAAGTTTAAACGTCGGTCCTTATCACTCTCCGCCCATGGAACAGACCAAGGGCAAACCACAGGGCTCTTGTTCAATATCTATGTCGCCCCTTTGGCCAGTCTCCTAAGGACCTTCGGGTTTATCCCTGTCTCCTAAGCTGATGACACTCAGCTCCTTTTTCCATTCAGTAAGTTAACAACGACGGTCCAACGAGCCTTCTCTGATGGAATGCGAGCTGTGTACCAGTGGATGAAAATAACTTCTTCCAATGCAACGTAGGGAAAACAGAAGTAGTGTTGTTCGGGGAGGCCCCCTTTCTGTGGACCCCGGACTGGTGGCCTTTAGATCTAGGCCCCAACCCCGTCCCTAGATCAGTTGTAAAAAACCTAGGCATTCGTTTGGACCAGGCTCTTTCTTTAAAAGAGCAAGTAGCGCAGACGGCTGGCTCTTGCTTCCACATAATCGGAATGCTCCGGAAAGTCTTTCCTTTACTCCTGGACTATACTCGTAAAACCTTAGTCAAGGCATTAGTCATTAGTTGCCTGGACTTCTGTAATGGACTTTTGATCTCGGCTAATGATTCTTTGCTAAGCAGACTTCCAACAGTCCAGAATACTGCGGCCAGACTGGTCCAGAATGCCCCTCCCAGGACCCCATCGCTCCCTCTACTGGTGAAACTCCACTGGCTGCTCATCCGCCAACGGATTAGTTTTAAAGTCTGTTGTATTATCCACAAAGCTCTACACGATCTGGGCCCATCCTATCTGGCCAAGAAATTTGTCTCCTACACCCCCCTGCATCCCCTGCGCTCCAGTAGCAAAAACCTTCTTGAATTACCGATCATCAAGAGGACAAGAATGGGAGGGAAGGCTCTCTCCTATCTAGGCCCTCGTCTATGGAACAAACTTCCTGACGCTCTCAGACACTGTACGGAACATCCGACATTTAGGAAGCTGTTAAAAACGTTCCTGTTTCTCTCCGTCTAATCATGTCAGCCCTATAACCTTCTTAGTTCCCGCCAAAGCGCAGAGATACTCCTTCGGGAGTCGATACCAGCGCTATACAAACCCATAAATAAATAAATAAATATGTTGAATATTTCACAAGTAAAGTATTTTCTTCTAAGTCGAAATGATAACCATATGAGGTAACAATGATCCATAGCAAGTATCCATTAACTCAGTATATGCGTCCCCAATGCATTTCGAGCATCTGCTCTTCGTCAGGGGGAATGTTCTATAAAGAAAACAAAGGGATGTCTGGGTGTAATATGCTGTACAGTAATCAGCATCACAATAATGACAAAATGATAATTGTAGCAACTCAAGTTAATAGTGCCCGAGGGAAACGAAGAAAAAGGCGTAAGGGTGCACTCATACGATGATGTGAAGTTTGCTGGTGCGATAAAGCGAACTGAATCTAAAACATGGACATGTGGGTATGGGTACCGGGTGAACTGAACTGTCAAAGAAAGTAACAACTGTGAGAAGAACATGAACACGGCAATGTGGAGAGTCGGTGTTCATTAATAGTGACATGCGACTTCAGAAGGTGAAAAGCATGCCAGAATAAAGACGCGGTATACACCAGTAAAAGTGCGATGAATCCCAAGTTTTAAGGAAGGCGCAACGTGTTCGGTACGAGGCTGTTTGTGGACACGGACGGTCTCAAATGGTGAAAAGCAAGGTGCAGAAACAGTAAAGTCTATCGGGTGACTATAGAAAGGGAGAGACGAGCGGGTGATCCTAAAGTTAATGTGGTAATCTTACTGCATACGTGAGTTAGTGTAGAGCAGAACCGGACACCGCTCTTTGGACATTCAAACGAAGTGAGCGTGCTGGGACAGCGTTATCTGCATTCCTGGGGTGGAGCTAGAAAGGGGACTGGGACGTGGGGTAACATTACAAAACTAACTAACAGTGAAAAATTGAAAATACAAGCATTTACAATGCAATAGGTCTCGCATTAATTAAGTTTGAGCTATTGGCATTGCTAAATATTGCAACACCAATTGCAACAAAAGTCTATAAATTGTAGGCCAAAATTTTTTTTATTTATTTTTGTAACAATGGCGGCATGCTGCGCTTTTGATGAATATGTTTAAAAGTAAAGTGCACCTTACTGTGATTGCTACAACAGTTAATTGTGGATGCGTTAACAATTGATGTGTGCACTGATGGCTTGTGGAGTGTGTGCCTGTAGAAATTGTGCACTGATGGCTGGTGGTGTGTGTGCCTGGTGGAAGTGTGCACTCCCGGCTGGTGGTGTGTGTGCCTGGTGGAAGCATGCACTGTTGGCTGGTGGTGTGTGTGCCTGGTGAAAGCGTGCACTCATGGCTGGTGGTGTGTGCCTGGTGAAAGCGTGCACTGACGGCTGGTGGTGTGTGCCTGGTGAAAGCATGCACTGACGGCTGGTGGTGTGTGTGTGTGTGTCTGGTGGAAGCATGCACTGATGGCTGGTGATGTGTGTGTGCCTGGTGAAAGCGTGCACTGACGTCTGGTGGTGTGTGCCTGGTGGTAGCGTGCACTGAAGGCTGGTGGGGTTTGTGCCGGGTGAAAAGCGTGCACTGATGACTGATGGTGTCTATGCCTGTTGAAAGTGTGCACTGACGGTGTGGTTGTGTGTGTGTGGTTGTTGTTGTGTGTGTGTGTGGTTGTATGCGTGGTTGTATGTATGGTTGTATGTATGGTTGTGTGTGTAGTTGTGGTTGTGTGTGGTTGTGTGCGTGTGTGTGGTTGTGTGTGTGTTTGTATGTGTGGTTGTGTGTGTGTGTGGTTGTGTGTGTGTGTGGTTGTGTGTGTGTGGTTGTGTGCGTGTGTGGTTGTGTGTGTGTGGTTGTGTGTCTGTGTGGTTGTGTGTGTGGTTGTGTGTGTGTCTGTGTGGTTGTGTGTGTTGTGTTTGTGGTTGTGTGTGTGGTTGTGTGTGTGCGCTCATGGTTGTGTGTGTGTGGTTGTGTGTGGTTGTGTTTGTGTGATTGTGTGTGTGTGGTTGTGTGTGCGGTTGTGTGTGGTTGCGTGGTGGTTGTGTGTGTGTGGTTGTGTGTGTGTGGTTGTGTGCGTGTGTGTGGTTGTGTGTGTGGTTGTGTGTGTGTGTGTGTGTGATTGTGTGTGTGGTAGACCACTTAATCACACTTGCGCAGTTAACTGAAATAAGTCTGGCAGTGGGGCCTTTGTGTACTTGTGCCATCGCCTTGGGGACGTCCTCTGAGATGAGGAGTGCATGACAGCGGTGTGGGCTCCAAGGAGGCGGCGGTCATTAAAATATCTGGATCCCGACCCCTTCTTGTCCTGCTGTCCTTGAGCCCAGATGAGGATAGCAGGATGTGTAAAGTACATTTAACCCCTCAACGCCTAACACACACACTTAGTTCTGCATGGATTTAAAGTAAAGAACTCTGTAGCCAGTGTGGCATATGCACCACTTTAATACCATGCCGCTTGTTTAGTCTCCAGTAATCTTTTAAGAACGGTACTACGTGTCCCATAATGCAAGTTTTATGTTGGCTGAAAATCCGAGTAATGTCTGAAGGTGTCACCCAATCATTTCTGCAATTTATCAAATTAATTGAACATTACTAATAGTTGCCTCTACTCGTGCTAAACTGTCACTGCTAAAGCATGTGAATATCACACACAAACACCCACGAAACATGGAAATGTCACACATAAACAGTCTCAACACTTTGCACGTATGGAAAGTGTGGAGAGTGGAAGGGGAGTGAGAGAAGTCAGAGAAAGAGCTGGAGTGGAAGCAGAGAATGGGAATGGAGAAGTGGGAAATACTAAGACAGGTCAGAGAAAGAGCAGAGGAGCCTGGAGGCAACGTAGAAGAGTCGGAGTGGGGATAAGTTAGAGACAGGCACCGGTAGAAGAGGAAGCAGGACTGTCGGATGAGACAGACACGATTTGGAGGAAGGGGAAGCCATGCAGAGAGGCCACTATCAGTCTGAGTGTCTCTATTGCAAAGAGGAAGGACGCAGAGTGCGGGATAGACTGTGAGATCCAGGGGGAGACAGCCTGGGCAGTGTACAGAGTGCCTAGGCCGGCGTGGAGAGACTGCCGGAGCTGCGTACAGACTGTGATAGCTCTAGTGGGACAGAGACTGTGCCTGGAGCGGCACACAGGCTACTAGAGCTGACAAGAGCCTCCTGGACAGAGTGAGTCCCTGGAACCGCCGCACAAGAGAGAGACGCAGGAAGCAAGAGGTGAGGACATATTGTGGTGCGTGGGGTGTGAACAGCCCTGTGAACCGTAAAGAGATGAGACGCGAAAAATAGACGAGTGATGCTTCGCCCGAAAGGCTAGTGCCACAGAGGCCCATGGGAGTCAGTGACCTTGAACTCCAGGGAGTCAGTGACACTGGGGCCCAGAGATGAGTAAAAACCCAGAGCCCGAAGGGTGAGGCGAGGAGCGATAGAGCTGTCTCCTAAGTGACACACTCGGGAACAGATGGACAGAAGGAGTAACCAGCACTGTGGGCTGAGGCGTCTGTGTGCCCCGAGTGGTGTGGGACAAGGCGGCTCGAGGGCTGAATGACACTGCGATCGAGGAGGCAGCAGTAAATTTGTCAAAATCAAATTATTAATGTGAATTAGTATTTTGGTGCTCACTATAGTTACCGTGTTTTCTGGCAGTGGTGAGATTCATTGATAAGTTCTATATGTAGTCTCTTCCTGGAGTGAGAACGCGAACAGCTTCTCGGCGCTAACACCGGAGATTGAACTTTACGGCAAGCTCCCGTACTGAGAGGTACACTCTGAGGGACAGCAATTAGGTTTGGGAGACTAGAACGCTAATTAGCATACCGGAGTGTTCCATCAGGTCAGATCTGCTGGATAGCAAGGTGCACCATATGGTGCTCGCTCTGTCACACCAACCCAAGCGAGTGCAGAGAAGCATGCGGCACTACAGTATTTCTGGCGTGTGGAGCATCAGAACAGGCCTCTGAAGGGAAGCATTATGCAGGTTTGTGTGTTTGCTCACCGTTCGATCTCCGGGCGGTCAGTCGTGTTACTCCATTGATTGTACTACTGACATCTGAGCTATTTCTGTGGCTGGAACGAGACACCGCTCTCCGGAAGCAGCGTGTCGTGTATTGCTGCATCAGTTGCTCAGGGAACACACAGGACACCAGGTATGATTTTAATGTTCTTTATTTGGATACTTTCTCAGGGTGCCTCAGCACGTCTGTCCTCGTCGTCGTCCTAGTCTGTACTCCCCGCTTCCTGTCCGTCCACAGGAAGTAGTGTCCAGTGACCTGGACGCTGCCCTGTGACCCACAGGGTCCTAGTGCCCTGCGTTGGTGGTCAGGTCACTACATCTCCCCCTTTGTTACAAACAGAACGTCTTTGTCACATGTACATGTCCTTGGTACATTTCCTCATGACAATGAGATAATAGATCGATGGTGATGGAGAGAGAGAAAGAGAGAGAGAGAGAGAGAGAGAGAGAGAGAGAGAGGGAGAGAGAGAGAGAGAGAGAGAGAGAGAGAGAGAGAGTCTCTACATTTCTTCTAGTAGTCTTCTTGTCATCTTGCACAGTCTCTACATTTCTTCTAGTAGTCTTCTTGTCTTCTTGCACTCCCTTTTTGGTCTTTGTTCTCTGCTCTGTTCTTGTCCTCCGTTTTCCTCTTTTAATGGTGTTGTCTCTCTTGTTGTTCCTTGCTCTCTTTCTTCTGTTGTTGTTACACGTTCTTCCTCTTCCACTTTGAATTCCTTGAAATTGGAACTGTTTCTTGTTATTCTTTGATGGTCAGAAGCTGCAGTCACCATTGACCCTTTCACGTCAGTCACAACCAGCGGGTCTCTTGAGAATGGGCTGTCTGACTTCCTTTGTTGTTTCTGTCGCACTACCACCAGATCCCCTTCAGTCAGCTGGTGTTCAGATGCATTTCTCCTTTTGTCAGCATATTCTTTCATCTTCTTTTTTGCTTGGTGATCTCTTTCTGCAATGTCACTTCTGTTCGTACTGTTAGTTGCATCTATCTGAGGTATCCTTGTTTTGCTTGATCTTCCTAGCACCAGCTCAGCTGGGCACCTGCCAGTGGAGCTGTGAGGGGTATTCCTATAGTCTCTGAGCACTTGACAAAGCGCTTGTCCAATTGATATCTGTGTCAATTTTGCCCGCTGGATTGCTTTCTTGATAGTCCCCATGAATCGTTCTGCCATTCCGTTGGCCTGTGGCCACAAAGGAGTTATTTTCCGATGCTTGATCCCCAGATACTCCAGGAATCTACGGAATTCCTCTCCAGAAAATGGAGGACCATTATCTGTTTTCAGTGTCTGTGGTGAGCCCCAGGCAGCAAATATGTTGTCTAGCACTGGTAGGGTAGCACTTGCCGATGTCGACGATACTTCTCTCACTATTGGAAACCTTGAAAATTCGTCGAGGACCACTAGCAGGTATTTTCCACTCTCTAATGGCCCATAAAAGTCTGCTGCCAACTCTGTCCATACTGCAGGTGGCAGTTCCGACATTTTCAATGGTGTCGGTTTGGCAGGAGGTCCTGTTATTTGACAGGTGTAACAGTGCGATACCTCTTCCTCCACCATGTTGTCCAATCCCGGGAACCACACTTTTTCTCTCAACATCTTCTTTGTCGCTACAATGCCTCGATGCGACTCGTGTGCTAGCTCAACTGTTCTCTTTCCTAGCCGACGTGGTATTACAATTCTTGAGCCCCTCATCAGAACTCCCTTTTCTGTTTCAGACAGCTCTTCGCTTATCTTTTTGAATGCCAGTAGTTCCTCTTTATTGACTCCTTCCTCTGTGATGGTGTTGCTGTTGATGTGTCTCCATCTCTGCTGCCGTACCACCATTCCGATGGCCTTCATTGCCGGGTCTCCTTTTGTTTCTCGCTCTAGTTCTTCATTTGTTATTGATGCCGGAGTGTTCTGTCTCACGATGAAGTTTAGATATTCTTCTGCCATTGTGGTGCCACCTTTTTGATAGGGAAGCGGGTGCCGTGACATGTAGTCCGCTGGATTTTGATCTTTTCCTGGTTTGTGGACAATCGTGAAGTTGTAGTCCATCAGCCTGATCCCCCACCGTTCAATTCTTGGGGGTATCTTGGCCTTTGGGTTTCCGTAGATGGTTACTAGTGCTTGATGATCTGTTATTATGGTGAATGGTTTTCCGTATATGAACATGTGATAGTGCTCACATGCCCATGCTACCGCCAAACTCTCCTTTTCTGGTTGAGAGTATGCCCTCTCAATGTCCGACAAGCTCTTGCTTCCGCAGGCCACTATCTGTCGAGGTGAGTCTTTTCCGGCCTTATGTTGTGCTAGTATTGCGCCAAGGCCTACCGGGCTGGCATCTACTGTCAATTCGGTGCATAGGCTCGGGTCAAAATAGGCTAGGTGGTCCACTGCCGTTACTGATGCCCTTATTTCTTCGAACGCCCTTTGGCACTCTGTGGTCCATTCGAATGTTTGGCCCTGCTTCGTCAATTCTCTCAGTGGCGTGCTCACTGTCGCGAAGTCCTTTATTTATCTCGCGCAATAGCTGGCAAGGCCGAGGAATGAGCGCACGTCAGCGACATCTTTTGGTTCTTTTGTTTTTTCAAGGGTGTCTATTTTGCCACGATCTGGTCTCATCCCTCTCTTCGAAAAGATGTGTCCGAAGAATACTAGTTCTTCTCTGCCCAGTTCGCATTTCTTCTCATTTACTGTTAGGCCCACCTCTACTAGCTGTGAACACACTCCTCTCAGGGCCTTATCGTGTTCCTCATCAGATTTTCCAAACACCAGGATATCATCACTATAGTTCAGACTGTTTTTGATCGGTCTGATGATCTGCCTGATCGTTTCCTGGAATATCTCTGCTGCTGACGATATTCCGAAGCTTAATCTCTTGTAGCGAAATAATCCGAGGTGCGTTGAGAAGGTCGTTATGTATCTGGACTGCTGGTCCAGCTCCAGTTGGTGGTACCCTTTGCATAAGTCGAGCTTGGAGAATTTCCTCATTCCCGTCAGGCAACTTATCATGTCATCTAGATGCGGCCCTGGGTGTCGTTCTCGTTCGATGGCTGTGTTGGGTATTCTCATGTCCACACATATTCTAATTTGTGCGGCGTCCTTTTTTGGTACCGCCACTATTGGGGACACCCATGGCGTTGGCCCCTCTGCTGGCTCAATGATGTCCTGTTCTAGTAGTGCCTTTATTTCTTCCTCCACCTGAGGTTGTAGATGGATGGGCACCCTTCGGTGATGCTGGGCCACTGGCCTGACTGATTCATTTATGTGTAAAGTTATTTGTCTTCCTTTCAGCTTTCCAAGTCCGTTCGTTAGCTTTGGGTACTCTTGTAATATGTTCTTTCTGTCCGACATGTGATACATCATCTGTAGTAGGCCCATGATCTTCGCCGTTACGTTGCTCAGTAAACATGGTGTGGGAATGTCTCCTCGTAGCACATGTATTTCTTCTGTGACAGTCTTGCCCTTGTGCGTCATGGTGTCCGTGAATATTCCCATGTTCGTTACTGGATTCTGTGCACCCGAGGTGAATACTCTGACATTAGACGGTTTTAGTGGTGGTTTCTTCTTCATCTTATCATATTCCGTAGCACACATGATGTTACACGTGGCCCCACTGTCCAGCACAAATTCTGTTTGATGGGGCCCTACGTCGATGGTCACCCAATCCGTCTTTTTTATTGACTTCCTATCCACTAATCTGATGTGCTCCTCTACATGCCCTTCATCCATGGACATGAGGTATAGGCGTTCTACCTTTCCAGCTGCTCTTTCCTCTTCTTCCTCGTCTCCCGACCCTACCGACGAGCTTCTGGTGGTCGCTTCCATGTGTCGTACATGCCTGTTTGTTGTCGCTCTTGGTCTTCCTCGTTCATTTTTGAAATGTGCCCCTTGGCACATGGTGGCAAAATGGCCGCTTTTGTTGCATTTCCTGCATGTCTGACCCAATGCCGGGCATGCTCCTCGGTGTGGAAAATCCAGACCGCATCTGTAGCATTGAGAACCTTCTTTCCTTGTCCCTTGTTCCTTTGATCCTTTTTTCCAGTTGCCCGTCTTGCTTGTATTTGTCATGCGGTGTATCTGTTCTCCTCTCCGGTCCATCTGCCTGGCTTGTACCATTGCCCTTGCTTCCGCTCTCGCTAGATCTAGAATTTTTTCTACAGTGATAGGTTCTTTAAGTAGTCTTGTGCGAAATTCTGTGTCGCGACAGCCTTCTATCAGTCTTAGGCGAAGGGCCTGTTCATTGTCATATTTTTCAAATTCACAGTGGGCCACTAGCTTTCTCAGCCTTGTTGCGAAATCGTCCATTGACTCATCCGGCTGTTGAAATGCTATGTTGAAGTTGTATCTTTCAAAATCGACGTTTCTTTGGGGGTCGAACTTGGTCGTTAGGCATTTTATCAATTTCTCGTATGTTTTTATTTCACTCGGGGGCAGTGTTATGAGGAGGTCCTCCACCTCATCCCCCACTAGGTTTAGGAATAGTCCTAGTTTCTTTCCGTCCACTACATCGGTCGCCTCCATGTATCGCTCGAATTTCACAATCCACTTCTCCCATCGTATTCCCACTTGTGGCTCTGATACACTGAAAGGCAGTGGTGTGCGATACTGCGCACTTTGTTTTGTTTCTGGCATTTTCCTTCTTTTCTTGTTCCTTTTGTTGCCTTTGTATTTGTTTGTTTCTGATCTTTTGTCACTTTCTTCTTGTTTTCTTCTTTTATCTTTTTTCCTTTGTCCTTTGTATTTATTTATTTATTTTCCTTGCCTTTCTACTGGCTGCCCTTTGTTCCCTCTTGTAATTTCCTTTGTAATTTCTGTGCCCGTTTACTTTCCTTCTTCTTTGACCTCTTTTCCACTTATTTCTGAGCTTTTATCCCTTATTTGTGCCTTTCTCGAGCTTTTTGCCTGTTTCTAAGATGGCCGCTCGTTTTTCTGCTCTTCCTATTGGCCCGGTCGCCTGACCTTAAGATGGCCGCCAAATCTCGCGATCTTTCGTGCCCAATCCTCTTATGCCTGACTTCAAGATGGCCGCTCCGCTTTGCTGCTCTCCTATTGGTCCAGACCGCCTGACCCCAAAATGGCCGGCGAGACTCTCGCGAGAGCTCGCGCCGATTTCTTCTCCTTCGCGCGCTTCTCCCCAGCGCTTACCCGAGCAGGTGGGGGCTCAGATGGCGATCTTGCTCCCAGTCCGCTGTCAGTCGGGGTGGGCTCCCGCGTCGCCGCACTTTATCGAGGGGCTGCTCTTCCTTCTTTTTCCGGCGATGCAGGGCGTGCTCCTATTTTTCAGTGATTCTTTCACAAGGGACACACACGCGTGGAGTCGTCAAGTACCTTCGTTGCCAGTTGTCGTGTATTGCTGCATCAGTTGCTCAGGGAACACACAGGACACCAGGTATTATTTCAATGTTCTTTATTTAGATACTTGCTCAGGGTGCCTCAGCACGTCTGTCCTCATCGTCGTCCTAGTCTGTACTCCCCGCTTCCTGTCCGTCCACAGGAAGTAGTGTCCAGTGACCTGGACGCTGCCCTGTGACCCACAGGGTCCTAGTGCCCTGCGTTGGTGGTCAGGTCACTACACAGCGGATAAGCGGGTTGGATGGATTAGAGGTGTTGTCATTCTGGCGGCCGCAGCACGGGGACTATCACCGATGCAAAGGCTGCCTACCGACGAGGAAGCAACAGGTAAGGAAAGTGGAGCTGTGAGGGCATAGTGTGTGTGAGAAATGGGAAAAGCTATTTCTAGTTTATCTTCTCGCTAGCGCCCCACTTTACTGCTTCTCTGTTTTGATTTGTTATTTTTCTTACTTGTTCACCTTACTGTGCCTACTCTTGATACACAGATGACGCTGTGCAAGTGCTCTGCTTCACTGTCTGACTGTTTGAAATTGACATTTTTTCTATTTGTTTGATTCTTTTACCTTTCTGCGCGTCTCGCGCAATCTTCATTGTTTTTATTTTAATTTTTTCACTGTTAGTTAGTTTTGTAACGTTACCCCATGTCCCAGTCCTCTTTCTAGCTCCACCCCCGGCACGCAGATAATGCTGTCCCAGCGCGCTCACTTCGTTTGAATGTCCTTCCCGAAGAGCGGTGTCCGGTTCTGCTCTACACTAACTCACGTATGCGGTAAGATTACCACATTAACTTTAGGATCACCCGCTCGTCTCTCCCTTTCTATAGTCTCCCGATAGACTTTACTGTTTCTTCACCTTGCTTTTCACCATTTGAGATCGTCTGTGTCCACAAACAGCCTCGTACTGAGCACGCTGCGCCTTCCTTAAAACTTGGGATTCATCGCACTTTTACTGGTGTATAGAGCGTCTTTATTCTGGCACGCTTTTCACCTTCTGAAGTCGCATGTCACTATTAATGAACACGGACTCTCCACATTGCCGTTTTCATGTTCTACTCACAGTTGTTACTTTCTTTGACGGTTCATTTCACCCGGTACCCATACCCACATGTCCATGTTTTAGATTCAGTTTATTTTATTGCACCAGCAAACTTCACATCATCGCATGAGTGCACTCTTACGCCTTTTTCTTCGTTTCCCTCGGGCACTATTAACTTGAGTCGCTACAGTTACCACTTTGTCATTATTGCAATGCTGATTCCTGTACAGCGTATTACACCCAGACATCCCTTTGTTTTCTTTATAGAACATTCCCCCTGACGAAGAGCAGATGCTCGAAAAGCATGGACCCATTTACTGAGTTAATGGATACTTGCTATGGATCATTGTTACCTATTATGGTTATCATTTCGCCTTAGAAGAAAATACTTTACTTGTGAAATATTCAACATATGATGACAATATGAATTGAATATCAGCCTACAATTAAAATCGTTTGTTCTAAGTAACTCACCCAGTGACTACTTGATTTTCCTCTACTCTGCGAGGTCTTCGCACATGGTTGAATTCGAGGTTATACTTTACACTGTGTAAGGTTAACCATTTGCACATCTGGATTAATGCAAGGCAGCACAATTGACTGCATTGTGCCACTCCGCCCTTGAAAGGCTTTCATGGGTAGATAGTGGGTGTTCCCATGCACCCACCCATGGAATTTTGGCACATTCCCAGATTTACCATAACTAGTAAACCTGAGAATGCAACAAAATGTTACACCTTCCAGGGGTGGTTTAGTGAGGCGAAATATCTTAATTTCTTCTCCTTGTTTCCTATTTCTAAGTGTGCTGCATTTTGCGGAAAAAAGCCTGTAGTTGGCACTTTTGTCAGTGAACTGAATGACAAGAGACTTTTCCCTTTTCCCTTTTAGAATCAGTGTGATCCTCCTTGTACTTCTAAACTGCATCACCATAAGATCAGGAGCTGACCAACCACGTAACAAAATATTAATGGTTATGCCTCTAAAACCAGGCCCAACATCATCTGACAAACACTGGGCTAACCGTAAGCAAGACTGCATGTTGCATTTACACAAAGCAGTCATCTTGCTCCCAGTGGCTGATAGACACGCTGCCATATTTATGACTGGAAAATACATCAATTTTTCAAATGTGAGAAATTTAAAGTGCAGAAATGTTTTACATATAAAGATAATTTGTTCTGAACAATTATCTGCCCTTTAAATTAACCTAATTTAAAAAAATGTTTGAATGCTTGTGCCGTACATGTAACAGTGCAACATATGACAAAAGGTATGTCCTATGCCACAAGTACATAAAAATTAGGATCTCAGTCACCCCTATTTATATATCCCATTCTGTCACATACATGTTCATACATCCCCACAAACAATGCTCTCAGTGACACACATGGCAGCCCTGACATAGGTTTTTGAAACAAATGAAGGAGTATAACCCGGAGTAGAACTGAAGGTTTTCCCAGAGTGGTTTGAAGTAGGTTTTAGTTGTCAAGACGTCATTTTCTCTTTGGATTTCTATGTCCAGAAAAACCATTTTGTTTTTGTCTGCGCTATGCGTGAAGTGTAGGTGTGGGTCACAACTGTTGAGCCATGTTATGAATGCCATCAGTTTTTCTTGGGGGCCTTGCCAGATTTTAAGAACATCGTCTATATATCTCTGCCAAAATTTGATATTTTCAAAGTAGGGGTTATCTGGCGAGAGGATGTATTTTTGCTCGAAATCGAACACGTATAGCCCCTCTACACTCGGGGCAAAAACACTGCCCATAGAAGTTCCTCCTATTTGGAGGTACAAAGATCCTTCGAATTCCAAAAAGTTTCTTTTAAGGGCAAGAGTTGCACACTCTATGATGAACTCTTTCGGTGTGCGGTAGTCCCAAATGGCTTCTTCCAGAGTTCTTTTTAAAACATTGATTGTTGCATCCTGGGGTATGTTAGTATAGAGGCTTTCTATGTCAAAGCTCACTAGGATAGTATTTTCTTCCATTCTGATGTTTTCTAATAGAGTTAAAAGGCTCTTAGTGTCCTTCAAATATGTAGATGTTCCCTGGACAATTGTTTTTAGGAAGAAGTCGCAGAATCTCGATAGGGGTTCCAATAATGAACCTATACCGGAGACTATCGGTCTGCCTGGAGGTGGTAATTTGTCTTTATGCATTTTGGGTACTACATAGAAATATGGAATTTTGGCTTCAATTTTGCTCAAATAGTCGGCCTCTTGTTTTGAGATGTGGCCTGCCTGTTCTGCTGTTTCCACCAAGGTTATGATTTCAGTGCGCAGATCTTCAGTTGGGTCCGTTCGGAGTAGTTGGTAGTTATTGGTGTCTCCCAATAGGCGTCTACATTCTATGTTGTAATCTGCTTTGTCCATGAGGACCAGGCCTCCGCCTTTGTCCGCTGGCTTGATCACTATCGTTTCATCTTTCTTCAAGTTCGACACGGCATTGGTTTCTGCTCTACTGTTGTTGTGGTAGAGAGCTGTGACTTTCATGGCTTCAATGTCATTAAACACTGCCTGTTCGAAAGTGATGATTTCCACCGGGATAGTGTGTGGTGGTGGTATGAACGTAGATTTAGTTCTTAATCCTGTTTCATTGGTTGTCTCTCCCGAATTGTCTGTGTCTGTTTTTTCGAAGAAAGCTTTGAGCTTTAATTTACGAAAAAATGCCGCCAACTCACATTGCAATTTGAATTTGTCGAGGGCCGCTGTGGGGACGAAGCCAAGCCCTTTGTTAAGGACTGTCTCGGTTAGTATTCTGGATGAAAGATTCGTCATTAGCTCCTCGCATTGCTGGGGCCTGCCTTCTTGTTTCCGGTTTTGCTCCGGGTGTTGTTGCCCACTGTGTCTTCTTCTTCCCAGTGGACGTTGTTCCCCCGTTTGTTGCGCCCTCTCCCACGCCTGCCTCTGTTGGAAAAAGGAGGACGGAATTGGTTTGATGGGAAGGGGAACTGTTGGAATGGTGGTTGCCATCCATACATAGGGAATTGTTGCGCTTGTTTAAATGGGTCAAGGAATGGCGGATGGTTGTATTGTGGCCATTGGTAATGCCCTCTATAGGCTCCTCTTTGTCTTTGTTTAGGTGGGCCAGTGTTGGAACTTCCACTGCTATTGGAGCTGTTTGAGGTATTACTCGAAGCATCAGAGTCTGGGTCTGGTGTTGTTGTTGCTTTATAATCAGGATCCGAATATGGGTATGCTTTGACAAATGAGAATTTCTTTAGGTCTTTTTGAAATTTAAGTACTTTTTGTTGTGTGAGATTGTCTCTGTACTCATTTATCTCTTTGTTAAGATCATCCAACTTTTTCTTATATCCTGTGATTGTTGCCTTTATTTGACTTTCAGTTACTTGTATCTCGACTTGGATTTTTTCGGATAATCGCAACGCTGTTTTAAGTATAAGTATAATCCAGTCGTGTGTGCAGTGCCATGCTATGAGGGCCCAATCTTTCCTGAATTCCGGGTCATCCAAAAAAATCTGTGGTGCGTTAGTGACTAATAAGCCTTTCGGGGCTATGTTGTTGGTTAAATACTCTTTAAGGATGGTTCCATGTAGTATGGTTCTAATACGATTTCGCTTCATCTCCGTTAGTTTGTCCCACTCTGAGGTTTGCGATATTGTATTGCTGATGTTGGCATCTGCAAATACGTTGAGATTGCTCATGATCGAGTCTATTTCTTCTGTTGAATAAGAAAGGCCTGGGTTCTCCGCCATGTCTGTGTCGTCTTTCCTCCTTAATGGTACTGCAAGAGGTAGTTGTGCGTGAGCTCCCGCAGCTGTGCGCTGCCAAGATATTAGAAAAACAAAGGGGAGAGCAAGGGCTAGTGTCCACTCATGGTGGACGGGGAATACTCCTATTCCCCTGGTTAAGGATTTATGAAACAAATGAAGGAGTATAACCCGGAGTAGAACTGAAGGTTTTCCCAGAGGAGGAGGGGGGTGGAAAGGAAAAATTATTCCTTTTCTAAGAAACCCCTCACTCACCACCTAGTGGTGACATGCTTCATCATCGGGGTCCACCCTGGTGGCCTAATGTCACCAGGGTGTGCTTCGACACCTGTAGTACAGTGGAGCAGGTTGTTTAGTGTGGGTGCAGAAAAATAATGTTAAAAATTGTCCTGGTTTAACTTGAAATTTTTTTTTTTATTTTAAAGCATCTGGACAATGTTAAAAAATAGATGGCGAGATACTGGTAAGGGAGTTATGACCTAAGTATCTCTATATATGTGAAGGTGAGTTGGTCAACATGTTTCTACCAAAAGAGTAAATACCCGGTATTCGTCAGGACCATGCACAAGGAAATGGACGGTATGAGCCCCCTAAAAGGTTCACCCTATCCTAAATCCTTTACGTGCCTACTGACAAAATTGCCAGTGGCAATGTGCTCAAAAAATAATATAAATGAGCAAGAATTCAAAGAAGCAAAAACCTGTGGGGAAGAGAAAAGTGAGCAAGCGTCAGGCGCAAACATTCTTACTAGCCTGTTACGTCGTGCAGTCTCTCAGTGCTTACATACGTCATGCCACAGTGATTATTGAAGATATGATTGAAGTGATCAGTGGCGTGGTAATATCGTGTCCATGCTGACTATTTATTGGTGCCCGGACTATATTGTCTATCATTACGTGCGTGCTTATTCGCATGCAGTAATATGGGTTCTATCGCAGTATCATACTTTTGCTTAAGGAAAACATTGTTTCGTAGCGCGATTTATTCATGAACCAGGCAGTTGTGTTCATTCATTATAAAGGTGCAAATTGTGCCCGTTGTTTCAAGAGAAAAGACGCACAAAAGACTCACAAACATGTAACATCAAGAGAAACTTAGACACTGCATGGCAGGGGGCAGGTTTACTTATTAAAGTGCTTTCAAAAGCTTCGTCGGGCAGGGGGCAGGTTCATCTCAGGGCACAACGTATTCTAAAAAAATGACAGGACGAGTGCCCGTGGTTAAGTGATTGCTAACTGCCGGAGCACGATGTGTCTGGCAGCATCGGTAATAACTGGCTGCACAACAAGAAACATCGGTGGGGTTCTGTGGGAGAGAAGTAGTCATTTTACTTACAGTTTGCCGCTGAGGAGGTGGCCTAATGACCTACTCGTACCTTCCGCTGCTCGGCTAGAAATGCCGCGCGGCTGGATGCTTGTTAAACCAGAGCGCTGCTTCTGGGTGCGGTCACGTGGTAACACTGAGGGAGTTGGGCCACGGAAGGCCGCGAAGGCCAGTCGTTACCATAGGGAAAGCAAGCTAGAGTATGCGCATGCGTGGAGCGTACTCATAAGGCAAGTAGAATAGAAATGGTTAGGGGCATTGTACAAAAGCCATTCACATGAACGTTAGACGCTATCATAGAGGCGATCTAAATGACTTTTATCTCGAGATGCTAGAATATGAATAGAATGAAAAAACGAAAGTTTGACTATGCCCAAGGAAAGTATTCCAAAACGAAGCACAACAAGCACTGTTAAGATCAATTGTTGATCAAGGGTATAAAAAGAGTTTTTTTAATATCACAGTTGTGACCGAAGGGACAAGTCATTATTTCAAGACAGATGCCCACGGGATGTTATCGTTCAAGCCTTCCTTGTGGGTCGAAAGTCTGTATATCCAACGCTGTTCTTTTTCGAAAAGGCGGGATTGTACATTGGGACCTGGTTGTAGTTGTTCGATCACTGTCCACCTCATATCATTAGGGGTGTGATGTACCGTGAGGAAATGATCCGTGAGTCTGGTGTTGTTTTTCTTACATCTGATGGTACTGCGATGTTCACCGATGCGCTGTTTTATCTTGCGTGTCTTCATACCTATGTAATGTTTACCGCATGTACATGTGATCAAGTATATAACATTACTGCTATTACAGTTAGTATGTTTTCTTTGTTCCCAGACTTTGCCTGCTTCCAGATTCAATGTTTTCGTGTTGCCGGTAAGGTGACACACGCTGCAGTCCCCACATCTCGAGTGTCCCGTCACTGGTGGGAGTCCCCATACTTGGGTGAGTTGTGGGGTTGTTATCTGGTGTTGTTGTATTTTTTGGTCTGGTGTTGACCAGGCTGTCTTTTAAGCTCTGTGCTTTTCTGTATGAGAACAGTGGTTTGTCCCAATTGAACTTCCCAGAGTTTATTATGGTCCAGTGTTTGTTTATGCTTTTGCTCACTTGATTAGAAATGGCGTTGTAAGTTGTGACGCATGTGAGCGGAGTAGTCTCGTTGTTTCTGATGTTATCTTCTAGTAGGGCTTGTCTAGGTTGATTCCTCTCTCTTTTTTGGCATTTCTGGATGATTTTTGACAGGTAGCCGCGGTTTTTAAATTTTTGTGTGAGATCTTCCGCTTGGTTCTTATAGTCTACCAACTTGCTACAGTTTCTCCGCAGTCGTAGATATTGGCCATATGGCAGGGTCTCCCTCACGGGGCGAGGGTGAAAACTTTCGTATCTTAGCAGGTTGTTTTGGGCCGTTGGTTTGAAGTAGGTTTTAGTTGTCAAGACGTCATTTTCTCTTTGGATTTCTATGTCCAGAAAAACCATTTTGTTTTTGTCTGCGCTATGCGTGAAGTGTAGGTGTGGGTCACAACTGTTGAGCCATGTTATGAATGCCATCAGTGTTTCTTGGGGGCCTTGCCAGATTGTAAGAACATCGTATATATATCTCCGCCAAAATTTGATATTTTCAAAGTAGGGGTTATCTGGCGAGAGGATGTATTTTTGCTCGAAATCGAACACGTATAGCCCCGCTACACTCGGGGCAAAAACGCTGCCCATAGAAGTTCCTCCTATTTGGAGGTACAAAGATCCTTCGAATTCAAAAAAGTTTCTTTTAAGGGCAAGAGTTGCACACTCTATGATGAACTCTTTCGGTGTGCGGTAGTCCCAAATGGCTTCTTCCAGAGTTCTTTTTAAAACATTGATTGTTGCATCCTGGGGTATGTTAGTATAGAGGCTTTCTATGTCAAAGCTCACTAGGATAGTATTTTCTTCCATTCTGATGTTTTCTAATAGAGTTAAAAGGCTCTTAGTGTCCTTCAAATATGTAGATGTTCCCTGGACAATTGTTTTTACAAAGAAGTCGCAGAATCTCGATAGGGGTTCCAATAATGAACCTATACCGGAGACTATCGGTCTGCCTGGAGGTGGTAATTTGTCCTTATGCATTTTGGGTACTACATAGAAATATGGAATTTTGGCTTCAGTTTTGCTCAAACAGTCGGCCTCTTGTTTTGAGATGTGGCCTGCCTGTTCTGCTGTTTCCACCAAGGTTATGATTTCAGTGCGCAGATCTTCAGTTGGGTCCGTTCGGAGTAGTTGGTAGTTATTGGTGTCTCCCAATCGGCGTCTACATTCTATGTTGTAATCTGCTTTGTCCATGAGGACCAGGCCTCCGCCTTTGTCCGCTGGCTTGATCACTATCGTTTCATCTTTCTTCAAGTTCGACACGGCATTGTTTTCTGCTCTACTGTTGTTGTGGTAGAGAGCTGTGACTTTCATGGCTTCAATGTCATTAAACACTGCCTGTTCGAAAGTGATGATTTCCACCGGGATAGTGTGTGGCGGTGGTATGAACCACCATTCCAACAGTTCCCCTTCCCATCAAACCAATTCCGTCCTCCTTTTTCCAACAGAGGCAGGCGCGGGAGAGGGCGCAACAAACGGGGGAATAACGTCCACTGGGAAGAAGAAGACACAGTGGGCAACAACACCCGGAGCAAAACCGGAAACAACAAGGCAGGCCCCAGCAATGCGAGGAGCTAATGACGAATCTTTCATCCAGAATACTAACCGAGACAGAATCAAAAGTCCTTAACAAAGGGCTTGGCTTCGTCCCCACAGCGGCCCTCGACAAATTCAAATTGCAATGTGAGTTGGCGGCATTTTTTCGTAAATTAAAGCTCAAAGCTTTCTTCGAAAAAACAGACACAGACAATTCGGGAGAGACAACCAATGAAACAGGATTAAGAACAAAATCTACGTTCATACCACCGCCACACACTATCCCGGTGGAAATCATCACTTTCGAACAGGCAGTGTTTAATGACATTGAAGCCATGAAAGTCACAGCTCTCTACCACAACAACAGTAGAGCAGAAAACAATGCCGTGTCGAACTTGAAGAAAGATGAAACGATAGTGATCAAGCCAGCGGACAAAGGCAGAGGCCTGGTCCTCATGGACAAAGCAGATTACAACATAGAATGTAGACGCCTATTGGGAGACACCAATAACTACCAACTACTCCGAACGGACGCAACTGAAGATCTGCGCACTGAAATCATAACCTTGGTGGAAACAGCAGAACAGGCAGGCCACATCTCAAAACAAGAGGCCGACTATTTGAGCAAAACAGAAGCCAAAATTCCATATTTCTATGTAGTACCCAAAATGCATAAAGACAAATTACCACCTCCAGGCAGACCGATAGTCTCCGGTATAGGTTCATTATTGGAACCCCTATCGAGATTCTGCGACTTCTTCCTAAAAACAATTGTCCAGGGAACATCTACATATTTGAAGGACACTAAGAGCCTTTTAACTCTATTAGAAAACATCAGAATGGAAGAAAATACTATCCTAGTGAGCTTTGACATAGAAAGCCTCTATACTAACATACCCCAGGATGCAACAATCAATGTTTTAAAAAGAACTCTGGAAGAAGCAATTTGGGACTACCGCACACCAAAAGAGTTCATCATAGAGTGTGCAACTCTTGCCCTTAAAAGAAACTTTTTTGAATTCGAAGGATCTTTGTACCTCCAAATAGGAGGAACTTCTATGGGCAGTGTTTTTGCCCCGAGTGTAGCGGGGCTATACGTGTTCGATTTCGAGCAAAAATACATCCTCTCGCCAGATAACCCCTACTTTGAAAATATCAAATTTTGGCGGAGATATATAGACGATGTTCTTACAATCTGGCAAGGCCCCCAAGAAACACTGATGGCATTCATAACATGGCTCAACAGTTGAGACCCACACCTACACTTCAGCATAGCGCAGACAAAAACAAAATGGTTTTTCTGGACATAGAAATCCAAAGAGAAAATGACGTCTTGACAACTAAAACCTACTTCAAACCAACCGCCAAAAACAACCTGCTAAGATACGAAAGTTTTCACCCTCGCCCCCTGAGGGAGAACCTGCCATATGGCCAATATCTACGACTGCGGAGAAACTGTAGCAAGTTGGTAGACTATAAGAACCAAGCGGAAGATCTCACACAAAAATTAAAAAACCGCGGCTACCCGTCAAAAATCATCCAGAAATGCCAAAAAAGAGCGAGGAATCAACCTAGACAAGCCCTACTAGAAGATAACATCAGAAACAACGAGACTACTCCGCTCACATGCGTCACAACTTACAACGCCATTTCTAATCAAGTGAGCAAAAGCATAAACAAACACTGGACCATAATAAACCTAGGGAAGTTCAATTGGGACAAACCACTGTTCTCATACAGAAAAGCACAGAGCTTAAAAGACAGCCTGGTCAACACCAGACCAAAAAATACAACAACACCAGATAACAACCCCACACTCACCCAAGTATGGGGACTCCCACCAGTGACGGGACACTCGAGATGTGGGGACTGCAGCGTGTGTCACCTTACCGACAACACGAAAACATTGAATCTGGAAGCAGGCAAAGTCTGGGAACAAAGAAAACATACTAACTGTAATAGCAGTAATGTTATATACTTGATCACATGTACATGCGGTAAACGTTACATAGAT
Organism: Lissotriton helveticus; assembly: GCF_964261635.1. Classification (NCBI taxonomy): domain Eukaryota; kingdom Metazoa; phylum Chordata; class Amphibia; order Caudata; family Salamandridae; genus Lissotriton; species Lissotriton helveticus. Next base: position 1,169,091,777 of record NC_136057.1, read on the forward strand.
ATGACGACACGCAAGATAAAACAGCGCATCGGTGAACATCGCAGTACCATCAGATGTAAGAAAAACAACACCAGACTCACGGATCATTTCCTCACGGTACATCACACCCCTAATGATATGAGGTGGACAGTGATCGAACAACTACAACCAGGTCCCAATGTACAATCCCGCCTTTTCGAAAAAGAACAGCGTTGGATATACAGACATTCGACCCACAAGGAAGGCTTGAACGATAACATCCCGTGGGCCTCTGTCTTGAAATAATGACTTGTCCCTTCGGTCACAACTGTGATATTAAAAAACCTCTTTTTATACCCTTGATCAACAATTGATCTTAACAGTGCTTGTTGTGCTTCGTTTTGGAATACTTTCCTTGGGCATAGTCAAACTTTAATTTTTTCATTCTATTCATATACTAGCATCTCGAGATAAAAGTCATTTAGATCGCCTCTATGATAGCGTCTAACGTTCATGTGAATGGCTTTTGTACAATGCCCCTAACCATTTCTATTCTACTTGCCTTATGAGTACGCTCCACGCATGCGCATACTCTAGCTTGCTTTCCCTATGGTAACGACTGGCCTTTGCGGCCTTCCGTAGCCCAACTCCCTCAGTGTTACCACGTGACGGCACCCGAAAGCAGCGCTCTGGTTTAACAAGCATCCAGCCGCGCGGCATTTCTAGCCGAGCAGCGGAAGGTATGAGTAGGACATTAGGCCACCTCCTCAGCAGCAAACTGTAAGTAAAATGACTAATTCTCTCCCACAGAACCCCACCGATGTTTCTTGTTGTGCAGCCAGTTATTACCGATGCTGCCAGACACATCGTGCTCCGGCAGTTAGCAATCACTTAACCACGGGCACTCGTCCTGTCATTTTTTAGAATACGTTGTGCCCTGAAATGAACCTACCCCCTGCCCGACGAAGCTTTTGAAAGCACTTTAATAAGTAAGCCTGCCCCCTGCCATGCAGTGTCTAAGTTTCTCTTGATGTTACATGTTTGTGAGTCTTTTGTGCGTCTTTTCTCTTGAAACAACGGGCACAATTTGCACCTTTATAATGAATGAACACAACTGCCTGGTTCATGAATAAATCGCGCTACGAAACAATGTTTTCCTTAAGCAAAAGTATGATACTGCGATAGAACCCATATTACTGCATGCGAATAAGCACGCACGTAATGATAGACAATATAGTCCGGGCACCGATAAATAGTCAGCATGGACACGATATTACCACGCCACTGATCACTAGTATATCTTCAATAATCACTGTGGCATGACGTATGTAAGCACTGAGAGACTGCACGACGTAACAGGCTAGTAAGAATGTTTGCACCTGACGCTTGCTCACTTTTCTCTTCCCCACAGGTTTTTGCTTCTTTGAATTCTTGCTCATTTATAATATTTTTTGAGCACATTGCCACTGGCAATTTTGTCAGTAGGCACGTAAAGGATTTAGGATAGGGTGAACCTTTTAGGGGGCTCATACCGTCCATTTCCTTGTGCATGGTCCTGACGAATCATTTTTTTTTAAACCATCCATTTAGACACTTATTTACACATTTATTCTTCCATCGACCTTTAGATGTACATATATAAAACATATTTATTTTTCAGAAACACACACATTCACTGGATGATGTCATCAGTGATTTCATCAGTGATGTCGTTTGAAATGTCATCAGTGATGTCATGAGTGATGTCACTGACCATGTCATGAGTGATGTAATATGTGACATCATCAGCAGTGCATTGCGGGCGCGCAAGTTATAGTTAGCTGAGCTAACTATAACGGAGGAATTTCAAAGGTTTTGTATGAGAGAAATGTTCAGCTAACTATAACATGTGTGAAACCTATGGTTTTTTCAATGAATTTGTATGTTTTTTAAATGCTAATTCCTAACTATAACGTGTGTGAAACCTGTGGTTTTTTCAATGAATTTGCAAGGTTTTTTAAATGCTAATTCCAAACAATAACGTGTGTGAAACCTATGGTTTTTTCAGTGAATTTCAAAGGTTTTGTAAATGATAATTTATAAATGTATTAATTATTATGTCTTTCTTTTTATACTACTTTTTTTATTTTTAATATAAATATTTATATATATTTTATTTTTTAGATTATATTCTTATTATAAAATAATAACAAAACTAAATTGCAAAGTAATTTTTGGATTAATTATTGCTTGACTTCGGTTGCAAGTATAACACAGCTCCAGCAATGCTCTTGGGGCCCTATGCTCACAATGCTGTATAAATCCTTACACCTGCTTCAAGCATGTGCAAGGTTTTGACGCAGCATAAGCTCAAAAGTGACTGAATGAAATGTTATGCATTTCACTCAGGCACTTTTAGGAGGCGTTGTTGCACCCCCTTCTGCACAGGAAAGCCTCTTCTGGCGCAGGGCTTCACAATGTAATGCACCCTCCTGATGCATCAGATTGTTAATAGTACACATAGTGGCACATCTTTTGCACCACCGCTGTGTCACAAAAGTGACGCAACGGCTGTGCAAAAGAGGCACAAGGGGATTGTAAATCCGCCCCTAACACATACAAATTCACCCAGGCAGTTTCACCAGCAGCGCTAATTGAAGCATAGACTTGTAACATATTTATGTACATATGTTACATTCAAATGCTTCGGACATACTACAGTATACTATAGGTAAACACCTTAAAGATTTATGCTGTAGCACTTCCTTATAGTTCTCCACTTTCACATTCTCCATACACTAGTAATATATTCATTCATTCATTTATGAACTACACATTCATTCTGACAAACTTCTCACACTAACATAGAAATATAGTTCTTTCTTTGACCAGTGAAGGTAGTTCTAAAAAGACCTGTTTTTTTTTGTTTTGTATTTTTTGTGTGTTTTCTCAACAAATTTCAAGAGGAACAAAAGAATGAAAAAAAAAAACTAATGTCGAGGACACCAATGATCCTGCATCCTGCGTTTTATCAGGTCCATAGACTGTTCCCCATAACACAAAAGTTTATCGCAATAAATGCATACAATTTTAACTTTAGCAAAGTCAGAATCAATTTGTGGGTGTGGACTGCTTGCTGAAAATGCTGCTGCAGCAGTTGATGTGCTTGGTGTAGCAGCAGGTGGGTTTCGTGCAACTTGCGCCTTGCAGCTCAAGCAAAGTTGTTGGGGTGCAAGTTCTTCACGTGTCGCACCATATTTGCTGTGCCAAAGGAGTATTTTTTACATGGATCACCCCTTGAAAGAGTTGTTTGGCAAATTTTACAGGTTACTTTTGGAGCATTAACCTTTTTTTGCCCTTCTGGAAAAGTAAAACATTTCCAAATTAGAGCTTCTATCCTCTTTTTGGAGGTTCTTCAGGAATGAAATCTCCCTCTGAAGAACTGCTGGAAGATGAGTCCATTGCTCTTATATGGTGATCTTCCTTCTATTTGAGAAGATTCTCAGAAGAAATACTTCTTCTTAGAAAGTCAAAGTCGAATAATTATAATGGGACAGAACTTTCAACAGTCGCAATAGGAAAAGTTACGAACCAATCAAATCTCTACCTTTAATATCACATGGCTTTGCGTACGCTTATGATGCGCTTGCGCAGCTCTTTCGATACGAGTACGCATTATGTTCTACCGCGTTTTGTGTAATTGTTTATATAATTGTTAAAAGTATAAAAAAAATCATAGTCATCCCAAATGTCTGTTCTTAGTATCGACATTAAATACGTAAATAAATGTTTTAAACCAAGTAGAAACAATGGCCCCTTTTGCGTACAGAATGCTGTACATGACGTCACATGGAAGCTTTAATGCGACGTGTAACGTCAAAGCATATTCGTACCGTATGCACGGGTACGCGCTGAGTATGATTAGCAGTACAAAGTATGGTGCGATCACCCTCTCACTGACAAATCAGAGCTCAGGGCGCGCTAAGGAGAATGATTAGAAGTGGTCCCTCATTGCTGATCCGATTCTGGGCCTGCCTTTGCGCACATTATAACACCGCACCCATCTCTCTCTGTTGTTAATTGTTAGTGCACACACTCACACTTGCACATGTGCGGTGCACACCCGACCACACTCCCCACATGCCTCCACCTAGCATGCTTGCTATCACTAAGCCTGGACACTAATACATTAGCCAATGAGATGTCTCCCAAGACCATCATTCTTATACACCGTGAAAATTCTACCAATGAAGGCCCTGGGCTTGGTTTGGTCAGCCCCCGCGGTTCCCATACAATGCGGGCACTGACGTGAGCATGCTCTCTTTTGCCTGCCTGTGCTGCGGTGACAAACAGAGTGTCGTCATCGATTTTACTACAAACTGATTGCTCGAGCGGAGGAGGACTCCTGATACTCGACGTGGTGCCACTTCTGCTGCCGCCCAGCCACAATACCATAGGCGCGGAGGCGGCTGCCCGCACCCAAATCACCCCAGACTCAGCAAAACCGCAGCCTTTCAAGACACAACAAAACACGACAGAAGCAAAGGTAAGAGAAGCCGTCAAAACATCAGCCTCTGCTATAAATTGTATATGCATGATGCTATTTTTTTCTCCATCATATGGCTTTCCAACCCCTCAATGTTTTTAAATTGTATGCACATAGTATAAATGTTTCTTACTGCATCACGATGTTGTATCCACTTTCAGCAAGGCCTAGTCATGCCACTAAAACCAGTGAATCTTAAAATAGAAGTTGGCACGGAAACTGGAATAGAAAAGACAAAGTTTATTAAGACCCCATGGGGTGGAACTATATTCAGACAATACCCTTCGGAAATGCATGAAGTAGCACACTGAACATCTACCGTCTTGTTTTCGTCTGTCAGATTCCTTCTGACAGTGGTGAGTTGTTGGATACCGAGGAAGTAGCCTCATTACTCCACATTCATTTTGAATTTTTTAGTCGCTGTTTAGGCTGTCTTATTGATGTGTGATGCTTTGTTACAGTTGAGGTTGTATCAGAGGGTCAGCTCAGTGATAGGCCGCGGGTAGCGGTCAATTGAGTTTGCAGAGTTGTCAGCATGTTTCCTCAAAGAGTCTCGTCTTTGTCTATCTAGTACCTTCTGATAGTGTTCAGTTTTGGGTGCCTGCCAAGGCTATTATGCCGTCAGACAGTGAAAGGGTTTTGGTTGCCTGCCGAGGCGATTATACCGTCAGGCAGTGATGAGTTTTGCGTACCTGCCGGCCATTGCCTTCAGGCACTGATGAGTTTTTGGATGCTGCGTTGCTGTTTCAGTTTCACAAGGTTAGCGCTTCGATGGGCCGCGGGTAGCGGTCAAATGGGTTTGTAGAGGTGTCTGCGAGTTTCCTGATCAGTGGGTTTTCTTTTTGATCCAATCCATTGTAGAATGCCCTGTTGAGTTTGAGGAAATGGTTGTCCAACATCTCAATGCCTAGGTCTCTGTGGAGGTCTGCTGTTTGTGAGATCATAGGAGCACCTTTCTATAATCCGTAGGTCCTTGCTCTGTAGTCTCTGTAGGTCTTTCTGAAGCTGCGAGCGGCACTACTCCAAACTGGTGAAGCGTATGTCATAGTTGGTTGAATTATTGTGGTGATTGCTCGCACCTTGCTCTGCTTGGGCATCGACTTGGTCTTCAGGAGTGGGTATAATGCAGCCAGTTTGGCTGCTGCTTTCTGGCAGGTCTTCTCTATGTGGTTTCTCCAGCTGAGTTTAGAGTCCAGAGTCACCCCCAGGTAGGAAGGCACATGGTCCTTTTATACCCACACAGGGGTTACGGAAAATAGGCGGCACAAACAGAAGACAAATTCATGTACATATAAGGGTATTTTCGAAGCACATTCAAAAAGTGGAAGGAGCTGAACGATTTAATCAGTTTGGAGTAAACACATCTCAACAATGGTTTATCAGAAACAGATGTGGCTCGATAGACCATGCACATATTTGATAGAAAGCAAAAAAAACTTGTTGCTAAGCTGAATACGTGAGCAAGTAATCAGAGAGGTAGGACAAAGCACATGGCGAGCACGAGGCAATGGAAGGCATACAAAATGGTGGATAGTAATACAAAATGGCCTCTGAAAACGGGCAACATAACATTGAAAGGTGCATTAGCTTCAGGAAATGCTAACCTAATCGTTGTAAATTTACGACAATGAGGTCCTCCAGACCTCTATTTTTAAAAATTCTCCGTGCATAAATTTTGCTTTCGTATTTTTGAACTGTCACGTGCTTTAGCCTGTATTCATATAAATTGTGCGTTCATAATAGAATTATTTTTTTTAATCCGTCACGTGGCCCTCCCAGCTCTGTTTAGCTTTATATTTGTAGAATATATGCTTTCTAGTTCATTGTATTTGCCTCCACCTAATTCTTCCATTAGTTTTAATATTTATTACTGCGTCACGTGACACTCCCAAGCCTGTATTCTTTTAAATGATGTGTACATGGTTGTAATAGTTATTGCTGCGTTATATGGCCCTCTCAGACCTCTATTTGAATTAATGCTCAAGAGTAGAATCAAGTAACGTTTAGAAGACTATGACAAATGTAAGATGTTTTTAAAACTTTTTTAAGGGAAGATTGTTTATTTTGAAAATATATTCATGAATATTCACTTTTTCGAATACTTGTAAGTGTAAATGAATGTACTTGGGTTGTAATGTAAAGCTATTAATGATTGCATTTTAACTCTACAGGTACCTTTTGAGAAAATGGACATTCTTCTTAGTCCGACAAATACTGCCTGTCATTGGATACTTCTGGTAAGTGCAAGTTTTTCAACATTTATTAGTCCGTTTTCAAAGTTATTCTTGGAAAATATAACTGGTTGTAATGGTTTAAACTATCTAAATTTTTATAACAAATAATTTAAAGCGTAATCTTTTAAAATAATTTTGTAATGTATCTAATGTAGACATCTGTACCGTAAAATGTAAACTCTCCATACTAAAAATCATATTTCTATAATATTTTCCATACACTTCCAAACCTTTAACAAAGACAATCGGTCATGATTCACGGAGTAACAAAATTCAGACCTATCAAGAGTTTTTATTAATTTTTTCCTACAAAAAATGTTCCTTATCTCTTTATTATAGCCTTAAAGCCCGCGGTAGAGGGCTATGCCGGCTATTAGAATATTGGAATGCTGGGAGCTCCATTGAAAACTACGGAGTGCTATGGGCTTATAATGGCTGGTATAAGCCTGGAACTCCAACATTCCAATGTTTCTTTGTTCACAGCTCTGGCTGTGAACTAAGGCTTCATGGACCCTGAGGGGATTCCAATCCCCTCATGCTCCCATAAGGCTTTGTTCTTTTTTGTTAGAGCATTCTACCCTCTAGTGGCAGAATGTTCTAATAGCCTTATAGCCCTTCGTAGCTGGGCTATACCGGCAATTAAAGTCCCTCTCCCTTGTTAAAGGCCTTCGGCTCAGGGCCTTTAATGCTGGAGAGGGCCTTTAATAGCCGGTATAGACCTCTCCAGCTGGCTATAAGGCTGCATTAGGACTATGAAATACTGGTGTAAAAATATCATTCATTCTATTGTCAGATATCTACCTTGGTGACAGTGGAATTACCACTACTTTTTAGACTACCATTGAACAAAATTGTGTAGAGGAGCGGTGTTGCTTCTTGACCTTCAAAGAGGAAGATTTAAATGTATATTTCAACAGGTAAACAAAATAATTGCTCAATTTCAAAAAGAAAATTAAGTAGGAATGTTATATGAACTCTGGTCCAACTCTAAAAAGATTGTGCAAATCGTAACAGGTGAAAAAAAGTGTGTCTCGACATTACTTTTTAAGATAATTTGGACACAAGACTAGACTGCAGGTGTGTGCAAATATCTAATTAGATAGCTTGCATGTGATCATATGTTACTTAAAAACATACTTATGCACTTTTTATGCTGGACAGTGTTGCTTCTAAACACTCTTTCACTGCTTTCGTCCAAACCTTCAAAAATCGATTTCATGGATTTACATGCATAGTCTTTCAGGTCTGTATATCTGTAATGTAAAACAATCGTATTTGTTTTTCTTTTGTCACTGACATATATAAACTCATCAGTCACTCCTATGTCAAGCTTTTACAATCCTGACTACTACGTTTTCTGTGAAAGGATTCCCATGCATAACAATGCTAAGTTTTCTTTAGCTGCATGCACACATGTAGTGTAACCTGTCAAACACTTTAAAATGCTACTCTCCCACTAGTTCTAAAGGCGGATGTAGAATTCAACCGTTCTTCACAAAATAGAATTAGACGTCACTAAGTACAAAGTGTTTCTGCATTATGAATGCTCTAATGTGTCCCTTAAAGATTCCAGCAAAGTCCAAACACATACTAATTGAAACACACCAACCATTAGTAACCTGTTAAATTTACCAAACAACTCTTTCAAGGTGTGATCAATCCAAAAAACAACTTGCACCCCAACAACTTTGCTTCACTGCAACACAGAGATTGCAGAACAACCCACTTGCTGCTGCATCAAGCACATCAACTACTGCAACAGCATCTTCAGCAAACAGTCCATACTCACATATTGATCTTCAATTTGGTAAACTAAATTTTCTATGCATTTATTGCGAATAACTTTTGTGTTACACAAAACAGTCTATCAACCTTATCAAAAACAACAAACAGAATCGTCGCTGTCCTTAACATTAGTTATTAGACATTTATCAAACTTTTTTGTTGTAAAAAGTACCCCATCCAAAGGCAGTGGAAAATTTGCACACTTGCTGCCTTTCTTGGCTGGAGTTATGAATTATTCTAAAATTAATTCAAATTCAAAATGCAGACCCTTTATTCAGCCTAATTTTATCGCCCAGGCTTGATAATATGGCCCAGAGTGCGTAGTGTACAGCAGCTTCTCTGTAAAATCTATAATTACCTCCGAGCACTGACAACAGATAGGTTACAACCGTCTGACAAACAGATCCACAACCTTATTACGCCACTTTTGAGTCACTTTTAACATGGGTAAAGTGATGCAAGCAGCTTGTAAATCTAATTCTGACTTTTCAAGAAAATATCTCAACTCCAGAATCTGCGACACGGTTTTAATGCTGTTTTCTTTCTCTCTCTCTCTCACTCTCTGTGACATCATTTCTCTTTCTCTCTTAAACTCATAGACACTGCTGTCTGCTTGGATGTGTAGAAGAATTGTTGAGAATAAGTTGTGAATTTAACTGCCTGAAGTGTTTGGCCGCAAGGTTTACACAACGGTAAGCACAGAGGCCTAGATCTACAAAGCCTTCATAGCAATGCATTAGAAATAAGTCGGAATAACGGGCGTCAGTAACGCAGTAGGCACTTCCATATGGATACCACTTGAACGCGGCACTATAACAGAACTGAAATGTACGAGGCACACTGCACACGTAAAAGCATAGAGTTACCAAAACTTGTAATGCTTCAGCTCATTTACTCACATCTACATAATTCTAAACTCTTTTTTTGTTTTGCAGATTACCAATCGGACATCTTTTGGAGTCCATTTAACAATTTGTTTATAATATTGTTTGTTGTTAAAGTTAGTTTTCTAATTGCTTCTCATATAGTTATAATTGAGTTTCGTTTACATTTATTGTTTTAATAAAAGTTATTAAAAAAACTACATTCTTCTTTTATTTTGTGGGGGAGGGGTATGACGGTCCACAATAAAAATAATGTTGAAATACTATAGTAAGATTTTCAAGACTAGGATTGAAAACTACTGAGTTCTAAGTAACAGATATAATACAAATAACGGTGAAAAACAACTAAAATGGCAGTGGATGGAGTACGTAATCAACGGTTGGCGCCTCGGCACTACCTTTCAAATAAATATAGAAAAAATATGATTATTAATATATTACAAAAGTACAGCAGCGGATGACACACATGACCCGGGAAAAGAAAGCAACAAATTTACTACCTGAAATAAAGAAAGGTTTGCTTGTTGAACTTGAAGAAAAAGAAAAAAACGGGTGCTTCGAAACGAGGCTGCGCATGCGTAGAGAGTACAACTGCTACACAAAAAAAAGGAAAGTTTTACATACTATCATAGAAATGAAGGGGCATATTATCAACAAAAGGCAATACATTAGCGCCACTTTTATCGGCAGGAAACTGCCGATAAAGCGGCGATAATGGGCTTGATAATAGGCCCTTGTAAATTCCCATAGCAGCCCAGGTTCTGATGTTAACCTGGGCTGCTATAGGAATTCACACTAACTGGGAAACATTAGTTCGATGGGAGGTAAACAGAATGGGTTTAAAATGCAATAACTAATATAAATCTGTGTTTGTTTTCATGATAGTTCCAAAAGTAGCTTCTGAGGCCTAGCTAGAAAATGGACGGTCAGGTAAACTGTGAGCAAGAGCTGAACTGCGCAGACGTGCCAAAACCTGCAAGTCAGAGTGAACTGCCTGTGCTCGAAGAGGTTCAAGGCTGCTGTGGCCCGGAACCTAGGATGGGTGCCAAGCATGGACGATGTAATGCTAGAAGCCTGGGAGAGTTTGAGGATGTTTCAAATACAAGGAAACCTCTAGGCCTCGGACTAACTTTAACAATGAACCTTTATTTCTTGCTGACTCTTTGCGAAAACGATGCTGTAATGGTGAGAGGATGCTCACCCACCCCGAAATTGTCCAATGAAATTTTGAATAGGGAATGTTAGTTACATTTTAGATAGATTAAGTTAGGGATTTAGGGTATAAAAACCCCTGGTTTTGTCTAGTTGGGGTCGCTTTTTCAATTTCCATCGGAGATGCTGCCCGATTACTGACCGATTCCTGGATGTAAGAACTTGTTCTTCCTTGTTTGCTTTGCAGGACTGAAGGATAAGATGAGGGTGCTAGTTAGGGCTCTTAGGAGAGAATGATTTTGGAACTATCTGTTCTTTGCTAATCTTTAACTGTTTTCTAAAATAAAGCGATTCTATCCTTGAGCTCTAAATAAAATGATCATTTTGAAATAAAGTTTAAGATTTTACTGAAATAAAGTTTTACTAATGCCTAAATGTCAGACATGATAAAGTTTGCTTTGAATAAAAATTAGATAAATGTAGAAGTAAAAGCTGGTCTTTGAATTCTTCCTACGCCTAATTTTCATTCTAGTAGATCCATTGCCATTATGGTGGTGTGTCTGAATAATTTAAGTCTCAATAAAACCATGATAAAATGTTTAAATCTGCAGGTGTAAATAATAGTTAAATAGGTTTAGACGCGCCGCCTAAATGTTACAGCATTTCTCCATTGCAATTCACCAGAGCCTTGAAGCCAAGTGTAAGTGAACAGGGTAAATGCGCAGTGCTATGGGCCCCACTGATGAATGATTTATGTGTTTTAAGTAAGCATGGGCGGATTTTGCGAATTGGCAATCCGCGAAATTGCGTATTTACGGATTCGCAATCCGCAAAATCCGCGAACTCTCGCGAATTTTGCGGATTCCTTTTTTTTGTGTTCGCAAGTGTTTCTGCCATTTCGCAAGGGTTTTTACCAGTTCCCAAACGCGAACTTACTTGTCGGGTAGCAACGGTCACGACCATGTTGTTTCTACGTCTGGTTCATCACAGCACCCTCTGTTTCACCACTGCCACCCTCTGTTTCACCACTGCCACCCTCTGGCTCACCCATGCCACCCTCTGGCTCACCCATGCCGCCCTCGAGTTCATCACTGTAGATTATGGGGAGAAAAGCACACCTGCCCTGCCTCAACTGACATGAATGAATTAGGGGCTGATTAATGTGTCACTGAATTTGAACTTCCAGGCTGGCACCTGCTTCCTTATCTGTAATTGCTTTCTGTTGCAGTGTAATTTTTTTAACAGGACCTTTGTTGTATACTTGTAGCTATTCTCTGAGCCTGCTGTGAGGGTCAGAGCAGGGTCATAGAATAGTTGCAAGTAGGCAACTTAACTACGGGGAATGGTTACTAATGATAAGATTGAACTTTTGCACCTGCTGAGTGCTTTCAGTTTTGCAAAAATCCAAATATCCAGCAGCATCCACAAAAAGTAATCTTTCCAGGCACTACAGGGAATGGTTACTAATGATAAGATTGAACTTTTGCACCTGCTGAGTGCTTTCAGTTTTGCAAAAATCTAAATATCCAGCAGCATCTACAAAAAGTAATCCTTCCAGGTCAAGATCCAAATCAAAGTGACCAGCACATGAAGAAAGCACTGGGAGGAGCCTGCTGGACAGGAACAGGAAGTTGGAGACTGTGGGGCACTTCCTTCCTCCCCCCCCCCCCAAATGGACTTCTTGCAAAAAAAAAGTGCAGGCAAATGTCAACCTGAGGAGTTATTCTGATAAAAATCATAATTTTCAAGGTTTATGCTGCCTGCTGGTGGATTTCTTGTGCGAAATTGCAAATTTTGCAATCTCGCAATTGCGAGATTGTCGCTGCCCGCCGCCTCTACGTGTTCGCAAGTGTTTACTCCTGCGAAATTGGATAATATTCTAGTTGGCAAGTGCGACCAAGCAAAAAATCCGCTTCGCACGGATTTACGAATTTTCAGCAAGTTCGCGAGAGTTCGCGGATTGCGAATTTGCCGAAAATCCGCGAGCGGAACGGATTTTACGCCCATGCTTAGTTTTAAGGTTTCAGGTTAATGGTGAGTGTTAATTAGAAATGATTTCTGGAGCCGTGCTGTAGCAGTAATAACTTGGTAGCAGAGTAGTGGTTGCTAAGGAAATTAGCTAGGGTTATGGTAAAGTACTATATAGAGTTTGATGTACAGAATTATGACTAACATCTGTTGAGTTTGTATTACGTTACATGTAGTCCTGGAAAGGCTTCATAGAGTAGGGTGAAGCCAGTGCCTCCGTCTACAGGTGGAGGAAGTGTGGCAAGGTAGTCGCACAGTGAATTAGTCTGTTTCAAAGAAGGAGTATCGCTGAATACTGCGGTGGTATCGTCACATATCACTGTTTAGGGACCTTAGGTGTGAAAGGATAAATGTATAGTGAGGACAGTCTATGAAATTTCAGCCTTCAAGTATAGGGATCATTCCGTGCTTCCGGACTAAAACTTACTGCTGGGAGAGCAATAGGTCTTAACCGGAGCTTGATTGAAGGGTAAAGGGAGTGGCGTCTCTCTTTTGCTAACAATAGAGGAATTCTGTGGTGGGTTAGTGGACACACTGCCTACTGGTAACACAGAGTTTATGTATATATGAATAGGGTTTTCCGTATGAACGTGTGTAAATGACATTGCAATACACGTTCAAGCGAAACTCTTAGACTGACACTAGTAAGTAAGTAAGTAAATACTTTATTTGATTTGGTTTAAATCATACAAAGAGCAGATTAACCGCTAAAAACACTTTAAAATTCATGCATAAACACTAGTTAGTTAGTAAAATTTCCGTTTAAAACATTTTGATTATTAAAACAAAGGAAATCAAAGGAAAATAATACATTTAGTGCCTTTTAGTCTTATGGAGTTGATCTGGCTTGAGGAATCTGATTCTTTTACTTATATTTACTATAGAGTAGATGTCTAAGCATTTTCTGAAACAGGTTCTGTGTCTTTCCTTGCTAGCGCTTTTGCAGCTAGTCTTAAAAGCTTTAGTGATTTACATGCCAATTGCACTGTTGATCCTCCTAAACATTTTATTACTGCGGATCTGCATGTCCTTATCTGCTCTTTTTTCAACAACGGCCGCAGCAGTTTTTTCCGTTCGGATAGTAGTGCTGGGCAAATACAGAGTAGGTGGAGCACTGATTCATCACCATGTCCGCAAAGGCGACAGTCCGTTGAAAGCCAGGTGCGTTTCCATTTAGGAGTTACATCTTTAGTGGGATACACTCCCAGTCTCAGTAGAATTAATTGCTGTTTCATTCGGTTTACGAAATGTTCCAACTGACACTATTGTATGTGCTTTCCTAGAGAAGCGAGATCGTTATTGCCTGATAGAAGGGTAAAGACAGCAGTGTTGCGTTATAGGCAAGTCTAAAAATTCTGAGGAGATAAGCGTCGTCTACTCCGGTTACAGAATACTTGTGCGATTGAAAATTCTATCACTTTATTAGCGAAACAGATTAGTGGATTTGTTTTGTGTAAGTTACTAACTGATTTTGTAAAATATCTTGTAAATACGGCTTCTTGAAAAAACCCTGTAAGGGAGGGGTCAATAGGCGCGGCAGAAGCCGGAGCGCTTGTGACGTCAAAAGTGTCGCGCTGGGATTGGTCCACGTGACCGAGACAGAGTAGGAGTTGATTGGTTCATCACAGAAAGCAGCAAAGGCTATTGATAAAGCACTATAGTGACGTATTGTGTTCTAACTGGTGCATTAGTGCGAACTGCGCTGTGATAGGTTGGTGTTACGGAATCAACAACAGAATAGTACGCGATCTTTTGAAAGCAGGAAAGTTTACCGAAAATGTCATACTACTTTTATGATGATGACAAGAAGAAATCTTCATGGTTCAAAAAGCTGAAAAACATGTTTGTAAAAGACAAAGAGGTAGTTACAAGAGAGGGAAAAATACTTCCTTCACCGAAAATGCCTGCTTCCTATATGTTGACGAAATATGGTTACCATACGTGTGTTTGGTTGGAAAATTGGGTACAGTATACTAAGGATGATGGTGTGTTAGCCTTTCCGGAAGGAGGATCATTTGATTTGGCTATTCTGAGAAATTTTAGAGACAAAATGATGAAACTTGAACCGAGATCCAGACCAACTCAATTTGAAGCGTTAGTTGAATGGGAAGATGAGATACATCAAATGGAAAGTGAGAGGTTGAGTAGGCATCTTAGACCGAGAGGTAGAGGCAGAGATTTGTGGGGAGAAACACATGAGACTAGAATGCGAAGATGGAGTGATGGAAGTATGTGCGATGGCATGTATCCAGTCAGATTAGTTGAAGAATATGAGGGACTAAAGAGTACGGAAAAGAAAAAGAATACAGAAGTGGGAAATCAAAGCTATGGTGAAAGCGAATCAGAGGATGCTGTTTTAGAAGAAATATTAAATAGAAGACCACCCCCATATCAGCCAAGTTGTTTATGAACTACCCCAAATGCTCCGATGTCAGAAGAAAGAGTAAATGAATCACCAAGACAACCATAACATTTTAGAGATTTTCCTGAAAGAGTAGAAACAAGATATGTCCCGAGTACACCGATAGGAGAAGCTAGAATTACAGGAACTCCTGTACAAAATATTGATTCACACAGAATTGTGCAAAGTGCAGAAAGACGAAGTAATGAACAGCCAAATATGTCTGATTATGAGCGTTCTGCACATGAATTGATTCAGAACCTTACTAGGAATATGGAAGCTGTACCTGTACCAGTAACAATAGGACCTGTGATACCGGTATTCGAAGATCAGAAAATAAAAGAGCCTAGATTAACAATTCCGTTACAACAAAGTTTACAAAGAGCAAAGGAGAGTACTTGTCCTGATCTATCAGAAATAAGGCAGAATATAAGTGTAAATCCACCAGAGTTAACTTTTAATCAAAATTTGTGATGCGGATACCCAACAGGAACAGAATCTGACTCTGCTACTCCAGAGAAAAGTGCAGATAAAATAGATTTAACTCAAACACCCATGAGACCATCAGAAAAAAAGTTGAGTGAATGGATAAAATCATTAAAATTAAAAGAGTAGGAATTAAAAGTGTTGGATGTGGCTAAATTAAAAATAGATATGGAAGAATTAATAATTGGAACAATTGGGACAGACAGATTGAAAACTTATCAGGATGATGAGCTCATGTTTTTATGTAAAAGCGTACCATGGAGAGCAACGTCAATGTATGATCAATTAGAAGAAGTGGCAAGTGAATATGGAATAGATTTTTCCAAAATAAAGTAATTGCAGAAATCCTATCGAGTAGATTTTGCAGAAAGAGACATTGAAAACATGAATACTGCAGGAAGACAAGTACAGATAAAAGATTTGATTGTGTTGTTGCGCAAATGGGTTGATGTAGGAAAATGGAGAGTCAAATGGGCAAAGAAGAAAGGAGAAAATAGTGACAAGTCTACTTTAGCTTTCCCCATTATAGAGAAGGAAGATTTGATTATGTTGTTGCGCAAATGGGGTGATGTAGGAAAATGGAGAGTCAAATGGGCAAAAAAGAAAGAAGAAAATAGTGACAAGTCTACTTTAGCTTTCCCCATTATAGAGAAGGAAAAAGTGGCAACTGAATTCCCTATGAGAAATTCCTGGAGGAGGATATGTACATGTGCCCTGGAGCATACAAGATATATTGTCATTTACAAATGATTTACCCAGATTGAGAGAGAAGCCAGTAGAATGGTATCGACAAGTGGACAGATTTGTAAAAGTGTCAAAAGTATTGTGGAATGATTTAGATGGATTATTTGACATATTGGTGCCAACAGATTGATGGACAGAATGTAAAATATCTGTGGATTTGCCAAGGGAGGAATATCCCAGAGATGAGAAAACAGGAGCTCTTTCACCAGACGTGATGAGGAAGTATGAGTAAGTGATAGTATGGTTGAAAAACAAAATACCTCCAAAAGAAACTGATTGGGTAAAGATCGACAGAACAACACAAGAGCCGAAAGAAACTGTGCATTCATTTTATGAAAGGTTGTTGTTAGTTTTCAAACAGTACAGTGGTTATGAGGAGTTAAATGAGAAGGACATGAGTCATTTTGTACATAGATTTGTATATGAATTAAGACCAGAAATCTCAGACATGATTAGACATAGCATGATGGATTGGCAGTCAAGTTCAGTAGATAAGGTTCTGAGACAAGCAAAATATTGTAGTGAGGAGATTGATGCAAAACAAAAGAAGCTGAAAGAGAAAGCCATGTGGGCTCAAGTAAAAGTAGCGGAGCAACAAGTAGCACAAATGGAGAATAAGAATGCAGGGAATCAAGGTGGAATTAAAGGTAAACCTAAATTGGTGGGGAATATTGATGAATTGAAAAAGAAAATGCCATGTTTCAACTGCGGCCAGATAGGGCATTGGAAACGAGAGTGTAAATGTCCACCTAGAGTTAATGGGGAACATACATCATTGAATCCGCAGGTGCAGTTTGAGGTAAATCAGCAGCAACCGCAGCAACAGCAGATAGCAAATCAGCAAAGTCAGGTGCCGCACCCGCCACTGCCATACAGTGGGAATCAGCAGAGATACAGTGCAGAGACAGGATTCAGCGGTGGTGAGCAGGTAAAAAGACCGCAAAGAGTAAATGCGTGTCCTCAATATTGGTTGCAAGAGGAGAATGGCAGTGAGCCAGATGAAAGTTTCTGATGGTGCCTGAGGGAGGAAGAAGAGTGTGTGCTTGGAGCCACTCTTGAGGTAGATCAGTCAGGTCCATTTGTGAGCGGCAAGGTGAATGATGTGGAAATAACCTTTCTAGTGGACACTGGTGCTACCCGTTCTACTGTTAGGTCAGTGGAAATTCAAAATCTTCCTCTCTCGGGTGAAACAATCCAGGTTGTGGGTGTAGCTAACAGACATATAAATACTCCTTTGACAAAACCAGTTGAAAAAGAGATTGGAACGTATAAAGATATGCATCGGTTTGTGGTATGTGACAGCAGTCCTGTTAATTTGTTAGGCAGGGATATATTGTGTAAAATGAACTCTGTCATATACTGCTCTCCAGATGGCATAGAATTGCAGACTCCAGATGAAGATAGTTTGTACAAACTGACAGTGCTTATGATTGAGGCAGAACAAGACAAACTGTTTCCTGTTTTTGATAAAGAGAAAATTCCTCTTGAACTGAAAGAGGCAGTGAGAGAAAGTGTGTGGGATTTCACTGGAAAGGATATAGGTTTGATGAAAGGAGTTGATCCTGTGAAAGTGTCCATAAAAGAGGGTGCAAGTTATCCGAATATACCGCAGTATAAAATGACTGCCGAGGTAATTGAAGAAATTACTCCAGTAATTGACAAAATGATTGAGCAAGGAATTTTAAGAGAGATCGAGAGTAGTCCTTGTAATTCGCCAATTATGGGATTGAAGAAGCCAAACGGAACATTTAGAATTGTGCAGGAACTGAGAAAAGTAAATAAAATTGTTGTCCCATGTTGTCCAATTGTCCCGAATCCAGCAGTGATTTTGTATCAAATACCACAGGATGCAGAGTGGTATACAGTGATCGATCTATGCAATGCGTTCTTTACTGTTCCATTACATCCAGAAAGCCAACCAATTTTTGTGTTTCGTTGCCAAAAGCGTATCCTAGCATGCTGTAGAATTCCACAAGGGCACACTGAGAGTCCATTGATTTTTAATCAGCTGCTAAAGAAATCATTGGAAAATTTGAGCATGCCTGGAGAATCTGTGTTAGTACAGTATATTGATGATCTTTTGGTAGCATTAAACAAAAGATGCCTGTGTAACTGATACAGTGGCATTATTGAATCATTTGGCTGAGGAGGGACATAAAGTATCTCCACCAAAAATGCAGTTTTGCCAGAACGAAGTACAGTATTTAGGCCACAAGATTGCAAAGGGAATCAGACAAGTCACAATTGAGAGAATTAAAATGATACAGGGAATGCAACCCCCTAAAACTCAAAGACAGGTAAGAATGTTCCTAGGAATGGTGGGTTACTGCAGACAGTGGATAAGTGGATTCTCATTGATTGCAAAACCATTGCAGAGACTGACAAAGGCAGACATCAGAGACCCTATTGTTTTGACCAAAACAGAGATGGAAGCATTTGAACAGCTCAAAACTAAATTGTGTGAAGCACCAGCTTTGGGAATGCCTGATTATGAAAAAGAATTTGAACTGTACTGCAGTGAGCGTGAAGGATGTGCTTTTTCAGTCTTAATTCAGAGGCTTGGAAGAATGAGAAAACCAATTGCTTATTTCTCAGCTGTTTTAGTCCCTGTTGCAAAGGCTTTGCCAGGTTTTCTGAAAGCAGTAGCAGCAACAAGTGTAAGTGTGGAGCAAAGTGAAGGAATTGTGATGGGATTTCCGGTGAGAGTCTATGTACCTCATTCAGTGGAGATTCTTCTCACAAGAGCAAAGACACAGTAAATGACTAACAGCAGAATGGCACGTTATTAGAAAATAATTCTGGGAGCTGAGAATGTGACAATTGCCAGATGTGTGAATGTCAACCCATAAACTCTGTTACCTGATACAGTTGAAACAGAAGTGAAAGGTTAGCTTGATCACACGTGTTTGGATGTTCTGGAGTATTGCACAAAGCCTTGTCCAGACATTAAAGATGAACCTTTGCTTGAATCAGATTTTGTAATGTTTGTGGACGGATCATGCTTCAGAACAGAGAGTGGTGTTCTAAGTGCTGCATATGCTGTTTGTACAGTAGCAGAAGTGTTGGAAGCATCTTGTCTGAAAGGAATTCATTCTGCTCAAATAGCGGAGTTGATTGCTTTGATATGAGCATGTGAGTTGGGAAAAAAGGTGAAAGTAACCATAGTGACCGATAGTCAATATGGTTATGGAGTTGTTCATGATTATGGACAGCTTTGGTCCCAAAGAGGCTATTTGACCTCTGCAGGAACACCTATTCGGAATGCAGAGTTTGTAAAAACATTGATTGAGGTGATATAGCTGCCTGAAAAGTTGGCTGTGGTAAAATGTTCAGCCCACAAGAAAGGTGAAGATTATATCACCAGAGGAAACAATTATGCTGATGCAATTGCAAAACATTGCGCTAAAAATCAAATTTAAATTAATCGAGAGAAAACTGAAGAACATGTTCCAAGTCCTTTAATGCTAACCACTGTAGTGGAAACTTGGCAGGAAGTGAAGCAGATGCAGGAAGAGGCAGAACAGAGGAAAAAGATATTTGGTTAAAATCAGGTTACAGACAAAGAGAGGAAGATGAAATTTGGGTTTACAAAGATGAAAGACCAGTAATGCCTGATAGCATGATTTCAGATATGGCCTGAATGTACCATGGTCAAGCACACATTGACAGAGACGCTATGATTCGTCTCTTTAGGCAGACTTGGTATAATCCAAAGTTTAGAATGATTGCTGAAAGTTTGTGTCAAATATGTTTGATCTGCCATCAATTTAATCCAAACAGAAAAACTGTTGTAAGTTTGGGAACCATAGGACGGGAGGGTGGCCCATTTACAAGAGTTCAGATGGATTATATTGAATTACCTCCATGTAACAGACTCAGATATGTGCTTGTGATAATCTGTTTGTTCTCTCGATGGGTAGAAGCTTTCCCCACGAGAAGAAATGATTGAATAACTGTTGCTAAATTGTTTCTACGTGAGATAATCCCAAGCTTCGGGTTTCAGGTCACGATTGAATCGGACTGAGGCCCACATTTCCAAAATGATTTATTGCTGATGATTTGTGAAGCTCTGGACATTCGCCAGACGCTACATTGTGCATATAGACCTGATGCTTCAGGAGTAGTTGAACAGGTAAATGGAACTATTGAACATAGAATTGCAAAAATGTGTTTGGCAACATGAATGAAGTGGCCAGATGCTTTGCCACTTGTATTAATGACATTGAGAAGCATACCTGACAGAAAAACTGGATTAAGCCCTCACGAAATTTTGATGGGAAGGGTGATGAGGCAGGCTTATGTACCAGTAAATAAGTTGCTAACTATAAATGATGACATCATTCTGGATAACTGCAAGAATCTATCTGATGTGGTAACTTCTGCGCTCCACCAGGTGGGAACTGAATCAAATACCAAAGAGAAAACTCCAGCTCATGATCTAGTCCCTGGGGACTGGGTACGAGTGAAAGTTCATCGCAGAAGGAATTGTTTGGTACCAAGGTGGCAAAAACCACGTCAAGTGATCTTGGTCAGCACTACTGCAGTTAAGTGTGCTAGACTGAAAAGGTGGGTTCATGCTAGTCACACCATCCGTGTGCCTGAACCTGAATATTCATACAACGGTGAAAGTACAACTGACTCTGATTCTGAAGGTGAACCAGAGAAGGATCCAGATATTGAAGATCGACAGGAATGTCGACATCTGGAAGTATCAGAAGCCAGTTCTGCGTCTGAAGGTGAATGTGAAAGGGAGATTGTTGAAATACCAGATTCAGAAGATCAACTTGAAGGTCGAGAATTGGTAAAGACAAGCACCAGTAAAGACGCAACACAAAGTGAAGAAAAAGTTGTTGAAAAGGAGAAAACTGTAAAGCAAACTGAAGACTCTGAAAGCAGGAACGGAAATCCTGAAACTGGAGAAAAGGAAGTAACTCACGACAAGGATGAGATTCCAAGTACCAGTTATGAAGGTGTTCCTAACAGAGTAAGAGTAGAGAGAACTGAAACTGATGAAGACAAAGACATTGTAAAGATCATAATCAATGATACAGTGGAAGACACTGAAAGTGAAACTGATGACAGTGCAGATGAAGCTCCATTAAGAAAAAGCACAAGAAAAAGAGCTTGGAGAGTGGAACATAACACTATAGAGCCAAAGACTAAGAAAGTCTGCAAAGGAGACAATTGGCCTAAAGGAGCAGGAGGATTAAAATTCAAAATAGTGAACAAAACAAAAGAGCAAGAAGACCAAGTGAATGAGATCTCTAGCCAGAAAGAAACATTGGGAAAGACAATAGAGACTATTCAAAGGCCTAAAAGAGTAAGAAGTCCAAATCAGAGGTATAAATCACCTGAGTGGACATACATTGTACTGCCACCCATTGTTGAAGTTAATAGTAGTCAAGAAAACCTGTATGACTCAAAGCCAATTGGGAAAAGTGAGTAAAAGAAGTCAATTAAGAAATGGAAAGTTAGGTGCTCAAAGTATATGATATTAAAGTAAAAAGTCTGAAGTCCTGTGAGACGGTTTTGTAAAAATAGAAGAGGTCGAAGTTGACACAAGGTCGAAGAAAACTTGTTAGAAAAACTAATTATAGCATTATTTAGAATAGAAATTGACACAAGGTTGAAGAAAACCTCTTAGTGTGCTAAGTGGTGTGAAATCTATAGGTGACAAAAGGTTGAAGAAACGGTGTTAGTGAAAATGTCAATGAATAATCACAGAACGAAATGTTCTATTTTTAGAAAATGATGCAGGTGTTTTTCCATATGTATGGGTTTGATGACTATACTATGGATAATTTTAGCTATTGTGATTCCTTTCCAAACTAATTTAACAAAATTAAAACAGAATGTGAGTTCAAGCAAGCCAATTGAGAAAGAAAAAGTGCATGAGAGTTATGTGTACAAGCCAGAGTTGCATCAAGATAGGTCTATTAGTGACTACACTAAGAATACCTTTTCAAAGTTATTATTGGAGTACATTAAAACAATGAATGTTGATGACTGTTATGTTTGTGTAAAGTTCCCAGCATCAGTGTCAGAAGGGGTGACCTATCACCACCTTCCTCTTACTTATGGAGTAACTTGTAGTGTAATTGCAAGTTTGTTTTATAAGACTGGGAAATTGGAGTATCATTATTCTAATGTAGATGAGATATTTGCGAAATTAAAGATTGATAATACACTAACTAAAAGAAAACATGCAGAAGTGATGGGAGAATATTTCTGGGTGTAGATGAGTTAACACATGAGTATGCATTTAATAATAATTTGACATGTAAAATGAGAATTGAAGAGAAAGCTTTCCTAAACATGGTTGAAGAAAGGAGGATTGCTTATAAAAACGAAAAGAGAAAATGAAGCATGCAAAGTCGAAATATTACACATTTGATGATGAGAACATTGAGGATAAAATAGATGCACCAATGTTGGAACATTTTTGTATCAGGAGAGATAATTCAATGTATGACAATTATTTTGTGGGTGCAAGTCAATGTGAAGACACCTATAGAATTATAGGAGGTTGGGGATTTAAAGGAGGAAATGATCCTGTTTTCCCTGGATTTTATTTTATATGTGGAAATAAAGCTTATTATAGACTGCCTGACCACTGGTATGGGACATGTTATGTGGGTTTGGTCTTTCGTAAAATTTTCCATGTAGATAGAGGTACTAATGGAAAGCATGGGATAGGTAAAGTTTTAAGTAGAAAAAGAAGAGAGAGTGCCTTAGAAATAATGGGAGATGTATTTGGAGCACTGATACCAGCAGTGGGAATTTCGTTTAATGCAAATAGAATCAGAAAATTGTCCACAATAGTTGATAAATTATCAACAGATACAGCAGGAGGATTCCTGATGGTAGATACTGAAATGGTTGCTATGAGAGCTATGGTTATGCAAAAGAGACTTGCCCTTGATATAATTTTAGCAAAAGAGGGAGGAGTCTGCGGAATTTTGAAAGTTCAACACTGTTGCACTTACATTCCAGATAAAAGTCAGAATATTGAAAATTATATTATAAATATTACAGATTTGCATAAAGAAATTGAACCACTGAAGTTTGAAGGTGTCCTTGATAAATTGGGTAAAAGTTTTTCAGCAATTAAGCATTGGTTTCAAGAAATAGTTAGTTCAATTATAGGTAAAATACTAATACCAATAACAGTCTTAGTGGTAGTAATCCTTATGATAAGGTTATGCTGTATATATAAGGGTAGAAGAGATTTCAGAAATTTGATAAAGAAAAGGAATGAAGAACGATTAGCAAGGATGAGAGAAAAGAATGAGATAGAAATGGAGGAAGTAAAAGAAAAGGTTTTCTAAAATTCGAAAGAAAAAGAGACAAAATTATAGATGACATTAACAAAAAAAGTTGAAACATGTTCTGCAAAATTTTCCCAAATTTTGAGAGTTATTTGGTGATGGAATCACCAGATGAGGGAATTGATGAAGCGAGGTGACAAACACAAAATTGTGTGTACCCCTCGTAAAGTTAATGTCCCATAACAGTAACGTTCACTGATTGCATGTTTTGCGAAATTAACCAACCATAGAATAAAGTGCACACATTATTTTTATTATTACACACGGGGAGAACTAACTTTGCTTGCATGTTGCAAATAAATTCGGCTAATATGTATTGTTATTGTGTTGTAAATTAATGCACAGCTTGGAAATAATCAAAACGCAATTTAAATGTGCTTATTGTATTCATTTATGTGATGGAGAGGTCGAAATGTAAGTATAAAATGTATTTATGTGGCTTATTTGCTAGGTAACAACTAACTGGGAAACATTAGTTCAGTGGGAGGTAAACAGAATGGGTTTAAAATTCAGTAACTAATATAAATCTGTGTTTGTTTTCATGATAGTTCCAAAAGTGGCTTCTGAGGCCTAGCTAGAAAATGGACGGCCGGGTAAACTGTGAGCAAAAGCTGAACTGTGCAGACGTGCCAAAACCTGCAAGTCAGAGTGAACTGCCTGTGCTCGAAGAGGTTCAAGGCTGCTGTGGCACGGTACCTAGGATGGGTGCCAAGCATGGACGATGTAATGCTAAAAGCCAGGGAGAGTTTGAGGATGTTTCAAAGACAAGGAAACGTCTAGGCCTCGGACTAACTTAAACAATGAACCTCTATTTCTTGCTGACTCTTTGCGAAAACAATGCTGTAATGGTGAGAGGATGCTCACCCACCCCAAAATTGTCCAATGACATTTTGAATAAGGAATGTTAGTTACATTTTAGATAGATTAAGTTAGGGATTTAGGGTATAAAAACCCCTGGTTTTGTCTAGTTGGGGTCGCTTTTTCAATTTCCATCGGAGATGCTGCCCGATTGCTGACCGATTCCTGGATGTTATAACTTTTACGTTTTCTACCTTGTTTGCTTTGCAGGATTGAAGGATAAGATGAGGGTGCTAGTTAGGGATGTTAGGAGAGAATGATTTTGGAACTATCTGTTCTTTGCTAATCTTTAACTGTTTTCTAAAATTAAGTGATTCTTTCCTTGAGCTCTAAATAAAATGATCATTTTGAAATAAAGTTTAAGATTTTACTGAAATAAAGTTTTACTAATGCCTAAATGTCAGACATGATAAATGAAGAAGTAAAAGCTGGTCTTTGAATTCTTCCTACACCTAATTTTCATTCTAGTAGATCCATTGCCATTAGGGTGGTGTGTCTGAATAATTTAAGTTGAATAAAACCATGGTAAAATGTTTAAATCTGCAGGTGTAAATTATAGTTAAATAGGGTTAGACGCTCCACCTAAATGTTACAGCATTTCTCCATTACGATTCACCAGAGCCTTGAAGCCAAGTGTAAGTGAACAGGGTAAATGTGCAGTGCTATGGGCCCCACTGATGCATGATTTGTGTGTTTTAAGGTTTCAGGGTAATGGTGAGTGTTAATTAGAAATGATTTCTGGAGCCGCGCTGTAGCAATACAACTGATTTTATGAGAACTATATGTGACATTGTATGGGAGTCAGACATGATAATGATTGTCCTTGATGTTACTGGACTATATACATGCATTTCCCACCACCATGGCATACAAGCAGTTGAATATTTTCTAAAAACACGATCATTGAGGTTTTCGAAACATAATGCGATGCTGTTAGAATTTCTATCCTTTTGCCTCAATAACAATATTTTCCTGTTTCAGAAACAATATTTCAGGCAGTGTAGGGGTACGTCGATGGGAACCTGTTTCGCCCCCAGCTACTCGAACTTGTTCGTCGGCTGGTGGGAGAAGCAGGTTGCCTAGGCTGATGAAAATCAGCACTGGGTCTCATCAATTGAAGGTTGGTACCGTTACATCGACGACCTTTTCATATTTTGGAAAGGTCCTCGAACAGAAGCTGAATCATATATCAAACACCTGAATAACAACACAGTGAATCTGAATTTCAGTGGCAATATAAGCGATACCGAAGTTGACTTTTTAGATTTAAAAGTCTTTATCAAAGATGGTAATATATGTACCTCACTCTATCGGAAAGCCACTGCTGGAAATTCGATCCTTGAAGCAAGAAGTATTCATCCTAAATCATTAAAGAACAGTATCCCGTACGGGGAACTGCTTTGTATTAAAAGAAACTGTACAAGATCTACCGATTTTGACACAGATGCCAATGAATCTATCTCAAGGTTCCAAGTAAGAGGGTACCCCGACCAGATTTTAGAAAAGGCATATGATAAAGTTCAAACAATTTCAAGTACCAATCTTCTTAAAGATAAGCAAAAGAAACCCACAAAGGAAGATAGCACACCTACCTTTTCAAGAGAGTCAAAAGAAATACATAGTATCATGAAACAGAATTGGCAGATTCTAAGATCAGATGGGATAATAGGTAAAGAACTAGCTTGCTCTCCGAAAATTACGTATCGAAAGAACCGTTCACTGAGGGATCTCCTGGTGCACAGCCATTTTGATTCAGTCCCTCATACACCAAGACTAGGGAATCTGACGGGATTTTATCCCTGTCAAAACTGTAAGGCGTGCAAAGTAAGCACCAAACAAATTACTTACCAAGTCCCTGGGAAATCTCTTATAAGAAAAATTACTAAATTTCTAACACGTACCACCCCATTCTGTGTTTACTGTCTTGTCTGCCCATGCAAAGTGCAATACATAGGCAGCACAATTCAACCAGTGAAGAGGAGAATTTTAGAACATGCAAGGGCAATACAGCACATTGATGCAAACTACCAAGTAGCAAGGCATTTTGCAAAAGGACACAGAAGTGACCGGAATCTTCTGAGTTTCTTCTGTCTTGACTAAGTTCCTATCAAGGAAAGAGGCAGTGATAGAGAAATCCAGCTACGCCGCCTGGAGTCAAGATATATTATTGACTTAAATACCAGAACTCCCTTTGGGTTGAACACAGAAGAAGAATTAGCCATACACTTAGGCAAGTGAGTTCCAGTTTCCAATGATATCTCTGATGAATTGCAGTACTTGCAAAACCGAATCCACAAATTAAGAATATATATATATCTATTATATCTAATATGATTGCTTTGTAAAAATATTTTTATTAATTAACCATCTAGCAAATAATGTATGGTGAAAAATGCTTTAAAAAATGAATGACCATTTTCTGACAAATTGAACAATGCATATGTAAATAATTTTGTCTTGGAAGCAATGGTTCTTCTCCATAATTTATAAAAACAAAAGCAATTATTGTTGATTATCATGTAATATTTGAATGATTAGGCTAAATTGCCAAATTGGAATATTAAGTTTGATTCAATGCCCATCCAGGGCTATATCTTTTTGTTTTACATGTTTATTTAAAAGTCACTTGGGGAAAGTGTATGTAAAATTACACACTCCAAGATGGCCGCATTGTATGCATTAAATGAAGTCCATCGTTGATGTCAATTACAGGAAATGACGAGATTAAGTCAACAAAAACTTTATTTAAACAAATTAATTTTTGTGTTGTTGGTAACAGCTGGAGGAAGGCGTGAAGCCGAAACGCGTCCTGTTGCTAATCCTTGAACAAATACATTCGAATCATAAACCTTGTCCACGGAGTGCGGTCCGTTCCCTTTGTTACGAGGGGGAAAGTGAGCGGTGATACATATATATATATATATATATATATATATATATATATATATACAAAACACTCCAAACAACCTCCAGTAAGGGCGAGTAAGGGGACGGACCACGAAGATCAGGTAAGATGCTTTATTTCACCACCCAAACGTTCAGCAGCGACGCATTTCGAGCTCAGAAAGCCCTTGTCCCTGTATACATATGTATACATATATATATATTCCCTTAAAAAAGTGATGTCTAATCAGACTGATTCTGCAGTCAATTCTGGGGTTACTACTGATAACATAATAGAGTTGGTGCCCACTGAGACTGGTAAAACAACTATCCTTTTAATTACCACTTTTAATAATCATGAAAGGAAAATCAGACAGATTTTGAAATCTAATTGGCCTATCCTTAAGACGGATATTACATTAGCTCCCCTGTTGGAAGACATGTCGTAAATTACTTTTCGTAGAGCACCCTCAATGAGGGATGCTCTGGTTAAAACTAGTCCGGAGATTAACATTAAACCTCACTGGCTATACAATAGAACTGGGTTTCGCAAATGTAGTTCTTGCAGGGCTTGTAAATTTGGAACCAACACTACTGAGTATTATGAAGGACTCACTAAAACTGCCATTAAGATTAATAATCTTTATACCTGCAAAACTGATCATGCGGTCTATGTTTTAAAATGTACTTGTGAGTTGCAATACGTTGGTAGCACTAAGCTACAAGTGTTTAACCGCATTTTACAACATCTGCGGGCCATAGTAAATTCTGACATTTTAAATTAGTACATAACAACAATTTAAATGACTTACAATATTTTGTAATTGACGCTGTTACTCTGTCCAAAAGAGGTGGAGACAGAGAAAAGAAATTGAGACAATTGGAAAGTCACTACATAGTCCTTCTCAATAGCAAAATTCCCAATGGCCTGAATATGGGGGAAGATCTTCATAATTTTTTATGAATTTTGTTATCATATATCCCTTAGTTTGGTTTATACCATCATTAATTTTAAGGAATTTTAGCTTTTTTCATTATAAGCACAGTGTTTTAATGGTTCTACCTATATTTATGGTTTTACATATTTTTATATTGTGCTGAGGATGATTTGATGTCAACTCAATGGGCTTATTTACTGATTCTTAGCGGTTGATAAAGATTTTAACAGGTATTTTATCATGTTAGATAACTTGTTGAAATGTTTATCCATTTTGAACAGACGTTAGGAGCAACCTAATTTTCTTTCGCCTTATGAATTCTTTTAAATCTTAGTACAGTATTACATCTTTTCAATTTGTATGTACTTTTCTGCTGATTATGATGTATTAGCCGGTTTTTGCACTTCATTGCACTTTGCACTTTTCACTTTAAGAAATTCTTTGCTGATGATAATTTGTAATTCTTTGAAATTATCTTGCTCTAGTCCTTTTTATGGCATAATATCTTTGCACTATTTTTTGCACTTTTTATTACATTATGTGTTTTTTCCCCTTTTACTGAACCGTGTCCCCTCTGACCTCCTTGGACAATAATAACAGGTTAATATTTTTCTATTGTTGTATTAGCTGGCTGTAGCATTGGGCACTTGCCCTGCATTTTTACCACTTTTATTGATTTTATCATTGTATTTGTAATGTATATATATGTATTATTTATATATGTATATATATATATATATATATATATATATATATATATATATATATATATATATATATATATATATATATATATATATATATATATATATATATATATATATATATTGTGTCCTTTTGTACCAACTTAGGGCTTTGGACTCATTTAGATCAATCTCTACTCACACTATGTGGAGAAAGTTCAGGAACTATATATTTATATATTTTTTCCTTTTTTATGAATTCTATTAATACAATGATGTTATTAATGTATATTTGTGGAATTGAAGTAAATGTGATAGCCAGCCAATCTTAATAATACAACATGAAATAGTATGTTTACTATGTCCATGCTCATCAATGGGAGGAGTCAAGGGGAGTGACCGACAGTATTTAACCACTTGTATCTCTGGGACTGTCATGTGATCAAGTCTGGGTTTCCCGGACGAAACGCGTCATGTTGCCGTTCCCATCGATGGAATAAAGCACTTCATAAATCTACAAAACCCTTGTTGTGGTCTGTACCTGTGTTCGTGTTGGTGCTGCCGGCGGGTCGCACGCACTGCAGGATTGTGGAATCGTATATATATATATATATATTCACTGAAAAAACCATAGGTGTCAGGCCTTATATAGTTAGGAATTAGCATTTAAAAAACCTTTAAAATTCACTCAAAAAACTATAAGTTTTAGGGTTGTTATAGTTAGCTGGACATTTCACTCATACAAAACCATTGAAATGGCTCCTATATAGTTAGTTGTACTAACTATATTTCGCGCACCTGCAATCCACTGCTGATGATGTCACATATTACATCATTCATGACATGGTCAGTGACATCACTGATGACATCATCCAGTGAATGTGGTTTGCTTCGTTATTTAAATATGCATTATATATATATATAGCAATTTGCATTGAAGAATGAGGCAATATATAAAAATAAATATTTGGATGGAGGATTTAGTAGCAGTGTAATTGATTGTTTACTTGACCAATTTATAGTGTCTCACTAAATATAGTGGATAGTGACTAAACTGTTTGAATATCTGTATCACTTTGTCAGTTGTTGTGTAAACTGGTTCTCCAGTTGGTTACTAGCAATGTGAAAGTCTGTATTAGTTATTGATTAGTTTACTGAGTATTTGTATGGGAGAGTTAATGTGTGTGTGGTTCGGTGGGCGGTGTGTGACTGCCCAAAGATGTGTGAATAGTTGATTCACTAGATTTATGAAGTTAAAACTACATGTTCTAACCGTTGTTTGGGTGAGTGAATATCTTTATGGGTGTGGTTATGAGCAAATATATTTCTCAATGGTACATGTCCAACAAACTAGAAAAATAAAAGGCAGTGTATGTGTCAGTTGTTGTATATTAATAAGTATACATAAGACTCAATGATTGTGTGAGTGACTGTATGGATAACTTTATACTTGTAATAATGATTTTATAATTCACTAAGTATGACTTAATATCTAAATGAATAGATGAAGTTGTGTTTGTATAAGTGTGTAGCTCAGTAAACATGTAACTATGATCCATTGTTTGCATAAGTGAGTAGGATGACTTCATATGTGAATGGGATGTGTGCTGGTGTGTAATGTCGATTTAGGTGTATAAGTATTTTTGATAGTGTTCTATTGTTCATTGACAGCATGTATGAGTGAATCTACAGGTAAGTGATTAGATGTGTGTATACATCTAAAATCACTGAGTGGGTTTTTAGATACTTGTATTGCTGTAACAATGGATTCAAATATGATACTCTTTATTTTACAAAGAGTGATGAAAGATTTTACTAGTGTATGAAAAGGTGTATGTGATTGTCACGTGGATGATGTCATCAGTGATGTAATCAGTGATGTCATTTGAGATGTCATCAGTGATGTCACTGACTATGTCATGAATGATGTAATATGTGACATCATCAGCAGTGGATTGCGGGTGCGCGAAATATAGTTAGTACAACTAACTATATAGGAGCAATTTCAATGGTTTTGTATGAATGAAATGTCCAGCTAACTATAACACCCCTAAAACTTATAGTTTTTTGAGTGAATTTTAATGTTTTTTTAAATGCTATTTCCTCACTATATAAGGCCTGAAACCCATGGTTTTTTCAGTGAATTTCAAAGGTTTTTCAAATGCTAATTCCTAACTATATAAGGCCTGAAACCTATGGTTTTTTTCAGTGAATTTGCAAGGTTTTTTAAATGCTAATTCCTAACTATATAAGGCCTGAAACCTATGTTTTTTTCAGTGAATTTCGAAGGTTTTTTAAATGTTAATTCCTAACTATATAAGACCTGAAAGCCCAACAGGAATCTCCAGTATGCGCCAGGGGACTGCATTGCAGAGAGGTGTAATGAAGCCACGCCCCTTTTTACACCTCTCTGCAACGCAGCCCCCGTGCATGTTTGAAATGGGGGAACTAATTCACCTTGCATACTGGGGGTCCCTGGGGGCCAACTAGCCCACCTGGAACCTCCAGTATGTGCCAGGGGGTTGCATTGCACAGAGGTGTAATGAGGCTATGCCTCTTTTTACACCTCTCTGCAACGCAGGCCACTGGCGTGTTTGCAGAGGGCGGACTAATTCCCCTTGCATACTGGGGGTCTCTGGGTTATATCTGCCCAAACGCCGAAATTCCGAACGATTGAAAATGACTTTTCTTGAGAAACATTTGGATTTGGATTATCATGTCCTATACTTTGGAATTTTTGAAAGACTGACTTTGAGGATGCTATAAATTACTCAAGTCTGCCCGAATTGTGTGGGTAAAATTGATACCTAGTCACTTTGAATAAGAATGTACTTACGTCTCGTCTAACATTTGACGGAAATAAGAACGCCCTGAAGAAGTTCTGTTGTACAGAACGAAACGCGTCAGCTGGCTGTGGTACATAAACTTAAGGAAAATAAAAGCATTTGAATATACACCAATATTCAGCGCTTCAATAAGTGCTCTAAGTGATATGATTTGATTGGACTTATTGTGCAAGTGGTGCTGTGCCAAACTTTGGAATATTCTCCACTACTCTCTACTACTTACTCTCTACTACTTACTCTCTACTACTCATTCTCTACTACTCTACTACTCTCTACTACTCTCTCTCTGCTACTCACTCCCTACTACTCACTATCTACTACTCTCTACTACTCACTCTCTACTACTCTCTACTCTCTACTACGCACTCTCTACTACTCTCTCTCTACTACTCACTCTTTACTACTCACTATCTACTACTCTCTACTACTCACTCTCTACTTCTCACTCTCTACTACTCTCTACTACTCACTCTCTACTACTCTCTCTCTACTACTCTCTACTACTCACTCTCTACTACTCTCTCTCTACTACTCTCTACTACTCACTCTCTACTACTCACTCTCTACTACTCTCTACTACTCACTCTCTACTACTCTCTCTCTACTACTCTCTACTACTCACTCTACTACTCACTCTTTACTACTCTCTACTACTCACTCTCTACTGCTCTCTACTACTCACTCTACTACTTACTCTCTACTACTCTCTACCACTCACCCTACTATTCGCTCTACTACACTCTACTACTCACTCTCTGCTACTCTCTCTACTGCGCTCTACTACTCTCTACTACTCACTTTCTACTCTATTACTCACTCTCTTCTCTCTACCTCTCTACCTCTCTCTACTTCTCTCTCTACTAGTCTCTACCTCTCTACCTCTACCTCTCTACCTCTACCTCTCTACCTATACACCTCTACCTCTCTACCTCTCTCTACACGCACACATATACCCATATATATATATGCATATATATGCATATGCATTTATGTATGTGTGTATATATATATATATACATACATATATAAACATATATAATCTGCATATCTATATAAATACAAATATAAATGCATGCATACATATACATATACGCATACATATGCATGTTATTTACATGAAAGTTTTAAAAACACTAATAAAAGCAAAGCTAAAAAGCCACCTCATTACAAACAGAATGGCTTTAACTTAAACGAGGGCGAGATCTATTGCATTTTCAATGCTTGTTTACTTTTGTTCCATCAAGAAGGCATTCAGATGTGTCACACATTTGCCATAAATTCTGAATGTTAGCACTCTAGTTTCTCATTAGATCACTGTAGTAAAGCTACTGCTCACCAGAGAAGTCTGCTGCTAATCATACTTTCTATGACAAAATGAACTCCCTCATTTTGTTCCTTTTTAAATTAAATGTTTTCAGACTTACCACTTCATTCCAATCAAGATGGCTTCTGGTGTGCCATACATTTGTCATAAGTAAGACTGTTAGCGCTCTAGTTGTTCTATAGAACACTCTGGGACATTCTGTCATTATACTTGGGCTACATCTGGGTGATATTTGGGCTACATTTGGGCTCTTTTGTCTCTGGTGGCCATCTTGGGAGACTGCATGTCAGAATTGTTTAATGAAATAGAAGAGGATTTGGGAAGTCACTCAAAATGTGCCCTAATTTTTCTTTCTGCAGCACTAATCATACTTTCTATGGCAAAATATACCCCCTCATTTTGTTCCTTTTTAAACTAAATGTTTTAAGAGTTACCACTTTATTCCAATCAAGATGGCTTCAGGTGTGCCATACCTTTGTAATAAGTAGGACTGTTAGCGCTCTAGTTGTTCTTTAGAACACTCTAGGAGGCTGCAGTAGAACACAAAGGAATCAACTGACAGTCTCTGTCCTTGTTGGATGTACATGTTTTACTGAGAATGTCAGACTTCATGCTCACATGACTGAGACAGATAATGTGAATTTACAGAAAATATGCTTTCAGTTTAGCTTACAGATCCCCTTCCAAACCACTGTGGGAAAAGCATGAGATAATAGTTTTCTTTCAAACATGATTCATGATATCCCAGCAGAAGGCTTTTTCACATGGTAAAATCACCTTAGAACACACCACAATTCCTAAAATGAGTATAGTACTATCGACAAATGATTTATAATGTAACTAAAGTCCTAAAAAACCCTCTATTTACTACAATGCTTTTTAATGAGGTGCTATCATGTATATTGGTACCAAGATGGCTGCCAACACGTCTTGGATGAAGTGCTGACAGCCAATCAGATCTCACAATGAGATGTGTGGTTAGGCTCCGCCCAGATATATATGTGTTTTTGATGTTAATTTTCATAAAAACCACTGGAGCAATTTTCACCAAATATAGCAAAGGCACTTCTGCGTACCAGTCCCTACAATTTTGCCAAGTTTGGTGTAATTCCGTTCAGCAGTTCGGGCTGTAGCCTTGTCAGAACGTCCTATGGAAATTAACATGGGGAAAACACGTTTTGGGACCCCCCTTTTTTCTCAGCCCCCACTTCACGAATCCCCCCTTAACTTCCAGGGAAGGAGCGCAGCGGAGCTGGACAAAATTATGGAAAATTACACGCAAATTCCTCAACCGGCGCCAAAGTTATTCCCAATAGAATGTTGCGGATTTCCTATGGTAGCTAGGTCCTAACTATATATACCTACTGGCTATATTATATAGCCTCCCAGAGGGGCAACACTTTCTTTCAATACAATGTGGTCGGCCCAGACCACGGCTGAGCACTACCGCGAGACCTGAGCGGGTCCATTGTGATTCATTTCTTCGACAGCTATGGAGCAGGAAGCGCTGTTTGAATTTGGGGGTAACTCAGCAGGACACTGAATATCCTCGTAGCATCACTGTGATGGTGAGATAACGGCGGCGACCCACTGGGGGTTTATAATGCACTACCAGTCCCAGAATGCTTTTGGACGCTTTTTGTGCCATGAAAATAAAATAAGGAATTTACTGGCGCTGCCTTGTTTGCCGTTACTCACTTGAAGCTGTCAATGAGGAAGGGCGCAATGCTCGAAACGCGTAGACAGCGCTGATCTTGGTGGGGATTTTGTTTGCGTGAGCTGCCCCTGCTGTGTATGGCGAAACTTACCTGCAAGTGCTCAGCCTCCCGGAGGGGCAACTCTTTCTTTCAATACAAATGTGGTCGGCCAGACCACGGCTGAGCACTACCGCGAGACCTGAGCGGGTCCATTGTGATTAATTCCTTCGACAGCTACTGAGCAGGAAGCGCTGTTTGAATTTAGGGGTAACTCTGCAGGACACTGAATATCCTCGTAGCATCACTGTGATGGTGAGATAACGGCGGCGACCCACTGGGGGTTTATAATGCACTACCAGACCCAGAATGCTTTTGGACGCTTTTTGTGCCATAAAAATAAAAGAATGAATTTACTGGGACTGGCTTGTTTGCCGTTACTCACTTGAAGCTGTCCATGAGGAAGGGCGCAATGCTCGAAACGCGTAGACAGCGCTGATCTTGGTGGGGATTGTGTTTGCGTGATCTGCCCTGCTGTGTATGGCGATACTTACCTGCGAGTGCTCAGCCCCCCGGAGGGGCAACTCTTTCTTTCAATATATATATATATATATATATATATATATATATATATATATATATATATATATATATATATATATATATATATATATATATTTTATATATATATATATATATATATATATATATATTGAAAGAAAGAGTATTATATATATATATATACATACAGGGACATTATAGTGAATAGAAGAAGTTTTGTTTTAGAAATTCACTGAAAAAAGCAAAGGTTAAAGGGATGCTATAGCTAGACTGACATTTCACTAGTACAAAACCAGAGAAATTCAGTAGTTATAGGTATAGTTGCCAGAGGTAACTACAACTAACTCATGACCCAGCAATATGAAATGTCATCAGTGATGTCATCACTGACCATGTCATGAGTGTTGTAATATGTGAGGTCATAAGCAATGTATTGCGAGGCTGTAAGTTATAGCTAGCCTATTTAACTATAACTGTTGCTAATCCTTCAATAAATAAATTTGAATCATAAACCTCGTCCACGGAGTGCGGTCCGTTCCCTTTGTTACGAGGGGGAAAGTGAGCGGTGCTATATATATCTTGCCGACTGCCAGCACGTTTGTCTGCTTACCGCAGCAAGAAATGCCTTGCCCAGGATACTGGCGCCCTTTGGTGACTGGGCACCGTGGCTGCTGACGCATAAGCGGTGAGGTATGTTGGGCATACCTAATTTATTTGCATCGGTCTCCTCCAACCCCGGGTGTATGCCTATGACAAAGACATATCTTGTGCTGCTTAACAAACATTGACATTTGCGATACTTCCTGTCCTATCATTTCGAAATCTGGGCTTTCAGTCTTTTGTGCAATTCTTCTCCGGTTTATGACACTGTGAATTTTTTAATTACAGGCAATTTTGAGCTTTCACAAAGGACATTAATTACTTCATTACGGACACGAAAAGTAGATTAAGGGGATTATGGGTCTCGTAGTCCCACTGGGAAGAGTAGCAATCACGTAGAGGCCGGCATTTGTGCCGTAATTACACACAGCATGTGATATTTGAGCCCGTGTTTTTGTTATATGCCCTGTATGCTTTGACCTGTTGTTTTTGTTCTTGCACACAGTGAACTATACAGCTCGATGCAGTTCTGCTCAGTGCGATAATATCTTTTATTCAACCGGGTAACTTATGCTCTGCTCAGTCACTAGGAAATGAGGGAAAAGCAATTTAGCATCGTTATTACTCGCAGAACTTTCTGCATCCATAAGCAGTTTTAATTTTTGTCATTTTTTTCACTGTCAAAAAGGCAGCATGATTTGAGAGCATTGATGCCATATTTTTAAATTATTAGAAGAGCACCTCGGCATGTCATTACGACTTGTTTAGATCTCATGCTAATAAAGACATACCTTTATATTTGCTGTGTGTACATTAGGAATTGGATCAAGTTAAATAATTGGCATTACGTGCTCATTGCGCAGTATTCAGTGTCCATGTTGTTCAGACAATATTACTTGCACTTTTCATATATATATATGATAAAACTTTTCTGCTATGTTTTTCTGCTATATTTTCGTGTACACAGTCCACTTTCTATGCCTATTGTATGCCTGAGGGAGGGAGGAGGGCTATATATTCAAGAAACACTGTGGCACCAATTAGATTGACAAAGCCTGCTGCGCAGGCGAAACGCGTCTCTCTTTTAATGCGGGGTCGTGGGAGACCTGAATAACAATAAAGAAACCTTATCCGTGCACACTTCGCGTACGTGCCTCTTCTTTTTAGGAGCAGGACTTTTTTCTTTGATATATATATATATATATATATATATACATATATATATACAAAACACTCTAAACAACCTCCAGCAAACGGGTGCAGCAGCGCTGGCGAGGAAGGGGACGGACCACGAAGATCAGGTAAGATGCTTTAATTCACCCAAACGTTCAGCAGCGACGCGTTTCGAGCTCAGAAAGCCCTTGTCCCTGTAGATATATATATATTCACTGAAAAAACCATAGGTTTGACACCAGTTATAGTTAGCTGGAAATTTTACTCGCATAAAACCAATGAAATTCCCACCTTATAGTTAGTTGGACTCACTATAACTTGCGCGTGCAATGCACTGCTGATGACGTCACATATTACATCACTCATGACATGGTCAGTGACATCACTCATGACATCACTGATGACACCATCCAGTGAATGTGTGTCTTTTTAAAAAATAAATATGTGTTATATATGTATATGTAAAAGTTGATGGAAGAATAAATGTTTAAATAAGTGTTTACTTGGATGTTTAAAAAAAAATTGATTGGTTAACTGGTTTATTAAGTGTATCTTAGTGAATACATATATTAGAGAGTAATGTTTAAATATTTAAATATATGTATTAGTGTTTCACTTTGTGTATAAGTGGTTGCATGGGTTGGTGAGTAGCTACATGTGTATGTATATGGGTTATTAGATGTTTTTCTTAGTATCAGTATGAGTGTTTGTATGGTTTGGTGGGGGTATTACTTAACACATAGATGCATGAATGACTGACTCTCTCTTTGTATGTGTTTTGAAGACAGCATATGTGCAGGACTGTATGGGTGGATGAGTGTGTATATGTGTGTGTTAGTGAGTGAATGACTGTCCCACTAGTGTCTTTATCAGTAACTACATATGTTTTAATCTAGTATATGTGAGTATTGATGTATATAAGTGAGTATATGTGAGAGTGAGGGATTGTAAGAGTTCCTGTTTAAATTAGTATGTGTTTCTATAAGTGATTGTTTAAGAGAGTAGGTATGTGTAAGTTTCCTTAGAAGTAAAGTGGTAGTGTGTGTATAGCTGTATATGCAAATAAATGGATGTTCAATAGTTTATTTGCATGTGTGAGTATGTGTGAGAGTATCTTTTGGATGACTGTCGGTGTGTAAGAGGATGTATAGATGTATCACTACATATTATGAGTGAGTATATGTATGAGTGACTATATAGAACTGTTGGTGAATGAGTGGATGTGTATATAGATGGTGGAATTATTGAATTGGTTGTTGTAACTGGTATGGATATCTCCATTTTTTTGAAAATTTTAGTTTCTATTTCTGAATATGTGTTTCAAGGGTTACATTACAGTGAAAAGAGGTCTGTCACTCTGTCACAAGGATGGTGTCATTAGTGATGTCATGAGTGATGTCACTGACCATGTCATGAGTGATGTAATATGTGACGTCATCAGCAGTGCATTGCACGCGCAAGTTATAGTGAGTCCAACTAACTATAACGTGGGAATTTCATTGGTTTTATGCGAGTAAAATTTCCAGCTAACTATAACTGGTGTCAAACCTATGGTTTTTTCAGTGAATTTGATAGGTTTTTTAAATACTAATTCCTAACTATAACTGATGTGAAACCTATGGTTTTTTCAGTGAATTTCATAGGTTTTTTAAGAGCACATCTCTATAGGTATGAAATGTAATATTTTTTATAATGAAGTTATACTATTTTTTTTTAAATTATTTTTTATTTTTTTTGTGCCCTTGAGCGCTCCCGGGGCGCGTACCGATGCGCTCACCGGTGAGCGCAATGTTACGGCGCGCCCCGGGGCGCGTACCGGGGAGCGTCCCGTTAGCACTATTGCCGCGAACGAAAACAACATCGTGACGTATCGCGTAGCCGCGTGGTGCGTCATATGACGCACAGCGTAAGCGCACCCGGAAGCACGTGAGCGCATACGATCGCGCAACGTCCTGATGCGCTTACGCAACGCGCCCCGGGGCACGACTACGGGCGCGCCCCGGGGCGCGTAGCGTAAGCGTGTCAGGTCATGTGATCTGAAAATAACACTTTTCGTTAGTGCAGATCAGTTTTGGTTTCCAAATGATGAAAGCCCGGATCATGTGACTTGAAAATAACACTTTTCATTGGTCCTGAACAGTTTTGTTTTCCAAATGATGAAAGCCCCCACCTTTTTTCCTTATTCTGACTTTGTCCTTTGACTGAGGAAGACCTGTTTGGAGATCTGTCCCTAATCTTTTGTACTTTAAAATGGCTACAGTAGCAGCAGCAGCTGGAGCATCTGCACCACCACCACCACCACCACCACCAAGAGGACCACCACAACATTACATTGGTGGTCAAGAAGAAGAGGAGGAGGAGGAGGAGGAGGAGGGAACAAGGACATTCCTGCCAGAAGACAATACCCCATATAGGCCAAAGGAGCACATTGTATGGGAGTTTTTTTCCATCCCAGAGGGCAAGAAGAAAGTGAATGCGCCCAAGGTGAATTGCCGAATCTGTGGCTCAGAACTTTCAAGGGGGAACCCTAATAAAAAATATTCATTTGGTAATTACACCATGATTCGGCATATGCAGCGCATGCATCTCAACAACTATTCTGCTGCAGAGATCAGAGAACTGGCCAGTAACCCTCCCCAATCTTCACCCAGCACCTCCAAAAGAAAGCAACCCACTCCATCGGGACCAGAGACAAGAGAGATGATGCCAATTATACAACCACGGTTTGGTGAATTCAGGGTCACTTGTATTTTTTGTGGTAAGACCATCAGCTATGGTGAGCAGAGCGTAAAGCTCATCGTCCTTGCTGGTGACAACCACAATTGCCCCAAAAAACCCTAATTTTTTCCTGATTTTTCTTTGCTCCAGTTGAGCCGTTTACAATTCCCTGTTTTTTGTTTCTCCCCATATAAAATACAAAAAAAATATAAAACTGTTCAGAAAACCCCCAAAAAGTAAAAAAAATTCAAAAAAACAATAAAAAAATATAAAACAACAAAAAGAATAAAAAAACTGTTCTTTTTAGAACTACCTCCAATTTATAAAAAAATGCTACATTTTTTAAAAACTCTAATTCTTTTTTCCTTAGGGTACGCGCACCGGGGGGCGCACCAAAAAACACAGAAAAAAAAAATAATGAAGGAGTGAGCATGAGGAAAGAAGACAGAGAGAGTGATGTTAAGAGAAAGAGAGCTAGAGGGAGCAACACAGAGGGACTGTGTATTACATAGTAAGACAGAGAGAAGTTGTAATAGGGTGTAAGTGAGAAAAGGAAAATGAATAAGGGAGCAAAAGAAGTAAAGAGACAGGAAGAAAACTAAAGCAGAGGTACAGGGAGAATGTGAGTGGGTGTTGAAAGTAAAGAGAAGGACAGTAAAGGATGGGGAATGAGGGGTAGTGACGGAACCGGAGTAAAGGAACAACGGTGATGGAGGGTTAGAAAAGAGCAGTGATTGTAAGTAAAGATGGGTGAAAGAGGGTGGATAAAAGTGAATAAGGGTAAGACATGGGGAGTGACAGAGAGAAAAGAGAGAGAGTAAGGGAAGGAGTGACTAAAAGGTAGTGAGTGAAGCAGCAAAGAAAGGTAAGTGAGAGAGTGTGGGTGAGTTGTAGGGAGTGAGCATGACGAGAGAGTATTGACACAATGAGGGGACAGAGACAGCGACGATAAGAGAGACAGAGTGAGGGAACGGAAGTGAGGAACTGTGTGAACAGACCGACTGAGAGAAGGAGTGACAGGAGTAAAGTAAATGATTATGGGAAAGGGAATGAGTGAAGGAGCAAAAGAAGGGAACAGAGGGTAAGAGAAGTAAAGCAGGGGGACTGAAAGAAGTTGAATGTGGGAGGGGAGTTAGGGAAAGGGGAGTAAACATGGAGGATAAGAATAAGTGAGGGAAGCAGAGTAAAGAAACAGGAGTGAGGTAGGGTGAGAAAATAGAAGTGAAGTTAAAGCAAAGGGTGATGACAAACTACATTTTTTTAGTCACACTTACCATATAATTAATGTAACTTTAATTACATTTTTTACTACACTTTGTATCTGTTAAAGAGAGAAGAAAAAATAAGTTATAATTAGTAAAATATATATTTTAAAATAAAAGATACAAATGAAGAGGTTAAAAATCATAACAGTGTATTAAGAAATAAAGTAAGAGTGAAGGACACAGAAAGGGAAATAAAGTAAGGTAGAAGGAGAAAAAGAAGGAAAAAGAAATAGAAGGAGAGCAAATTACTAAGAGTAAGGCATATAGATTCACTGACAGAGAGGAAGAGAAGAATAGAGAAATGAACTGATGGTAAGAAAGATACTAAAAGAATGTAAGCTAGCAAAACTAAATCCGGAAACAGGAGTAAGTAAGATAATGACTGAGAGGGAAAGAAGTCTAATTAAGGATGCATTTAGAAGAATGAGAAATTGAAGATAACTGAGAGTAAGTGAAGCAGAGGGAGAGTGGGTTAGTTATAGTGATAAAGTGCAACAATACTGGTGAGTGAGTAAAGAGGAATTACTAAAAGAGCAAAAGAGGAAAAGACGGAAAAGGGAAGTAAAACAGAGGGACTGAAAGCTGAAAAGTGATGCAAGGGAGAGAGGGGATGCAGACACTTGAAATGGAAATGAGGGGTTGTGAAAGAAGTGCATTAAACGCATGGATTTGAAATAAAGTGAGAGAAAGGCAGTGTGAGTGAGTAAAGAGAGCTGAAACAGAGAGGAAAAAGGAAAGTGAGTGTGAGACAATGGGAATACAATATAAATTACACAATACAAACTATAGAATAATTTATACAACATGTTATATAGTTTATTTTTGCTGTTCTCAGAACATATTGAATTTCACTAAAATCAGTGAGTTCAAACTATTCATCATATTACAGCGGAAAGAAAAACACAATCAAAAAGATTGTGTTTAAAAAAAACATATAAACTTACAAATCACATATGTACACTAATCTTTGATTCACTTACTTTTCCTTTAGGCCAAATAGTACATCATGAAGGTCCTTTTCATTGGAAGGTACTCTGCTGTTCTCTAAAAAATCCATTTCATCGACTCTCTAGAAAAAAGCCCCAAGAACATCTGAAATATGTTTCAATGTTTGCATATACTCCTTCTGTTCAGTCATGACTCTTTCCTCATTCCTTCACCTTTCCTTAAGGCCAAATAGTGTCAGATGTATCAGTATATTTTCAAATTACTTAAAACAAACTTAAAACAAACTCTAAATTTACCGTTTTCCCGACGTTCTGAAAGAAAGGCTCAAACAACATTTTCACAATATTTAAATATTCATAATTCCAGCTCTGGCTCTCTTATGTTGAACATTTCCTATAATACTGATATCACTTACTATGCGATCCACTTACCGTACCTTTATGAGAACTATAATTTTTATATTATCTTCATCACTTTTACTCACAATATAATTTTAAACAGCAAACTAACTTTTATTAACTGCTCCCGTCTTCATAGGGCAATTACCTTTACTTAAATTTTGGTTCTAAAAACACTAGGTATGAATTTTTTAAGTCAAAAGGCAAACGTTGTTTGAAAGTCAAATGAGTGTCATTACACATAGTCCAACCTTTTCGACATTTTAAATAGCATGTGTAATGCCCTGATGTTGTTGAACAACCGTCATGATAAATAATAGCTACAGTTGCAAAAGTTCTTCCTGATATTGATAACTGAGAAGCCACGGAATTTTTAATAGAAGTTGCCAATTTACTTCCATCAGGTCTACATCGTTGAAACATTAAAATGACATACTGACCATAGTTTTGTATAAATAATGTGGTCAGCATTGCAGACTTACATTGGGTACACACCATATTGTGATCAGCTGATTTAACTAGATTATTAAAAGACACTGATTTACAGTCTGGTAAAGTCAAATATATAAATCTTTCAGTGTCTATTGTAGTACTACTTGATAAACTACAGTTGTCGCAGTCATGCTGCCATTGATAAGAAAGGCTAAAAAGATTTTTTATATCTACACCTTCATCTTCCAATACATCAAACATATACATTAAAAATTCCTGACAATCCTGCTGAATATTCTGTGAAAATTGATTTTGACCAGAACATGTCTAGAAGATTTCGAATTTCTGAAACACTTTCTATTTTTGCTCTATCACTGCTACATTTCTCAAACACAGAATTAAAAAAACAGCAGAATGTTTGATCCCGATTTTCAACAATCTGTTCTTGTAAATTTTGAAGAAAAAAAACATTAACCACTA
This sequence comes from Lissotriton helveticus, assembly GCF_964261635.1. Lineage (NCBI taxonomy): Eukaryota > Metazoa > Chordata > Amphibia > Caudata > Salamandridae > Lissotriton > Lissotriton helveticus. The sequence goes on from NC_136057.1 coordinate 1,169,135,103, forward strand.
CATTAGCATAGCAGTTGACACCAGAACTGTTTTCAAACTGAAATCCAACAACATCTTCAACAGAATCCTTTTTCCTTCTGCTTACAACTACAGTTTCATCTACTTTTTGTCTTTTTGCTACTCCCTCACTGCAATTATTCTCATTTCTTCTTTTTCGGCCTACCACACGTTTTTCAAACAGAGGATATTGAGGCAAATGTGGAGCATACTCTCTTCTTAACCTATTGTATTCTTTAACACAATCTAGATCTGCACAAATTTTTGTTTCATCACACTCAATCAAGTACAATCCTGATAAAGTTCTGACTCGTGATAATGCCACATATGCCATACCCTCTTTAAACACAGAACTTCCAATGTTCACCAAAGCACTATCTACACTTAAACCTTGAGATTTATGGATTGTCACCGCATATGCCAAACAAACAGGAAACTGTTTTCTGCGAACATATAAGTCTTTCATAAGCACAAATCTAGCTGAACAACGACAAATTTGTTCTATTTCGTCAATGCCATCAAATTTTATTTTTAAAATTTCAATTCCATCTCAATTTTTGTAATTCACAAAATCAACAACATGACCCATTGCTCCATTTACCAGACCTCTTTCAACATTTAAATTCCTTCTCAAAATGATATGACAATTTAAACACACATTCAGAGTCCTTTCAAAACCAGCAGTTTTAGATATAGTCTTCTCTAATGAATCCAATTTTGATTTCAAATTTTTAGACAAAATAATTGTTGCTCCCATATGCTCTATTTTATCTATAGCTTCCAGTTGCACTATCTCTTCATTTTCTAACTTTAACATTTTGTTGTTGAACATGGAACATTCTTTCAGAGTTGGCATCAAATATATGCCAGATTTCTTCTCGTTAATTTTCTTAAAAATATTCTCTGGAAGAATCCTTTCATTTGGGTACAAATTTGAAATTAATCGTCCATGTAAAGTTTCTTTCCCATGCTGACTTACTTTTCCGATTCTTACATCTTGTAGAATATTTTTATAATCTTCATCCTTTGCCTGCCGCATATTTTGGAGTAGTTCTGCATATTTGAAATTTAACCATATATTAACATTTCCAATGCTTCCTAGGCACTTCCTGGTATCTTCATGCGTGACCATTTTAAACACTGGTTGTCCTTTCACTGGAGTCAACTGCAGTAGATCTCCAAAAACAATAATGTGTTTCCCTCCAAATAACACATCATACTCTGTTCTAAGAATTTCTTGCATTCTCAAATGCACAAAAGCAAGCATTAGATTTGAGACCATGCTTACTTCATCAATGATAAGAAGTTTCATTTTCTTCAGGACTCTCGAAACTTCGGAACACGCATCTCCAGATAGCTTGTGGTATTGCAATTTGTTATCATGCTCCACTGGCAGCATCAGTAAACAATGTAAAGTAATCCCTTTAATATTATGTGCTGCCAGCCCAGTTGGAGCGGTAACAACACAAGATAGCGGTGATTCAGTCCTTTTCTGCAGATAAGTTGCAATTGCTTTAATCAGAAAACTTTTTCCAGTTCCCGCTTCTCCACTCACGTACAGTTGGACAGGCTTAAATGATGTACATGAGCACTCTTTTTTCGCATGACTGAATCCATGTTCAATCTGTTCTGTGACTTCGTCATATATCTGCTTCTGCTCAAGGTTTAGTTGTTTCACCAAATCTTCTAAGTCATCATCTTGAGCTTGTTCCATAGCTCTTTCCACCTCATCCACGGCTGTGGCAGCTTCATTTTGGAAAATTGGTCCTCCTAGTGGATCCTGACTCAATGAAGTAGAACTCTGACTGTCTTGAGAACTGTCTCTAGCAATCTTTACAGCAATTGTGGCTTCTTGCTCTATCTCTTCGTTCAACATTTGCAGATAATTTGTAAAAACAGGACATTCTATGGTATCCTTGGTTGCATTAAAAGAATCTTCGTAACAGAGAAAATCTCCAAGTAGTTGCTCTTCTGTACGCCATGGCTTAAAGAGTTGCAAAAGAGCTAAATAGTAAAATTCCCTTTTCTCTGGATTTTCGCAACTCAATTTTCGATGATTAATCACATGGCCTTTTCTCTGCTTCACTAGACATCCTTCACACCCAATGACAGCATATATTCCATTATTGATATCTTCTCTGATGTTCCTCTTATAAATATATCTTTGTAGAACTTCATAGAGACTAGCGTTCTAAAGGTAAGGACTTCTATTTGGATAGTATGTATCCAACATGTTTGTCTCCAAAATATCTGTACTTTCTGGTTCTTTCTCCTCCAAATACTCTATTTCTTCTACAGATTTCAAAACTCGGTTTCGTGTTGCAGCAAGACCTAGACTCACCCAAATGATGGTTCTAGATTTGGCATATAGACTTGCTGATGACAATCGATCAGAACATTCATATGCTCCAATTTCTCGATGTGACAACATCTTCAGACTGTAACTGTATAATTTCTTGCTTAGACTCTTTTCATATGAAATGTCCTCCCACATTTCCTTCAGTTCTGTCTTTTCTTTTTTTGTGATGTAAGACGTCACATATCTAGCCACAGCAATAGAGTTGTCAGCAACGAACTGAATATCCATGTTAGCATTCCACATGGACAAAATCACTGGGTTGTAGTCGTTGATGTACTTGGACTCTTCATTTCTTTTTAAATTGTATGTATTTTTTGGTGATTTCCTCGTCACAGTATGTCGCAGAGAAGACATCAAATTATTTACTCTTCCTTTAGAAATCACTGGTCGTGGAAACGCGAAACGACATTTTGTATAGAACTTGTCCTTGTTTCTGAATTTTCGACGACAGTACTTTCCACAACGATGGGATTGAAAGCATAAAACTTGTTGCCTTAAACTGTTTTCTTCTGTAGTTTTCGGAACAGCACATGTTGAATACTCTTCAATGAAGCTCATCACTGTCTCATCCGAATCTGTTCCAAATTTGGGTGCATCTTTAATCCACAACAACATATGTATATGAGGAGCACCTCTCGCTTGATACTCTTTTCTCCAAAAGAAATCCAAAACCTCTCCCAGGGGAGGATTTTTTTTGTTGGTAATAAAAGACATCATAGCTTCAAATCTATGATTGAAATATCTGCATACATTCACTAGATCCAAAGAACACAGTTCTCCAGCAGTTTTGAATTCTATATTTTGTATATTTGCATTTGCCTCTCGTAGAAATTGAAGTAAGTTGTCCCATTCATACTCAGCACAGCTAAGAGTGAGGAACCATGTAGGAGTTCCTAAGTTTCTTAGCATACATTTCAATTCCCCATGACGACTGTACCAATACTCATTTGTACCACGCAGACATGCCATGAGATTGATTAGATGAGATTCCAAAATATTATCTTGCAGATTGACTTTCTCCATAAAGTCCCTCGCCGAAACATTTTGCAGATGTGCTCCACTTTTCAGTATATGTTTTACTGCATAAGAAAGCCCAGACAAGTCACTTTCATACAGTAGATGAAACAAATATGGAATGCATTGACGAAACCTTGGATCTTCAGCATATAATCTTAAAGTTCGATATTCAGATGCAGGAATTTGAAGTGGTCGATCGTCATATCGTCCACCTCGACCTGTTGGAAATAAATGTGGAAAACAACGAGCTTCCAAACTTTCTTCCCATACACTAATGGGACTTCCTTTTGCTGCTTTCATTTGAAACAATTGTCTAATCACAAGAGGGAGGTAGAAAGACTGATCCATTCAGTTTCCTGGATATATATACTAATCAAGTGGGGAAGGATCACTTGTCCTGCACAACCTTTGGTATGCAGGAGGAACATGGGGTGTCCCAAATAAAAGACCCTCATGCACGTGATGGTTATGGTGGTAAATTTAGCGGTATATCTTTATTTTCCGCTTTTTGTTCACGTGTGTGCATAATCATCAGGTCAGTGAGGTTATGCAGCCTCCACCAGGAGGTTCTTACCCAAGGTTGGTACAGTAGTGAGCCAGTGATGAGGGAGTGAAAAGTAGGGAGAATCATAAAAAGTCCCAAAAGTCAGATGATGATTTTATTGGTTCTGTATTTGGGACTGGTAAACTCTGTGATAGTGCATATTATGGCACTGATTATGAGTAACAGATGCACTCAGAGTATTCAAATCTTAAAAAGAGGTGAGTTAAAAGACGGTCGACATGTTTCTGCCTCAACAGCCTTGAACTAGGACTTACGGGCATTCATCAGGAACTCAGGGTGAATAAGGTGAGGAAAATATAAATATACAACAGTGCTCTTCCAATTAGTGATAGGAAATAGGGATATGTTAAACCTGTTTCTCTGTTAAGGAGGTCGCAGTGTACCTGTAAAATTAAAAATAAAGAAAAATGCGTATCAACAGACAAAGGGCGGGGTACAATGGGACACACATAGAGCAGAAATCTGCTACATTATAATGACCGAATATTTGAGAGTCAATGCGGCACCCTGGGGACTCTGGGTCACAAATGCGCCGAGAATTTTTCTGAAAGACCTACCCTTTAGAAAAGATTGGTCTGCAATCTCATGGAAGTGCACCAGAGATTATTTAGTCCTGATCATCAAAACGGCCACAAGACTTACAGATGAACTGACGGTGAATATTGAAATATTGGAGACAAAACTAAACAACACTGTCAATGTCACAATATACAAAGAAAGATTGGAGGAAATCAACAAGGAAATGAGCGACACCCATGAATATTTGACCCAAACAAAATTACAGAAACTATCAAAAGAACTCAAGAAATTTTCTATGGAGAAAATACATCCTTACAGCAGTAAGGATTACAAGACAGACGACAACGGGTCAAACAGTGCCGCCTCCAGCGATGGTTCAGAGCAAGGAGGAGACAACTCGCGTAATCCAAATAGGACGCAACATTACAATAGAAGAGGCAACCGACGAGGCCGCAATTCATGGAGACCTCTGTTTTTCCAGATGGGAAATCAAGGAATGCCTTGTCAACCCTTCAACCCTCACTTTCAAGGATGGATGAACCCCTATTTCCAAGGACCACCGATCATGAACCACCAAACACAACATCAGTCAGGCTCCAACTTCCAACAAGGCGTTCCTTTTTTAGGGAATGGCCGGACATCACAGAGAACACGGAGGAGAGGAGTAACCTGGTCCGACCAAACCAGACAAGTGCAGACCAGGAGCATAACAAAAGCAAAAACAGGAACAAACACGAATCCCTCATCGTGAATCTCACGGACAAGATCTTAACAAAAGAAGAAGAGAACGTACTTAACAAAGGTTTGGGTTATGTCCACACCCCAAAACCTGATGTTTTCAAAATCAAGTGCGAACTGGCAGAATTTTGCCGGACATTAAAATTGAAAGCCTTCTTCAAAACAGACCAACCGCCCACCAGAGAAGGAGATACAACTTTGAAAAATAAATCAACCTTTTGTCCACTTAATTCTCAAGTCCCCATTGAAATTCAGACTTTTGAGCAAGCCCTTTTCAAAGGAGTTGATGAGCTAGCGAAAAATTCTCGCAAACCTTTCCACAACATGACCAGACTTGAAGAACAAGCCTTGAACACCCTGAAAGAAGATCGTAACATAGTCATCAAACCCGCCGACAAAGGCGGAGGGGTGGTTCTTTTAACAGCAGAAGGGTACCATCAACAGTGTATGAATCTCCTGTCGGATGACAAATTCTATAAGGTTCTAAACACAGACCCAACCCTAAGATTACAAAGAACTGTGGCTATGATGATTGAAGAAGGGGAAACTAACAACTGGATCTCAAAAAAGGAAGGAGCATTCCTAAGAACCACCACACCGAGAACCCCCTACTTCTACTCATTACCAAAGACACACAAGGGTCGAATACCCCCACCTGGACGACCAATCGTTTCAGGAATTGGCTCTATTTTGGAGCCCCTTTCTGAGTTTGCAGACCAGTATCTCAGACCGTTGGTCCAAAGAACCCCAACGTATCTAAAAGACACAAGAGATCTTCTAAATCAACTAAAGGACATTGAGTATTCACCAACTACAATGCTTTTAGTTGGATTCGATGTGGAAAGCTTATACACCAGCCTTCCACAAGGCAAAACGATGGACACCCTTGAGAACATCCTTTTCAATACTGTATGGACCTACAAAATCCCTAGGCATTTTGTATTAGAGTGTTGTCGGATGGCCCTGATGGAAAACTTTTTCCAATACAGAGATACCCTATACCTACAATGCCATGGGACCTCGATGGGCAGTACATTTGCCCCGAGTGTGGCTGGACTATATGTCAGCACATATGAGGACCAATACATTCTGAATGAAGAGACCAATCCATATTATCATCATATATTGTTCTGGAAACGATGTATCGATGATATTTTTGTAATTTGGCAAGGAGACCAGAACAACCTATCACAATTCCATACATGGATGAACGAGAGAGATGAATGCCTTCGATTCACCTACTCTGCGGATGATAAAAGCATTGACTTTTTAGATGTGACAATCTATGCTGAGGCGGACACACTCCAAACTCGAACTTTCATCAAACCTACGGCCAAGAATAGCCTCCTCTCATACAACAGCTTTCATCCCCGCTCCCTGAGAGAAAACCTACCATACAGCCAGTTCCTCAGGTTGCGACGGAATTGCAGCGACACTGATGAGTACAAATCACAAGCTAGCGATCTCTGCAAAAAATTGGAAGCCCGGGATTACCCAAGGAAAACGATAAGCAGATGCAAAAAACGGGCTAGAAACCAGAATAGGGAATCACTCCTCGAAACTACCCCAAAAGAACCAGCTGAGGGAATACTGACCTGTGTGACGACATACAGCCCATTGATGAATGACATCAAGAAAATGATAAACAAGAACTGGAGAATTCTGACATCGGGCGATCTGACTTGGCCAAAGCCCAGGTTTGCCAACAAAAGGAGTCGAAACCTAAAGGACATCCTGGTCCATACGAGACCCGCCCCAAAGAAATCCAGAGACATGACAAACCTATGGGGGAATCCACAGGTGACGGGACATTACCCATGCGGGTCATGCTCAGTGTGCAGTCTAACAAAAGCCACCAAAGAGTTACAATTACGACCCGATTTTAAGTGGGACTTGAGGAGTCACACAAATTGTAACACCAGCCACGTGGTCTACATGATCACATGTCCTTGCCACCTCAGATACATTGGAATGACCTGTAGGAAAATAAAACAGAGAATGTGTGAGCACCGAATCAATGTGAAGTGTAAAAAGAGCACCACAAAAATGGCAAACCACTACCTTGAGATGGGCCACACGATTGAAGACTTAAAGTGGGTCATTCTCGAGACCTTGTCCACAAAAGACAGAAATGCTGAAAAAATCCTCTTCGAGAAAGAACAGAGGTGGGTGCATAGACTTAATACCCACAGTGAAGGATTAAATGACAATATTCGATGGCTCAGTCTTACAAGAAACTGATAGGGTGCAAGAAAAACTCACTTCGATATTGCTAATAATGTATGCATAGTGAGGTGCCTTTTCCCACACTGTTCTCCCCTATTATTTGACCACAGCGAAATAGAAAAAGATTTCACAATTTTTCTGATCTACCCGGTACGCTGTAGCTTCTGTACAAAATGAGCACCTAATCAAAACATACGTTTTTGTAAATTCGTAGGTTAACATTGGAAAAAACACTCATACAGAAAGAGTCACTCTCGACGTTATGGTTACCACAGTAACCTCGTGAGTGGCCAATCAGCTCTGTTTACGTCAGAACTGCGTCCTCTATCCTGACCCGGAAACTCAGACTCACCGTTTCCGGGTCAGAGAGAGCAGAGCGTGCAAACAAGCCGCCAGCAGAAGACGCAACAGGTGCAAGTCGCACAGAGCCCGACATACAAAACCGCAAGTATACTTTTTGGAAGAAACAAATCGCTAACCCATTATCTCTTCCTCTTAGTCTGTCTGAAGCTCCACTACCCGATTGGAACACGTTAGTAAAGCGCGTGAGGTAACTGCGTTCCCCGAGATTTCAGATCAGTCACAAAAAATACACATGATTTAAATAATAGAAAACCACCTTGAGATGTTCACTTTACAAAACGAGTTGTGGGTATATCGCACGATCACCGATATTTGCATAATTTTATGCACGCTCGGAATATAAGTGAAACACTGGTTGATATATGCATGTCTTTTTCAACCTCGAGCATGTTACAGTCCCACGCATGAGTTTGGAACGGTAATGAATGAGTTGACATTGCCATACACTAGCTGGTCTATGAAGTATTGCCATTTTTTTGTTGTGAATGTGTCTATCAACGAATAGACTGATGAAGCAGATTTCTGCTCTATGTGTGTCCCATTGTACCCCGCCCTTTGTCTGTTGATACGCATTTTTCTTTATTTTTAATTTTACAGGTACACTGCGACCTCCTTAACAGAGAAACAGGTTTAACATATCCCTATTTCCTATCACTAATTGGAAGAGCACTGTTGTATATTTATATTTTCCTCACCTTATTCACCCTGAGGTCCTGATGAATGCCCTAAGTCCTAGTTGAAGGCTGTTGAGGCAGAAACATGTCGACCGTCTTTTAACTCACCTCTTTTTAAAATTTGAATACTCTGAGTGCATCTGTTACTCATAATCAGTGCCATAATATGCACTATCACAGAGTTTACCAGTCCCAAATACAGAACCAATAAAATCATCATCTGACTTTTGGGACTTTTTATGATTCTCCCTACTTTTCACTACCTCATCACTGGCTCACTACTGTACCAACCTTGGGTAAGAACCTCCTGGTGGAGGCTGCATAACCTCACTGACCTGATGATTATGCACACACGTGAACAAAAAGCGGAAAATCAAGATATACCGCTAAATTTACCACCATACCCATCACGTGCATGAGGGTCTTTTATTTGGGACACCCCACGTTGAAACAAGTCAATTGCATTCCCCATCACTTCTTTGGAATGCAAAGGATGAACAGTATAATGTTCATATATTTCTTCACTTCTAGACACATCAACCTTTTCAATTTGGCCAGCTGAACAATCACTGTCTTCATCTGCAGCTGTTTGCTCTGCTCCAACACATACATGTTTGTAGTACTTATTGTTTGTGACCAAATACAACGTTGCCTTTTTGACTTTCCTAACATCCACTAAATCTTGCCAGATTTTCTCACTCTTTGTCGGAACCCCATTAACTAGAATAACCAGAGGTTCCTCTTCCACTTTCTCTACACCAATTGTATCAATATTTTTCTTGAAATCTAGAGGCAAATAAACAACTCTTCCCTTTAATCCTCTCTGTAAATCTGAAGGAGGCAATTTCCCTATCTTAGGCTCCATGCGAACAATTGCTTGAAAAGGATGGACACATTGAATCAAAATAGACTCATATGTATTTAAATCCATCAATTCAAGAGGAATGTCTACCAACTCCAAATTATTATGAACAGCTCTAGCAGGCATTCTGTTTTGATTTAATTTATCATAACAATATTTACAAATACGCTGATCAGAACTCAAATCAAAAGAATTCTCCACCCACAAATAAGTGGCAAAATCCTTACACTCATAAATATTTATCTTTTCACTTTTTACGTATAAATCAACTAATCTAGTTTGATGCTTATAATGAGTTCGTCGACAACACACACAAGTAAAATTCGGCCTTTCACTTGATTTCACCTTAAACCTGGTAATTTCCTGGTCAAACTTTTCTGTACTTGAAATCTGTACATTGTCTTCCACATTACCTTGAATTTCTGTGTCAATTTCTACACTGTCCTCTTTATCACCAAAATAAGAAATCTCAATTTCTTCACAAATCTTCTTCACATCTAATTCAGTTCCATGCAAAAAAGCACTGTTTAATTGTTTAAGTTTAAGTGCTGGACTTTTTGCATAATACAACCTTCTCACTAATTTCCTCATTTTGTTATGATGCACTGCTAACATCCTAAAATGATGAAAAACACTCTGACAGTCTTTTCTAGAAAGACAAGCCAGTGAATGCCCTTGCAAACCTGTGTTTTCTCTCACTCTACAAGGATCTAAGTCTTTCAACATCTTCATTTTTTTAACGTCTATATGAGCCCCCTCGCAACCATCGCACGTCAACACAACCTCAACATCATCTCCTATGCTGATGACACTCAGCTGATCCTCTCACTCACCAAAGACCCAATCTCCGCCAAAACCAGCCTACACGAAGGGATGAAAGAAGTAGCCGAGTGGATGAAGCACAACCATCTAAAACTGAACTCGGACAAAACGGAAGTCCTTATCTTAGGTGCACCCCCTTCCGCCTGGGACGACACTTGGTGGCCAACGGCCCTAGGAAAAGCCCCCATACCGACGGACCACGCACGGAACCTGGGCATCATCCTGGACTCCTCACTCTCGATGACCAGACAAGTCAACGCCGTCTCATCATCATGCTTCAACATCCTACGCATGCTCAAAAAAACATTTCGCTGGATCCCCACCGAAACAAGAAAAACGGTCACCCACGCACTGGTTACAAGCCGTCTGGACTACGGAAACACCCTTTACGCCGGTACCACCGCAAAACTGCAGAAAAAACTCCAACGCATCCAAAATGCTTCAGCCAAACTCATACTAGACATCCCCCGCACAGACCACATTTCCGTTCACCTGAAAGACCTTCACTGGCTCCCCGTCAACAAGAGGATAACGTTCCGTCTCCTCACCCACGCACACAAAGCCCTATACGAACTTGGTCCTGATTGTCTCAACACGCGCCTTTCCTTTTATACCCCCACCTGCCAGCTGCGTTCGTCCAACCAAGCCCTCGCCGCTGTTCCGCGCATCCACAAAGCCACCATGGGGGGAAGATCCTTCTCCTACTTAGCGGCCAAAACATGGAATTCCCTTCCCATCCACCTCCACCTTACTCAAAACCACCTAGCCTTCAGAAAACAGCTTAAAACCTGGATATTCGATAAGTAAACCTCCTCACCCCCTTCCTCAAGCGCCTTGAGACCCACTGGGTATGTAGTGTGCTATATAAATTCTGACTTGACTTGACATTTTCTGTTTTAGACTTTTCTTACTATATGTACGTAAGAAATTACAAAACAAATCGATTGATTCCTGTCGCACACTACAAATACTACTACACTTCCAAGTGTACACTGGACCCTTAGTATGTCTCCCTAAAACTTCATCAGTTAACACCTCTTCTGGTTCTCTAGGCACAAGTTTCTCTTTTTCAATCGGACAACCGTCTTTCACCTCATATGCTCGACCACTGGTGTCAACTGCATGCACTAAATCATTCTCCTGGAAGTAACTCTCCTCATTGAAAAATGGCTCACAACTTGAACTGTGCATCCATTCTCCAGAAAAAACTTTACAAAAATTAGTCCGATTAATTACTCTTTTCCATCTACTGTTTGATTTGAAAACATCAATTGTCTTGTTAAGTGTCCTAATTCTATTGATTACTAAAATAAATATTTTTTTCTTAACTTCAAAAGCCTGATCAACAATCTTCTCTACACTTTTCTTTTTCTTATAAAAAGCATATCTCTGTTTACCTTTTTTAATATTTTTTAACAAATTTAAAACCACCCTATTGTGAAACATTCATTTACGAATGTCCCTAAATTGGTTTTGCCTTCTATTCCTATACATATTATTCTCTCCTGTTCCAGTACTAACATTTTTGGGGGGCCTCTCCTTCCTTTTCAAATTTGCTTTCTCCTTCTCTTTTTCTACATTCTGTCCAACATTTTTTTTGATCTACATATGTTCCGTAAGAAAGACTTAGTTGTCTTACCAGGAGCTTTTTTCCAGATTTTTGAAGTATTTGTTGTAGAGGAGTACTGTAATTCCGTTGCTGTTTTTGATTTTTTCCGCTTCTCATCTTTTCATCTCCTCTGCCTTGAGGGCATATTTCCTTACTATTGAAATCTTGATTTCAATCTGTGGTAAAGAAGAAAATAACACATTATAGACCGCTATTACCAAACAACAAAACAATGACAATAAGCAAACGGTCTATTCAGGGTTACACATGAGGTGAGGATTGTCCAGGGGTGCAGAGGAGGTGAGGTCTGTATTGAAAAGTGTAGTGCAAGAGAGATCTGTCTAGGGTTACAAAGGAGATGAGGCCTGTGTCTAAGAGTGCAGTGGGGGATAGGCTTCATGAAGTCTAGTCCACTGCACTCTTAGACACAGGCCTCACCACCTATGCTCCCCAGGAAAGGCCTCTCTCCCACTACAGTTGTCATGTATTCCTATAGGTCCTGAATCGATCCCCCTATTCCTGACCCTATTCTAGTTAAACAAACCAACAAGTTAACTAGCAGTCAGCCCATGAGGCAGAAAACCCCCATGATGCAGATACCGTTATCTGACGCAGTCACACTACGGCACAGGAACGTGTTATCTGATTAGGTCATAACACTTGCGATCTAATTAGACAAGCGATATTCCTCCAGCCCCTGATAAGGCATACGGAGTTCTCATAACAAATCAAACCTATGACAACCTGGCAAAACCCTGCGGCCATTGTTTTGATTTCACTGAGAACTTTAGTAAAAGAATGTGCTAACGAGCAAGTCGTATGACATCTTTATTGACGTATCTATGTCCATCCTTACGTCAATCTCGGCACCTTAAAGGTATAAATATTACCGATCTTGCCATATGCAAAACACACGCGTGGTGACGAGACGGAGCAGCCATACTTGCCGAAGCGAAGAGCAGAGCAGACCCCGCTGGCAGCAGCCCCGCCTTCCTGACGCGCTGAGAGAAGCTGCTTTCTCCTGCCGAGAATCCAGCACCGGCGTTTCCGGGTAGCCCTCGCAGGCAGCCTGGAATATCGAGACCAGAGAAAGAGATACCATTCCTCATTCATCCTAAATTCCAGGTACAGAACTGAATAACCCCTCACAGAGAATTCTTTAGTTATTTACTTGGCAAAAACAAAGTTAACTTAAACTGTAACTATCTATTCCCGCCCACGTATTAGACTTAGGTCAGGTACACGGGGTAGGCGTATCTAGAAACACCAGTTGAGTATGTTTAGTCAAATGTATATGTGTATATAATATATTTTATTCATTTTAAAACATCTTATGGCTTAGAAACCATATCAATGTTTTTACAGTATTATTTTATACTATTGCTTTTAATGTATGCACTTTACTTAGCTATAAGTATTGCAATAATATCGATCCATTTCTCTTGTATGAGAAAAGAGACTGATCAATAAATAACACCTTTTTATTGAACACGCCCGTCTCTTCCTTTTCTCTACATTCTGATGAGACTAAGAATGCACGTACTGACTGAGTAAAATAATTTGCCTTTTGTTCACACGACTCTCGAGATTGACTCTTGATTAGGGGAGAGCAAAGTTGTCATGTTCTATGGTTGTCAGAAACTAAATCCCTTCTTGTCTAATCAGGGAAGTTAATTCCTCCTTGAACATTCGAGAAAGTTTCTAGTGAACTCTGAGCTAAGCTGGCAAACCCAAAACTTTAAGTCTAGTATCGACAGTAGTAGACCTAGTTAACGTCTGGCCTAGGCCTTTACTGCTGTAGGTATTATTCCAATGCGCAGAGCCTATTGGGAAGATAGGAACTACACTACATGGCGCCCAACGCGTTTGGAAAGGGCGATAAAACTAACGTAAGACATTTAGAGTAACTCAGTCGTGCTTTCTCACTCAGACCCCTTTTCCCAAATACTCCAAAGACGTCTGGAGTGGGTGAAAGGTTATATCCGCCAGACCTCGCAGGAGGGAACTCCTATGTATGGTTCTTGGTATAGTCAACGTTGAAGGATAAACAGTTCCAACATATTGTGCATCTAATCTTTATTTCCATAAGAAACCTGATCTGCAAACAAACAAAATAACCTTCAGGACAGTAAAATGTCAGAAAATGAAGAAGAAAGAGAGGCAGTTAGATTAGCAGCTGACATAGCAGAAGCTGATACTGCACTACAAAATGCAGACCCGGATATAATACTCATCCCGGTCATTAAAAGAAAATCTATAACCTTGAAACTTATAGAAAATGGACTGACACCTAGAGGTGGCACAGTCATATTCGTAATTGAGGCACACGAATATCGGCAGACAGAGGTATATTATTCATGGATACATTTTCCAGCAGCAAATGCTGTAACAAAGTACTTCCACTATTACAAAATAGAGGAACCTCCTAATGAGTACACTCCTTTCGAGGAGGTGGAAGTACCACTCAAATTTCAAGAGCACCTGCTCTTATTTGATGGCGCCCTAAAACATAATAATCACATCACAAGACTCGGTCCTTTAGGTAGACCAGGAGCAACGTGGCCGGTCCTAGCCGGATACACACCACATCCAGACATCAATGGGATGTCTGCAGCAGAACTGTTAACACAGCTAAAACAATTAATAAAAATTCATAGAAAATTAGTTCAGTATGTGATGCGGACATCAACAATTCAGCCAGCGATTAAACTTCCACAGCTGACCCCTCAACAAGGGAACACAAATAAAATTACACCACAGAACATCCAATCCTGCCTAGGTAAAGTACCGACTAAACGGGAACAAATACCATTCTGGTTGGCACAGAAAATTACCCAAATAGAGGCGGTGTTTCCTGACACCACCCCGCTAGAAAAACACAGGATTCTGACTATCTGTCTCCCAATGGGAATCGCACCACACATAGAGGACTGTGACACTTGGGGTACAGTCTTTGCTTCCATCTACACAAAAACGCACGGTGTTCCATCCATTTCGGTGATACCAGATGTGCTAAAACAAATTCAAGACGAATACGGTCCAGAACCCGCTTTAACTCTTGGTATGAAATTACTGAAAGACTTCAAGCAGGTCTCGGCTATATTATTAGCCAACATAAAAGGTGAAGCAGCCAACGTGGCGATCCGCCAGAGGTTAAAAGAGACAGATATAGCAGGCCAACCAGCTGAAATTGCCAGAATCATAGAAAAATCCTATGAGGAACTAGGTAGGGACAGTTTAGGTGGAATACCAGTAAAACCGCAACTGACTGAAAGTCCTGAAAAAATATTTTTTAATAATAATTCACCAAAAAAGAACTGGGATGGAAACAAACAATCCAATCCTAAAGAAAAGAAATTCCAGTCCAGAGGAAGGTCTCCTAGGCGAAGGGAGAAATCTCGAACCAAAGACACAGGTCACCCCAGAGTGACCCCTCTGGGAAAAGATATAACCTTAGAAATAGGGATAATATAAAAAAACCTGATAGATATCAAGACATTGATACGCGTCCCTCTCAATCTTTTCAGACTTCCTCGCAGAAATCGGAAAGAAGAGGACGATCAGAACAAAGAGAAGAGCACGCCAAGTCCAAAGACAAGGAACCTGCTCAGCTAAAAAAGAAATTACAATTTCCAAAAAAGAAGGTAGCCAGTATCAAGGTAGTTAACAATGCCGAGAATACTGAGGACACAACTGAAAAACGGAGAGTGGGCTCAGACAATGCTAGACAGCGCAGCAGAAGTGAGCATAGCTCGCAAAGTCCTTATGAATCATCTGGAGACAGTGGACACGAATGAATATCTTCAAGTGGAAACTGCAGACACCAGGGTTAGCAAACCTCACAAGATATACGAGATAACATTACGTATAGAGGGAGATAAGACTAGGAAAATAAGGGGACTATTTTGGGATAATCTCTCCAAGGGCTATGACATCCTTCTAGCTGAAAAAGACTGGCCACCAGAGTTTGTCAGGGAGTGCCCTCATGGCGAAGAAGTAATTATGCCTGCCTTCTCAAATCAAATTCCAATTCATAAAAAATACACACTTGCTAGAAAGTGGGCAGTGGCTCTAGCACCTGCTTTATATAAAAATCATGTAGGATGGGATGAGGACTCCCCTCCTCACAAAATCCAGTTAAAATCACAACCTACTGCACAAAGGCAGTACCCAATTAAGCAAGAAGCTAAAAAACAGGTAAATGAAATACTAGAGCAGCTAGAATACCAGGGGGTGATTGAAACTTGCACCTCACAAATGAACAATCCTTTGTTTCCGGTCTCCAAACCAGACAATTCATATCGTCTAGTTTTGGATTACCGACACCTTAACACATGTTGCAAAACTTTTGCAGTGCAAAACTCACACAGTGCTGCACCAATGAATAACATAGTGCGCAAAAAATACAAAACAACCTTAGACATCTCTAATGGATTCTTTTGTCAAAACATATCACCAGAGAGCAGATATTTAACTGCATTCTCAGTAAATGGCACTCAAAAACAATTCTGTCGGTTAGCCCAGGGGTACAAGAACAGCCCGGGGGTATTCTCAGCGAGAGTAACAGAATTACTTCAACTATATGATGATGAAGCATTATCTTATGTCGATGACATTTACTTAACAGATGATGACTTGGAGACTCACTTGAAAAGAGTGAACACCATAATACTTGGGTTCGCTGCAGAGGGTTACAAATTCAACTTTAAAAAATCCAGAATTGCCCATCTGACAGTCCTGTTCTTAGGATATGAATTATCAAGCGAAGGCAAAAGCCTGGCTGACAATTTCCTAGAGAAATGTGCCGTACTCCAAGCACCTAGAACACTAAAAAACTTACAGTCGATTCTAGGCTTCCTAAATTTCGGAAGAACATACATTGCAAATTACGCAGAAAGGGTCAAACCCCTTTATGATCTAATTAAACCAGATTTTAAAAGATCCAATTGGACTCAAATACACACAGAAATTTTGAGATCCTTACAAACAGACATGCTAATTAAAACAAAATTAGAAACACGTGATAACACACGCAATCTTGTGATTCGAGTCATCCCAGGGAGATGCGGATTCACATACCTGACCTCTAATGAGGGAGAAAAGGTACCAATTGCATTCAAATCATACTTGTACACTAAGGCTGAAATGAAATTTAGCCCAACGGAAAAAATTCTTACAGCAACACAGACAGCTATAGCAAAAGAACGAGCCCTGGCACAAGGTAAACGAATAATAATCATGACACCAACACCAGCCCTAGAGGCGGTAACAAAGGCAAGCATTCCAAATGCTAAAGCACTCCATCCGAGATGGATACAATGGGCTAATTCTCTTGCTGCAACAGACGTGGTGTACGAATTTGATCCTTACTTAAAAACACAAGAATTTCTCCAATATGAATTTGAATGTCCTCCGCCAACCGAAATTCTGCCTCTAGACCACTACGGCTGTATAATATATAGAGACAGATCAGCACAACCCGCAGTGGGGGGTAAGCAAGCTTACAGTGCTGCGTGCGCGATCGTTAAAGGTCGCTGGCACGAAGGAAAATTTAAACCAGCAATCACTAAAACACAATCTTTAGGAGATTGTACAGCTCAGCGAGCTGAACTACTGGCGTTCAAGATGGCGCTTGAAAATACCGATCGAGAATTCCCCACACTCATAGTGTGCGATTCGTATTATTGCGTTCAATCTTACAATGAATACTTGCAGATCTGGCTTCAGAATGGTTTCAAGGATGCGAAAGGTGGCACAATCAAGCATAAAATGCTCTGGGAACAAGTAGTTCTTTTACAAAAAGAACTACCAAAGACTCACGTGATACATACACTGAGTCATCAACGTGATGGCGTTCACGTTGCAGGGAATTCATTGGCTGATGAGGCCGCGAAGGCAGCTGTGCAAACGGCTTCCGTAGCTGCCGTCACCCGGTCAAAAACAAAAATAGACAGCGAAATATTACAAGCTGTCAGCGCTTCAGAAAAGGATTCGATAGAACCGCTCCCTAAAGGCTTTCCAGTAAAATACTCATACATAACTGATGCAAACAATGTTCCTTTTGCTCGAATCCCTGGAGTGGGGGATAGGGCAATTCCAAACATGGAACATAGGTTAGGACTAATAATAGCGGCACATGAAGGGCTTGCTTCTATTCATACTGGCGTCTCAGCCACAGTATCATTATTAAAGCAGAGATACTGGTGGCCACAAATGAGAAGACAAACAAGGAACTATGTTCTAGAATGTGAAATATGTCAAAAAATGAAAGTATCAATGGTGAGACGTCCAGCGCAGACGCCCCTTCTAATCTCGGATAAACCATTAGCCTGTGTTTATCTAGACCACTGCGGTCCCTTACAAAGGGATGGTAACTATAAATATATCTTGGTCGCAGTGGATTCATGCACGAGATTCATATGGATGTGGCCCCAGCGAACGGCTGACGCCAGAACTGTTATAAAAGATTTGCGAGTCTTTATCGGCACATACGCAATTGGCATGCTGCATTCGGACAATGGTCCTGCTTTTAGCTCTCGGGCTTATAAGGAGGCCATGGTCAGCATGGGCGTGCAATTGCGGTACTCTTGTCCATTTCACCCTGAGGGGAACGGAATTGTTGAAAGAAAAAACCGTGACATAAAGCAATCTATAACGGCAAAGGTATTAGGTTCGGGAGCTGGGTGGGTCAAACATCTAATAAGTGTCCAACGTAGTCTCAATAACTTGCCAAGAAATTCTCTGAAGGGATTCAGTGCGTACGAATTATTATTTGGAACTAGGATGATGATCTCTGACATTGATAGTCAGACTTCAGTGGTGAAAGAAAAAAGCTTTGATATCAAAGACCGTTTGGCTATTTTGCAGGACTTAAACAAAACAAGAAAAGACCTGAGCAACATAAAGTTGAAACAACAGCCAACAACCACTGAAGAACCACCACCTGTCCCAGCAAGACCTGTCTGGATTCCAAAAGTCGGGATCTAGTCAGGGAAAAGATCGCGGTAAAGAAGGAATTTGGGCCTTCTTACAGAAAAGCAGTTCCTGTCTTGTCTGTCAACGGGACAAGATCAGTTGTACTACCGCCACTTGCTGGTAAAAAGGAGAACCGAGTTGTATCAATCGACCTGGTAAAACCACAACATGTGGCCGATAACAAACAGTAGGCCAAGTGGACTCCCAATAAGTAGCAGAACACCAAGGTTTGCTACCAGTACAGAGGTCCTAACGAAGAGGCTCATCACATTCGAAACGCCTACAGAAGAACAACAAGGACTATGCAACAATGCAATAGAACTAAGACCTCTGAAAACCCAAATAAAAACATTTAGCAGAGACACACCAATGTATAATGAAGTACCAAGTGAAAATGCAAGAAACAGAAATCCTGAACCAATTGGAACAATTGACAGAACTGCATCCGGCTACATCATTAACTTCGATGATTCCTCTGAGGGCTTCAGCGAATCAAAGACACAGCCATCATCAAAAACCTTTAAAGACAAAGCTAAGGAACTTTTGAGACAACTGAAAGAAACATATCTGATTTCTCCATGGATTGAATTTTGGGTGGGTTTTGGTGCATTTATCCTCATACTTTGGCTCATCATGGTACTTACTTTGGGACGCTTCATTGAGGGAAAATATGCTAAAATGGACACAGCAAGTCAGAAAATCAACTTGATCCTCAAACCACACACATCTTCACACGTCGAGAAAAGAGAACTTTCTTCAGCCAACTTCACAGCCAATCCGATACCTGGTGGGGTAGCTTGGGACAACACTGACTATGAAATTTATGGTCCGGTCGAGATCCTGAAATATCCACACCAAATTAAGATCTCATTGAGTGACTTTGCAAAACCAAACTCATTTGCTGATGATTGGGACTTCGAAAGCATTAATAACATGATGTCTGACTTAGTAATGTCTGCTAAATTTACCAAACATGATTATTTGCAGGGTTCTACAAATTATGACAGTATGTATTGCTATAACCACTATGGTAACCACTTTCTACATAGATCTGCACAACCTAGAGATGTTTTAAATTATAATCAATGGGAACATTGTGCAACACCTCCAAAAGGGAGCTCAAGAACCGTTTACGACAAATATTCATATTTTTCAGGTTTTAACACAAGTAATGCTGAAGCATTTTATTTTAAATTGTCAAACAAGACAGGAACCAAAACCATGATAACCAACACAAAATTGTTATATTCAGACTCATTTTTTGAACAAATGAATACTTTTGGATTTGATTATTGGGACAAAAATGTTGAATTGAAAAGTGTTTGGGGTACAAAAGAATGGCAAGTACAGGGTATAGAAGCTTTGTTTAGAGCCTGCATGATCCCAGAACAAATGATATTTTTAAATGACACTGTTCAACAGACCACCTGTCTTGGCTTAGCCAAAATCAAAGATTTAAATAAACCGTCTATTCCAAAGCCAATAATGTTTAGCAATAACTCTGATACAGATGAAGAGATAGACGTAAACCATATATTAAACCAAAACAGAACACATCCTGATTGGAAACAGTGGTTGATCTGGCCCACAGATACTAATAACTGTCAAGACAGATTCCTGAACAAAACACAGGGGTTCAAAATGACCAGGCCAGACCCTAGATATCCTCAAAGACATCACCCAGGGATAATAACCACCTACAGTGTGGGCAAATTATGCCTTCAATGGCTACAAACTTCCAGACTGGCAGAAATTAAACAACACCTAACTTTACTTACTGATGGTGCTGACTTGCGTGATTTCACTTTGGGACCACGCAAACAGCGTCAAAAGCGTTTCATAGCAGCCTCTGTATATGCAGCATACAATGAGGCCTGGAAGGTTACTCAAATTGAAACAGCAGAGAGAATACGGGAAATTGACCGTATTAATTTGGAAAAATCACTTTCTGTAGTGGACAATGGGTTAATGACTCTGTCCTCCAGAATTTTTTCTTTGGACAGCATTGTGTCGTCAGCAATCGATATATTATCGCAAGACTTACTGCTATTACAACACGGTCAGTCACAATTGCGTTCTATTGTACAGCTTGGCTGGACGTTACAAAATCTGCGTTCAGGCTATGTGCCTTGGCGTTTAATCAACACAACGTCACTATTCCAAATCTTTAACCTTACTGATAGACAAATCAGTATGGCGCAAAAGGGTGCTGATTATACAATCTTGAGCATTGAAAAACTAGAAAGATTA
Organism: Lissotriton helveticus; assembly: GCF_964261635.1. NCBI lineage: Eukaryota > Metazoa > Chordata > Amphibia > Caudata > Salamandridae > Lissotriton > Lissotriton helveticus. The sequence goes on from NC_136057.1 coordinate 1,169,156,079, forward strand.
CCAATGACAATGTCAGAACGACCTGTCAATGAATGGATAATACATGGGATAATAAATATTCCAATCTCAACCTTCAGGTTTCAATACTGCCAAAAATATATACAGGCTGGCATGTACGAGAAATTGGGAAAGGGGTACCTTAAAACAACATGGAACCTGCCCTATTCACATGCATGTGTCAGTAATAAAGGACAGAAAGTGTTTCTTAGTGGCAACAATTGTGCGATGTCACTAAGTGGCACACTTCTGTGTAACGGAATTAGTTTGCATGGAGCCTGTGAAGGGAATTCATACAACCTTTCATGTCACCAGCAAGGCGCACCTGCAACAGAAATAGAACCATTCTTTCAAAGACTCTATAATGGGAGTTACATTCTTATTGTAGACCGCAGATGTTGTAGTCTTATGCCCGGGACTCCTTATCTAGTAACTACTACTGCGAAGGTCAAGTGCTGTGGACGCACATTGTTCCCCAGCTCCTTCCCAGACAGGGAGGCAAGGGCATGGCCCGATTTGAAAATTACTTCTATTCGAATAGATACTTTAAGCAGAATGAAAACAGTCCTTCTTCAGACGCCTACCAGGCTCTCGTCATCAAAAGAAACGTATGATCTACAAGTCGCAAGGACGACTGCAGAGATACATACATTATTATCAACTAATTCCCCCGTACATTTCGTGGAAATCCTGAATGAAATCTTAAATATTTCTGATACCAATGGGGTCTCAAAGGTATTTAAGACAGTATTTTCGATGGCATTAACACCATTCAAAGCCATACTGGGTATTTTTCCAGATTTCGTCCATTCGATTTTTGGCGGACTTCCCCTGATCCTGGGACTAATTGCAGGAATCCTATTCTTAGTCCTTATATTTCGTTATGGCAACCCATGTCACAGACAAAACTCTTGCGACAAGGGAAGAAAGAATCCTAGCCATTGGATACCGGGACCGGATATCCAAAATCCTGGGACTCTCCCGGCTTAGAGACCTGAACATGACTTGGTTTCTATCATTTCGACCAATGTGGCAAAGATGTGTTTTACCTGTATTGAGGTGTCTGCTATGCGGAGAAGAATGCGTGTTAGACACCTGTCTGACGCTACAATCGGATGCGCCGATGGATGCAGAAACATTGTTGAGCCCGATCAAGGTTCATGCTTTGTGCTGCCCTCAAAGGCTACCAATCCTGATGACGGCATTCGTGGAAGCTTCACCACTACGATTGATGGGTAGTGAAGTTCAAGATGAAAGCAGCATCGAACAGGTACGACCTTCTGTCAGTAATGCAAATCAGAATGTCAATGGAGACAATCATGCGCAAGAATGCATGATTACACCTATTTCCGAGTTAGTGGAACTTTCCCAGGAAGCTGTTGACAGTTTTTTCGAAAGCCTAAATGATATGATGTTCTCACCCGAACAGAAATAGAGACTTTTGAGCAAGCTCGCACACGGCGTTCCCTGAATTCGGCCTTCAACTTTAAAAATAAAGTCACATGAACATTTTCGCTCCAGTTCACGGACAGCAGTTTTTCCAGCAGCCCCAAATATTTTTGCATATTTTTCGGGACACTATCTTCTGCTTAAAGTAAGAACTATTCTTAGAGAACTAAGGTTTCTAAATTTTAGATAGCTTATAGACATTAGCTGCCCGCTGGCTTGTTCATAAAGATATTTTATTCTGTGATGGAATGGTCTCGAAACTTTTTTCTGTAAGAAACCATTTCATGTGTAATTCTCATATACCAAATAAGCAATAATGTATACAAATGCGATTACTTTGGCATTTTTCTACAGCTTGAGTGCATACCATATATATATATCTGCAATTTTTTTTCAGTATATTTGAAATTTTCAAAATGCATTTATGTATTTTGGGGTGGTAAGGTATACACACTACTCTATAGTATGTTGTACTATGTTATACTATGCCTAGATTAGTAAATATGTCCATAGTTAGCGTGGAGTGGGTGTCATGTATTCCTATAGGTCCTGAATCGATCCCCCTATTCCTGACCCTATTCTAGTTAAACAAACCAACAAGTTAACTAGCAGTCAGCCCATGAGGCAGAAAACCCCCATGATGCAGATACCGTTATCTGACGCAGTCACACTACGGCACAGGAACGTGTTATCTGATTAGGTCATAACACTTGCGATCTAATTAGACAAGCGATATTCCTCCAGCCCCTGATAAGGCATACGGAGTTCTCATAACAAATCAAACCTATGACAACCTGGCAAAACCCTGCGGCCATTGTTTTGATTTCACCGAGAACTTTAGTAAAAGAATGTGCTAACGAGCAAGTCGTATGACATCTTTATTGATGTACCTATGTCCATCCTTACGTCAATCTCGGCACCTTAAAGGTATAAATATTACTGATCTTGCCATATGCAAAACACACGCGTGGTGACGAGACGGAGCAGCCATACTTGCCGAAGCGAAGAGCAGAGCAGACCCCGCTGGCAGCAGCCCCGCCTTCCTGACGCGCTGAGAGAAGCTGCTTTCTCCTGCCGAGAATCCAGCACCGGCGTTTCCGGGTAGCCCTCGCAGGCAGCCTGGAATATCGAGACCAGAGAAAGAGATACCATTCCTCATTCATCCTAAATTCCAGGTACAGAACTGAATAACCCCTCACAGAGAATTCTTTAGTTATTTACTTGGCAAAAACAAACTTAACTTAAACTGTAACTATCTATTCCCGCCCACGTATTAGACTTAGGTCAGGTACACGGGGTAGGCGTATCTAGAAACACCAGTTGAGTACGTTTAGTCAAATGTATATGTGTATATAATATATTTTATTCATTTTAAAACATCTTATGGCTTAGAAACCATATCAATGTTTTTACAGTATTATTTTATACTATTGCTTTTAATGTATGCACTTTACTTAGCTATAAGTATTGCAATAATATCGATCCATTTCTCTTGTATGAGAAAAGAGACTGATCAATAAATAACACCTTTTTATTGAACACGCCCGTCTCTTCCTTTTCTGTACATTCTGATGAGACTAAGAATGCACGTACTGACTGAGTAAAATAATTTGCCTTTTGTTCACACGACTCTCGAGATTGACTCTTGATTAGGGGAGAGCAAAGTTGTCATGTTCTATGGTTGTCAGAAACTAAATCCCTTCTTGTCTAATCAGGGAAGTTAATTCCTCCTTGAACATTCGAGAAAGTTTCTAGTGAACTCTGAGCTAAGCTGGCAAACCCAAAACTTTAAGTCTAGTATCGACAGTAGTAGACCTAGTTAATGTCTGGCCTAGGCCTTTACTGCTGTAGGTATTATTCCAATGCGCAGAGCCTATTGGGAAGATAGGAACTACACTACACAGTCTTGAACACAGGCCTCACCTCCTCTGTACCTCTGGACATGCCTCACCTCATCTGCACAATCTACTTCCTAATCTGACATAACACAGGTGACATCATTGTGAAAGGTTAAAATATATTTATTTAATCATGCAGACACTATTTATTCCTTCTCAAAAATATAAAAGCCATTGATTTGCCCCAAAATCGTTTTTTAAATAACATTTTAGACACAGAGCGCAGGTCCTATGTACAAGCATTCAGTGTCCATGAATACAGTGGAGAGGACTAACCTCCTCTGACCGTTGGACAAGCCTTACCTCATCTGTGTCCTCTGGACAGGCCTCAATGTATTGAGTATAATTCATGGTAACTGGGTGCAGATGAGGTGGCGCATGTCCAGGGGTGTAAATAAGCTGAGGACTGTCTAAGGATGCAGATCAGTTGAGGTCTATTCAGGGTTGCAGATGAGGTGACGATTGTCCAGGGGTGCAGAGGAGGTGAGGCCTGTATTGAAGAGTGTAGTGGAAGAGAAGTCTGTCCAGAGGTACAAAGAAGGTGAGGCCTGTGTCTAAGAGTGCAGTGGGGGATAGGCTTCATGAAGTCTAGTCCACTGCACTCTTAAACACAGGCCTCACCACCTATGCTCCCCAGGAAAGGCCTCTCTCCCACTACAGTCTTGAACACAGGCCTCACCTCCTCTGTACATCTGGACATGCCTCACCTTATCTGCACAATCTACTTCCTAATCTGACATAACACAGGTGACATCATTGTGAAAGGTTGAAATATATTTATTTAATCATGCAGACACTATTTATTCCTTCTCAAAAATCCAAAAGCCATTGATTTGCCCCAAAATCGTTTTTTAAATAACATTTTAGACACAGAGCCCAGGTCCTATGTACAAGCATTCAGTGTCCATGAGTACAGTGGAGAGGACTAACCTCCTCTGACCGTTGGACAAGCCTTACCTCATATGTGTCCTCTGGACAGGCCTCAATGTATTGAGTATAATTCATGGTAACTGGGTGCAGATGAGGTGACGCATGTCCAGGGGTGTAAATAAGCTGAGGCCTGTCTAAGAATGCAGATCAGTTGAGGTCTATTCAGGGTTGCAGATGAGGTGACGATTGTCCAGGGGTGCAGAGGAGGCGAGGCCTGTATTGAAGAGTGTAGTGGAAGAGAAGTCTGTCCAGAGGTACAAAGAAGGTGAGGCCTGTGTCTAAGAGTGCAGTGGGGGATAGGCTTCATGAAGTCTAGTCCACTGCACTCTTAGACACAGGCCTCACCTATGCTCCCCAGGAAAGGCCTCTCTCCCACTACAGTCTTGAACACAGGCCACACCTCCTCTGTACCTCTGGACATGCCTCACCTCATCTGCACAATCTACTTCCTAATCGGAGGTAACACAGGTGACATCATTGTGAAAGGTTGAAATATATTTATTTAATCATGCAGACACTATGTATTCCTTCTCAAAAATCTAAAAGCCATTGATTTTCCTCGAAATCGTTTTTTAAATAACATTTTAGACACAGAGCACAGGTCCTATGTACAAGCATTCAGTATCCATGAGTGCAGTGGAGAGGACTGACCTCCTCTGACCCTTGGACACGCCTTATCTCATCTGTGTCCTCTGCACAGGCCTCAATGTATTGGGTATAATTGATGGTAACTGGGTGCAGATGAGGTGATGCGTGTCCAGGGGTGTAAATAAGCTGAGGCCTGTCTAAGGATGCAGATGAGTTGAGGTCTATTCAGGGTTGCAGATGAGGTGAGGATTGTCCAGGGGTGCAAAGGAGGTGAGGCCTGTATTGAAGAGTGTAGTGGAAGAGATGTTTGTCCAGGGGTACAAAGGAGGTGAGGCCTGTGTCTAAGACTACAGTGGGGTATAGGCTTCATGAAGTCTAGTCCACTACACTCTTAGACACAGTCCTCACCACCTATGCTCCCCAGGAAAGGCATCTCTCCCACTACAGTCTTGAACACAGGCCTCACCTCCTCTGTACCTCTGGACATGCCTCACCTCATCTGCACAATCTACTTCCTAATCTGACATAACACAGGTGACATCATTGTGAAAGGTTCAAATATATTTATTTAATCATCAGACACTATTTATTCCTTCTCAAAAATCTAAAAGCCATTGATTTTCCTCAAAATCGTTTTTGAAATCAAATTTAAGAAACACAGCACAGGTCCTATGTACAAGCATTCAATTTCACTACTGAAACCTCACTATTTCACAAAATAATAATCCTCTATCTTGCAAATGTTGATACGAGGCATTATCTAAAAAAATGACACAATCCAACAGCAAAGATGCTCAATGTGATTCCTAGTATGAGGTAACACAGGTGACATCATTGTGAAAGGTTCAAATATTTTTATGTAATCATGCACACACTATTTATTCCTTCTCAAAAATGTAAAAGCCATTGATTTGCCCCAAAATCGTTTTTTGAATAACATTTTAGAAACAGAGCGCACTTCCTATGTACAAGCATTCCATTTCACTACTGAAAACTCACTATTTTACAAAATACATTTCCTCTCTCTTGCAAACATTCCTACCAAGCATTACCCAGAAAATGACACAAACCAACAGCAAAGAAGCTCAGTCTGCTTCCTAATCTGAGGTAACACAGGTGACATGATTGTGAAAGGTTCAAATATTTTTATGTAATCATGCACACACTATTTATTCCTTCTCAAAAATGTAAAAGCCATTGATTTGCCCCAAAATCGTTTTTTGAATAACATTTTAGAAACAGAACACCGGTCCTATGTACAAGGATTCCATTTCAGTACTGAAAACTCACTATTTTACAAAATACATTTCCTCTCTCTTGCAAACATTCCTACCAAGCATTACCAAAAAAATGACACAAACCAACAGCAAAGAAGCTCAGTCTGCTTCCTAATCTGAGGTAACACAGGTGACATGATTGTGAAAGGTTCAAATATTTTTATGTAATCATGCACACACTATTTATTCCTTCTCAAAAGTGTAAAAGCCATTGATTTGCCCCAATATCGTTTTTTGAATAACATTTTAGAAACAGAACGCAGGTCCTATTTACAAGCATTCCATTTCAGTACTAAAAACTCACTATTTTACAAAATACATTTCCTCTCTCTTGCAAACATTCCTACCAAGCATTACCAAATAAATGAAACAAACCAACAGCAAAGAAGCTCAGTCTGCTTCCTAATCTGAGGTGACACAGGTGACATGATTGTGAAAGGTTCAAATATTTTTATGTAATCATGCACACACTATTTATTCCTCTCAAAAATGTAAAAGCTATTGATTTGCCCCAAAATCGTTTTTTGAATAACATTTTAGAAACAGAACACAGGTCCTATGTACAAGCATTCCATTTCAGTACTGAAAACTCAATATTTTACAAAATACATTTCCTCTCTCTTGCAAACATTCCTACCAAGCATTACCCAAAAAAATGACACAAACCAACAGCAAAGAAGCTCAGTCTGCTTCCTAATCTGAGGTAAAACAGGTGACATGATTGTGAAAGGTTCAAATATTTTTATGTAATCATGCACACACTATTTATTCCTTCTGAAAAATGTAAAAGCCATTGATTTGCCCCAAAATCGTTTTTTGAATAACATTTTAGAAACAGAGCGCAGTTCCTATGTACAAGCATTCCATTTCACTACTGAAAACTCACTATTTTACAAAATACATTTCCTCTCTCTTGCAAACATTCCTACCAAGCATTACCCAGAAAATGACACAAACCAACAACAAAGAAGCTCAGTCTGCTTCCTAATCTGAGGTGACACAGGTGACATGATTGTGAAAGGTTCAAATATTTTTATGTAATCATGCACACACTATTTATTCCTTCTCAAAAATGTAAAAGCCATTGATTTGCCCCAAAATCGTTTTTTGAATAACATTTTAGAAACAGAACACCGGTCCTATGTACAAGCATTCCATTTCAGTACTGAAAACTCACTATTTTACAAAATACATTTCCTCTCTCTTGCAAACATTCCTACCAAGCATTAACAAAAAAATGACACAAACCAACAGCAAAGAAGCTCAGTCTGCTTCCTAATCTGAGGTAACACAGGTGACATGATTGTGAAAGGTTCAAATATTTTTATGTAATCATGCACACACTATTTATTCCTTCTCAAAAGTGTAAAAGCCATTGATTTGCCCCAAAATCGTTTTTTGAATACCATTTTAGAAACAGAACGCAGGTCCTATTTACAAGCATTCCATTTCAGTACTAAAAACTCACTATTTTACAAAATACATTTCCTCTCTCTTGCAAACATTCCTACCAAGCATTACCAAAAAAATGACACAAACCAACAGCAAAGAAGCTCAGTCTGCTTCCTAATCTGAGGTGACACAGGTGACATGATTGTGAAAGGTTCAAATATTTTTATGTAATCATGCACACACAATTTATTCCTTCTCAATAATGTAAAAGCTATTGATTTGCCCCAAAATCGTTTTTTGAATAACATTTTAGAAACAGAACAGAACACAGGTCCTATGTACAAGCATTCCATTTCAGTACTGAAAACTCACTATTTTACAAAATACATTTCCTCTCTCTTGCAAACATTCCTACCAAGCATTACCAAAAAAAATGACACAAACCAACAGCAAAGAAGCTCAGTCTGCTTCCTAATCTGAGGTAAACAGGTTACATGATTGTGAAAGGTTCAAATATTTTTATGTAATCATGCACACACTATTTATTCCTTCTGAAAAATGTGAAAGCCATTGATTTGCCCCAAAATTGTTTTTTGAATAACATTTTAGAAACAGAACGCAGGTCCTATTTACAAGCATGCCATTTCAGTACTAAAAACTCACTATTTTACAAAATACATTTCCTCTCTCTTGCAAACATTCCTACCAAGCATTACCAAAAAAATGACACAAACCAACAGCAAAGAAGCTCAGTCTGCTTCCTAATCTGAGGTAACACAAGTGACATGATTGTGAAAGGTTCAAATATTGCATTTTCAAAAAGCATCACACAAACCAACAGCAAAGAAGCTCAATGTGCTTCCTAATCTAAACTCTCTATCCATATTGAATGAATCATAACTCACCTTTACAAATGCTTTGGGAGATTGAGAACAGTGTCAGATACACACACCAATATTTCTTTAGCAGAGCAAAAGGTATGTACTGCAGGCACTGCAACCATGAATGGCACAGAAAGCCTCTAATTCTACTCACATATTCCTCATGGTAACCAATCAAAACTCTTCCCTCTCTATTTTCAAACCAACACCCTTCCCCCCCTCAGCCCTTTCTACCTGTTACCATAGCAACTCCCTCCTCACTGAGCTCTCAGGGTTCAAAGTTTATTCTACAATGTTGCAAATGAACTCAGCAAGGATGTTTGACCTCTCAATACACCAGCTTATCAGGTGCAATCTTTCTTTTAATGACTTTTTCTTAACCATTCAAATTACTTCTTTTACAGAACAGAAACATGCACCCTAACTTTCAGTTTTCAACTATCTGAATCCACCAATCATTGCTTGTGATTCAACAGCACTGAAACTCCACAGTTTTTTTTGTTGCAAACTCCTACTGTTCCAACTGCCATTTTATTCCTACACTTCATCTGACTGCACCAGAACCTCCTCTCACCATGTATTCTGTCTGGATTATTGGACATAGCTACATCCACTGGGCTCAAAGGTATGCAGCTCTCAGAAATTTTCACAACCTTGATTTACCAAATGTGCACATCAAATGGATTGGCCAAAGAGGATTGAGGTGTCATCAATTGATACCATTGGTGAAAACCTTTCACCATCTGCCACACCCTGACCTTATAATTTTGCACTGTGGTGGAAATGACCTAGGCACTTTGACTGGGGTAGGTCTGGAAATGGTTTTAAAGGACACCTTTGGGCAATTGATGACACTTTTTCCACAAACTGACTTGGTATATTCCAATATATGCCAAAGACAGAAATGGAAGTGGTCCAACCAATTTTGTCCACAATTTGAGAAAGCACGGAAACATGTGAATAAACCTGTTTCTGCTTACATGAGAGACTATGGAATGGGTTCAATATACAACAATAGCTTGCATTACAACATGCAAGATATCTACAGAGGAGATGGTGTGCACTTCTCAGATGAGGGGAATAGAATATTCCTTCTGAATTTAAGACTGTGCATTGGTATCTACTTGTAGGTACCTAAATCATCCACAGAACCCAAAAGCTCTTTTCAGGGCTACCCTACCTCTCATCACTCAAAATGATTACTTTTCTCTAACTTTTTTCACTGTTTTTCACCAAAGTACGCTCCCCGGTACGCGTACCGGGCGCTTCCCCCGCGAATTTGTTTTAAAAAAAATTGGTTTTTTTGGGCCTATATGGGCCTCCTAAGCCCCCCTCAGACAACCTAGGGGGTCAGGGGGTGTCTACCGTGCCCTCTTTTACCCATTCCCAACATTGTTTGTCCTCCATCTTGTGTCTCAAATCTACCGAAACACAAGATGGAGGACTCCCGTTGCGCTGCCGGTACGCGTACCGGGGCGCGCACAGGTAAGCGCTCCCAAAAAATTTCAAAAGTTAATTTACATAAAAACCACTGGAGAGACTTTCACTAAATATAGAACAGGCCCTACTACATACCAGTCCCTACCATTTTCCCAAATTTGGTGGAATTCCATTGAGCCATTTGAGCTGTATCCCTGTCTAAATATCCTGAGGTAAATTACATGGCAAAAACACATATGAAGTGTTAGGATTTACAACCAATTAAAATGTTACTTTCATTTTCTACTTTTTTTTCCTGACATTTGATTGGTTATGTACATGAATATAAATGAAAAATGAGAGGGAAACACAGCCATTTTGACTACACCTACCTGAGGTACATCTTGAAAACATTTTCTCCATTTATCTTCATCACCTTTTAATAAGGTAAGTTGTTAATTTGTAAGGGGCACTTTAAGTTAATTTGTAAAAACGTTTTCTGATAGTTCTTTACTGTCCCTCTGTTATAGTTATAGATTGAGATAGGCTTCTCTGTTATAGTTATGGATTGAGTTAGGCTTCTCTGGTATAATTATGAAATTACTTAGGCTTCTTCACATACACTTTTTAGATATTTCTACTTCCTGCCTGATACCATACACTGCCCAAAGACAACTTCACTGTTAAAAACTCAGAAGTACCTGTCTAAACTTAAACCCAACACTGCCCTAACTCTACTGATATATTTATTTTTAATGCAATTTACAGCAAGAAAATGGAAGGAGAAGCAAATATTTCTTTCAAAATAGTTCTTCAAAACAATCCTGAGGAAGACTTTGACTTTATGGATCAGTCTCTAGACGAAGAGTTAGTTAATTGTGTGGAAGAAATGGAATCATGGACTGAAAATGAGGACATTCCTGACGATATAATGTTGGAAGTGTTATTAATTTTTGAAAAATCAGAGCAATACATTTTTATTTAATAATTAAAAATTGTTCGAGACATTATTCATTTTTATATGTAATTCATGAAATAGTACCAAAATGAATATAATATAAAGTGAGACTTACAGTATACTGTCCAACTTTTTTGTGTTACATAGTAATTTTGCTCATAGTTACTTCCTTTCTCCCACTATATTATCTCCAATGTGTATTTGACATCTCTTTTTCATCTCCTGCCTCCATGTTGTTTCTGCTTTCTTGACAGACTATGCTATGGATTCCATATACCACAATAACTTCTGTAACAACATGCAAGATATCTACAGAGTAGACGGTGTACATTGAATTTAAGACTCTGTATTGGTACCTACATGCTGGTACTTAAATCACCTACACAACACAACAACTCTATGCAAAGCTACCCTACCTCTAAGCACTTTAAATTATTATTTTCATGTTTCACTGGGTTTTCCCTTTGGTACGCTCCCCGGTGCGCGTACCGGGCGCTCAACGCCACCCACATTCCCCCCCCAACCCCCCCCCCAACGCAAAAATCAGAATTTTTTTATGGCCCCCACATCAAACCTAGGGAGTCAGGGGGGCTCTACCCTGCCCCCTTTTGGTCATTTCCCCCTTTGTTTTTGCCACCTCTTGTGTCTCGATCCTACCGTGACACAAGATGGCGGCTGCTCCGGACTGTTTGGAATGTTGACAGACACCCGAAAGCCAATCAGCTTTCCGCGCGCGAACTCGCGATGCCTGCCCGGTGCGCGTACCGGGGCGCGCTTATAGATATATATATTTTTTTAACCTAAATTACTCAAAATCCACTGGAGCACATATCTTGAGACATAGCAAAGGCACATCGGGCTACCAATCCCTACAATTTTGCCAAGTTTGGTGGAAATCCATTCAGCCGTTCGGGCTAAAAGTGAGTCCAACCGCACTATGGAAATTAACATGGGAAAAACACGTTTTGGGACCCCCCTTTTATCTTGGCCCCTGCTCGACGAATCCCCCCCAACCTTTCAGGAAAGGAGCGGAGCGCAGCGAGGCAAATTTGAAGAAAATTACAGGCAGATCCCTCAATCTGCGCCAAAGTTATTCCCAATAGAATGTTGCGAATTTCCTATGGAAAACAATCCTAACTATAACTACCTACTGGCGACCGCCAGTAGGTAATATATAGGTAATAGGTAATATATATATATATATATATATATATATATATATATATATATATATATATATATATATATATATATATATATATATGTATATATATATATATATATGAATGAGCAAATGTCCCAATAGTGAGAGGAGCTCTGTAGCTGGTGCCGGCGGCGAGGTTCAGGACACCCTCGCAGGATACCATTCAGCAAAATTGTTTCAATATAGAAAGAAACACGCCGCACACTGCTCCATAGGTTAGATTCTTTGGTTTATTTTCTGTAGGATCCCCACCTACGCGTTTCGGACAACAATCTGTCCCTGGTCACGGTACAAACATTAGTCCATCATTGCTTTCCTCATTTTATACCTGAGTCACCACTTAGCATTTAAGGTGCATTATGGGCACAGTAGTTTTTATGGATTAATTTATTTCCATGTCATTCAAAGTAAAAACCGGATCCCAGCACTTTCACGACACAAATCATACTCACTTAGTTATTGAATAATGCATTGCCATGACGCAATTTGGGGTCCTAGGACTATTATGATGTGGCATGTTTGCTCACATCGAAAAGCGTCAATTACATGTGCATTTCAGAATTAGATAATGGACTGAGTGTCCTTTTTGTCAATATTGGCTGAGTGCCTTTGTGAGTATTCATTGAGTCGCTACATGCTGAAGATCAACAGTGATCACGATGCATGAAAAATTAAAAACAAATCTTTTTCTTCTTGTCACAAACACTGATTCTAAGTTACTAGGCTTAATATACACAGAAACTTTTTTTGGCTGTAATCTTTCTTTGCCTCTTATCTCATGAGACTTCTGGACTACAGCGCTTTGTCAAAAAAGATTTCGATACATTCAGAACAACTTATAAATGTACATAAAGTTCCTCATCGGCGTTGAGACCCCAGGGGCTGCGTGTTTTGAATCTAATTATTAACTTGGACTCAAGCCTTCTCAAATTGGTTATTCTGTCACCACCTCTTTCATTCTCGCCAACCAATGCTATTCCTGAATACTTCATATCTTTCCAAGTTTTTCCAGGATGTGAGTTCAGATGTTTCGCTGTTGCATAGGTTTGGTCATTGTTCTGGATTGCTCTTGTGTGTTCTAGAATTCTCTTTTTCAAAGGGCAAATTGTCGAACCAATATACCTCTTTCCACAGAAACATTGAATTAAATATACTACAAATTGTGAGTCACACGTGATTTTATTCCGGATATCGAAAGTCCTACCCCTGGGATCTGTGAGTGATTTCAAGTTTCGCCCAATCTTACAAGCTTTGCATGTCATGCATTTGCTGAGGCCCAATTGTCTCTTTTCCAACCAACTTTGAGTTCTTATTTGTTTGAAGTGGCTGTTGACTAAGGTGTCTCGAATTGACGGTGCTTTACGATATGTTACTAGTGGATTATCACCGATTAGGCTACCTATATCATTGTCTTTCTTTAACACGTTCCAGTATTTTTGCAGGGTTCGCTTGATGTTATAGCTTTCCTTCGAATATGTTAATATTAGTCGCGGTTGATCATTTTCTTCATTGTGTTCAATTGGACTCTGGCACCCCTTGTTCCCACTTTAAATTCCTATATCAAAGACACTGGGGATTTCCTGAGAATCATCATGGGAGTGAACTGGCAACCTGATTACTGGCTAGCAACAATAGATGTTGTCTCGCTATATACTTCTATCCAGCGGGACATTGGACTGACAGCAACTAAGTACTTTCTGGGTCAGAGACCAATATCAGAATTGCGGCATACCAACATGGTAATTGATATGATGACCTTCTGCCTAGACAATAACGTCTTTACCTTTGACAAAAAAACATATAGACAAACTTGCGGATGTGCCATGGGTGTTTCCTTCTCTCCGAGCTATGCTAATCTCACCATGGGATGGTGGGAGAAACACATAGCTTGGAGAGAAGAGAACGAGCCATATACCACGGACGTGGTTATATGGCTAAGATTCATAGATGATCTATTCCTCCTCTGGAAGGGATCTAAACAGAAACTGGTGAAATATATTGCAATCCTTAATGAGAATGAAGTGGGACTACAGTTCACGTCAAACATACAGAAAGAAGAAATAGATTTTCTTGATACTAAAGTCTATGTAAGAAATAATAGACTTGAAACAACTGTATTTAGAAAAGCAACCTCAACAAATAGCGTTTTACATGGAAGCAGCTTCCATCCCACCTCACTAAAAAAGAGCATCCCTTATGGGGAATTTATCAGAATGAAAAGGAACTGCTCAGAAGAAACTGAAATGGAGAACAAATTCAAAGAGACAAAAAATCGATTCTCCGAGCGTGGATACAAACATGCTGACATAGTCAAAGGAGAACAAAAAGCAAGATCCAAGACCAGAGCAGAAACACTGATTACTAAACAGAGTCCAATTGAACACAATGAAGAAAATGATCAACCGCGACTAATATTAACATATTCGAAGGAAAGCTATAACATCAAGCGAACCCTGCAAAAATACTGGAACGTGTTAAAGAAAGACAATGATATAGGTAGCCTAATCGGTGATAATCCACTAGTAACATATCGTAAAGCACCGTCAATTCGAGACACCTTAGTCAACAGCCACTTCAAACAAATAAGAACTCAAAGTTGGTTGGAAAAGAGACAATTGGGCTTCAGCAAATGCATGACATGCAAAGCTTGTAAGATTGGGCGAAACTTGAAATCACTCACAGATCCCAGGGGTAGGACTTTCGATATCCGGAATAAAATCACGTGTGACTCACAATTTGTAGTATATTTAATTCAATGTTTCTGTGGAAAGAGGTATATTGGTTCGACAATTTGCCCTTTGAAAAAGAGAATTCTAGAACACACAAGAGCAATCCAGAACAATGACCAAACCTATGCAACAGCGAAACATCTGAACTCACATCCTGGAAAAACTTGGAAAGATATGAAGTATTCAGGAATAGCATTGGTTGGCGAGAATGAAAGAGGTGGTGACAGAATAACCAATTTGAGAAGGCTTGAGTCCAAGTTAATAATTAGATTCAAAACACGCAGCCCCTGGGGTCTCAACGCCGATGAGGAACTTTATGTACATTTATAAGTTGTTCTGAATGTATCGAAATCTTTTTTGACAAAGCGCTGTAGTCCAGAAGTCTCATGAGATAAGAGGCAAAGAAAGATTACAGCCAAAATAAGTTTCTGTGTATATTAAGCCTAGTAACTTAGAATCAGTGTTTGTGACAAGAAGAAAAAGATTTGTTTTTAATTTTTCATGCATCGTGATCACTGTTGATCTTCAGCATGTAGCGACTCAATGAATACTCACAAAGGCACTCAGCCAATATTGACAAAAAGGACACTCAGTCCATTATCTAATTCTGAAATGCACATGTAATTGACGCTTTTCGATGTGAGCAAACATGCCACATCATAATAGTCCTAGGACCCCAAATTGCGTCATGGCAATGCATTATTCAATAACTAAGTGAGTATGATTTGTGTCGTGAAAGTGCTGGGATCCGGTTTTTACTTTGAATGACATGGAAATAAATTAATCCATAAAAACTACTGTGCCCATAATGCACCTTAAATGCTAAGTGGTGACTCAGGTATAAAATGAGGAAAGCAATGATGGACTAATGTTTGTACCGTGACCAGGGACAGATTGTTGTCCGAAACGCGTAGGTGGGGATCCTACAGAAAATAAACCAAAGAATCTAACCTATGGAGCAGTGTGCGGCGTGTTTCTTTCTATATTGAAACAATTTTGCTGAATGATATATATATATATATATATATATATATATATATATATATATATATATATATATATACGGGGACATTATAGTGAATAGAAGAAGTTTTGTTTTAGAAATTCACTGAAAAAAGCAAAGGTTACAGGGATGCTATAGCTAGACTGACATTTCACTAGTACAAAACCAGAGAAATTCAGTAGTTATAGGTATAGTTACCAGAGGTAACTACAACTAACTCATGACCCAGCAATATGAAATGTCATCAGTGATGTCATTACTGACCATGTCATGAGTGTTGTAATATGTGAGGTCATAAGCAATGTATTGCGAGGCTGTAAGTTATAGCTAGCATATTGAACTATAACTGCGGAAATTCTGTACAAGTGATATCTGAGCCTACCTATAATGTCCATGTAACCTTTTATTTCCAGTGAATTTCCAAGGTTTTTTACTTCTGTTTCCTAACTGTAACATACTTTTAACCTTTGCTTTCTTCAGTAAATTTCTAAGGTTTTTAAAATTCTATTTCCTAACTGTAATGTCCCCGTAACTTTTGGTATTTTAAGTGAATTTCAGGTTTTTTAACTGTTATATGTGTTTGCAGAGTTGTAGAGAAAGGGGGCGGACCCTCCAACCAGCTCTCAGGAATCCTGGTGTGTCAGACTTACTGGAGGTAACAGAAGGGCTTCTGGGCCCCCAAGGACCCACAGAATCAAAGAGGACTTCAACCCCCAACCAGCAGTGAACCAGGGGGTGCATTTGCAGAGTGGTAGAGAAAGGGGCAGTAGCCTCCAAAGACCTCTCAGCAATTCTGCTGGGTGGGACTTACTGAAGGCATGGCCTCTGAAGTCCTCTCAGCAATCCCACTATTTGAGGCTTACTGGGGGAAACAGTAGGGCTATTTGGCCCTCAAATACCCTCTGCAGCCAAGGGAACTTCTTCCCCAACCAGTTGTGGGCCAGGAGGCGATTTTGCAGAGTGGTTGTGAAAGGGGGCGGGCCCCCATAGTGTAACCTTGGTCGGAGTTTACGGAGTTGCGCTATATCAAACACCGCAAAGTGGAAAAAAACTCCACTGCGTTATGCAGAGCTCTACAAGCGGTGGAGTGCGATAGAAAAATGCTGTTTGCAGAGATTTTCAGTGCAGATGCTTGTCCTCACTGTGCAATCATTGCGAACGGCACCATACACATCACAAGCAGGCGCTGCTTTCCTTTCTGTGGCTTGAGTAGATTTTTACTCAAGCGGCAGCTTTCTCAATGCGAACGGGCAGTTTCTCAATTAGGGATGGGTGGAATTGGCGGAATCGCGTTACGCAAATCTCCGCAAAATGGTAAAATGTCTCTGCGAACACGCAGAAATTCTGCGAACACGCGGAATTGCTTGTTCGTGATGTTTTTTTCCTGTTTGCCATCGCTGTTTGCGTGCTCGGGGGGAAATATCTCACGAACACGCATTTTGAGAACGTGAACAAGCAAAAAAAATTTGCAAAGTCGCGGAATGCAGAATTTTGGGCAACTTCGCGTTCTCCGCGGAATGCGAAATTACCCAAATTCCGCAGATTTCGCAAGCGGAGCAGAATTTACTGCCCAGGCCTAATCTCAATGCGAGCGGTTGCGAGCACACATGACCACTCACAAAGAGAGCCTTGACCCCCCTGGGTAGAGAAATCCCACCAGGAGGTTGATTTTCCACACTTGTACTCACCAACTTGATGTTAACAATCGCGAACGAGTAAAAATCTTACTGGGAGGTGGATTTACTTCGCTCACGCTCGCCAAATTGACGTTGATGAACGCAAGCGAGGAAAAAAACTTTGTGAGCTCTGCGTAACACAGAGTGCAGAAAACTCTGCAAACTTCGCGAGCGAGGTGGAGTTCACCCCCCAGGTTAACCATATAGTTACCTGAACTAACTATAACTTACACCCTCACAATGCACTGCCAATGACCTCAAATATTACATCGCTCATAACATGGTCAGTGTAATCACTCATGACATCTCAAATGACATCACAGATGACATCATCCACGTAGGTGTGTGAGTGGGCGTGTGAGTAGCTGTATGAATCTGTAAGTGGGTATTTAAGTGGGTTTAGGGTTCTGTGAATTGGTCTAAGTATCTTTTCGGGCAGTGACTGGGTGTGTGTGAGTAGTTTTGAGAGTGTGTTAATAGTGAGTGTGAGTGAATTTGTGAATCAGTGAGCATGTGTGTGATTGGCTGCATGGCTATGTGAGTGGTTGTGTTAGTGGCTGTATGGATCTGTAAATGGGAGTGTAAGTGGCTGTATGGGTGTGCAAGTATTTTTGTGGGTGTGTGAGTGAGTGTTTTAGTGGTGGTATGGGTCTGTGAGTGGGTGTAGCAGTGGTCATTTGGATATCTGAGTGGATGTTTGAGTTACTGTATGGGTCTGTTAGTGGGTGTGTGAGTCATATTGTTGGTATGTCTGTGGGTGTGTGAGTGACTGTATGTGTGTGGGAGTATGAATGTAAGTGGCTATGTAGATTTGTGTGTGGATGTGAGAGTGTGAGTCGGTCTCTGAGGGTCTGTGTCTGCGGCTGTGTGAGTGACTGGGACAGAACAGAAACTCACCTGCCGCTGTATTAAACAAGAGCCCAGAGCTTTACATAAAATGTCTTCCCTATTGAGTACTTTCTCCTGGTTAATTAGTAAGTGCTACCTCATTGGGTAAATGCCTAATGCATATTCTCCAGCTATGTATTGGACCTCAAGGAAATGTCTCCAGTTGCATTGTGTGTGTTTCTGCAATCTGATTGTTCCTCTTCATCCAGAAATCTTTGAAAACATGAATCCTCCTATAGAGAAGACAACAAGACTACAAAGGTAAATTTCCACCAAACAAGGGTCCTTCCTCTTAACTCTATAATATAAGTGCTTCTTTATTTGGTGGAGATGTTCACACATTCTTTTGAATCAAGAATACATCATTAGAATCAGCTGGAAATGCACTGGGAAACACACTGGGTCTTAAGACGTACAATATAGGAGTTATTAATGAAGAAGGATGGCGAGGAGGAGGCAGGAGAGTAGCAATGTCGAGGAGGATGCAGCCACTGGGCAGGCAAATGCCTTGTAATTACTTTTAGTTATGTTGGGAGGGGGAGGGCGCAGAGCAAAGCAGGGCGGAGCAGAGTGAAGTTCCACAGAGTTGCTTTCCAACTCCCCGGAACTTCACAAAGAGGCACAATGCCTGCTCCGCCCAGGGTTAGAACTAAGTCAGCATTAGACAAAGAGGAAATATCCAAATATGGAAAAGAGATAATAATTAGGCTACAGAAGCATGAGCAGGTAGTGAAGGAACGGAAAGCCACAAAATTTGTAAGGGATGAAATTGATTATCAAAGGGGCCAAATATATACCTTCTCTCACAGATTCGACAATCTAAGGAGGCAAGAGCTATCTGAGAAGGTGCAAAACACATCTCAAAGCAGAACAGTTGAAAGCAAGCTCAGAATTGAGCTTAGAAGTGGAAACGGATGCAGAGGAAGGTGCCACAGAAGGAGTAGGTTTGAGTGGAGACACCTCACCAGTAGTTGGCGAACTCCATTTTTTAGGATTAGATTGGACTCTAAACGTAAGATGAATACTCATTTTTAAAAATGGATCATCCCATAGTACCAATCATGTATTTAATTCTGAAGATACGTAAAAATGCCCCAAATCCACCTGGTAGGCCAATAATATCAGCGGTAGGGGGACTTTTTGAAACTACATCAAAGTAGATTGATTTCTTATGGCAAGAGCATGTTTATTACTTACCCTCATTCTTGCTTGATATCAGTGACTCCTTACGAAGAATATATGATATACCATGGTATGAGTCATATGTATTTATGACTCTGTATGTCACTGCAATGTACACGAGCATTAGACACCAGGATGGCTTGAGGGCAGTCAAACATTTCCTAGGCAGGATACCGATGAATCTTTACCAGCATTCACAAATAATTCTTAAAATGCCTGGAAAACAATGTTTTCCTATTTGAAAGGCATTTGTATGAAGAAGAGAGAGGGACTGCTATGAGCACCTGCTTGGCCCCCAGCTATGCAAATCTACATATTGGCTGGTGGGAGGAGCAGGTTTTTGCAATAGAACATGAAACACAATGGCCGG
Organism: Lissotriton helveticus; assembly: GCF_964261635.1. Classification (NCBI taxonomy): domain Eukaryota; kingdom Metazoa; phylum Chordata; class Amphibia; order Caudata; family Salamandridae; genus Lissotriton; species Lissotriton helveticus. The sequence goes on from NC_136057.1 coordinate 1,169,175,920, forward strand.
ATAACGTGGTCCTGTGGGCCCGCTTTATTGACGACCGATTTATCCTATGCTTGGGTACACCTGACTCTGCTAAAGATGTTTTTGACCAATTACATTACAATGACTAGAACCTCTCATTCACCAGTATTATCAGTCAGACTGAGGTAAATTTTCTTGACCTGAAAGTCTTTGTGAAAGACACAAAATACACACAACCGCATTCAGGAAACTAACAGCTGGGAATTTCATCCTCCGTGCGAGCAGCTTTCATCCCCAAAACTCAAAAACAGCATCCCTTATGCAGAGAACCTCCACATGAAATGCAATTGTAGTGAAGAAAAAATATTACAAGAGGTTCAAGCAGATTTAGAGGAAATATTCCACACTAGAGGTTAAGAAAAAAAAGTATTAAATTCAGCAAGAGAAAAAACAGAACTACAAACAAGGGAATTGCTGCTCTTTAATAAAGACTGGGCAAACTAAAGGGTCCAGGGCAAGTAAGGATGATCACAGGGTACACTGTGTACCATCAGAGAGTGAGGAGAATCCTTACCACACATTGGAATCTCATCAAAGTGACCCAATTATTAGGAACATTGCAACAAAAAATCCACTTCTCACTTTTAGACGAGCCAAATCGAAGAGGAGTGAATAAGTTGTCAGTAGTTCTGAGATGACGAAATCAGAGACATGGTTGACATCAAAATGACATAGATGAAAGGCTTGCAGATTTTGATTAAATACAAGGAAAGTCACATCACCTTTACTGAATACCCCACTGACAATACACAATACATACAATTGTAAAAGTGATTTTATTGTATATATCCTACAATTCACATGCCTAAAGATATATGTGGGCAGTACTATTCACATCTGACATATCAGAAGTTTACAACATTTAAGGGGTATAGCAAGGGATGATAAAATCTAATCTATTACTCGCAACATTCATGAGAAGCATGGGGAAAGGCAGTAGATCTAGTATATTATGTGAAAGACTCTGTCCCCTAGAATATAAGAGGCGGCAACAGGGAACAAAGAATGAGAAGATTGGAGTCTCGCTATCTAATTATTTAGAACAGTAAATTGCTGAATGGTCTAAATTCAGACGAGGAGATGTGTGTACACCTGTAAAACCATTATTGGCTGACTTTCTTGCTACTTTCAATAGCCACAAGTGGAACATCGTGGGTTAAATAAGGAGCATACTAATTCAATTTATTTTACACTTTGATAACTTTCTTGGTAAAGAGGAAGGGAACTGAAGAATAATCAGTATATGGAGTAACCTAGGGAGGCCTGACAATGAGATATTAAGAAACCATTTAAATGGGAAATAATTTTATAAGAAGTACACACTTGGGTTGGATATAATCTATATCCTCTGTATGGGCTGCATATGGTCTGGACCATTTTTGCAAAGGTTTACAAAAAAGTGATTGATTTTAAATCTAAACTGTACTGCTCTCGTAAACATAAAATGGAGATTTAACAATGAATTCTAAACCATGTTGCAATTGGTAACTCCTCACTGAATGTGATGCTTGTCAAACATATTTAGGTTTATAATTTGAAATAAGCAGCCAAGTCAGACTGACCAACGAGCCCTCTTGAAAATATAATTCATGGTGTAAGTAAAAAAACTTGATTTTAATTGTGATTTGTATTTACAATGGATCAATTCATGTTAAAAATAATTTTAGTTTAGCACTTAAAAAACATGCATGTTTTCGGATACGTGAAGTGTGTTGTCAACGTCTATGCTGACAAGCAACAGTTGCATGAATAGGAAATCAAAATGGCGATGTTGCATGTGAGCAAGGTGGCTGAGACCACCGAAACGCGTTGTTTGTTTCTGCTAAACAAATAAATATATGAACTGGCTTCAGCCTTGTTGATGCCTGCATATGGGGAGAGGACCAGGAGTGGAAACAGATATATATATACACATATATATATATATATATATATATATATATATATATATATATATATATATATATATATATATATATATATATTCGTTTCACAACAAAACTCCTTCCGGGTCCCTTGACCCATGAAAGGTGGCGTGGACGTCGGCGGAGTGAATCCGACAAAGATATGCTCAATAAACAAAGTCCATTAACCCACGCTCTCAGGAAGCAACACGGAGACACCAAAATGAAGCCAGTGCTGTTTAATCCACAACGCGTTTCGCCGACAAACGGCTTGATCACGTGAATTAGCGTTACCGTATCAGTGCCATATATCACAAAATAATGGAAATGAAAAGAGGACTGGTATAGTAAAACATTGTATAAGTAAAGTTTCTCCATGATGTACTATCATAAAGACTAGCTTGTACATTCTCTAAACAGTGTAAAAGAAATGTTGAATAATCACATACTTTACACAAATAATTAGCGTTATAATGAAACAAAGTAATAAACAGTGCAAACATACATAATAATGCATACATATGTCAGCAACTGAAACGCGGCATTTACCACAGTGAATAAGGCATATTTAAACCTGTGGATCACCTTCCTCGTGCACCCAAGCTTCGCCCTTATTGTACGCCCAATGCGTGAAAAAAGGGGGAACTCTCTCAGCGCTGCAGGCGTCTGCAAATGAATGTGCGCCTGCGCACAAGAACAAATACATTATTTGATCATGCAGTTGTACTCACGACGGAATGTCAAAGAGTACAACGAGGGAGGTGCAAGAAGAGAAAAATGAAATTAGTGGCCAGTGCCCAAACTTATTCTCAATCAAGTAGTCAGTCCAATAAATCTCCAAGTCTTAGTGATGGCAGATCCATAACGCAAAAGTGCTCATGTGACAAGAACCGGATTAGGGGAGGGGTCCCGTGAAGTGAAGTGACGGTGAGCTGGGCCCCTTATCTCGGTCCTAAAACAAAACAAATAAACAGAACTAGTTAAAAACAGTATATATATTCAATTTCAATCTTTATTCGGTTAAAAACCTTATAAGATGTAAAACATTATAAAAAATACAAACAAACAAATGCAAGGTCACAATTAGATTTGGGGACAGTTAGCAGCACGTGATTCTTATAACAAGAAATGTATTTGCATGTCCCAAAAATGTTTTTTGAGTGGAAGACAATTCATTACAGTCTGCTTGTCTCATCTAGCGGGATCACTTACTAAATATAAAAGCAGTGGAATAATTTACAATTTAAAAGAAGCACCAGGATCACTAAAAGCAAGCAATACTTTAACATGTTATGCAAAACCAGTTCTATTTTCCTTTGCACTTAACTTGCGGATACTATTCTAGCCAGCAATAATCCATGTGAGGGTAAATTGGATTAGGTTTTAAAACCTTTTCTCTTTCTAATCAGGGCTACACATAAGAGGAAACGGCTCAAACTAAACACTATCGGTTGTGAGGTATCACCCTTAAATATTCTGAGCCCAACCTCAACTTGGCGAAGGCCTAACAGTTTACATATAGGCTTTAACCATTTTTTCCTTGCGCTGGAATAAGCAGGGCATATAAATAATACATGGGATTCATCCTCTTTCAACCCCATTTCACAGAACTCGCATAGGTTGGAATCAATATTCCCGTTTGCACCCTTGTTGCAATGCCATTTGGCTGTCATGACCCTCGTTTGCAAAATGCCATACCTGAATTTTAGATACAGACTCTTGGCAAACGGGGGATAAATGTAATCCATAAAGGGCTCGAATTGCATAGTCATTTTTATTTCAAAAAAATTCGAAGTCAGAGTTCCTGTTTTGGGTTTGGTTAACACTGAATCACTTATAAACTCCCAATACCTTTGTTTCAGGAGTTTTTTTGAAAGATTGGTTAGCGATTCAGGGTCAGACAAAAATTACTCAGGCCCAATTTCCCAAACCATTTTTCGACATACACTAACCATGGCAAATAGGTAGTATTCTTTATGGCCATTATCTCTCTCAATGCTTCTCTATAATCCACCAGCTCCTCTGTGGACCACAAACGGACCCAATAGAGCAGCGGGCGAAGGGAGGCATAGTCATCAGTGCGTCGGAAGTTTAGGTCCCACAATACGGGAGTCAATGGTGTGGAGCCCGGTACACCTAGGAGCTGTCTAATGAAGGAATTCTCACGTACTAGAAAAGTATCCTTCAATGCGTAACCCCAAAGGTCCGCCCCATAGAAAGAAGATGATTGTGCTTTGCCATTGAACAATTCAATGGCCGGAGAGACAGCTTTAAAATGACTGTTCCTATGTTTTTTTACAATTGGAAACTGGTTTTGGGTCAGCCTCAATTTAGCATTTTCAAGTTGTGTTTTCCATGTTATTTTACTATCTAAAATGATACCAAGGTATTTAAAATTGGGGACTTCTTCAATAATTTCATCATTTATTTTAAAAACTTTGTTAAAACCCTTATGGGGATTAATTGTCATGACCTTTGTTTTTGAGGAATTAATTTCCAATTTCCTGTCATGACAATACAAATTAAATTTATTTAAAAGATTCTGAAGTCCTCTCGGTGTCTGAGAGATTAAAATCGTGTCATCTGCAAATAACAATGCCGGAACGGCTTCACCGCACAATTTGGGAGAGTCATGCTCGCAGCCCAAAAGGGTGTCAGGGATATCGTTAACATAAAGGGAGAATAGGGTAGGTGCCAGAACGCACCCTTGCCTAACCCCTTTAGATATATTTATTTTCCCACTAAGCTCCCCATTTGGTCCCCATCTGACTTGTGCATAGTTGTTCTCATGCAGTCTAATTAATAACTGTAGAATGTTTCCGGGCACGCCCATGTTATTTAGTGTCCTCCATAGGTCTGCCCTAGGGACCATATCGAAGGCTGCTTTCAAGTCGACGAAGGCCACATATATGTGGGAGCTCCTTATCATAGTGTATTTCCAGACTAAACATAAAAATCTAAAAACCTGGTCCACTGTGCTTATTTTAGCTCTAAAACCAGCCTGGTACCTCGTAAAAATGGAGTGATCATCGATCCATGAGGTAAGTCGGCTAAGAACTTGACGGGCGAAGATTTTTTGCAACACATCAATCAAGCTGATAGGACGATAGTGCGCTGGGTTCGACCTATCACCCTTTTTGAATAATGTTACAATCTCCGCCCCCTTCCATGTTTCAGGGACAGGGGCACCGCTAGCAATTTCGTTGGATAGTAAATTAATGTAGGGAGCCCAGATAAAGTCCTCGTGCTTCCAGAGGTCCCCTGGTATTCTGTCCGGACCAGGGGCCTTTCCTGGCTTAACTACTTTAATTGCTGAAATCGTTTCATTCAAAGTGAATACAAGAGGGGGTTCTTGTAATGCCATCTCTAGGGACGTGTTAGTCTGGTCTTCGCTATCACCTGAATCGGCACTGGCATATAATAGGGAAAAATGCCTAACCCAAGTACTCTCTTCGAGGAATCTATCTTTGGTGTCTATTGCCCCTTTGGTACCACTGGCAATAAGGCTCCAGAAGGAGGTCTGGTCCTTGCGCTTACAAGCATCTAGCAGGTCAGACCATACCCTCTCGTCCCATTCTTTTTTGGCCAAAAGTAGACATCTTTTGTACTGGGCTCTTTTGGTTTTAACATTGTCTGATATGTTTCCCCTGACTGCAGTAATTAGCTCCGATTTGGCTCTCCGGCATTCCTGGTTATACCAAGAGTTACCCGGTGTTTTACATTTATGGGTGGTATTTGATCTTTTTACCACTCTAGTCAAAATCTCACTAAGCTGGCCAATTAAATGGTCATGAGATTCTATCAGACAAGGGCTATGGTTTCCTGACCTGTTCTCCGTCGGGGGGGACATGTGTCTAACAAAGACATGGTAGATCTGACTAACAATATTTACATTTCCTAAGACTGCTGGCCATTTTAGGGACCTGCGATTGTTTGCTTCTAGAAGCCCTTGTGATAGGAAGTTTTGTCTAACTTTCTTATTGGTAGGATTAATAAACAGGTTCTGCATAGAAAGAGTCAAAGGGTAATGATCACTCTCCATGCGAACATCCACCTTCAGGTCCACTACCCTAGGCCATAAGTGTTTAGAAATCATGAGGTAATCTAAATGACTAGAACAATCCCCTCTGATAAACGTTGGATTACTAGGGCAGTCTGAAGGCAGTCGCCCATTACATGCACGCAGCCCATGCTCAAATGTTAGGCTCAGTAATTGTAGGGCACTCACAGTGCAGGCTACTTTATATGTATTGTCAACCAAGGGTATATTATTGGCACTGTCCTCGTCTTTATAGATGTCTTCGAGACCTACTATCGGCTCGAAACTTCTATTAAAGTCGCCACCTACAATTACCGTTGCATTCTGGTCTAACCCTGCCATGATGTTACCTAGGTGGGTTATGACTGGCGATTCTTTGCATGCTTGATGGGGTCTGTTATAGACATTGATCACATAGATGATCTTTCCCTTAGGCTTCCTTAGTTCGATCATCAGGAGGTCAGGGTTGTTAGTTTCTATCTGCTTATAGCTTATCCCCCCTGTAATTTTTACCCATATTGTTAAACCACCAGACGGTCTGCCTCCATTAGTGTTTATTGCAGGAATAAAGAAAGACCTATAATCGACCTTAAAGTGATTCTCTAACCCCCAGGTTTCCTGGAACAGGATGAGGTCCCCATTATCAAGATATTGATGCCAATCTGGATCGGATAGATTTTTTCTCAGCCCTGCAATATTCCAACAGATTATTTTATCTATTTCTAGAAGTTCATAGTCTGCCTGTACATAGGGTTGTCTAATAATCTCAAGGGAATCAGTGTCCAATGTTCCAATCACGTCATTTTGTATAGTGGAACAGTCGGATATCGATTCTCCCGTGCAACCCAATACATTTTTGTTGGGCTCAGCTTCGGAGTTATCCCTAGCAGTTGTATCCCCTTCTTCAATAGAATGTCCACACACCATGAGTCAATCACAGTCGTTGAGGCCAGCCAAAACCCCAAACCTGTTGGTGGTACTAACTCCACAGTTGTGTGACGGAGCTACAAACCCCCATCCATTTATAGCTGGGTTCCATCTGGACACTGGGTATTAGGGTAAGGCAAGTTCAGCTGGTCACCTAGCCATCCTCCAACGTAGTTGTCATTTCGTGTTGGCGCATACATATTAACATGATTGTACAAACCCCGTCTGTTCACCATGTTCCAATTTGGCCCTTGGGTAGTCAGACAGGGCGTTTTTTGATGGTCGCCTAGCCATGCACCAACCCTATTGCTGGGATCAAAATGCATCTGTCCCCCACCCCATCTTTTGTTTCTTGCCATCCATGGTGACTTCAGGGCATTTTGTCTTGAGACTTTTTTCAATTCGTTATAGAAGAATTCCAATGTAAGGGGGATTATGGTGCCACTTCTTCGTTGGGGGGGTAGAATGTTCGGCAAAATATTCGAAAGCGTGGCTGAGTTATGAAAATTTAGCACAACACAGTCACCCTTCCATTTTTTGGGATTGTTCCCAATCCAAGTAACCCTCCTTGCCGTTTTGACTTCATCAGCTAACTGCTGTTCTCCCCCCTGTGCCAACCTCATATTCGTTGAGAGCCAATGTAGTGCCTTGCTTGTTAGAGATGAAGTTGATTCTGTGTGGTCAGGTGATAGAGTGGGGACATTTGCTAGTACTAAAATCAGAGGCGCAGCTTCTAGTACAAATTGTGAAGAATCACTCTCAAGGCTATAGGGAGCTGGTGCAAGCGGTGGGTCTATAGGTACCTCTTTTTCTGGTTCTTGGATGGTAGGTCCATTTTGTGAATTCTCAGTCTCTATTGGAGGTGCGTCTGATTCTATCCCACCCATACTGTGTATCTCTTGGCAGACCAGCTGCTTTGTAACACTCTTTGAGACAATACCTATTGCGTCAGTTAATGTGTCTTGAGTACTTCCCAATTTTTTAATTACTGTAGTAAGTTTGTCAATTTTGCTGATCAGAGGCTTGATAAATGTCTGGATTTTCACCTCTAACAGCTCTGAGATTTTGGACAGTAGAGCTTCATCCAGTAGCTCCCTAGTATTTTCCTCATACTCCCGGCATTTGTTTTTAGATTTTGGTGGTGGGGTAGGTTTATTCTTCCCTGGCCTTCCCCCCCGCGATTTTTTTGCATCTTACGGCACGCTCTTACTGCCCTTGTTGCCCTCTTTACAGACGGTGCTTCTTCCATCACATTGTCAGTAAGTATGTCCACATCTGTGTCCGTGTGAATCTCCATGTCGGCCCCATTAGTGCCACTTATGTCCATACTTGCATTGTCTGTGGAGTCAGTTTCGCCAGTAATGATAATAGCGTCTTGTTGTATAGCATCAATTGTTTGTGGGGTAGCAGAGGGGCTCATGGAGGGGAGGGTAGGAGACTGATATAGGCCCAATGATTGTCTACGATCGCTATTTATCTTGCTTACCACCTGGACGAGATAGCTGTCCATGGTGTTCTTAGGTGTATCCGGTGCCTTGGGAATGTTCTTTTTAGACATAATTGTGAAGCAAATTGATTCTTTCTTGTGACTATGTAAAGGTAAAAGTGAAGGGACACTTGAAATAAGAAGATCTTACTTCGATAGCAGAACTGGTGGCGCTTTTCTCTTCTTCCTTTTTAGGTGATATGTTGAAAGTGTGTAGACTTTTCTTGGCACATTCCCTGCAAAACCAGGCCATAATAGATATAAAGGGGGTGGCCTAGCCTTGCCTCCTCTGGCCTCTGAGGGCCACAGAGGGCGTGGTGATGCTGCTTTTATGCGCCTCCTGGCACTTCCACTGCACGCGGACCCCAGCAGTACATTCGTAGAGGGGTCCCCGTAATGGAGAAAAGTGTATTGTGAACAACATACACTAAACAGTTTTCAATATGACTCAAACACAGATTCAAAAAGAATTATTTTCAATTGGTAATTTGATTTATTTCCAATATACTGTGATTGCCGATTCGCAAAGGTTAAATCACAACAATTCATCAATGGTTAAGCCCCTGTTTTTTTTTTTTTTTGGGGGGGAAAGGGGGGAAGGGAAGGTAGTGCTCAAGGGAGTGTTCAGAGTAGAGAAGAATAACACAGTATCAAAAAGGAGGGATAATACCAAATTCAGACATAAATCACATACAATTATATAACAAAGGCCATCATACAGGCAAAATTCAAGAAATTCATGTGAGAAAATTCATCGGTCACAGTTGATTATTAGAACAATCGTGGGTGTGCCGGATTTTCAACAACGAGAAAACAAGTCGACGTTTCGACCCCTAATAGTAGGCCTAATAAAGTCCTTTCACGGGGTCTTCATCAGGACGTCACAGGGGGGAGGAAGGGTGGGGCAATTCTGTGTGAAAAAAATTGTAATGAAAATTAGGCTTCAGTGCATGTCCAAATAGTGACATGAAAAAATAAATTATTTCAGGACATAATTACTTTCAAAAATATTTATTTACCATGTGGTACGGCCCAGCTGGGCTCTGTACAGGGAGAGACCAGTCACGCTGGTTGTCGTGGTCAAATCTAAAAAGTGGAAACCTCAAAAGGAGGAGAAGAGAAGGAGTAATCAATAAAGTTCTTGAGCAGTTTTTTACTTGTTGGAACTTCACTAATATACTACATTAGTAGATGCCATGAATTCTGTCACCAGTGACATGCAAAGGAATCACCATAGCGGTATCAGAGGACCGCACTTAGATTACGTCAGTTTATAAGCTGTACCTTTGGGTCACTAGGCCTCAGGACATCAAAAGGGCCCAAAACGTTTTAAGCATGGATGAGGCAGAGACACGGTCTGGCTGCGACAAAATCCTCCTACATTAAACAGGTTGGCAAAAGATTATTAGCCCAACACTAGAATCACTGACATTAGCGTCATGAATAATCATAGCGGTTTATCAGGACGATTTCAAAATAAGTCAAAAAGGGTACCTATAGAAATTGGAACGCCTCAGGTCCAATGGTTTAACAATTTGACCGACACAGCATTATGCTCGGGAAATCAGAGTCCTAGGATAAATAAAATAGAATGGGGTTTGCGTTTCCCACCGTTATGAGGATTAATGGCTATAGTAGTGGGGTTTTAGAAATACGCTGGCAATTACTTACATTAATTATCATCATACGTGTTTGTAACTTTGAAGACGATAGTGCGCCGAATGCCAAGGTTGTCCGACTCAACGTGTAAATTTCATGCCAGTGCCCGTCAGACTGTTAGGTCACTGAAAGGACAAGGAGGGGCAAGAATGATTGATAATGGCCGCGGTTTAAAAAGATCAAAAAATACCTCGTATTAGTGATTACTCACAAAAGAAGGCATGCAGGCGACGAACGTCTGCACACGTCCTTAGGCGAAGTCAGGCGGCTGCCTCAACTTAGTTCCAATGCCTGTTCAACTTCTGACTCACTAAAAGGAAGGGGGGGCACACGTCAGTAATTCAGCCGATTTTTCAGATACTTGAAAACCGGGCCGCAAATGGAAGATTACTCACATCAGGAGGGAGCGGACAGCATAACGTCTGCAAACATCCTTTCGCGAACTCCGTGGTGTCAAAGACGCGGAGTTAGGGGGCGGAGCCTCGTGTTTAGACCAAAACGATAAAGACTGAAGAGTGACTTCCAATTCAGTGAGAAACTGGGAACCCGTTACAACTCACGGACGATGTTAAGAAAACATATTCAGGGCCTCACTACACCAGACCCAACAAACAATGGTGAATCACAGATTAAAAAAAAAAAAAAAAGGAGAGATAATACATCAGCGTTTTAACCAATAGTACATGGCTATTTGAAATCCAACTCATGGGGGTTCAAAACATTGGTGCAACTCTCAGACAGGAGGTTGTGACCAAATAATCCAAGAGCTATTTAAAATCCAAATCATGGAAGTGCAAGACAGTGGTGCAACTCTCACACAGGAGGTTGAGACCAAGCGGAATGCCTTACAGGTTAATCTCAAAATTCGGCAAAAGTAAACACATTAACATTTGTCATTTTACAGATTGATTGAGCAAATGAACAAATGAACAATTATGCAATCAACATTATGATAGATGTTTTAAACATTATCAAAGGACTCTTAACAGAACAGACAAGCCTTATGGACAGATGATCAGATCAAGAAACACGTGCACTTCTCCGACACGAGAGTGTAACGAGTGGTGGCGGGCAGTTATATTACAGTAAATATTATCCTAATGTTGCCAGTTGGGCAAGGCTACTGTCCTGCTCATTTAACCCGTTCTTAATGGAGTCCAGAAGGGACATCCATTTGGACTCACGTGTGTTCAAAATTAGGGGGAGATTCCCACCCCTTCTGCCCAGGGTTACCTTTTCAATCACAAGCCAACGTAGATCTGTGACAGTGTGGCCTGCTTGCAGCCAGTGGTCTACGAGAGGTGCCCCTATCACCTTGCATCTTAGCCTACTTGAGTGGGACGAAATCCTAGATTTTATTTTCTGTTGGGTTTGTCCCACGTATACCTGGTTACATGGGCACCGGATGATATAGATGACCCCAGTAGAATTACAATTTGTGTAATGTCTTAAGTTATAGGTTCTGCCACCATGGGAAAAACTTTTTGTCTGCATCGTGGTATCGCATGCAGTGCGCGACCCGCACCGATAATGACCAATTACTGGGGGAAGGTTCCAAAGGGATGTAAGGGTTGGTTGGCTTTCAGACTCTAAATAGGAATGTACAACCATGTCCCTAATGTTTTTAGCTCTCTTGAAAGAGTGCAGAGGCAGATCAGCTTGTGCAATGACGTCCGCGACCAAAGGCCAGTTCTGGTTAATAATTTTCTTGATGTCATTGCTGCGTGTTGAAAAAGTGGTGACACAGACGATGCGGTTTAGAGGGGTCTTCGTTGAGTTTTCCGGATTAAGCAGGGTTTCGCGTGGGCTGTACCACGCCCGTTTCCTTGCTCTTTTTACCATTCTTGATGGGTATCCTCGCATGATAAGACGTTCAGTCAGAACCTCAGACTCCTTCATATAATCAGCTCGAGTGGAGCAGTTCAACCTGAGCCGAAGGAACTGACCAACTGGTAAATTATCCTTAAGGCCCCTCGGGTGGTGGCTCTGATACTGTAGCAAGGAGTTCCGTTCCGTAGGTTTTCTGAAGAGCGTCGTTTGTAGGTGATCTACTTCCACGTAGATGGAAATGTCCAAGAAGGGTATGCTTTGGTTACTGGATTCCATGGGTGAATTGTATATGCGAGTTGCAGGAATTAAGCCATTCATGAAAAGCTTTGAGCTGCTCTTGATTTCCTTCCCAGATGCACAGGACGTCATCGATATACCTGACCCAGATGGCCAGGTTGGTGTTAAAGGGATTAGTCTCTGTGAAGATGTACTGGTGTTCAAAATGATCCATGTATATGATCGCCAGATTTGGAGCAAAGGTAGCCCCCATCGCCACACCTTTGGTCTGTAAGAAGAATTCTTCCTGGAAGATGAAATAGTTATGCATCATAGCAATCTCCAATATTTCAATTATAAAATCAGTGGGAACTTGAACTGGTGCTGTTCTCTTGTCAAGGAATTCTCTCATTACTTTTAAGGCATCAAGTTGGGGGATGCTGGTGTAAAGGGATACTATATCACAGGTGACTAGTAATGAATCATCCGAATTGAATGGTCTCTCGTCCATCATGTTAATGACCTGGGTCGTATCTCTTAAATATGCCCTTGTGGTGAGGGCAATTGGTTTAAGGAAGAAATCCACGTATTGGCACAGTGGTTCAAGCAAAGATCCGCACCCGGATACGATCGGGCGTCCAGGGGGGGTGTTAATGTTCTTGTGTACCTTTGGTAGCGTATAGATGGTCGCCAGTCTAGGAAATTTCTGGTTCAGAAACTCAAATTCCTGTTTGCTCAAGAAACCTGCATCAAGGCCTTTTTGGGTGATATTAAGGATGGTAGTAGCCAGTTCTCGTGAAGGGCTTCTGGGGATCGTAGTCCCGCCCCTCGCCGGTCTCCGCTCGGCGGCTCCCGCTGTAGGTGGTGAAAGCGGTGGAGCGGCGGGAGACTGGCGGGCGGGTCCGCGGAGGGCTGGACAGTCAGTATTTTACAGGAGCACAGCGAGAGTCCTCAAAAAGTAGCTGGACACAGGAAACAGACAAGAAACCCACAAGCAATGGTGGTGACGCTGCTTTTATGCGCCTCCTGGCGCTTCCACTGCACGCGGACCCCAGCAGGGCTTCTGGGGATCGTAGTCCCGCCCCTCGCCGGTCTCCGCTCGGCGGCTCCCGCTGTAGGTGGTGAAAGCGGTGGAGCGGCGGGAGATTGGCGGGCGGGTCCGCGGAGGGCTGGACAGTCAGTATTTTACAGGAGCACAGCGAGAGTCCTCAAATATATATATATATGTATATATATTAAGCAGTTGTGACCCTCTGTACAGGATCACAACTGGGGTCAGGGTCACAACCGGGAGCAAGCTTCGTGAGAGAGCGAAATGCGTTGGGTTAAAGTTGGAATAAAGCCACTGTAACAACGTACAAGACGAGTGAGTGCGTTTCATATTCCCCTTTGGGAACTGGTACATATATATATATATATATTACCTACTGGCGGTCGCCAGTAGGTATATATAGTTAGGATTTTTTCTCTATGGGATTTTTGAAAATTCTATGTCTAATAACTTTGGCGTTTGTGGATGGAATTGGCTGAAATTTTCAGGAAAATGGCACATTTCGTTTCTGAGCAGCCCTTGAAAATTTGGGGGGGGGTTGTCAAGGGGGGGCCGAGAAAAAAGGGGGGTCCCAAAACGTGTTTTTAACATTGAGTTTTCCATAGGGCGGTTAGCCTCACTTTTAGCCCGAAGGGCTGAATGGATTTGCACGAAACTTGGCAAAATTGTAGGGACTGGTAGCCCGATGTGCCTTTTGTAGGTCTCAATATATGTGCTTCAGTGGATTTTGAGAAATTAACGTTCAAAAAAAGATATATATCTGTAACAGCGGACCGGGCAGCGCTCCAGTTCGCGTACTTTTCGCGCAACGGAGCTTTGTGAAGCGAAGCTGATTGGTTCTCCGGCGTCTGTAAACATTCCAAACAGTCAGTAGCGGCCGCCATCTAGTCTCTCGGTAGGATCGAGAGACAAGAGGAGGCCAAAGCGAAGGGGCAAATGACCATAAGGGGGCATAGTAGATTCTCGCTGACCCCCTAGGTTTGATGTGGAGGTTTTAAAAGGGCCCCGTGGGGCAAAAAATAATAATAATAATAATAATCGAACGGCTAAATGGATTTGCACGAAACTTGGCAAAATTGTAGGGGCTGGTAGCCCGATGTGCCTTTGCTAGGTCTCAATATATGTGCTCCAGTGGATTTTGAGAAATTAACGTTCAAAAAAAGATATATATCTGTAACAGCGCTCCGCTTCGGAGCTTTGCGAAGCTGATTGGTTCTTCGGCGTCTGTGAACATTCCAAACAGTCCGTAGCGGCCGCCATCTTGTCTCTCGGTAGGATCGAGAGACAAGAGGAGGCCAAAGCAAAGGGGCAAATGACCATAAGGGGGCATAGTAGGTCGTCCCTGACCCCCTAGGTTTGATGTGGAGGCTTTAAAAGGGTCTCGCAGGGCACAAAAAAAATATATCGTTTTTTTAGTTTTTTTGCGTGGAGTGCGCCCGGTTCGCGAACCGGGAAGCGTTCTGGGGAGCGTACTTTCTTGAAAATTAGTGAAAAAAGTTAGAGTAAAATAATAATTGTGAGTGATCAGATGTAGGGTAGCTCTGAGAAGAGCTTTTGGGTTTATGGTACATTTAGGTACTTATAAGTAGGTACCAATGCACAGTCTTAAATTCAAAATGAAAACTCTGTTGCCCTCATCTGAGAAGTGAACTCCATCTCCTCTGTAGATATCTTGCATGTAGTAACGCAAGTTATTGTTGTACAGGGAGCCCATTCCATGGTCTCTCATGTAAGCTGAAACAGATTTGTTTACATGCTTCCTCGACTTCTCAATTTGTGGACAAAATTGGTTTGACCACCTCCATTTCTGTCTTTGGCATATATTTGAATATACCAAGGCAGTCTGAGGAAAAAGTGCCATCAATTGCTCAAAGGTGTCCTTTAAAAGCATTTCCAGACCTACCCCAGTCAAAGTGCCCAAATCATTACCTCCACAGTGCACAATTAACAGGTCAGGTTTTGGCAAATGCATAAAGGTTTTCACCAATGGTATCAATTGGTGACATTTTAATCCTCCGTGGCCAAACCACTTAATTTCCACATCTTGTAAATTGAGGTTAGGTAAATTCCTGTTCTCAGCATACCTCTGAGCCCAATAGATGTAACTATGTCCAACAATCCAGACAGAAAACATGGTGAGAGAAGGTTCTCCTGCAGTCAGATGAAGTGTGGCAATGAAATGGCAGTCGAAAAAATAAGAGTTTAAAATGAAAAAAACTGTGGAGTTTCTGTGTTAATGAAGCAGTAACAGTGATTGGTGGATTTTGATTGCTGAAAACAGAAAGTTAGGGTGCATGGATGAGTTGTTTGAAAGATGTATTTTGAGTGGTGAAGAAAAAATCATTAAATGAAAGAATGCACTGGATATGAGGTGCACTGAGAGTTCAGAGTTCAATTGCAACATTGTTGTGTGAACTTGCAAACACCAGAGGTCTTCCAAGACGTGGTTGCCATGCAGAAAAGGCATGAAATGGCAGAGGGGGGAAGGGTTTTCATTTGAAAAAAAGTGAGGGAAGAGTTTTGATTGGGTGACATGAGAGATATGTGTGAAGAATTACAGCATTTCTGTGCTTTTGATAGCTGCAGACTCTGGAGTGCATACCTTTTGCTCTGCTGAAGACAAATTGGTGTGTTTCTGAGACTGTTTTGAAACTCAAAGTATTTGCTAAGGTGAGAAAAGATTTCTTTAATTTAGATAGAAAATAGTGTGCTTTAAGGAGAAAATTATGAAGAAAGTTGTGTTTTTCAAATGTTGCTTTGTCTCAAGTGTTTTACAAATAGATTTTGTTTCTTTGAGAAATTGTAATTGGAGAAAATGTGAAGTATTAGTACTGACAGGGTTTTTATGTGCATAGGAGCTGTGGAGTATTTTCAAATTATGACTTGTAAATCGTTTTTGAGAAAAAGCAATGGTTTTAATATTGATGACAAGGACATAATGGTGTCTGCTTCTTTATAAGGTAATTGAGAGTCTCTGATGTTATTTTTCCCATTTCAATGTAAGAAGTTTGTCTGTGGAGCAAATTGCTTGTAAATATGCTCCCACCTGTGCATGGCAAATTTAGATTTTGAATGTTTGCGTTACATAGGCATGTTAAAGGTGACTGAAACATGCTGCAAAGGCAATCAAAAAACGCTTTTATGTGTCTTAAGGACATTTTAAGTCATTTCCCCATGTGCAGTGTTTTCAAATTATGAGTTGAAAATCGTTTTTGAGGTAAAGGAATGTTTTCAAAATTTATGTGCGCCATATGCCCCTAAATTTCTTTTTCAGGGGTGCAGCAGGGTGTTCTTGAGACACCCCTGCACCCTCGGAAAAATTCGTAATTTGCGATGAGGTAATTGCTAATCGCAAATTGCACTTTCATTCCTATGGGCCTCCTGCTGCATGGAAATGAATGGGTAATTTGTAATTAGCAAATAGCTCATCGCAAACTAGGAATGGTAAAGAATCGCTATTTATTCCTTAAAGTTCGCTATTTAGGAAATGCAAAAAACTTTGATGATACATATGGCGGTTCATCTCTAACAAGATAAGAAGCATAGGGATAGATTTATGATGACTGGCGCATCACCAGGGATGTGTTAGTCATTCTGTGCCGCTGTTCCGTCACCTATGGTGTGCTGCATTTACAATGCGGCGCATCATGGGGCAAAAACAGCACAGATGCGTGACGTATCTGTGCCGTAAAGGTGGCGCATTGCTGGAGTTGTATCGCAAGTGTGATGAAGCTCCAGCAAGGCTCAGGGGTGTCCCTGTCGCAGGGTTTCTGTTCTCACACAGAACTGTGGACAGAGGATTGGAACCTCGGCGAATTAGGGTGCCCCAAAACTCACCTTAGTAATCAAAAACCCCTTAGCAAGCTAGGTACAGTGTCACATTGGATATAACAAACTCTCAATGTTTAGACAATCCAGAATATGAACTTATAGTACCTCAGGATACGTGGAACTCATGAACAGTCGGTCGTTATATATTTCTTAGAAACCAGAACATGGAGTTAAGAAGAACACATGTGTATTTGAAATGTTTATTTACTAATGCCGTCTTCTCAGGCGTAGTATCTTAGATAATAGAAGTACACATATTATCAGTAGCAAAATTACCAGCATAGTTACTAGTACATAAAAAGCGAATGGTGACAGTATGTTAACATGCTGTAAATGAATAAGAGTTAGCAACACTTATAAGCAGCCGCGGGCCGTGGAGGGAGTTACGGTGGGGCAGGGAGGCGGGGAGGGGGAGGGGCAGGGTGGAGAGGGCTCCACCCTGCCCCTCCCCCTCCCCGCCTCCCTGCCTCACCGTAACTCCCTCCACGGCCCGCGGCTGCTTATATCTGACCCTCCCTAATACACATATTATATTATTTGCTAAGAAGGTCTCTTTGTGTTGGTTTAGGGCGTGCCCATACTTTAGTGTCTTAGATTTGAAGGAATCACATCAGCATACACCAGCTCTCTCTTCATGTGAACCGCATCAAGTGTTGTGTATGTGTGTTCGGCAAAGCAATATAAAACCCGCCTCATGCCCAGAATTGGCAGAAGCTGCACTTATGTTATGAGTATGAAGTCGTGGAGATCAGACCTCATAACAATTCAATCAATCAATCAATCAGGTCATTTGTAGAGCGCACTACTCACCCGTAGGGTCTCAAGGCGCTGGGAGGGGGGGGGGTGCCGCTACTGCTCGAACAGCCAGGTCTTGAGCTTCTTCCTGAAGGAGAGGTGGTCTTGGGTCAGGCGCAGATTGGTCGGAAGTGAGTTCCAGGTCTTGGCGGCCAGGTAGGAGAAGGATCTTCCTCCTGTTGTCGCTCTTCGGATGCGGGGGACGGCGGCGAGGGCGTGGTTGGTTGATCTGAGGAGGCGCTTGGGAGTGTAGAAGTTGATCCGGTTGTTGAGGTAGCTCGGGCCTTGGTCGTGTAGGGCTTTGTGCGCGTGGGTGAGGAGCCGGAAGGTGATTCTCTTGTTGACCGGGAGCCAGTGCAGATCTCTCAGGTGTCCGGAGATGTGGCTGCGTCGGGGGATGTCGAGGATGAGTCTCGCCGAGGCGTTCTGGATCCGCTGGAGTCTCTTCTGGAGTTTGGCGGTGGTTCCGGCGTAGAGGGCGTTGCCGTAGTCCAGTCGGCTGGTGACGAGGGCTTGGGTGACCGTCTTCCTCGTCTCGGTGGGGATCCACCGGAAGATCTTACGTAGCATGCGCAGGATGTTGAAGCATGACGAGGAGACGGCGTTGACTTGTCTGGTCATGGAGAGGGAGGAGTCCAGGATGAAGCCCAGGTTGCGTGCGTGGTCCGTCGGTTTGGGTGCGGTGCCCAGGGCGGGGGGCCACCAGGAGTCGTCCCAGGCGGAGGGCGTGGAGCCCAGGATGAGGACCTCCGTCTTGTCTGAGTTCAGTTTCAGGTGGCTGGTCGTCATCCATTCGGCTACGTCTCTCATCCCTTCGTGCAGGTTGGCTCTGGCGGTGTCGGGGTCGTTGGTCTGTATCGTGTTGTTCTTGAAACTTCAGCAGTCGCTGTACAGATATAGTTTAACAAGCAAAGCAGATAGTAGAGCAATAACATATTATTCTCATGTAAACCACGATGAACTACTAGGTTGAAAGCTAAAGCAACAACTAAGTGTCGTGTGCAGAAGTTGCAAAAAAGGAAAAATGGCGTTTAAACCGGTAATGAGCCCATGCTAACTTAACACGGTGTAAAGATATCCAGGATCTAGATGACACCTCCCCTTGATCCGGAAACGAACTGAATAAGATAATAGAAGTGGCATCTCATGAGAGCAGATTGCAACTTTATATGTGGACGGTCCGCAAGGTAAAACAATAAAAACTAGGAAAATGTAATGCTAAAGAAAAATAAAACAGCCAACTACTTTATCGAGGCTTAAGCCAATAGGCAAGCTAAATAAAAAAAACTTGACAAATAAGTCAATGAATTGTCAATGAAATGCTAGTACTCAGCATATCAAACATGAAAAAGGTCTATGACATAACTGTGTATGCAAAATAAGCTGCAACAGCCTCCAATAGGAAGTCACCGTCTTCATCCGAAAAGAGTTCAGCCATCCAATTTAAAAGCGGAAAAGAACATACGTGCTCTCCCAGCACCGGATCCTCTATCACCATCAGAGGACAGCTCGGTGGGTTTTCAAGAAAGCTCTGTTCCAAGAAAGACTGTGTTGCCGCCAGTAAATTCCAGGGACCAATTAGTCCATGCATCAATGCCACAGCCATAATTCTTTCGCCAGGACAAACCAACTCGTGAGTAATGATAGGAGTCATCAGCTGATTAAAGTCGACGTCAGGAGAAACCGGTCCGCAGAGACACAAATCAATGGCCCAATCGAAATCACAGGTCAGGCAGTGAAATACAGGCTGGACACAGGTGAAGTAGGAGAATCGAAAAGATAATCCATATGCCGTGCTTAATATCGCCAACGGCATTGTGCCATAATATTCAAGCATGCGATTGCGGAACAGCGTCAGCAGCTGCAGGGCGGGAGCTTGCACAGGAGGGACATCCATATTTAAAAATGTAAAAAAGCACAAGAGCGTCCGCTGGTAATGCAAGTAAAAATGGGAATCCACCAAGCACAGTGGAAAAAATAGAATGAAAGAAAGCAGGGATGACTCCAAAGATTTTCTCAAATGAAGTCACGAGACCACTGGTAACAACTTTAAAAAAGTGCGCCAGGCCCTTTGTGGAGGACGCGTTAAAGATAGTCCGAACCATCTTGCTGAAATGGAAAGGCAAATCTGTATTTAAAAGGGTCTGCACCTCTGTACGGGTGTTCGCTATGTGAAGCACGAAAGTTTCACGGGCCGAACTCAAGGCCACCTCTCTCTGAGACAAAAGAGCTCTTATTCTTGCCATGCCGTTGAAATCTGTTCCCAAGGTTGGTATTTGTGGCCAGATTGAAAACTCCCTATGTTCATGTGTGGGAGGAAATAGAACATTTCTGCAGCAAATAACCCGTTCACTTACTGTTACGATAAAAGGAATACTTTTAATTAACCCAGAACAATCTTCATTATTGAGCATCAAATAACTACCATTTTCCAACAACTTGAACGTGGGGATGATAGCAGGAACTGGCGTGCCTTGCAACACGCAAGCCATATTTGGTCGGTGTTTGTTGCATGAACCGTGTAACTGTATGTGCCTACACATTAGTGAATGATCTGGCGTCTCAGTGCATTCCTCTCCATTCAGATAAACTTCTTGATCATCTTTGAAACATCTGTATGTGTATGGAAGCGACCAGACCTCATGAAGAAAACCACTACCTAAAGGTGCATAACGACCTATTGGTATATATTTCATACAATTTGAAAACTTATATAAAGCAAAAGGCAGCGTTATTAAACCGTAGATAAGGCACGTTGCCAAAGCAGCCAACCTTTTGGATTTATACTGGAAATGTTAAAGGAAGAATTATGGAGTAGGGCCTGTAAATCTTTAATGGACAACCGAGTAAAATTACTCCAACCATCATATTCCTCTAACTCCGGGATAGTAGGGGTGTTTAATTTTTTAGAAGTAGCCAATCCAAAGCATTTGGTCTGGGAAATTGTTTCATTCACAAACAACATATGATTTGGGATGAGATATGCACGGTGCAAAGCCTCAGTGCCTTTTACCTGCCAGGTTCGTGAACCCCAAACTGATGTAGATCCTGGATATCTTTACACTGTGTTAAGTTAGCATGGGCTCATTATTGGTTTAAACGCCATTTTTCCTTTTTTGCAACTTCTGCACACGACACTTAGTTGTTGCTTTAGCTTTCACCCTACCTGCGTCAAGATCTATGCCTGCTTCAAGCAGGCACAGGGTTTTGATGCAGCTTTGTCCTATCTGATTGTAAATGCGGCAGACTGTGGGTGGTAGAGCAGCGGTGCACGTTAACTGGTGCATCTCTGGGGATGTGCTAGTTAATATAAATCTGCCCCTTTCCATACATACTGAGCATGTCATGAATGATGTAATATGTGACATCATCAGCAGTGGATTACGGGTAATATTATCTCTAGTTTACTCCCCTATAGCTGTCTTTCTTTTAACATAACTGTCTGTTTCCTTCCCTTATACTTACTGTTTTTTTGGTTCGCTTCCGGTTCGCGTACCGGCGAGAGAACTGGGAAGCGAACTAAGAGAAATAGAGGTTGGCACAGTTCCAAATATTGTACCAATTTTTTAATACCGGGGAGGTAGTTCTGAAAAGAACTTTTTTTTAATTGTTTTTGTTGTTTTATATTTTTTTAATTATTTTTCTGAACATTTTTTTACTTTTTTTGAATTTTTCTGAACAGTTATATATTTTTTTTGTTTTTTTTTTGGAGGGGGCAACGAAAACGATTCATTGTAAAGGGCTCAACAGGAGCAACAAAAAAAAAAAAAGAATTTATTGTTTGGGGCGTTTCGGACAAACATGAGCATGATTGTCAATAGCTCTGTTGATCAGAGTGATGCTACTTTCTCCGTAGCAAATGAATCCACTGCAATGTACGCAGACTTGTTTTACTTCACGAAATCTCGTTTGTATATTTGGCACCATCTCCCTGCCCTCTGGTCCCGTTACTTCCGGTACAACAGATCTTCTGGCCATAATAGGGAGATTATCTAGGTCGTTACGAAACTGTGCAGCACTGTAGTTGTTAGGATGCCACCTAGTCATATGGCGATGCATTGTGTAGTTTGCGAAACTGTATTTTTTGTCGGTCCCTCTGGACAGTCTATCTTGACATATAAGGCAAGTTACGTATCTTGCATTTACTTTTTTCTGACCTTTGGGAATTTAAAAAAATTGCCAAATGAAGTTTTCTTTCCGGTGAGACGTCCTGGGCTCCTCAGGCAAAAAGTGCCTCTCTTCGTGCTCTTCGTCCTGTTCCTCTTCTTCCTCTTCTTGCTGAATTATAACTTCAGCAGGTGGTCCACTCTTCCTTGGATGTGGTGGAGGTGGTGGGGAAGCACCAGCTGAAGCTACTAAAGAAGCCATTGCTCACTGGTAACAAAGGGTCTTTCTCTCACAATGATGAAAGTCAGAGTGAGGAAAGAAGGAGGGATTTTCATCATTTGGGAAAAACAATAGTTCTCAACCAATGAAAAGTGTTCATTTTAGATTATATGACCTAGTCTTACATCATTAGGAAACCAAAAGTGAAATGAACCAATGAAAAGTGTTATTACCAAGTCACATGACCTGCTGTGTTTACGTTACGCGCTTTGCAGGGCCTCCCGGTTTGCTTCCAGAAACCTGCGCTTTGCGCCTCGCTTCGCGTACCAGTTCGCTAACGTAGCACGTCATATGACGTATCACGCGACAATGCGAAACGTCATGTGGACGGGAGGCGTCATGATGTTGTTTTCTAACGCGGCAGTTGCGGTAAAGAAACGTTTACCGGCTCGCGGTCTATTTCGCGGCATCAAGGTCAGCTAACGGGAAGTTTCCCGATTCGCGAAGCGGGAACGAAGAAAAAAAAATATTTTAAAAAAAATTATTAATAAACATATAAAATATATTTTTGGATTTAAAGAAGAATACATTTTACAGCTACAGATATTAGCTGTTAAAAAACCAATGAAATTCACTGAAAAAACCATAGGTTATAGACCATATATAGTTAGGAATTAGCATTTAGAAAACCTTATTTTACTCACACAAAACCATTGAAATTCCATATATAGTTAGTTGCACTAACTATATATCGCGCACCCGCAATCCACTGCTGATGATGTCACATATTACATCATTCATGACATGGTCAGTGACATCACTGATGACATCACTGATGACATCTCAAATGACATCACTGATGACAACATCCAGTGATTATGTGTTTCTGTAAAGTTTAAATATGTTTTACATATTGAAGAATGAGTGGATGTATAAGTGTCTGAATGAAGGTTTTAGTAGGTGCGTGATTGACTGTATGAGTGAGTGATTAAATGCGTCTTACTAAATGCACGGGTTAGTGACTAAACTGTCTGAAAGTGTGCATCAGTATGTCTGTTGTTGTGCAAGCTGCTGCATGTGTTGATCAGTAGCTATATAAGTAGCTATATGGGTTATTGATTGGTTGCACAAGTATTTGTATGGGAGACTGAGTGTGTGTATGGCTGGCTGGGAGGTGTGTGACTCTGTGCAGATCAATGTGTACTTGTATCAGTGATTCTATAAGAGAGTAAGTATGTGTTAGTATATGTTTGAAAATGTAAGGTACTCTATGTTTAACTGTGTAGATTAGAAAATGGAAGTGTGATTGATTCTTTACAGGACTGACTAGGTGTGTGAGTAACTCCATGGATGAGTGGCAGAGTGTGAGTGTCTGTATAGGTGTATGAGTGCATATGATAGTGTTGTAAAGATGAGTGATTGTATGTATGAATGATTGTATGGGTGAATGAGTGAATGTGTGTGTAGACGTAGGAATCAGTGAGTGCGTATGTAGTAACTAGTATTGGTGTGTCAATGGTTTCAAAAATTATACTCTGTATTTAACACTGGGTGTAACAGAGGTTATATTAAAGTGTGAGGAGATGCATTGTATTGTCACATTAATGATATCATCATTGATGTGACCATTGATGTCAAATGAGATATCATCAGTGATGTCATTTGAGATGTCATCAGTGATGTCATCAGTGATGTCATTTGAGATGTCATCAGTGATGTCATCAGTGATGTCACTGACCATGTCATGAATGATGTAATATGTGACATCATCAGCAGTGGATTGCGGGTGCGCGATATATAGTTAGTGCAACTAACTATATATGGAATTTCAATGGTTTTGTGTGAGTAAAATAAGGTTTTCTAAATGCTAATTCCTAACTATATATGGTCTATAACCTATGGTTTTTTCAGTGAATATATATATATATGAATCCACAGTCCTGAGTACCAGCAACACCGCACAGGCACGAAACAGGCACGGACCACAAGCGAGGATTTTTCAAAAAATAAAGTGCTTTATTCCAAGGATGGAGACAGCAACATGACGCGTTTTGTCCGGGGAACCCGGACTTGATCACAGTTCCCAAAGGGGAAAAAGAAATGCACTCACTCGTCTTGTACGTTGTTACAGTATATATATATATATATATATATATATATATATATATATATATATTCACTGAAAAAACCATAGGTTATAGACCATATATAGTTAGGAATTAGCATTTACAAAACCTTGAAAATTCACTGAAAAAACCATAGGTTATACACCATATATAGTTAGGAATTAGCATTTAAAAAACCTTATTTTACTCACACAAAACCATTGAAATTCCATATATAGTTAGTTGCACTAACTATATATCGCGCACCCGCAATCCACTGCTGATGATGTCACATATTACATCATTCATGACATGGTCAGTGACATCACTGATGACATCTCAAATGACATCACTGATGAGATCACTGATGACATCATCCAGTGACTGTGTGTTTTTGTAAAGTTTAAATATGTTTTACATATTGAAGAATGAGTAGATGTATAAGTGTCTGGACGAAGGATTTAGTAGGTGCATGACTGAATGTATGAGTGAGTGATTAAATGTGTCTCACTGAGTGCATGGGTTAGTGACTAAACTGTCTTAATTTGTGCATCATTATGTCTGTTGTTCTGTAAACTGCTGCATGTGTTGATCAGTAGCTATATGATTAACTATATGGGTTATTGATTGATTGTCCAAGTATTTGTATGGGAGACTGAGTGTGTGTGTGGCTGGCTGGGAGGTGTGTGACTCTGTGCAGATCAATGTGTACTTGTATCAATGATTGTATAAGAAAGTAAGTATGTGTTAGTATATGTTTGAAAATGTAAGGTGCTCTATGTTTAACTGTATAGACAAGAAAATGGAAGTGTGATTGATTCTTTACAGGACTGACTAGGTGTGTGAGTAACTCCATGGATGAGTGGCAGACTGTGAGTGTCTGTATAGGTGTATGAGTGCATATGATAGTGTTGTAAAGATGAGTGATTGTATGTATGAATGATTGTATGGGTGAATGAGTGAAGGTGTGTGTAGACGTAGCAATCAGTGAGTGCGTATGTAGTAACTAGTATTGGTGTGTCAATGGTTTCAAAAATTATACTCTTTTTAACACTGGGTGAAACAGAGGTTATATTAAAATGTGAGGAGATGCATTGTATTGTCACATGAATGATATCATCAGTGATGTGGTCATTGATGTCAAATGAGATGTCATCAGTGATGTCATTTGAGATGTCATCAGTGATGTCATCAGTGATGTCACTGACCATGTCATGAATGATGTAATATGTGACATCATCAGCAGTGGATTGCGGGTGCGCGATATATAGTTAGTGCAACTAACTATATATGGAATTTCAATGGTTTTGTGTGAGTAAAATAAGGTTTTTTAAATGCTAATTCCTAACTATATATGGTGTATAACCTATGGTTTTTTCAGTGAATTTTCAAGGTTTTGTAAATGCTAATTCCTAACTATATATGGTCTATAACCTATGGTTTTTTCAGTGAATTTCATTGGTTTTTTAAAAGCTAATATCTATACCTGTAAAATGTATTCTTCTTTAAATCCAAAAATATATTTTATATGTTTATTAATAACTTTTTTTTTTTATATATTTTTTTCTTCGTTCCCGCTTCGCGAATCGGGAAGCTTCCCGTTAGCTGACCTTGATGCCGCGAAATAGACCGCGAGCATATAAACGTTTCTTTACCGCAACTGCCGCGTTAGAAAACAACATCATCACGCCTCCCGTCCGCATGACGTTTCGCGTTGTCGTGTGATACGTCATATGACGTGCTACGTTAGCGAACTGGTACGCTTACCGAGTCGCAAAGCACAGGTTTCTGGAAGCAAACCGGGAGGCCCTGCAAAGCGCGTAACGTAAACACAGCAGGTCATGTGACTTGGTAATAACACTTTTCATTGGTTCATTTCACTTTTGGTTTCCTAATGATGTAAGAAGCTTCCCGTTAGCTCAATTTGATGCCGCGACCCGGTCCGCGAACCGGTAAACGTTCCGTTAGCGCAACTGCCACATTAGAAATCATTATCGTGACGCGTCGCGGAAGCGTGACGTATCACGTTGTCGTGTAATGCGTCTTATGACGCGCCGCGTTAGCGCACCCGGAAGTGCTCCTGGGCGCGGACCGAGGCGCGAAACGCAGCTCCCCGGAAGCGATCCGCGGCGCGTTGCGTAAGCGCGACGTATCGCGTTACCGCGTAATGCGTCTTATGACGTACCGCGTTAGCGCACCCGGAAGTGCTCCGGGGCGCGGACCAAGGCGCGAAGCGCAGCGACCCGGAAGCTATCCGGGGCGCGTTCCGCAGCGCGTAACATAAGCGTGAGAGGTCATGTGACTTGTTAATAACACTTTTCATTGGTTCATTTCACTTTTGGTTTCATAATGTTGTTAGGCTTGGTCATGTGACCTAAAAATAACACTTTTCATTGGTTTAGAACTATTTTTTTTTCTCAAATGATGAAAACCCCTCCTTCTTTTTACCTCATTCTTACTTTCTATTTCCAGAGAGCAAGACCTATTTTTCACAATGGCTTCTGTAATAGCTGCAGCTGGTGCTTCTCAGCAACCACCACCACCACCACCACCAAAAGGACCACCACCAACACTGGACTTTGGTGGAGAGGAAGATAATGAGGACGAAGAGGAGGAGGAGGAGGAAGAGCAAGTAAGGCAGTTCCTGCCAGAAACACCAAGGCAGAGCCATATTAAAGACCACTACATATGGCAATTCTTTAAAATTCCACCTGGACAAAAGAAGGTCAATGCACCCCAGGTGTCTTGTTTGATTTGCAAAAATATACTTTCTCGTGGCAACCCCAACAAGAAATACAGCTTTGGCAATCATACAATGATTCGCCACATGGAGCGATGGCATCCTAATAATCTTTCCCAAGCACAAGTAAGGGATCTTGCTGCCAACCCCCCAGATGTCATCCCCAGCACCAACAGGGGTCAAAGCTCATTCGCCGGACCAGAAGGCCGAGAAATAATCCCCAATATTCAAGCTCCTTTTGCACACTACAAAATAGTTTGTATATATTGTGGAGGAACTATTGCTTATGGAGAGAAGAGTATTACTTTGATTAACCGAGCTGGAGAAAATCATAAATGCTACAAGATGAGAAAACAATGAATCCTTTTTATTTTTTTTTTGCTCCTGTTGAGACATGTTCTAACCCTGCTTTTTTGTTATTTCCCCCTTACAAAACACAAAAAAAACACAAAATAGTTTTCAAAAATCCAAAAAAAAATCAAAAAATTGTTCAGAAAATTCATTAAAAAAAAGAAAAAAAAGAAAAAGAATAAAAAAACAGTTCTTTTCAGAACTACCTTCCATTTATAACAAAATTGCCAAAATGTTTATACCCTGTCTTTCTTTTCTCCTCATAGTACGCTCCTCCGACCGCTTCCCGGTACGCGTACCGGGCGCTACCCACGCAAAAAAAACAAAAATTTGTTTTTGTTTTTTTGCCCCGCGGGGCCCTTTTAAAGCCTCCACATTGACGCCGCCTCACGTGCCAACGTATTTTCTCCGCATTTTACACCCTATGCCGCATAACAGGTCATGTGACTTGTTTATAAAACTTTTCATTGGTTCATTTTACTTTTGGTTTCCTAATGATGGAAGGCATGATCATGTGACCTAAAAACAACACTTTTCATTGGATGAAAACTTTTTTTTTCCCCCAAACGATGAAAGCCCCACCTTGTTTCTGGATGTTTCAGACTGAAGCTGGCATCACCATGAGAGCACCACCATCTCGTAGCTCCGTCGTGGTCATTCCGCGAGCAATCATGGCAGCCGCTCCCCACCAGAAGCCTGCAGGAGTCGGGGCCCCCAAAACTTTTGATGAATTCTCAAGGCGGAGGGGACGCTTTCGAGAATGGGGTCCAAGACCTAGCAGACAAGCGTCCGATTTCCAAGGTGTCCCAGGGCCATTTCAGTGGACCAGGCCCAAAAAGGAAACAGCCTGCCGCCATTTTGAGAGTCCTGTGACAGCCGCCTATCGCTGCACCGCAAGAGTGGGCGCAACTCAGCTGAATGGCGGATTTTGACACAGTGGACCAAAAGCGGACGGAATGGCAACTGAAACGGTAAAGGGGCGCCCCACTACAACAGACGAGACTCCACCTGGAGAGGCCCGTTCACGCCGCCTCCCCCGGGGCGCTCCACGCCGTTATTCGGAGCAGCATTGTAGGATACCAAAACCAGTGCGGCAACTTACTGGACATCACCTTGGTGCCATCGTTCTGCTGCCTTGGAACTATTCGCACAACAGTTTGCTACTGATGACCCACCCCCCGCGACGCCCCACGCCGTTATTTGCTGGGTGGCAACTTACTAGACATCACTTTTGTGTCATCTAGATTTCGGCGCGTTCTGCTGCCTTGGAACTATTCGCACAACAGTTTGCTACTGATCACCCACCCCCCGCGACGCCCCACGCCGGAAATCTGGACGTTGTGCTGCGTTGGGACTATTCGCACAGCCGACCGCTACTTCGTTGTTTTTCTCTAAAAATGTTTATATGTTATTACTATTTTTGTTTTCTTGTATATATTTATAAATTATTAAAGTTTTATAATCTTACTACTTTGTCGGAGTGCTATATATTTTTAATGTGACACATAATTGTAAAAACTTTGATGTACAAAGAGTCATCCCTGGAATCTTCCGCTTCACGCTCGGTCCCCTCCCCAATCACAATACAGAATGGTTTTCAGATAATAGCAACGCTTCTGCTGTGACGGATCTCATCGAGTGTGGGCCTTGATCTACTATAACTCCTTTGAAGACGGGTGATTCTTTACAGCTGTGGCCATAAACTACATCTGCAGGGCTAGCTGATAGCCTAGGACCGGCCTGGACAATCGGACACAGAGGAAAAGGAGTGTCAGAGGGTGCGGTAGTGAATAGGGCGAAAGGGAGGTGTCGGGCGGGCACAGGGTGTGATTCTCAGGGAAGAACAGCGCAGATGGGGGGAGGTTTATTACCCATGCATAAAACAGAGAGCGGGGGTGACCACTGCCTGGGGGAGATGCTTGCGAGGGTGGGGAGCCATGCTAAGGATCGACAGCGTTCACAGAGTGGATCTGGTCAAGGCATCTAAAATGGCTGCCGTGCACGACAAAAGTGTGGCATTTGAAAAAAGACAAGATGGCGCACACAATGTTTTTCAACAATTCCTGATTTCCTTCGAATCGAACGTTAACAGACGTTGGGGCATATTACCAAAGTTAAGCGATATTTATCCCTAACGATGCATTGCAAAGATTTTTTTACCGTCAGAAATTATCGCAGATAAACCTTGCTATTATCAAGGTTTATCGCAAATACGATAAAAAACGAGCGCAATGCATTAATGTCGCTGAAAACTCCGCGATATTCATGCATTACCGAGCTAATGCTCTTAGCCATGTTATCCACCTCCCATTGGATAACATGGCTAAGAACTGCTCAGGGCAGCTGTTACTTTTTGGAGATATTCGCGCTTATCTCGAATATTTCCAAAAGTTGATAATAGGAGATAGCGATGTTAGCGACTGTTTCCAGTCGCTAACATCTTGGCATGCCCACTTTGCATGTCATTAGTGATAAATATCACTCACATGCAAAGTGGGACCCAAGATGGTCGCTATCTCCTACTAGCCGTCGCTAACTGGTGTTAGCAACAGCTAGGTAATACACATATAATTTTATCTCCGCGAAGCGGAGCGCTGTTACAGATATATATCTTGTTTTTGAACGTTAATTTCTCAAAATGCACTGAAGCACATATATTGAGACATAGCAAAGGCACATCGGGCTACCAGTCCCTAATATTTTACCAAGTTTCGTGCAAATCCATTCAGCCGTTCGATTATTATTATTATTATTTTTTTTTGCCCCGCGGGGCCCTTTTAAAACCTCCACATCAAACCTAGGGGGTCAGCGAGGATCTACTATGCCCCCTTATGGTCATCAGCCGTTCGATTATTATTATTATTTTTTTTTTTGCCCCGCGGGGCCCTTTTAAAACCTCCACATCAAACCTAGGGGGTCAGCGAGGATCTACTATGCCCCCTTATGGTCATTTGCCCCTTCGCTTTGGCCTCCTCTTGTCTCTCGATCCTACCGAGAGACAAGATGGCGGCCGCTACGTACTGTTTGGAATGTTTACAGACACCGGAGAGCCAATCAGCTTCGCTTCGCAAAGCTCCGTAACGCGAAAAGTACGCGAAGCGGTGCGCTGTTACAGATATATATCTTTTTTTGAACGTTAATTTCTCAAAATCCACTGAAGCACATATATTGAGACCTAGCAAAGGCACATCGGGCTACCAGTCCCTACAATTTTGCCAAGTTTCGTGCAAATCCATTCAGCCGTTCGATTATTATTATTATTATTTTTTTTTGCCCCGCGGGGCCCTTTTAAAACCTCCACATCAAACCTAGGGGGTCAGCGAGGATCTACTATGCCCCCTTATAGTTATTTCCCCCTTTGTTTTGACCTCCTCTTGTCTCTCGATCCTACCGAGAGACAAGATGGCGGCCGCTACGGACTGTTTGGAATGTTGACAGACGCCGGAGAACCAATCAGCTTCGCTTCACAAAGCTCCGTTGCGCGAAAAGTCCGCGAACCAGAGCGCTAACCGGTCCGCTGTTACAGATATATATCTTTTTTTAAACGTTAATTTCTCAAAATCCACTGGAGCACATATATTGAGACCTACAAAAGGCACATCGGGCTACCAGTCGCTACAATTTTGCCAAGTTTCGTGCAAATCCATTCACCCGTTCGGGCTAAAAGTGAGGCCAACCGCCCTATGGAAAACTCAATGTTAAAAACACGTTTTGGGACCCCCCTTTTTTCTCAGCCCCCCCTTGACGAACCCCCCCCAAATTTTCAAGGGCTGCTCAGAAACAAAATGTTCCATTTTCCTGAAAGTTTCAGCCAATTCCGTCCACAAACGCCAAAGTTATTAGACATAGAATTTTCAAAAAACCCATAGAGAAAAAATCCTAACTATATATACCTACTGGCGACCGCCAGTAGGTAATATATATATATATATATATATATATAGACACTGAAAAAAACATAGGTTTTACACACTTTATAGTTAGGAAATAGCATTTACAAAACCTATGAAATTCACTGAAAAAACCATAGGTTTGACACCAGTTATTGTTAGCTGGAAATTTTACTCGCATAAAACCAATGAAATTCCCACTGACCATGTCATGAGTGATGTAATATGTGACGTCATCAGCAGTGCATTGCACGCGCAAGTTATAGTGAGTCCAACTAACTATAACTAACTATAACGTGGGAATTTCATTGGTTTTATGTGAGTAAAATTTCCAGCTAACTATAACTGGTGTCAAACCTATGATTTTTTCAGTGAATTTCATAGGTTTTGTAAATGCTATTTCCTAACTATAACGTGTGTAAAACCTATGTTTTTTTCAGTGAATTTCATAGGTTTTTTAAATGCTACTTCCTAACTATAACGTGTTTAAAACCTATGGTTTTTTCAGTGAATATATATATATATATATATATAAAATTTCTATGGCAAAATGAAACCCCTCATTTTGTTCCTTTTCAAATTAAATGTATTAAGTGTTACCACTTTATTCCAATCAAGATGACTTCAGGTGTGCCATACTTTTGTCATAAGTAAGACTGTTAGCATTCTAGTTGTTCTTTAGAACACTCTGGGACATTCTGTCATCGGGCTATAGTTGGGCTACATCTGGCTGATATTTGGGCTACATTTGGGCTCTTTTGTCTCTGGTGGCAATCTTGGGAGACTGCATATCAGAATTTTTTTAATGAAATATAAGAGGATTTGAGAAGTCACTCAAAATGTGCCCTAATTGTTCTTTCTTCAGCACTAATCATAATTTCTATGGCAAAATGAACCCCCTCATTTTGTTCCTTTGCAAATTAAATGTTTTAAGTGTTAACACTTTATTCCAATCAAGATGACTTCAGGTGTGCCATACTTTTGTCATAAGTAAGACTGTTAGCGCTCTAGTTGTTCTTTAGAACACTCTGGGACATTCTGTCATTGGGCTATAGTTGGGCTACATCTGGTTGATATTTGGGCTACATTTGTTTTTTTTTGTCTCTGGTGGCCATTTTTGGCTACATTGGGCTACATTGGGCTACATTTGGGCTCTAACATATATATAGCCCAATGTAGCCCAATATATATTTTTCCAAAGTTAATTTTCTCAGCAACTACTGAACAGATTTACACCATTCAAAGAAAAGCGTAATCTGCGAGCCGGACTCTACCTTTCTACCAAATTTCTTACAAATCCATTTTGCCGTTCGAGCTGTAGCCGTGTCTAAACGTCCTATGGAAAATAACATGGGGAAAACACATTTTGGGACCCCCCTTTTATCTCAGCCCACACTTGACGAATTCCCCCCAATCTTTCAGGGAAGGAGCGGAGCGGAGCAGGCCATCTTCTTTGAGAAATTCGCAAAGATTCGTCCACCGGCGCCAAAGTTATTCTCAATAGAATGTTCCGGATTTCCTATGGCAACTAGGTCCTAACTACTGTCATTGGGCTATAGTTGGGCTACATCTGGCTGATATTTGGGCTACATTTGGGCTCTTTTGTCTCTGGTGGCCATCTTGGGAGACTGCACATCAGAATTTTTTTAATAAAATATAAGAGGATTTGAGAAGTCACTCAAAATGTGCCCTAATTTTTCTTTCTTCAGCACTAATCATAATTTCTATGGCAAAATGAACCCCCTCATTTTGTTCCTTTGCAAATTAAATGTTTTAAGTGTTAACACTTTATTCCAATCAAGATGACTTCAGGTGTGCCATACTTTTGTCATAAGTAAGACTGTTAGCGCTCTAGTTGTTCTTTAGACACTCTGGGACATTCTGTCATTGGGCTATAGTTGGGCTACATCTGGTTGATATTTGGGCTACATTTGTTTTTTTTGTCTCTGGTGGCCATTTTTGGCTACATTGGGCTACATTGGGCTACATTTGGGCTCTAACATATATATAGCCCAATGTAGCCCAATATATATTTTTTCAAAGTTGATTTTCTCAGCAACTACTGAACAGATTTACACCATTCAAAGAAAAGCGTAATCTGCGAGCCGGACTCTACCTTTCTACCAAATTTCTTACAAATCCATTTTGCCGTTCGAGCTGTAGCCGTGTCTAAACGTCCTATGGAAAATAACATGGGGAAAACACTTTTTGGGACCCCCCTTTTATCTCAGCCCCCACTTGACGAATTCCCCCCAATCTTTCAGGGAAGGAGCGGAGCAGAGCAGGCCATCTTCTTTGAGAAATTCGCAAAGATTCGTCCACCGGCGCCAAAGTTATTCTCAATAGAATGTTGCGGATTTCCTATGGCAACTAGGTCCTAACTACTGTCATTGGGCTATAGTTGGGCTACATCTGGCTGATATTTGGGCTACATTTGGGCTCTTTTGTCTCTGGTGGCCATCTTGGGAGACTGCACATCAGAATTATTTTAATAAAATATAAGAGGATTTGAGAAGTCACTCAAAATGTGCCCTAATTTTTCTTTCTTCAGCACTAATCATAATTTCTATGGCAAAATGAACCCCCTCATTTTGTTCCTTTGCAAATTAAATGTTTTAAGTGTTAACACTTTATTCCAATCAAGATGACTTCAGGTGTGCCATACTTTTGTCATAAGTAAGACTGTTAGCGCTCTAGTTGTTCTTTAGAACACTCTGGGACATTCTGTCATTGGGCTATAGTTGGGCTACATCTGGTTGATATTTGGGCTACATTTGTTTTTTTTTGTCTCTGGTGGCCATTTTTGGCTACATTGGGCTACATTGGGCTACATTTGGGCTCTAACATATATATAGCCCAATGTAGCCCAATATATATTTTTCCAAAGTTAATTTTCTCAGCAACTACTGAACAGATTTACACCATTCAAAGAAAAGCGTAATCTGCGAGCCGGACTCTACCTTTCTACCAAATTTCTTACAAATCCATTTTGCCGTTCGAGCTGTAGCCGTGTCTAAACGTCCTATGGAAAATAACATGGGGAAAACACGTTTTGGGACCCCCCTTTTATCTCAGCCCCCACTTGACGAATCCCTCCCAAACTTTCAGGGAAGGAGCGGAGCGGAGCAGGCCATCTTCTTTGAGAAATTCGCAAAGATTCATCCTCCGGCGCCAAAGTTATTCTCAATAGAATGTTGCGGATTTCCTATGAAAACTAGGTCCTAACTATAACTACCTACTGGCGACCAGCAGTAGGTAATAAACGCATGCACATATATATATATATTATACATACATACATATATATAAATATATATGTATATATATATATATATTCACTTAAAAAACATAGGTTTCACATGTGTTGTAGTTAGCTGGACATTTCGCTCATACAAAACCATTGACATTCGACATTCCCCCGTTATAGTTAGTTCAGCTAACTATAACTTGCGCGCCCATCAATCAATCATGGCATTTGTATAGCGCGCTACTCACCCGGAGGAGTCTCAAGGCGCTGGGGGAGAGGGGTCTGTTACTGCTCGAACAGCCAGGTCTTGAGTTGCTTCCTGAAGGAGAGATGGTCCTGGGTCAGCTGAAGGTGGATGGGGAGGGAGTTCCACGTCTTGGCTGCCAGGTAGGAGAAGGATCTTCCTCTGGCGGTGGCTCTGCGGATACGTGGTACGGCGGCGAGGGCGAGGCTGGTCGATCGTAGCTGGCGGGTGGGCGTGTAGAAGGTCAGGCGGTCGTTGAGGTACTTGGGGCCCAGGTCGTGGAGAGCCTTGTGTGCGTGGGTGAGGAGCCTGAACGTGATCCTCTTGCTGATGGGGAGCCAGTGCAGGTTTCTCAGGTGGACAGAGATGTGGCTGTGATGGGGGATGTCCAGGACGAGTCGTGCGGAGGCGTTCTGGATACGTTGGAGTCTTTTCTGAAGTTTGGCTGTGGTTCCGGCGTAGAGGGTGTTCCCGTAGTCCAGTCGGCTGGTGATGAGTGCCTGGGTGACGGTCTTCCTGGTCTCGGTAGGGATCCATCGGAAGATCCTACGGAGCATGCGCAGGGTGTTGAAGCACAATGAGGAAACGGCGTTGACTTGTCTGGTCATCGAGAGGGAGGAGTCCAGGATGAAGCACAGGTTGCATGCGTGGTCCGTTGGCTTGGGAGTAGTGCCCGGGGCAGGGGGCCACCAGGAGTCGTCCCAGGAGGAGGGCGATGATCCCAGGATGAGGAATTCTGTCTTGTCTGTGTTAATTTTCAGGCGGCTGTTCTTCATCCACTCGGCGAAGTCTTTCATCCCTTCGTGTAGGCTGGTTCTGGCGGTGGCGGGGTCGTTGGTGAGGGAGAGGATCAGCTGGGTATCGTCGGTGTAGGAGATGATGTTGAGGTTCTGTTGGTGTGCGATGGCTGCGAGGGGGCTCATGTAGATGTTGAAGAGGGTTGGGCTGAGTGATGATCCTTGTGGTACGCCGCAGATGACTTCGGTATTTACAACAAGGGGTGGTGATGGACAGAGTCTCTGAATTAAGCAGAATACTCTCACCCAGTCAAGAGATCAGGGCTAGATCCAACACCGTTTTTTAGCTCATTGCACCATCCCAGTTTCAGAACCCGGCTGTATGCAAATTAGTCTGTCCCTGGCCCAGTGCATCATGGAAACAGGGCAGACCAGACTACAAAAGCCAATTCTTACACTGGGAAGGAAACAAGCTTCCGGGGACCGGTTTCTGGCATTTCAGCCGTCTTCGGCCCGGCTTACTTGAATCCTGATGGTGCAATGAGCATGGGACTCACATCTGAGTATACCCTTCCACGCTTAGGGTGGACAAAAATATTTACAACAAGGGGTGGTGATGGGAATGACTTCAGATGACTTCGGTGGCCTCGGATCTGAACGGGGGAAGGCGGACTCTCTGGGTTCTTCCGGCGAGGAACGAGATGATCCACTCCAGTGCCTTCTCTTGGATTCCGATGTTGCTGAGGCGCTGTACTAGGGTGCGGTGGCAGACAGTGTCGAACGCTGCGGAGAGGTCCAGGAGGATGAGGGCCTGCTGTTTCCCCGTTGTCAAGCATGGATCTGATGTCATCGGTGGCTGCGATCAGGGCGGTCTCGGTGCTTTGGTTGGCTCAGAAACCGGACTGTGAGGGGTCGAGGGATCCATTCATCTCAAGGAATGCGGCGAG
Source organism: Lissotriton helveticus (assembly GCF_964261635.1). Taxonomy (NCBI): domain Eukaryota; kingdom Metazoa; phylum Chordata; class Amphibia; order Caudata; family Salamandridae; genus Lissotriton; species Lissotriton helveticus. The sequence continues at coordinate 1,169,212,263 of NC_136057.1, forward strand.
CTGTCTGTTGACGGTCTTCTCGATGACTTTGGCAGGAAAAGGGAGGAGCGAGTTGGGGTGGAAGTTCTTGAGGTCGGTGGGGTCCGCTGTTGGTTTCTTCAGGAGGGCGCTGATCTCGGCGTGCTTCCAGCTCTCCGGGAAGGTGGTGGTGTGGAAGGAGGTGTTGATGATGTCCCGGAGTTGGGGTGCGATGATGGAGTCAGCCTTGTTGAAGATGTGGTGGGGGCAGGGGTCGGTTGGTGATCCGGAGTGGATGGTGTTCATCGTGCGGGTGGTGTCTTCGGTGCAGACCGGGGTCCAGTTGCAGAGGGTGGAGGTGGGGGGTGTTGGTTCGGTGGTTGGGTGCGTGGTTGGTGCGCCGAAGCTGTTGTGTATGTCGGCGATCTTACGGTGGAAGAACGAGGCGAGTGAGTCGCAGAGGTCTTGTGAAGGAGTGATGTCGTTTTTACCGGCGCTGGGGTTGGAGAGCTCTTTGACGATGCTGAAGAGTTCCTTGCTGTTGTGGGCGTTGTTGTCCAGTTGTTCTTTGAATGCTGTCTTCTTGGTGGTGCGGATCAGCTGGTGGTGCTTGCGGGTAGCGTGCTTGAGGGCGGTCATGTTGTCTGTGGTCTGGTCGTGGCGCCAGGCTTTCTCGAGGGTGCGGCAGTTCTTCTTGGAGTCCTTGAGTTCATCGGTAAACCAGTGGGCTTTCTTGCTGCCGGGCCTGTTGGGAGGGTTCTTTAGTGGTGCGAGGTCGTCAACGCAGGTGGTCAGCCACTGTGTGAGGTTGCTGGCTGCTTCGTTGGAGTCCGTTGTGCTGGCGGGAGGGTTCTGGCTGAGGGAGGTGATGAGCTGCTCGGCGGTGATCTTGCTCCAGCTCCGGCGAGGAACCTGTTGCGGGTGGTGGTGGGTCGTGGTTCTTCTGAAGCTGAAGTGGACGCCGCTGTGGTCAGTCCAACGGAGTCTGGTGGAGTGGCTGAAGGAGATGTGCTTGCTGGAGGAGAAGACGGGGTCAAGCTTGTGGCTGGCGTAGTGGGTGGGGGTGTTCACCAGTTGCTTGAGTCCGAGGTTGGCGAGGTTGTCCAGAAGGGTGGTGGTGTTGCTGTCCTTGTTGTTCTCCATGTGGAATTTGAGGTCCCCTAGGAGGATGTAGTCAGCGGAGGGGAGGGCGTGGGGGCTGATGAAGTCTGCGATGTCTTCAGTGAATTGTGTGTGTGGTCCCGGGGGTCTGTAGATGAGGGTGCCTCTGAAGGTGGTCTTGGGGTCGGTGTGTATCTGGAAGTGGAGGTGTTCCGCGGCGATGAAGGTGTTGTTGGAGTTGGTCGAGATGCGGATGGTGTTCTTGTGTACGATGGCGATGCCTCCTCCAGTCTGGTTGAAGCGGTCCCTCTGGGTGATCTTGTATCCGTCCGGGATGGCTATGGCGATGTCGGGTGCTGAGGAGGCGTTCTTCCAGGTTTCTGTGAGGAAGGCGACGTCTGGTGATGTTGTGTCAAGGAGGTTCCAGAGTTCGACGGCATGTCTGTGGACGGAGCGGGTGTTGAGTAGGATGCACTTGAGGTGGTTGTTGCTGGTGCTCGGCTTGGCGCGTGCGGTGCAGGTCCGGAGGCAGGTGAACTTGCAGGCTTGGCAGGTGAAGGGTCCGTGGGTACGTTTCGGGGTGGCTCGATAGCAGGTGGGGATCCGGCCAGGTCTGAGTGCATTGAGTGTGGCAGCATCGTAGGTCCGTCGCGTGGGCTGGCATCCTCGGGGGCCATCACTTATGACATGGTCAGTGACATCACTCATGACATCACTGATAACATCTCAAATGACATTACTGATGACATCATCCAGTGAATGTTTGTCTTTCTGAATTTTTTTTTTTTTTATATATGTATATCTAAAGGTCGATGAAAGAATAAATGGGTAAATAAGTGTCTAAATTGATGGTTTTTTTTAATTGATTGTATAACTGACTTATTAAGTGTATCTTAGTGAATACATGTATTAGCGAGTAATGTTTAAATATGTAAATATCTGTATCAGTGTCTCACTTTGTGTATAAGTGGCTGCATGGGCTGGTGAGTAGCTACATGAGGGTCTATATGGGTTATTAGTTGGTTTTTTGAGTATCAGAATAAGTGTCTGTATGGTTTGGTGGGGGGTATTACTTAGCGCACAGATGCATGAATGACTGACTCACTGTTTGTATGTGTTTTGAAGAAAGCATGTGTGCAGGACTGCATGGGTGGTTGAGTGTGTGTATGGGTGTGTTAGTGAGTTAATGACTATCTCAATAGTATATTTATGAGTAACTACATATGTTTTAAACTAGTATATGTGAGTATTGATGTATATAAGTGAGTATATGGGAGAGTGAGAGATTAGTGCCTGTATAAATAAGTATGTGTTTCTATAAGTGATTGTTTAGGAGAGTAAGTATGTGTAAGTTTCTGTAGAAGTAAGTGTAGTGGTGTGTGTATAGCTGTATATGCAAGTAAATGTATGTCTGATAGTTTATTTGCATGTGTGAGTATGTGTGTGAGTAACTCTATGGATGAGAATCGGTGTGTAACAGGATGTATAGGTGTATGAGTACATAAAATGAGTGAGTACATGTATGAGTGACTATCTAGAACTGTTGGTGAATGAGATGATGTGTATGTAGATGCTGGAATTACTGCATAGGTTGTTGTAACTGGTATTGGTATCTCCATTTTTTTAAAATTGTAGTTTCTATTTTTGAATGTGTGTATCAAAGATTATATTAGGGTGAGAGGAGGTCTGCCACTCTTTCACAAGGATGATGTCATCAGTGATGTCATCAGTGATGTCATTTGAGATGTCATCAGTGATGTCATGAGTGATGTCACTGACCATGTCATAAGTGATGTAATATGTGGCATCTTCAGCAGTGCATTGCAGGCGCGCGAGTTATAGTTAGCTGAACTAACCATAACAGGGGAATTTCAATGGTTTTGTATAAGTGAAATGTCCAGCTAACTATACCATGTGTGAAACCTATGGTTTTTTCAATGAATTTCTAAGGTTTTTTTAAATGCTAATTCCTAACTATAAGTTATATAACGTGGCTGAAATCTATGTTTTTTTCAGTGAATTTCTGAGGTTTTCTAAATGATAATTTTTAATTGTATTGATTGTTATATTTTTTATACTGATTTACTACATTGTTGATTAATTTTTAGATATTTTGTTTTTTAAATTACATTACATATTGTTAATATAAATTGAAAAAAATGTTTTTAAAAATATTGAAATTGTAATGTTTTTTTAATGTTATATTTGTTTTATTTATATATATTTTATATAGCAGGCAATGTTAATCAATGGAAGGAAATTCAAGTGTAAGGTTAGAATTACTTTTCAGGATCAGTAGTGGGCTGAAAAATGCAACACTGAGGTCTCTCCTGATAACAGGTGAGTAAATCGGAATTCGTAGTTCGGCTGATTTTAGAGGAATTTTTTAAAGTTCTAAAAGTCCACACTTAGAAGAATTTCCAAGTGAAAGCAGTCAATGTAAGCCTAAGGAAGGAAATTCAAGTTACTGTAAGTATGGTTAGAATTACTTTTCAGGATGAGTAGTGGGCTGAAAGATGCAGCACTGAGGACTCTCCTGATAACAGGCGAGTAAATCAGAATTCGTAGTTCGGCTGATTTTAGAGGAATTTTTAAAATTCCAAAGCTCCACACTTAGAAGAATTTCCAAGTGAAACCAGTCAATGTTAGCCTATGGAAGGAAATTCAAGTTACTGTAAGTATGGTTAGAATTACTTTTCAGGATGAGTAGTGGGCTGAAAGATGCAGCACTGAGGTCTCTCCTTATAACATGTGAGTAAATCGGAATTCATAGTTCGGCTGATTATAGAGGAATATTTGTACGTTTCAAAAATAGACACTTAGAAACTTTTCTGGTGAAAACCACACACTAGATTCCTATGGAAGGAAATACAAGTTACTGGTAAGTACGCTTAGATTTACTTTTCAGGGTCTGAACTGGGCTCAAAGTTGCAGCACTGACGTCTCTTGTGATCACAGGTGAGTAAATTGGAATTCGTAGTCCAGCTGTTTTTGGAGAAATATTTTGCTCAATAGTGAAGGAAGGGGGCGGGGCCTGAGGTGACGTGCGCAAACACGCCCTGTGGCGCGTTTTAAAAGTTGGGGAATTAATTCCACTTCAATCCTGAGGTCCCCTGTGGGCCAACTAGCCCACCAGGTACCCCCAGTATGCGCCAGGGAGCTGTGTTGCAGAGAGGTGTTCAGAGGGCACGCTCCCTTTTTACAACACTCTGCAACGCAGCTCCGTGGTGCTTACTGGAGGTACCTGTTGGGATAGTTGGCCCCTAGGAGACCTCTGGATTGAAGAGGATTTAATTCCCCAACTTAAAATACGCCACAGGGCATGTTTGCACAAATATCACCTCAAGCCCAGCCTCTACCTTCACCACTTTGCAAATGCACCCAGTAGCGTGTTCTAAGTTGGGGGATTAAGTCCCCTTGCATACTCGGGGTCCCTAGGGGCCAAATAGCCCACCAGGAACCTCCAGTATGCACTGTGGGGCTGCGTTGCAGAGAGGTGTAAGAAGGGCGTGGCCTCATTACACCTCTCTGCAACGCAGCCCCTGGCGCGTTTCCAGAGTGCAAACTAAATCCCTTTGAATACTGGGGGTCCCTGGGGGCCAACTAGCCCACCAAGAACCTCCTGTATGCGCAGGGGGCTGCGTTGCAGAGAGGTGTAAAAAGGGATGTGGCCTCATTACACCTCTCTGCAACTCAGCCCCCTGGCGCGTTTCCAGACAGGGAACTAAATCCCCTTGAATACTGGTCCCTGGGGGCCAACTAGCCCACCGGGAACCTCCAGTATGCGCCATGGGGCTGCGTTGCAGAGAGGAGTAAAAAGGGACGGGGCCTCATTACACCTCTCTGCAACGCAGCCCCCTGGCACGTTTCTAGAATGGGAACTAAATACCCTTGAATACTGGGGGTCCCTGGGGGCCAACTAGCCAACCAGGAACCTCCAGTATGCGCCATGGGGCTGCGTTGCAGAGAGGTGTAAAAAGGGGCGTGGCCTCATTACACCTCTCTTCAACGCAGCCCCCTGGTGCTTTTCCAGACGGGGAACTAAATCCCCTTGAATACTGGAGGTCTCTGGGCGCCAACTAGCCCACCAGGAACCTCCAGTATGCGCCAGGGGGCTGCGTTGCAGAGAGGTGTAAAAAGGGGTGTGGCCTCATTGCATCTCTCTGCAACCCAGCCCCCTGGTGCTTTTCCAGAGGGGGAACTAAATCCCCTTGTATAATGGGGGTCCATGGGGGCCAGGTAGCCCACCAGGAACCTCCAGTACGCGCCAGGGGGGTGCGTTGCAGAGAGGTGTAATGAGGCCACACCCTTTTTTTACACCTCTCTGCAACGCAGCCCCCTGGCGCATACTGGAGGCTCCTGGTGGGCTACTTGGACCCCAGGGACCCCCAGTATTCAAGGGGAATTACTTCCCCATCTGCAAACACGCCAGGGGGCACGTTTGCAGAGTGGTGTTTTTTTGGGGATCGGCAGGGTAGGCGTACCCTACACGCATCCCGTGATTTGCGTCTTTTGCGCACTTGTTCTGTTCTGTTTTCTTGTGCCTCGGTTCTACCAAGCACAAGATGGTTGCCAACACTTCCTGGTTTGGAGTGTTGACATCCAATTAGCATTAAGCTTGTGCTCAGGAGGATATGCGTACGGTACTTCGTCTATAGATATATCTATGATTTTACTTTTGATTTTCTCAGGAACTACTGAACGGATTTACACCATTTAACAAAAAGCGTAATCTGCAAGCCAAACTCTACCTTTTTTACAAAATTTGGTGTAATTCCGTTCAGCAGTTCAAGCTGTAGCCGTGTCTGAAGTTCCGAATAGAAAATTGCATGGGGAAAACACATTTTGGGACGCCCCCTTTTTTCTCAGCCCCCACTTGACAAATCACCCCGAAACTTTCAGCATAGGAGCGGAGCGCCCCATCGTCTTGGAGAATTTCGCGAAGATTCGACGACCGGCGCCAAAGTTATTCCAAATAGAATGTTGCGGATTTCCTATAGAAACTAGGTCCTAACTATAAATACCTACTGGCAACTGCCAGTAGGTAATATATACATATATATATATATATATATATATATATATATATATATATATGTATATATTACCTACTGGCGGTTGCCAGTAGGTATATATACTTAGGACCTAGTTACCAAATTCCGAACATTCTATTGGAAATAACTTTGGCGCCGATTGAGGGATCTGCCTGTAATTTTCCTTAAATTTGCCTCGCTGCGCTCCGCTCCTTCTCTGAAAGTTTCGGGGGGATTCGTCAAGCGGGGGCCGAGAAAAAAGGGGGGTCCCAAAACGTATTTTCCCCATGTTAATTTCCATAGGGACATTCTGACAAGGCTACAGCTCGAACGGCTGAACGGAATTACACCAGATTTGGCAAAATGGTAGGGACTGGTATGCAGCAGTGCCTTTTGTATGTTTGGGGTAAATCCCTCCAGTAGTTTTTGAGAAAATTTAATGTGAAATTGAGTCCAATGCAATTTTCCATAGGACCTTTAGACACGGCTACAGCCCGAACGGCTGAATGGAATTACACCGAACTTGGCAAAATGGTAGAGCCTGGTATGCAGAAGTGCATTTTGTATATTTGGTGAAAATCCCTCCAGTAGTTGTTGAGAAAATCGAATTTGTTCAAATTATATATCTATATGTGGCACACTGTAAGCTTACTGTACTCTGTACCTTCCAGAGTACGAGCTGCATGCTGATTGGCTGCTACTGTCTGTGAACATTCCAAAACAGAAATTGTTGGCAGCCATCTTGTGCCTCGGTAGACTGAGGCACAGGAAAGCAGAAAAACAAACTTGTAGAACTCAAAAAGGGGGCAGGGTAGAAGCACCCTGACCCCCTAGGAAAATCGCAGGGGTACAGAGTACAGTAAGCTTACAGTAAGCTTACCATAAGCTTACTGTACTCTGTACGGTGCGTGTACCCTTGCGATTTTTCGAGAATTTTTTTTGGGGGGGGTCTGGGGGGGCCTTGTGGGGCCCCCTGAGCAGGGCTAGGGGGTCAGGGTGCTTCTACCCTGCCCCCTTTGCGTGTTTTGCACCTTTGTTTCACTGTTTTCTTGTGCCTTGGTTCTACCGAGGCACAAGATGGCTGCCAACACTTCCTGGTTTGGAGTGTTGACAGACAGTGGCAGCCAATCAGCATGCATTTCACAGGAAAGCAGCATGCTCATTGGCTGTCAACACGTCTAACCAGGAAGTGTTGGCATTCATCTTGTGCTAGGTATTCTGCCATTTCGGAATCCCGAAGGTCAGTCTCGCCGCTTGGTTCTGGACGATCTGTAGTCTAGAAAGAAGGACCTTAGGCAGACCGTGATAAAGGGAATTCGAGAAGTCCAAGCGGGAGAGAACAAGAGCCATGATGACTTGAATTAGGGCTTCGGGAGTCAAGAGATAGGCCACCTTTCTAATCCTGCGCAGCTGATACATACAGGAGGAGACCACCATCCCTATTTGGGGCTTAAGGGATAATTCGGAGTCAATAATGACCCCGAGGCTCTTTACCGAGGCCACGGGGATGGGGGAGGGGCCGAGCTCAGACGGCCAGAAATGCGGACCCCAGTGGATGGAACTCTTGCCAGGAAGGAGAAGCTCCGTCTTCCCGGGATTTAATTTAAGTTGGTTCTGGCTCATCCACTGGAGAATGTGAACCATAGCCGCCTGAAAATTAGAGATAGCAGAAGAAGAGTCAAGAGGAAAGATGAGTTGCAGGTTGTCAGCGTAGTTGAAAACGGTGACGTCCCACTGCCTCAGAGAAAAAAGAAGAGGTTGAAGATACAGATTGAAGAGAAGAGGGGATAAGGAAGAGCCCTGGGGGACCCCGCAGAGTAAGCGCTCCCTAGGTGCCCTGAAAGTACCCAGGCTGACTGTCACAGCCCACACAGCTCTCACAGCTCACACAGCCCACACAGCTCACACAGCCCTCACAGCCCACACAGCTCACATCCCACAGAGCTCTCATAGATCTCACAGCCCATACAGCTCTCACAGCCCACACAGCTCTCACAGCCCACACAGCTCTCACAGCACACACAGCTCTCACAGCCCACACAGCTCTCACAGGCCACACAGCTCTCACAGCCCACACAGCCCTCACAGCCCTCACAGCTCTGACAGCCCACACAGCTCTCACAGCTCTCACAGCCCACACAGCCCACACAGCCCACACAGCTCTCACAGCTCACACAGCCCTCACAGTCCACACAGCTCACATCCCACACATCTCTCACAGCCCATACAGCTCTCACAGCTCTCACAGCCCATAAAGCCCATACAGCTCTCACAGCCCACACAGCTGTCACTGCCCACACAGCTCTCACAGTGCGCACAGCTCTCACAGCCCACACAGCCCACACTCTCACAGCCCACAGAGCTCTCACAGCCTGCACAGCTCTCACAGCCCACACAGCTCTCACAGCTCTCACAGCCCACACAGCCCACACAACTCTCACAGCCCACACAGCTCTCACAGCGCACACAGCCCTCACAGCACCCACAGCCCACACAGCTCACATCCCACACAGCTCTCACAGCCCACACAGCTCTCACAGCTCTCACAGCCCACACAGCTCTCACAGCCCACACAGCTCTCACAGCTCACACAGCCCTCACAGCCCACACAGCTCTCACAGCCCACACAGCTCTCACAGCCCACACAGACCTCACAGCCCACACAGCTCTCACAGCCCACACAGCTCTCACAGCCCACACAGCCCTCACAGCTCACACAGCCCTCACAGCCCACACAGCTCACATCCCACAGAGCTCTCATAGATCTCACAGCCCATACAGCTCTCACAGCCCACACAGCTCTCACAGCACACACAGCTCTCACAGCCCACACAGCTCTCACAGGCCTCACAGCTCTCACAGTCCACACAGCCCTCACAGCCCTCACAGCCCACACAGCTCTCACAGCCCACACAGCCAACACAGCTCTCACAGCCCACACAGCTCTCACAGCCCACACAGCTCTCACAGCCCACACAGCCCACACTCTCACAGCCCACACAGCTCTCACAGCCTGCACAGCTCTCACAGCCCACACAACTCTCACAGCTCTCACAGCCCACACAGCCCACACAGCTCTCACAGCCCACACAGCTCTCACACCTCACACAGCCCTCACAGCCCACACAGCTCACATCCCACACAGCTCTCAGCTCTCACAGCCCATACAGCTCTCACAGCCCACACAGCTCTCACAGCCCACACAGCTCTCACAGCCCACACAGCTCTCAAAGCTCTCACAGCCCACACAGCTCTCACTGCCCACACAGCTCTCACAGCCCTCACAGCTCACACAGCACACACAGCTCTCACAGCCCACACAGCTCTCACAGCCCTCACAGCCCTCACAGCCCACACAGCCCACACAGCCCTCACAGCCCACACAGCCCACACAGCTCTCACAGCCCACACAGCTGTCACAGCCCACACAGCCCACACAGCTCTCACAGCCCACACAGCTCTCACAGCTCTCACAGCCCACACAGCTCTCAGAGCCCACACAGCTCTCACAGCTCACACATCCCTCACAGCCCACACAGCTCACATTCCACACAGCTCTCACAGCTCTCACAGCCCACACAGCTCTCACAGCCCACACAGCTCACACAGCTCTCACAGCCCACACAGCTCTCACAGCTCACACAGCTCTCACAGCTCTCACAGGCAAAACACAGCCCACACTCTCACAGCCCACACAGCTCTTAAAGCCCGCAGAGCTCTCACAGCCCACAAAGCTCTCACAGCTCTCACAGCCCGCACAGCCCACACAGCTCTCATAGCCCACACAGCTCTCACAGCTCACCCAGCCCACACAGCTCTCACAGCCCACACAGCTCTCACAGCCCACACAGCTCTCACAGCCCACACAGCTCTCCCAGCCCACACAGCCCTCACAGCGCACACAGCTCTCACAGCCCACACAGCTCTCACAGACCACACAGCTCTCACAGCCCACACAACCCACACAGCTCTCACAGCCCACACAGCTCTCACAGCTTTCACAGCCCACACAGCTCTCAGAGCCCACACAGCTCCCACAGCCCACACAGCTCTCACAGCCCACACAGCCCACACAGCTCTCACAGCCCACACAGCTCTCACAGCCCACACAGCCCACACAGTTCTCACAGCCCACGCAGCTCTCACAGCTCTCACAGCCCACACAGCTCTCACAGCCCACACAGCTCTCACAGCCTACACAGCCCTCACAGCCCACACAGCTCACATCCCACACAGCTCTCACAGCTCTCACAGCCCATACAGCTCTCACAGCCCACACAGCTCTCACAGCCCACACAGCTCTCACAGCTCTCACAGCCCACACAGCCCACACAGCTCTCACAGCCCACACAGCTCTCACAGCTCACACAGCCCTCACAGCCCACACAGCTCACAGCCCACACAGCTCACATCCCACACAGCTCTCACAGCTCTCACAGCCCACACAGCTCTCACAGCTCTCACAGCCCACACAGCCCACACTCTCACAGCCCACACAGCTCTTAAAGCCCGCAGAGCTCTCACAGCCCACAAAGCTCTCACAGCTCTCACAGCCCACACAGCCCACACAGCTCTCATAGCCCACACAGCTCTCACAGCTCACACAGCCCTCACAGCCCACACAGCTCACAGCCCACACAGCTCTCACAGCCCATACAGCTCTCACAGCCCTCACAGCTCTCACAGCCCACACAGCTCCCACAGCCCACACAGCTCTCACAGCCCACACAGCTCTCACAGCCCACACAGGTCTCACAGCCCACACAGCCCACACAGCTCTCACAGCCCACACAGCTCTCACAGCTTTCACAGCCCACACAGCTCTCAGAGCCCACACAGCTCTCACAGCCCACACAGCCTACACAGTGCTCACAGCCCACGCAGCTCTCACAGATCTCACAGCCCACACAGCTCTCACAGCCCACACAGCTCTCACAGCTCTCACATGCCTCACAGCCCACACAGCCCTCACAGCCCTCACAGCCCACACAGCTTTCACAGCCCACACAGCTCTCAGCCCACACAGCCCACACAGTTCTCACAGCCCACGCAGCTCTCACAGCTCTAACTGCCCACACAGCTCTCACAGCCCACACAGCTCTCACAGCCCTCACAGCCCACACAGCTCACATCCCACACAGCTCTCACAGCTCTCACAGCCCATACAGCTCTCACAGCCCACACAGCTCTTACAGCCCACACAGCTCTCACAGCTCTCACAGCCCTCACAGCCCAAACAGCCCTCAAAGCCCTCACAGCCCACACAGCTCTCACAGCCCACACAGCTCTCGCAGCCTACACAGCCCACACAGCTCTCACAGCCCAGACAGCTCTCACAGCCCACACAGCTCTCACTGCCCACACAGCTCTCACAGGCCTCACAGGCCTCACAGCCCAAACAGCCCTCACAGCCCACACAGCTCTCACAGCCCACACAGCTCTCACAGCCTACACAGCCCACACAGCTCTCACAGCCCACACAGCTCTCACAGCTCTCACAGCCCACACAGCTCTCACAGCCCACACAGCTCTCACAGCCCACACAGCTCTCACAGCTCTTACAGCCCACACAGCTCACACTCTCACAGCCCACACAGCTCTCACAGCCCACACAGCTCTCACAGCCAACACAGCTCTCACAGCCCACACAGCTCTCACAGCTCACACAGCTCTCACAGCCCACACAGCCCACACAGCTCTGGCAAAGGTAATACCAGCAGCCTCAAGCACTGGCAAAGACAATAATGGCAGCAAACAAACACTGGCAAAAAAATAACGGCAGCTAAGAAACACTGGCAAAGACAATAACGGCAGCAAAGAAACACAGGCAAAGGCAATACCAGCAGCGAACAAACACTGGCAAAGATAATACAATCAGGGGGGCAGGGGCACGAAAAACGGCACAATCAGGGGACAGAAGGCCCGTCAATCGGCACAATTAGTGGGCAGAAGGCAACAAATACGGCACAATCAGGGAGCAGAAGGCAAGAAATACGCACAATCAGGGTGCAGAAGGCAAGAAATATGGCACAATCAGGATGCAGAAGGCAAGAAATACGGCACAATCAGGGGGGAAGAAGCCAAGAAATATGGCACAATCAGGGGGGCAGAAGCAAGAAATACGGCACAATCAGGGGGGCAGAAGGCAAGAAATACGGTACAATCAGAGAGCATCTTGCTCCGGTCCAAAAATCGGATCGCTAGGGCTGCTCAGGTGGTCCCACAAGGATATTAACATATTTAAACGTTATCCGCTAATAGAATTAGCATTTTAAAAACCTTGCAAATTCACTGAAAAAACCATAGGTTTCAGGCCTTATATAGTTAGGAATTAGCATTTAAAAAACCTTAGAAATTCAGTGAAAAAACCATAGGTTTCAGGGATTATACAGTTAGGTATTAGCATTTAAAAAACCTTTGAAATTCACTGAAACAACCATAGGTTTCAGTCCTTATATAGTTAGGAATTAGCATTTTAAAAACCTTGCAAATTCACTGAAAACACCATAGGTTTCAGGTAATATATTGTTAGGAATTACCATTTAAAAAACCATTGAAATTGCTCGTATATAGTTAGTTGTACTAACTATATTTCAAGCACCCGCAATCCACTGCTGATGATGTCGCATATTACATCATTCATGACATGGTCAGTGACATCACTGATGACATCTCAAATGACATCCCTGATGACAACATCCAGTGAATGTGTGTTTCTGTAAAGTTTAAATATGTTTTACATATTGAAGAATGAGTGGATGTATAAGTGTCTGGATGAAAGATTTAGTAGGTACCTGACTGAATGTATGAGTGAGTGATTAAATGTGTCTTACTGAATGCATGGGTTAGTGACTAAACTGTCTGAATGTGTGCATTAGTATGTCTGTTGTTGTGTAAGCAACTGCACATGTTGATCAGTAGCTATATGAGTGGCTATATGTGTTATCGATTGTTTGCCCAAGTATTTGTATGGGAGACTGAGTGTGTGTGTGGGTAGCTGGCATATATAAATGACTATACATAAGAGCCACTGATTGTGCGAGTGGCTGTATGGATCATTGTGTACTTGTATCAGTAATTGTATAACAAAGTAAGTATGTGTTAGTATATGTTTGAATAAGTAAGGTGTTGTGGGTATAACTGTATAGTTAAGGAAATGAAAGTGTGATTGATTCTTTGCATGACTGACTAGATGTGTAAGTAACTCCATGGATGAGTGGCAGAGTGTGAGTGTCTGTATAGGTGTTTGAGTGCAGATGATAGTGTTGTATTGATGAGTGACTGTATGTATGAGTGATTCCATGGGTAAATGATTGGATGTGTGTATAGACCTAGCAATCATGTGTGCGTATGTAGTAACTGGTATTGGTGTGTCAATGGTTTCAAGAAAGGTAGTCTGTGTTTAACACTGGGTGTATCAAAGGTTATATTAGAGTGTGAAGAAGTGCATCGTATTATCACATGAATGATATCATCAGTGATGTGATCAGTGATGTCAATTGAGATGTCATCAGTGATGTCATCAGTGATGTCATTTGAGATGTCATCAGTGATGTCATCAGTGATGTCACGGACCATGTCATGAATGATGTAATATGTGACATCATCAGCAGTGGATTGTGGGTGCGCGAAATATAGTTAGTATAACTAACTATATAGGAGCAATTTCAATGGTTTTTAAATGCTAATTCCTAACTATATATGACCTGAAACCTATGTTTTTTTCAGTGAATATATATATATATATGTATATATATATATTACCTACTGGCGATAGCCAGTAGGTATATATAGTTAGGATAGTTTTCCATAGGGAAATTGCAACATTCTATTGGGAATAACTTTGGCGCCGGTTGGGGAATCTTCCTGAAATTTTCCTTAACTTTGCCTCGCGGCGCTCCGCTCCTTCCCTGAAAGTTTGGGGGAGATTTGTCAAGCGGGGGCCGAGATAAAAGGGGGGTCCCAAAACGTGTTTTCCCCTTGTTAATTTCCATAGGGCGGTTGGACTCACTTTTAGCCCGAACGGCTGAATGGTTTTCCACCAAACTTGGCAAAATTGTAGGGACTGGTAGCCCGATGTGCCTTTGCTATGTCTCAAGATATGTGCTCCAGTGGTTTTTACGAAAATTAACTTTGAAAAAACTATATATTGGGCTACATTGGGCTATATATATGTTAGAGCCCAAATGTAGCCCAATGTAGCCCAATGTAGCCCAAAGATGGCCACCAGAGACAAAAAAAAACAAATGTAGCCCAAATATCAACCAGATGTAGCCCAGCTATAGCCCAATGACAGAATGTCCCAGAGTGTTCTAAAGAACAACTAGAGCGCTAACAGTCTTACTTATGACAAAAGTATGGCACACCTGAAGTCATCTTGATTGGAATAAAGTGTTAACACTTAAAACATTTAATTTGCAAAGGAACAAAATGAGGGGATTCATTTTGCCATAGAAATTATGATTAGTGCTGAAGAAAGAAAAATTAGGGCACATTTTGAGTGACTTCTCAAATCCTCTTATATTTCATTAAAACAATTCTGATATGCAGTCTCCCAAGATGGCCACCAGAGACAAAAGAGCCCAAATGTAGCCCAAATATCAGCCAGATGTAGCCCAATTATAGCCCAATGACAGAATGTCCCAGAGTGTTCTAAAGAACAACTAGAATGCTAACAGTCTTACTTATGACAAAAGTATGGCACACCTGAAGTCATCTTGATTGGAATAAAGTGGTAACACTTAATACATTTAATTTGAAAAGGAACAAAATGAGGGGTTTCATTTTGCCATAGAAATTTTATATATATATATATTCACTGAAAAAAACATAGGTTACACACCAGTTATAGTTAAGAATTAGCATTTAAAAAACCTTTGAAATTCACTGAAAAAACCATAGGTTTCACACCAGTTATAGTTAGCTGGAAATTTTACTCGCATAAAACCATTGAAATTCCCAGGTTATAGTTAGTTGGACTCACTATAACTTGCACGTCTGCAATGCACTGCTGATGACGTCACATATTACATCACTTATGCATATATTTAAATATTTAAACATTACTCGCTAATATATGTATTCACTAAGATACACTTAATAAGCCAGTTAACCAATCAATTTTTTTTTAAAAACACTGAAAAAACCATAGGTTTCAGGCCTTATATAGTTAGGAATTAGCATTTAAAAAACCTTTGAAATTCACTGAAAAAACCATAGGTTTCAGGCCTTATATAGTTAGGAATTACCTTTTTAAAAACCTTTGAAATTCACTGAAAAAACCATAGGTTTCAGGCCTTATATAGTTAGGAATCAGCATTTAAAAAACCTTTGAAATTCACTGAAAAAACCATAGGTTTCAGGCCTTATATAGTTAGGAATTAGCATTTAAAAAAACCTTTGAAATTCACTGAAAAAACCATAGGTTTCAGGAGTTATATAGTTAGGAATTAGTTTTTAAAAAACCTTTGAAATTCACTCAAAAAACTATAAGTTTTAGTGGTGTTATAGTTAGCTGGACATTTTACTCATACAAAACCAATGAAATTGCTCCTATATAGTTAGTTGTACTAACTATATTTCGTGCACCCGCAATCCACTGCTGATGATGTCACATATTAGATCATTCATGACATGGTCAGTGGCATCACTGATGACATCTCAATGGCCTTATGGTTCACGTAGTTACACATCGTATTCCTCAAGTGAGTCCATCTTGTGTTCGCTTTTAAGAGAAAGAATAAAATGCCGCATTGGGTCGAGGATCAGTCCTGCTTAAAAGAGCTGCCTTGTGGTGCCATTCATTCAGAAATACTTCCCGTTTAGTTGTTGACATCAGGTGGTGTCACCACGGGCCCAACACCAGTGGTGGGGCTCTCCCGCAGCTGGACAAGCCACTACAAATCCATCACAAAAAGGTGCCCCAAAAGAAGAACCACGCAAGGTATCTCAGAACCGGCACTTCGACTCAAGAACTGGCATATCGCCATTGTTACATGGAGAAAATTGACAGATCACATCTACCATGGGATTATCAATGATGCATAACTTGGCTGCATGTCACATCTTGCTGCTGCAACTAGGATCAAGGTACTTGTATTCAGCGGACCTTGCGTGGCTCCTGTATCCGGCACACACTCCATTGCAATGCCCACACAGCTCTCACAGCACACACAGCTCTCACAGCCCACACAGCTCTCACAGGCCTCACAGCTCTCACAGTCCACACAGCCCTCACAGCCCTCACAGCCCACACAGCTCTCACAGCCCACACAGCCAACACAGCTCTCACAGCCCACACAGCTCTCACAGCCCACACAGCTCTCACAGCCCACACAGCCCACACTCTCACAGCCCACACAGCTCTCACAGCCTGCACAGCTCTCACAGCCCACACAGCTCTCACAGCTCTCACAGCCCACACAGCCCACACAGCTCTCACAGCCCACACAGCTCTCACACCTCACACAGCCCTCACAGCCCACACAGCTCACATCCCACACAGCTCTCAGCTCTCACAGCCCATACAGCTCTCACAGCCCACACAGCTCTCACAGCCCACACAGCTCTCACAGCCCACACAGCTCTCAAAGCTCTCACAGCCCACACAGCTCTCACTGCCCACACAGCTCTCACAGCCCTCACAGCTCACACAGCGCACACAGCTCTCACAGCCCACACAGCTCTCACAGCCCTCACAGCCCTCACAGCCCACACAGCCCTCACAGCCCACACAGCCCACACAGCTCTCACAGCCCACACAGCTGTCACAGCCCACACAGCTCTCACAGCCCACACAGCTCTCACAGCTCTCACAGCCCACACAGCTCTCAGAGCCCACACAGCTCTCACAGCTCACACATCCCTCACAGCCCACACAGCTCACATCCCACACAGCTCTCACAGCTCTCACAGCCCACACAGCTCTCACAGCCCACACAGCTCACACAGCTCTCACAGCCCACACAGCTCTCACAGCTCACACAGCTCTCACAGCTCTCACAGGCAAAACACAGCCCACACTCTCACAGCCCACACAGCTCTTAAAGCCCGCAGAGCTCTCACAGCCCACAAAGCTCTCACAGCTCTCACAGCCCGCACAGCTCATACAGCTCTCATAGCCCACACAGCTCTCACAGCTCACACAGCCTTCACAGCCCACACAGCTCACATCCCACACAGCTCTCACAGCTCTCACAGCCCACACAGCTCTCACAGCCCACACAGCTCTCACAGCCCACACAGCTCTCACAGCCCACACAGCCCTCACAGCGCACACAGCTCTCACAGCCCACACAGCTCTCACAGACCACACAGCTCTCACAGCCCACACAACCCACACAGCTCTCACAGCCCACACAGCTCTCACAGCTTTCACAGCCCACACAGCTCTCAGAGCCCACACAGCTCCCACAGCCCACACAGCTCTCACAGCCCACACAGCCCACACAGCTCTCACAGCCCACACAGCTCTCACAGCCCACACAGCCCACACAGTTCTCACAGCCCACGCAGCTCTCACAGCTCTCACAGCCCACACAGCCCTCACAGCCCACACAGCTCACATCCCACACAGCTCTCACAGCTCTCACAGCCCATACAGCTCTCACAGCCCACGCAGCTCTCACAGCCCACACAGCTCTCACAGCTCTCACAGCCCACACAGCCCACACAGCTCTCACAGCCCACACAGCTCTCACAGCTCACACAGCCCTCACAGCCCACACAGCTCACATCCCACACAGCTCTCACAGCTCTCACATCCCACACAGCTCTCACAGCTCTCACAGCCCACACAGCCCACACTCTCACAGCCCACACAGCTCTTAAAGCCCGCAGAGCTCTCACAGCCCACAAAGCTCTCACAGCTCTCACAGCCCACACAGCCCACACACCTCTCATAGCCCACACAGCTCTCACAGCTCACACAGCCCTCACAGCCCACACAGCTCACATCCCACCCAGCTCTCACAGCCCATACAGCTCTCACAGCCCTCACAGCTCTCACAGCCCACACAGCTTCCACAGCCCACACAGCCCTCACAGCCCACACAGCTCTCACAGCCCACACAGCTCTCACAGCCCACACAGGTCTCACAGCCCACACAGCTCTCACAGCCCACACAGCCCACACAGCTCTCACAGCCCACACAGCTCTCACAGCTTTCACAGCCCACACAGCTCTCAGAGCCCACACAGCTCTCACAGCCCACACAGCCTACACAGTGCTCACAGCCCACGCAGCTCTCACAGCTCTCACAGCCCACACAGCTCTCACAGCCCACAGAGCTCTCACAGCTCTCACATGCCTCACAGCCCACACAGCCCTCACAGCCCTCACAGCCCACACAGCTTTCACAGCCCACACAGCTCTCAGCCCACACAGCCCACACAGTTCTCACAGCCCACGCAGCTCTCACAGCTCTAACTGCCCACACAGCTCTCACAGCCCACACAGCTCTCACAGCTCACACAGCCCTCACAGCCCACACAGCTCACATCCCACACAGCTCTCACAGCTCTCACAGCCCATACAGCTCTCACAGCCCACACAGCTCTTACAGCCCACACAGCTCTCACAGCTCTCACAGCCCTCACAGCCCAAACAGCCCTCAAAGCCCTCACAGCCCACACAGCTCTCACAGCCCACACAGCTCTCACAGCCCGCACAGCTCTCACTGCCCACACAGCTCTCACAGGCCTCACAGCCCTCACAGCCCAAACCGCCCTCACAGCCCACACAACTCTCACAGCCCACACAGCTCTCACAGCCTACACAGCCCACACAGCTCTCACAGCCCACACAGCGCTCACAGCCCACACAGCTCTCACAGCCCACACAGCTCTCACAGCCCACACAGCTCTCACAGCTCTTACAGCCCACACAGCTCACACTCTCACAGCCCACACAGCTCTCACAGCCCACACAGCTCTCACAGCCAACACAGCTCTCACAGCCCACACAGCTCTCACAGCTCACACAGCTCTCACAGCCCACACAGCCCACACAGCTCTGGCAAAGGTAATACCAGCAGCCTCAAGCACTGGCAAAGACAATAATGGCAGCAAACAAACACTGGCAAAAAAATAACGGCAGCTAAGAAACACTGGCAAAGACAATAACGGCAGCAAAGAAACACAGGCAAAGGCAATACCAGCAGCGAACAAACACTGGCAAAGATAATACAATCAGGGGGGCAGGGGCACGAAAAACGGCACAATCAGGGGACAGAAGGCCCGTCAAACGGCACAATTAGTGGGCAGAAGGCAACAAATACGGCACAATCAGGGAGCAGAAGGCAAGAAATACGGCACAATCAGGGTGCAGAAGGCAAGAAATATGGCACAATCAGGATGCAGAAGGCAAGAAATACGGCACAATCAGGGGGGAAGAAGCCAAGAAATATGGCACAATCAGGGGGGCAGAAGCAAGAAATACGGCACAATCAGGGGGGCAGAAGGCAAGAAATACGGTACAATCAGAGAGCATCTTGCTCCGGTCCAAAAATCGGATCGCTAGGGCTGCTCAGGTGGTCCCACAAGGATATTAACATATTTAAACGTTATCCGCTAATAGAATTAGCATTTTAAAAACCTTGCAAATTCACTGAAAAAACCATAGGTTTCAGGCCTTATATAGTTAGGAATTAACATTTAAAAAACCTTAGAAATTCAGTGAAAAAACCATAGGTTTCAGGCCTTATACAGTTAGGTATTAGCATTTAAAAAACCTTTGAAATTCACTGAAACAACCATAGGTTTCAGTCCTTATATAGTTAGGAATTAGCATTTTAAAAACCTTGCAAATTCACTGAAAACACCATAGGTTTCAGGTAATATATTGTTAGGAATTACCATTTAAAAAACCATTGAAATTGCTCCTATATAGTTAGTTGTACTAACTATATTTCAAGCACCCGCAATCCACTGCTGATGATGTCGCATATTACATCATTCATGACATGGTCAGTGACATCACTGATGACATCTCAAATGACATCACTGATGACATCATCCAGTGAATGTGTGTTTCTGTAAAGTTTAAATATGTTTTACATATTAAAGAATGAGTGGATGTATAAGTGTCTGGATGAAAGATTTAGTAGGTACCTGACTGAATGTATGAGTGAGTGATTAAATGTGTCTTACTGAATGCATGGGTTAGTGACTAAACTGTCTGAATGTGTGCATTAGTATGTCTGTTGTTGTGTAAGCAACTGCACATGTTGATCAGTAGCTATATGAGTGGCTATATGTGTTATCGATTGTTTGCCCAAGTATTTGTATGGAAGACTGAGTGTGTGTGTGGGTAGCTGGCATATATAAATGACTATACATAAGAGCCACTGATTGTGCGAGTGGCTGTATGGATCATTGTGTACTTGTATCAGTAATTGTATAACAAAGTAAGTATGTGTTAGTATATGTTTGAATAAGTAAGGTGTTGTGGGTATAACTGTATAGTTAAGGAAATGAAAGTGTGATTTATTCTTTGCATGACTGACTAGATGTGTAAGTAACTCCATGGATGAGTGGCAGAGTGTGAGTGTCTGTATAGGTGTTTGAGTGCAGATGATAGTGTTGTATTGATGAGTGACTGTATGTATGAGTGATTCCATGGGTAAATGATTGGATGTGTGTATAGACCTAGCAATCAGTGTGTGCGTATGTAGTAACTGGTATTGGTGTGTCAATGGTTTCAAGAAAGGTAGTCTGTGTTTAACACCGGGTGTATCAAAGGTTATATTAGAGTGTGAAGAAGTGCATCGTATTATCACATGAATGATATCATCAGTGATGTGATCAGTGATGTCAATTGAGATGTCATCAGTGATGTCATCAGTGATGTCATTTGAGATGTCATCAGTGATGTCCTCAGTGATGTCACGGACCATGTCATGAATGATGTAATATGTGACATCATCAGCAGTGGAATGCGGGTACGCGAAATATAGTTAGTATAACTAACTATATAGGAGCAATTTCAATGGTTTTTTAAAAGCTAATTCCTAACTATATATGACCTGAAACCTATGGTTTTTTCAGTGAATATATATATATATATATATATATATATTACCTACTGGCGATAGCCAGTAGGTATATATAGTTAGGATAGTTTTCCATAGGGAAATTGCAACATTCTATTGGGAATAACTTTGGCGCCGGTTGAGGAATCTTCCTGAAATTTTCCTTAACTTTGCCTCGCGGCGCTCCGCTCCTTCCCTGAAAGTTTGGGGGAGATTTGTCAAGCGGGGGCCGAGATAAAAGGGGGGTCCCAAAACGTGTTTTCCCCTTGTTAATTTCCATAGGGCGGTTGGACTCACTTTTATGCCGAACGGCTGAATGGTTTTCCACCAAACTTGGCAAAATTGTAGGGACTGGTAGCCCGATGTGCCTTTGCTATGTCTCAAGATATGTGCTCCAGTGGTTTTTACGAAAATTAACTTTGAAAAAACTATATATTGGGCTACATTGGGCTATATATATGTTAGAGCCCAAATGTAGCCCAATGTAGCCCAATGTAGCCCAAAGATGGCCACCAGAGACAAAAAAAACAAATGTAGCCCAAATATCAACCAGATGTAGCCCAACTATAGCCCAATGACAGAATGTCCCAGAGTGTTCTACAGAACAACTAGAGTGCTAACAGTCTTACTTATGACAAAAGTATGGCACACCTGAAGTCATCTTGATTGGAATAAAGTATTAACACTTAAAACATTTAATTTGCAAAGAAACAAAATGAGGGGATTCATTTTGCCATAGAAATTATGATTAGTGCTGAAGAAAGAAAAATTAGGGCACATTTTGAGTGACTTCTCAAATCCTCTTATATTTCATTAAAACAATTCTGATATGCAGTCTCCCAAGATGGCCACCAGAGACAAAAGAGCCCAAATGTAGCCCAAATATCAGCCAGATGTAGCCCAATTATAGCCCAATGACAGAATGTCCCAGAGTGTTCTAAAGAACAACTAGAATGCTAACAGTCTTACTTATGACAAAAGTATGGCACACCTGAAGTCATCTTGATTGGAATAAAGTGGTAACACTTAATACATTTAATTTGAAAAGGAACAAAACGAGGGTTTTCATTTTGCCATAGAAATTTTATATATATATATATTCACTGAAAAAAACATAGGTTACACACCAGTTATAGTTAAGAATTAGCATTTAAAAAACCTTTGAAATTCACTGAAAAAACCATAGGTTTCACACCAGTTATAGTTAGCTGGAAATTTTACTCGCATAAAACCATTGAAATTCCCAGGTTATAGTTAGTTGGACTCACTATAACTTGCATGTCTGCAATGCACTGCTGATGACGTCACATATTACATCACTTATGCATATATTTAAATATTTAAACATTACTCGCTAATATATGTATTCACTAAGATACACTTAATAAGCCAGTTAACCAATCAATTTTTTTTTAAAAACACTGAAAAAACCATAGGTTTCAGGCCTTATATAGTTAGGAATTAGCATTTAAAAAACCTTTGAAATTCACTGAAAAAACCATAGGTTTCAGGCCTTATATAGTTAGGAATTACCTTTTTAAAAACCTTTGAAATTCACTGAAAAAACCATAGGTTTCAGGCCTTATATAGTTAGGAATCAGCATTTAAAAAACCTTTGAAATTCACTGAAAAAACCATAGGTTTCAGGCCTTATATAGTTAGGAATTAGCATTTAAAAAAACCTTTGAAATTCACTGAAAAAACCATAGGTTTCAGGAGTTATATAGTTAGGAATTAGTTTTTAAAAAACCTTTGAAATTCACTCAAAAAACTATAAGTTTTAGTGGTGTTATAGTTAGCTGGACATTTTACTCATACAAAACCAATGAAATTGCTCCTATATAGTTAGTTGTACTAACTATATTTCGTGCACCCGCAATCCACTTCTGATGATGTCACATATTAGATCATTCATGACATGGTCAGTGGCATCACTGATGACATCTCAATGGCCTTATGGTTCACGTAGTTACACATCGTATTCCTCAAGTGAGTCCATCTTGTGTTCGCTTTTAAGAGAAAGAATAAAATGCCGCATTGGGTCGAGGATCAGTCCTGCTTAAAAGAGCTGCCTTGTGGTGCCATTCATTCAGAAATACTTCCCGTTTAGTTGTTGACATCAGGTGGTGTCACCACGGGCCCAACACCAGTGGTGGGGCTCTCCCGCAGCTGGACAAGCCACTACAAATCCATCACAAAAACGGTGCCCCAAAAGAAGAACCACGCAAGGTATCTCAGAACCGGCACTTCGACTCAAGAACTGGCATATCGCCATTGTTACATGGAGAAAATTGACAGATCACATCCACCATGGGATTATCAATGATGCATCACTTGGCTGCATGTCACATCTTGCTGCTGCAACTAGGATCAAGGTACTTGTATTCAGCGGACCTTGCGTGGCTCCTGTATCCGGCACACACTCCATTGCAGTTGGCCTCAACTCTTTACTTTGCTCCGGCCCAGCACAACCAGATAACCCCAGATGCGCTTATTGCTTCTAAGCACTATTTTCCACTTTTCATCTTTAAAAATTAATATCTTGACTTCTACTTATTGGTTTTTGTCAATTTGGTGGTCTTACTTTATTAATTATCCATTAAGATGAAGCCCTGACGAGAGTCCCAGTACTACTTGCCTGGGTCTTGAAACATGTTGGTATCTTTGTTGGCATCTTTGTAACACATAGGAATTGTGAATTAATATGCTGTATTTCTTGAGGGAGAAGAACTGTAGTGTATTCCCCATGTATATGCCTAAAATTAGTTCCCTTTGTTAGGCCTTCCCCTTGGCCCGAAACATCAGATAGCGGCAAGGCTTGCCTAATTGTCAAGTGACATTTTTGTTTTGAATTACTGTATATAGTGATGTCTGATTTCATTGTTTGTCCATGCATGTTTTTTGTGAATTGTCTAAGGTATTGTTTGATGTTATTTGAAAATTAAGTGTTTCCCTTCTTTTCACACGTTTGAATTTTTGATACAAATATGTGAATTTCTAAAAGGAATGGTTAAATAAACAATCCATTCAAACAGAAATGTTAGTTGTTTGATTGCCTCTCTAAAGTAAAAAGAGCATAAGGTTTGAAGGAGTCAGGTCCCCTTTGTGTATTTAATAATTATTAAGGCCCTACTTGACCCCTGTCCTTTGGGCCTAACCCCTCTAGTTCTTGCATTTTTCAAAAAGTGGCATTTCTAAAATAGTGATAAATTCAACTTTGCCAGCAAAAACCATTTCAATTACATGAAACATAATAGAGCTGCTCCCTCTCAATCACGAATTACAACTTAAAAGTGTAATACTGGATTCCCAATGTTAACTTATGAGAGGGGTGTGCCTCACAGTAGTCCTACTTTTTAATTTCATAACACCCCGCCCCATTGGCTACCTGGCGCCTACTTTAGAGGTGACCTATATTTAATAAAAGGGGAGTTCAAGGCTTGATAAGGGGTTTTAAATGCCAAGTTGACATGGCAGTGTAAAATGGACACCCATGGTCTGCAATGGCAGTCCCGAGACATAGATAAAATGCTACATGTGTGGGTAGCACAATCAGTGCCACAGGCCTACTAGTGGTATCTTAATGTACCTGCCCTGGCCATATGTAGTGTACTGTACTAGGGTCTTATATCTAAATTAGATTATGCCAATTGTGGATAAGTCAATCAAGTCATATTTAGGGGTGAACCACATGCATGTTAGAACTGACTGACAGTGGTAAAGTGTGCAGAATTCTAATGCCAACAAAATAAAACATATGCAGCAAAATTAGAGGAAAACAGGCAAAAGGTTTAAGGGAAGACCACATTAATGTTATCAGGTTCAACACAGTGCAACAAGGAAAAGTAGCTTAAACAACAGCAGTTCACATTCTGTTGTTCCAGTGTAATTTTGTATTGTGAATTACGTCATTCTACATAATGCAAGAATTAAAAAAAATTCAAGTAACAAAAGTATCATGAAATTACAGAAATTACACAGATTATACTGGTGTAATTTAAATGTTGCCAAGGCCTAATTTCATTGCATCTAATAAAAGAAAGGCTTGACAAAAATAATTGTTGTAAAAAAACAGGAATGCATTGCTCTTTCTTCAAACATGCTACTTTACAGATAATTGGCGTTTCTAATCTACAACAAGAGTTATAAGGGAATCTACAGGTTCATAGATGCAGAAACTAAGAAGAAGAATAAGAAACTCAAGATTACTGTTATGGTAGAGTCAGTTAGATCAGGTGAGATTTCCCTTTGACTTCATGATGGACTTTGGTCACTCAACCCTTAATAGGATGACATTACTATCACAATAACCTGGTGGTCATATAGCAGATAGTCTGCCAGATCACAGATTTTTAATGATGGAAACCTGACTTTTTCCCTCATCTCAATATGGGTTGTTTTATGTTGGAGCTTCCATTCTGGAGGACCTATATTATTCCCTATGTTGTATACATATGAACATGGCTCCTTTTATGTATTTTTTGCCCTATTGCACATGAAATGTTTTTATATTGTTTGAATTTTATAGTGATATTTGTATATTCGGAATTGCTGCAATGTTATATTTATGGATGATTTTACGTAATATTTTTTTTAATCTTGTAATGTTGATGAGTATTTAAAAAAAAATACTTTTATGGTTTTTAATAACCGAATAAAGTAATTTCGACTGACTGACTGAACATGGTTTATTGAAACTTTAGAAAATGTACCTTGTTGGACTTGGCCTTTTTTAGCTAAAGTTCCATAACATTTTGCTTTCCCCGTAGACCGTTTTCCTGACATAGAGTTGCCAATTTCGATGCTTTAGGTACTTTGCCACTGCTGATCAGTGTCAAAGTACAAGTGTTCCCTGTGTAAAGTGTAATGGTAATTGGTTGGCCATGAATAGTATATTTGCCTTACTAGTAAAGTCCATAGTGATGGGCTAGTAATGCAAAGGTGTGTGGAGAAGGGAACCCTGCATGCAGTTTGCTAAGTTAGCATGTTGTTAGCATGTTGTTCTGACAAGTGCAACCACTTGTCAGGACTTACTTTCCCTTTTGCGTACACAGTGGGCACCCCTGTGGTAGATCTCGGGTAACCCCTGGGCAGGGTGCAGTGTAAGTAAAAGGCAGGATATATACTGAGGTGTGTGCTATGTCCTGACAGTGAAAAACACTCCATTTCGGGTTTTCACTGGTGAAAGGCCATCCTGCCCATAGGACAGAATGGGGGAGGCATAGTATTGTGTATGTCAGCCTAGTTTCCCATGAGTTTAAAATGTAGAGGTGAAGTTTAGTATGTATGTATGAACTCACAGTGTCATAACACATCTTTCTATGAAAGTGGTTTTGTCTCTAAGTGTTCAGAAACCAGGCTGAGTTTTGTGCTTTAAGCATTTCTGTGTGTCTCTTCTGCATGTGGATTTCCTGTCTGGATCTGAGAGGTGAGAGAAGCTGGGGGAGATCTTTACCAAGGGAGGGGTTGAGATGGCACCAGGCTGACCTGCATCGGGAGAGTAGGCTAGGACAAGCCCCAGGAGGTGAAGAGGCCTGGGTTGCTGCTATAAAACAATTGACCTGTCTGCTGCAAAATGAATAAGGATCCAGACCCCAGTATCAAAGGGAGAAAGGTGACACTGGGAGGGAGACACCCAGAACTGATTTAGGCAGGGGTCAGGGACCTCTGAGCACAACGAACTTCAAAGACATTTAGGGGTAAACTGTGAGAGCTAAGGCACCTAAATGTTGTTATAGAAATGGATTGAGACTGAAAAGGATTGGACCCATTTTGTGGTCAAGAGGAACCTCTACTAAGGAAGGAACAAATGAAGAGACTGCTGAGAAGGACTGACCTTTGCTTCGTGATCTGGGGCTGGTCTGCAGTTTGCTGTTTTAACCAAGAAATAAGCTGTTGGGACTGTGCTGTGTGCGCAGGGTCCCCCTGCTTGAAGAAGATTGTGCTTTGTGCTGTATCTTATTACCCCAAGGGCCCGAGGTGAGCTGGCTCCCTGTTTGGAAACACAGGAACATAAAAGTTTCTGGAGAAGTTTCAAGCGACACGGTGGGCGCATGTTGTGGCAGCTTGAGACCCTTTGGAAGGTGTGCCCTGTGATCTTGGACACACAGAGGAGAAGTGAAAATCGGACGCGCTGGGTGTGTGTCATATTGCACAGGAGGCATTGGTGAAGAGCACCTGGTCAAAGTGTGCATCGAAGGTGAAGTGAGTCTCGGACGCATTGGGTGCATGTTGCTGTGCTCCACAGGCGTTGGTGAAGAGCGCCCTGGTCAGCGAGTGCATTGGAGGTGAAGGAAGTCTCGGACGCGCAGGGTGCGTGTCATGGTATACAGGAGGCATTGGTGAGGAGCTCCTGGTCAATGTGTGCATCGGAAGTGAAGTGAGTCTGCGACAAGCAGGGTACATGTCGGGGTGCACCGTAGGCGCTGGTGAAGAGCGCCTTGTCATCGAGTGCACTGGAGGAGAAGTGAAGCTCGGACAGAGTGAGCATGACCTGGGGCGGCTGAAGGAGTTGGTGAAGTACGCCTGGATATCGGGGCACCGGAGTTGGAGTAAGTCTCATTGAAGCAGTGTGCGTGCTTTGGTGCAACCTGGGACTGTGGAGGTGATCCATGATCATCGTGTGCACTGGAAGAAAGTGAGTCTCTGCAGCACGGCGGGCATGTCTTGGTGCCAACTGAGACCACAGGAAGGAGTGCCTGGTGAACGAGCACCTGGAGTCGACGTGAAGTCCCATCAGCATTGTGTGTGTGGCTTTGTGCCAGAGGAGACCCGGAGGTTTCTGTGGTGAATATGCACCTGGAGTAACAAAATCTCAGAGGCGTAGGGTACGTGTGCCATGTGCCACCTGAGACCTTCCTAACAGTTGCGGTCAGGACTGGCAGCCCCGGCGGAGCTGAGCAGCCAGGCCAAGCCGCTGAGGGCAATTGAGAAAGTTCTGCACGGAAGGCCCAGTTCGCTGTAGGATTAGAGGAGAGTGGTAGCCTCCAGGTAACGTGGATCACTACCTGGGCGGGGTGCGGGCTCAGAGGGACACTCTCTCGGCCTCTCAGTCCTTCTGGCAATATGAGCCTTTGCTTCAGCTCAGATTGAGGCCCGTACTGACCAAAGGAGTAGCAGTACTGAGGCCAGAGGGAGAAGCTGTACTTTATGTCATCGTTGATATGTGTGGGGGGCAACTTTTATCAAAGAGGCTGATTGTCATAATACACAATGCCAAAATTGCTGCTAACGAACTGCCAGACTGTCTTATGACGCCAGACATTATTTCTGCATAACGAAGTACACGATTGTAGCACTACGCATCCCATTATTGCTTCATTGCAAAGTACAGGATTGTTGCAGCCCGCATTGCATAATTTTTTCATTGCAAAGTACATGATTGTAGCTACGCATTGCATTATTCCTTAATTGCAAAGTACATGATTGTAGCAGTATGCATTGAATTATTTCTTCAGTGTAAAGTACGTGATTGGGGTGTGATGCATTGCATTATTCCTTTGTTGCGCAGTACATGATTGTAGCGGTATGCATTGCATTATTTCTCCCATTGCAAGGTACCTGGATGTATTGCTACGTATTGTATTCTTTTTCCTTTGCCCAGCACAATACTGTACCATCACGCAGTGCATTATTGTTTGTCCTTTGCAACGTGTGTGATTCTAGCATTGCGTACAGCATAGCATTTTGAAAGCGGTGATTGGGATTTGAACGTACCAGCCAGCCGGTATGAATATTACCCTCTTTTGTATTGTGTGGTCTGATCGTATATCTTTTTAGGTAAAGTTTATACTTGTTTTATCAAACTTGTGTGGAGTCAATTTCTGGTGTCACCAGTGGGTTGCTGTGGGTTTGGTTGGACATACTGTACACTTGTGCCTTGGAGATAGGCCTGGCTGCTCGTGCCATGCTAGTAAGGCAGTGAGCGGGGCTATCTCAAACGGTGTCCTTACTTGGCCTAATGTTGACTGAGGAGTCTCGGGTCTCGCATTTGGTGACAGTGGTGCAGGACTGGGACTCCGGCTTCGTACATGCCTACTTTGTTTATGTTTATACATTGAACATGGTAGTATTACTGAGAGATGGTGCAAAAATGAGATTGTCTTAAAGATTAGTGATTTATCATGCAAATCTGAGCTTGTAGTTGAGTTGTTTGGAGGTCAATTATATTGGCCTGTGTGTACAATGACTCCATAATGTCAACTACCAACATGTTATCATGGTAAGCATATATGGAGAAGAGTGGATGTATTATTATTAACTCCAATCCACTTACATTGACAATATCTTAGTACTCAATATTGTGATGACAGTAGAAGTCCAGGTTAGTATTAAAACATCAATAATATGGCACAACACCAAAATATTTAGGAGTGATTGTGCACTTATGCCCATGTGGGCATGGTCTACATAATGTTGCATATCTGCCCTGACACACATAATTGCTGGGTGAAAATCTAAACACGCATTCAAGATAAATAGGTGATGATGGAAATCGGATCATGCACTAATAAGTAGGGTGCAAATTTAAACATGCACTACTGATTATTTAATAAGAAGGCAAATATAAACACGCGGTTCGGATTAATAAGCAATAGTGCAAATATGAACTTATATTAAAGACCACTGAATGATGGGGCAAATCTGCAATTACATAAAGGTGGGAAATGTTAACCCTTGGTGGGCTTTTTAGCATGATGTTGTGGTGGTGGTGACTTCAGTGTAATGCATGCATAATAGAGGTAATTTTGACTTACTGCAGATACTCTTAGAACTCTTACCAACTCCTGGTGCAATGCTAGCACTTGCATAATATGTAGGCTATATAGTATAAAGGCTAAAGTGACATTATATAAGTGTTGAAATAAGGTAAAAACAAACACTTAAAAAAGAAGAACATTCTGGAATTCAGCAGTTATAGTTTTGAGAGCTACTTCAGATACCATCAGTGATATCATCAATGATGTCATTTAACATGTTCTGAGTGAAGTAATATTTGAGGTCAAAATCAGTGCATGGCCAGGTTAGAATCATCTTGATCCTCCTGGTCAGGGTTTGATTATAGGTCAAAGAAGGTGAGACCTCCTAGCCTATCCTCATTCCCTGCCCCACCCACTCTTTCTACCTCTTCAGATCCTGGGGTCTTCCTAAGGTCATCTAAGAGTAACACCTCAATGAGACGTTGGGTGTTGGAACTTCTCCCTGTCCTTAACTTCCTAGACCAACTCATGGCTTTCAATTCTTGAAATGAGATGCCATTCTACCTCCTTGGCAAAGAGACACTGGCTTCTCTTCTAGAAGTCATACTAGTGTTCTGTGGTGTAGGCACCTACCTAACATAGTGGAGACTATACTCTCTAGGAGAAAGGGTGTGGGAGACCCTTGACTTACCCAACTCCAAGTTCAGTAGAACTTACTTATTCAAACCTAATAATTAGTGGTTTTCAGTTAATCACTCAACGTGATTTATCTGGTAAAACAATAACAAGCCTGAATCCCAACCGCTGCAATCCAATAAGAGAAGGTGGCCTGGTACATACTGTCCACTAATTAAAGCGGGCACCTTGTACCAGTCCACACGACCCTTATGATGTATGAGGTCAAATATAACCTTTAGAAAGCTATCCTAGTGGTAGCTTTGGAGAGCAGCCTTCAGGGTTAATCTTGAAGGAATGTAAAGCAGCTTGTTTTACCAGAATATCACCTCCTGAATGACTAAATGAAAGGAGACCCACACAGTAGTTATATAAATAAAAATATGTATTTGATAATATAATACTCTCTACTAATCTCTACACAAGATAGAACATAAAGTAAACAATACTGAATCAATAGAACATTCGTAAGTAGCTCAATACACAGCGGGCTCCAGGGGGAGACCGAACCATATATTAAAAAAATGGTATAACAATCATGACTTGACTAGACACAGTGCCTAGAGCATGTAGAATCGCTGGGACCCCAAGGAACTACCCTAGGCTGCGACACAGGGAGCCCACGGAGGACAGGTGCAGTGAGGAAACCCAACCGCATGCTTGGGACAACTCTATGGGAAAGTCGCGGTTGAAAAGTTACCATTTAAGGACACTTCTACGAGGACTTGAGGCAAACCCTTTGGAACATAGGAGGTTCTAGAGCCAACCTACCAGTGAGTACCCATGTTGCCTATTAAGAGCAGCCGGATGCATAGGGGTCAAGTGGTGTTGGAAACCTTTGTCATTTTCAATGGAGAGCTGCAAAGAAGTACTGCTGCCAGGAAGGCGGAGTGTCTGGTGGAATCCAAACCTGGATTCTAGGTTAGATGAACCTGAAAGGACAGTGGGCAGTATCTGGGTTACGTCAGGTGACCAGGGGTTCAGTAGTCTAATGCCCATCGATGTTGGGGGCTACATGTGCGAGGAAGGGATGATTGACGGTGCAGCCACGGGGACCAGGAGATGTTGAGGATGACCAAGATCTGGAGGTGAGCTTTCCCATGAAGGATTTTGAGTGCTGAGGGGTCGATGTCCGGCTGGAGCACCAACAAGCCCTGGCAAATGCAACCAATGCAGGCAAGGCAAACAGGTTACGGTGTAAATCAGTAAGGTCCAGGGGACTCTGAAAACAACGGAGAGTCAGGGCACACTTAGAGCAACCAGGGAAGCCCAAAAACAAACAAGGTGACTCTTGCCTGGACCCACAGGCCAATGGACCAGGAGTCACAAGGAGACCTTGTTGAATTTACAAAGCTCCAGCCCACAGAGCACTCAGTGCAAGGAGGCCAGTTCTGTTCAGTGCAAATACTGCTCGGGATCAGGACTACATGGTGTCCAATGCACAAGCTCGGAAATTGCCAACAAGCATATGCACTTGCAAATGTACTCTGTGCAAAGGGGTTGGGGGTCATATGGTCCCCACAAAGGATACTGGTCTCAGAATTGCTGAGCGGTCAGATCAATGTCAGGGACCTTTGGGAACCCCCCTCATGTATTGCTTAAATCTTCAGAGTCCTCAGGAGCTTTGGAGAAGCAAGCCAGTCATATGCGCTTAGGTGCCTGCTACTGCAGCGGAGTAAGTCCTGTACTCCAAGGGAGATTCTTCAGTCATGCAACGTCATGCAGGCAGTCAAAGTACTTGTTTTCTTCTTAGGAGAATCTTGTCCAGGTAAAATTTAAAGTCCTGTAGTCAGGTAATCCACTTTATACCCATGGGAAGGGGTTGGAAAGATTCTAGGGACCCTCCTAGGGGAGGGGCAGGACAGAGGGGTGGCTACACCCTTGTCCTTTGTCCAGTTTTGTGCCAGAGCAGGAGCCAATGGCTCCCAGAACTGGTTTGAGCTGGGCTATGCACAGGGACATCAAATGTGCCTCCAGTGCAGACTTTATGGCACGCTCAGAGTGCATCCACCCAGCCCCGATACACTAAACCATGTCTGGGAGGTGGTTACACCTCCCTGTGACACGATGCCTATTGCCATGCCTTCCTCTGCGCAAGCTGGGCTCAGCAGCAGGAGAGCAGAATCGTGCCAGTGGCTGGCAGCATCCACTTTGTGCTGCCCAGGTCGAGTACGCTGGTCCCGGGTAGACCGGTGACCCACAGTAGTGGTTTCAGAAGGGTGGAATCATACCTCCCACACCTGTTACTGGTGTAAGAGGTATAGTTCCAAGGTGTTTAACACCAAACACAACATGTTTCTAAGCGGTCGATTTAAAGTTAGCATTTACAGCAAGGTTATAATGCACTTAGACTTATATGTCTGGCTACATCACAGACAACCCTGGAGAATGGGTTCCGAAGGCTGCAGAGGGGCCCTACTCATGCAGGGGCACCCTCTTACGTAAAACTCAACACCCTGCCTTCAGGGTTGATAGGACCTGCCATAGGGGTGACTGAAAGGTTTTTAATTGTAGTTATTTAGATGGATATAGTGAACCTATATCTAAGTAAGTGGTGAAAGCACCAGCTTACACAGGCTGCTGTAGCAGATCTGTTGTGTCATTTTGAATGGCCTCTCATGGGTGGCTTAATACATGCTTCAGCCCATTGGAGGCCTCTAGGGTACCTATGCCCTGGGTACATGGTGTACCAGAAACTAGGGACTGATAAGGGCAGCCCAGTATCCAATCTGGAGTGTTACTAAAGTACATATATAGCAATCTAAGGGATGAAGCAGATAGACTGGGTTCCTGGATTTGCAGGATCCCAGTCAGACTAGTCCAAAAACAGTGAGACATCAGCAAAAGGAGGGGGGAACCATACCAGAGAATTCAATGCTTAAATTGGGCTCATTGAACAGAGAGCAAGAGAGACTGAGAGAGAGAAAGAGACAGAGACAGAGAGGGTTTGTGTAGGTGTGTGAGAGAAAGAGATCTCTAGAGTGAGTACATAAATCTCTGAACGAATGTATAGCTGAATGAATGACTAAATATGCAAGTTTTAAAACCATTCTCACTTAGGTGATATTTCATGGCCGCATCCTGAAAGTCTTGGAGCTGTCACCCGAGGCCTGCTCTCATTCCTTTTATCCTATACTGCCATCTTGCTGCTGTCCCTTCCTGTGGATCGTATTGTTGCCATGTAAATGCGCCTTATTAACAAAGGTTAGGTCTCAAAGACCATGTTATACTAATGCAGAGATGTTTCATACCCATGATGTGCCCAATATGGCCTTTTAATGTGAAAATTTTCAAACAAAAAAAATGTCTCTATGGTCTATTCTCCACCCTTCATAGCCACTTCTGTTTCTATACTATTGTAGATAGTCAAGCTTTTCTCTCACTTTCGACCTACCTTAATCTATCTTTATCCACTGTATTGCTTTGTCTCTTTAGCTCTCTTTTCTCTTTCACTTCTAACTCATTTCCACCTCTCGAGCTTTTCTAAGACTCTTCTCATTTTCCTGTTGTTTGAAATGTATATGCCTTTTCACTCGTTTCACTTACTACACCTGCCTAGCTCTCTTAATTCATACCTGCCTCTCTCTCATCCTATTGTATCTCGACTGAATCTACTATACATACAATCTGCTACACTGCTATTTCTCACTCTTTCAACATCTCTAACTCTCACCTACAACCTCTTTTAAGTGCTCCTCTCTACTATGCCTATGTCTTTCTGCACCACTTAGCACCAACACAAGGGTTTTTGCCACCCTACTTCAAGATACAACTTTGTGTAGTACCCACTTATGTAATGATGACACGTGTTGTTTGTACTGATATTATCACACCCCTTGGGTAGTAAGACAAAATATCGAAATTAAAATATCGATATACAATAATATCGATGTTCTAATTTCGATGGTATAGAATATCGATGTGCAAAATATCGACAGACAGAATATCGTTTTTTAAGGTATGTATGTTACTAATATCGAAATTTACTAATATCGAAATTTTGTTTAGTGTTATGTTTATATGTTTGTTAAATATGTTTTGTAATGTATGTTTGAAAATTAGTAATTTTGTTTACATTTTGCGTTTTAGTATCAGAGCGGGTTGTGGGTTTATAGGGGAATAGGGTGGGAAGTAATTTAATAATAATTAATTATTAATATATATTTGTAAATATTTTTAATTAATAATTAATTGGTAATTAATTAATATTAATTAGTTAATTACATTAATTAGAGTTAATGTTTTAATATATTTAATTTTGTGTTATTGTTAATTAATAATTAATTGTTAATTAAATAATATTAATTAGTTAATTAAATTAATTAGAGGTAAAGTGCTAATATATTTAATTTTTTGTTCTTGTTAATTAATTAATTGGTAATTAAATATTATTAATTAGTCATTTAAATTAATTAAAGTTAATGTGCTAATATATTACGGTTTTTGTTATTGTTAATTAATAATTAATTGGTAATTAAATATTATTAATTATTTAATTAAATTAATTAGAATTAATGTGCCAACTTTATATATTTTGTTATTGTTAATAAATAATTAATTGGTAATTAATAATTATTAAGTGATTAAATGATGTGATTTATTTATGTGTAGTGGGTTGTGTGTTTATAGGGGGATAGGGTGTTATATAATTACATTTAATTAATTAAAGAGATTGTATTTATTTATTGGTATTTATTGTTAATTAATTAGTAATTAATATGTGTTAATTAGTTCATTTATAATTACAACAATTTAATAATATACATTGTTATTAATTGATTAATTGAAATGTATATTAATTGTGTTTTTTTGTATGTGTAGTGTGTTGTGTGTTAAAGGGGGAGTAGTGTGGGAAGAAATTTTTACCCCCATGCTATCCAACGCTTTCCCTACTGTTGCACCCTTTGGAGTGGGAATAGTAATTTTTACCCCTACGCTATCCAACGCTTTCCCTACTGTTGCACCCTTTGGAGTGGGAATAGTAATTGTTACCCCTACGCTATCCAACGCTTTTCCTACTGTTGCGCCCTCTGGAGTGGGAATAGTAATTTTTACCCCTACGCTATTCAACGCTTTCCCTACTGTTGCACCCTCTGGAGTGGGAATAGTAATTTTTACCCCTACGCTATCCAATGCTTTCCCTACTGTTGCACCCTCTGCAGTGGGAATAGTAATTTATACCCATACGCAATCCAACGCTTTCCCCTACTGTTGCACTCTCTAGAGTGGGAATAGTAATTTTTACCCCTACGCTATCCAACGCTTTCCCTACTGTTGCACCCTCTGGAGTGGGAATAGTAATTTTTACCCCTACGCTTTCCAACGCTTTCCCTACTGTTGCACCCTCTGGAGTGGGAATAGTAATTTTTACCCCTACGCAATCCAACGCTTTCCCTACTGTTGCACTCTCTGGAGTGGGAATAGTAATTTTTACCCCTATGCTATCCAACGCTTTCCTTACTGTTGCACCCTCTGGAGTGGGAATAGTAATTTTTACCCCTACGCTATCCAACGCTTTCCCTGCTGTTGCACCCTCTGGAGTGGGAATAGTAATTTAAACCCCTACGCTATCCAACGCTTTCCCTACTGTTGCACCCTCTGGAGTGGGAATAGTAATTTTTACTCCTACGCTATCCAACGCTTTCCCTACTGTTGCATCCTCTGGAGTGGGAATAGTAATTTTTACCCCTACGCTATGCAATGCTTTCCCTACTGTTGCAAACTCTGGAGTGGGAATAGTAATTTAAACCCCTACGCTATCCAACGCTTTCCCTACTGTTGCACCCTCTGGAGTGGGAATAGTAATTTTTACCCCTACGCTATCCAATGCTTTTCCTACTGTTGCAATATGTGGAGTACGTATATATATTAATTTATATGTAGAGATTTTTATTTATTTTAAATGTATATGTATTAGTTATAATTTTTTAAATATGTTTAATGTTTTTATTTAATATTTGTAAAATTATGTGTATTTTTAAATTATTTTTACATTATTATTAATACATTTAAAAAACGATATTTTTAATTTCGATATTTTTGTACTACGATATTATTTTTTCGATATTTTTGTACTTACCTTTATGAAGATATAACTCCGATATTTTTGATGGCGATATTTTTGTGTCGATATTTTTGTATGTAGATATTCTGTCTGTCGATATTATGTCATAGATCCTCCCCTTGCTAGGAGTAGCCTAGGCATCCATCTAGTATTCTCTTGCAAACATATTGTCTCTGGTTTCTCTCTATTATGTCTCTCATCTTTCTCCCTTGTCACATCTACTCTCTTGAACTCTTTTTTATCATTCAGTATTCTTCCTGTTCTTAACTTCACACTGTCACACTTTCCATTCTCACCTTTACACCTCTCTTTCTATATGTAACATACTGTCCTCTCTCACATTTCTCACAATTGCGTTTGCACATCCATTTATGTCCCTCATCTGGCTCCCTACTCTTTCTATCCTGATCACTTCCCTCTAGCTTATGACAGACATTACTCCTTCTGACGGTCATCTTCCCATTGTATCACACACTCTGTTATCACATCTTTGTTCCACATAATTTAGTGTCTCACCTTCTTTTCATCCCTTCTCCCAAAGATGCACTTTCTTGCGCCACTCACTCATCTTACCTTACAATTCTCACTCACAGGCTTTCTCACACTTTAATCTCTGATTGACATGACCTTAAAAAACATGGATTCCCACATTACCTTCCCTACTTTCGTTGGAAGACCCCAATTACCTTCTCTTCCCTTACACGTATCCTCCCTTATCCTGCAGCTTTTCTTGTTCACATCCCTATCTCTCACACACTCACACAGTGCACACTCAATGATGACCGTGTTTCACATCTCTCTATCACCTGTACAAACGTTAAAATACATTTTTTTTAATGTCACTGGAGAAAACAGCTATGTTTCAGATTAGGCAACATCACCTTAGAGGCCATGCTGATAAAGTTTTAAGAGAACATACAATACAGGATTGAAAATTTAAAATATTACAGTGATGATTTCAAGATGAAACAGGGATATGTAGTTGTATTAGAGGCAGCCTTTCCTACTAACTAATTGTTATGTGGAGCAGCCCAGCCACAATCTATGTAACAAAAGATCAGATTTATATAGAAATTTAGCAGTTTCAAACCTTGTGATTTGGTAAATAACAGAGGGCCAGATGTTTCGACATTGCATTTTGTGATTCAAAAATAGCAAATATTAGCGATTCGCTATTTTAGAATCTCAAAATGCAATGTATGTAGGTTTCGCAAAAAAATTGCGATTCTCACATATTCCTTAAATGCTAATCGCAAATTGAAGTTGATGGTAATTTGCGATTCCTTAAAGCATTCTGAGAATGCTTCTTGGATTGCATTTAGGGAATCACAAATTGCGATTCCCTGACTACATTCGCATAGTAGGTAATCGCAAAAATGTTGTTATTCGGTAACAGTTTACTGAATTTCAGAATGGGTTCATTAGGGCATAACAAAAACTGCAATTCTCTAAATCAAAGTGTTTGCAATCACTAAATGGCTTGTTGGAATGTACTAAGCCCATTTTGCAACTTGATAATGTGTCACTGAATTACATAAAAGGTGTAGAAAAACATAAAAAATGCTTTTTGGAAGGGCTGCCTTTAAAGTGTTGCGAACATAATAGCATTACTTTATGGTGTGTATCAATGTTTTGTGACTGAATTCTCCTTGCAAAACATTGACATTTTACAGACTCCCAAAATGGGATGGTAAGCAAGTCTCAAAAGGGAAGGAGGACCCTTCCAACACCTTTCCATTTGTGAATATGAAAAAATAGTCTGCTGTGGGGTACCCAGTGGTCCAGAGGGCCACTGTTTACTCTCAAAAAAACTATTGACAAGTTTAAAACATTTTAATTTAAAATTAAGTCCTGTTTCCTTTAACCTCTTAATTGTGCCCATCAGCCAGTGGCTGATGACCGCACCCCCTTCTAAGTGTGTCTGTCAGAAATTGGCCAACACCTGGAGAGGGCTATAAAGCACACTCAAACTAGTGACTGGCAAACTGAGGTAAAAGGGAGTTAACTCGCAAGGGATTCCATTGACCTTATGTTGATCCATTCTTGTCGCGGGGACCAGTCCCAGCCACACAAGTGGTGCCGTGGTTTTATTGGCACAAGTTGGGTAATACTGGGTGGTAGGAATGTTGTGGATTTCTGCAGATATCTGAAGTTTCCATCACAGAACTGTAAGTAAAATGTATAACTTCAGGCAAAGTTTGAGGTTTACAGGGCTTTGTAGATATTAAAATCTCATGGGATCAATGCAAGGCATACAGCACTGGTATCCTGTTTGTCTAGTTTTAAAAAATGTCTGTGGTTTGTTGGTTTGCATGGATGGCACAACAGCAAGGCCCCAAATATTGCAGCTACCATGATAGCTTAACTCTTGAAGTAGCGCTATAGGGCCTTTTGGGTCGTAGTCTTGTGGCCCACCCACACAAGTGGGGTACCGTTTGAATTGGGGACAAGTGGGAGCTTAGAGTGGTAGGAAATATGTGGCTCCCCACAGATTCCAGAACTTTTGTCACAAAAATATTTTAAAAGCCTGTTTTTTACCAAGGTTTGACATTTGCAAGAGCTTCTGGGTGGAATTACTGAGGGAGAAAGTGGCAGTTTTCAGTAGAAAAATTTGATGTACCCATGTTGCATTTTGAGGCATTTTCTTTTGCAGGCACTAAGCCTACCAAAACAAGTGAGTTACCACTTTTATCAGAAGACTTGGGTAAATGTTGGATGGGAGGAAGTTTTTGGCTTCCCACAGATTCCGGAACTTCCATCACAGAAATATGAGTTAATGTGTTTTTTAGTCAACGTTTGAGGTTTGCAAGGTATCCTGAGTATAAAAATCCTGGTGAGAGCCACACAAGTCACCCCCACTCTAAATTCCCCCAGGTGTACAGTTTTCAAAAATGTGCAAGTGTGCTAGGTTTCCCTAGGTGGTAAGGTAGGGCCCGAGGTGGTAAGGTAGGGCCCGAAATCCACAGCTACCCAATTTGCAATAAAAAGGGTCAGTTTTGAGTTGAAAAATGTGAAGTGTCGGCCATTTCCTTTTGCGGGCACAAGGCCTACCCACACAATTGAGATAGTATTTTTATTGGGAGACTTGGGGGAATGCTCAGTGCAAGGACATTTGTGTTTTCCCCACCTATTCCAGAAATTCCACCACAGATACATGAGGAAAATGTGTTTTTAGTCAAAATTTGAGGTTTGGAATGGTTTCTCGGTACAAACACCTGGTAAGAGCCATGCAATTACCCCACCCTGAATTTCCACAATAATCTAGTTTTTAAAAATGTGCAAGTTTGCTAAGTTTTCCTAAGTGCCAGCTGAGCTAGGGCCCTAAATCCACAACTGCGCACTTTGAAAAAAAGAATCAGTTTTGAGTGGGAAAATGTGCTGCATACATTTTGCATTTTGGGCTGTTTCCCATCGTGGGCATTAGGCTTACCCACGCATGTGAGGTATAATTTTTATCGGGAGATTTGGTGGAATGCTGCATTGAAGGAAGAGTGTGGCTCCCCACTGAGTCCAGAACTTTTCATCGCAGAAATGTGAGTATTTTGTTTTTGTCAAGGTTTGAGATTTGTAATGGAGTAAATAAAAACCTGTTGAGAGCCTCACAAGTCACCCACCCTGGAATCCCAGAGGTGTCTAGTTTCAAAAATGTGTAAGTTTGCTGGGTTCCCTTAGGTGCCTGTTGAGATACGGCCTAAAATCCACAGCTACCCACTTTGAGTGGAAAAATGTGATGTATCTATGTTGAGTTTTGGGCCATTTCCTGCTGTGGGCACTAGGCCTACCCACAAAAGTGAGGTACCATTTTTATCAGGAGACAAGGGGGAATGCTGGGTGGAAGGAGGTTTGTGGCTCTACAGAGATTCAAGAACTTTCCATCACAGAAATGTGGGTAAACTGTTTTTTAGTCAAAGTTTGAGGTTTGCCAGGTATACTGCTCCTAAACTCCTTATCTTGTGAACATTTCAGAAATAGATAGGTTTTCCTGCGTCCCATTTTTCGCTCAATATATTTTATCATATGAATTGGACAATACTCCGTACACAATGAAAAGCCATTGTACAGTGTAGCTCAGTTGTTGGCTCTTGTTACCTTGTGCTCTTGGAGAACCTATATATATACTGTAACCAGAAGCGCCTAGCGGACATAATGGTATATTGCTTTGTAAATCGGACATCGTAACAAAAACTTACAGGTGAAAACGTTGTCCCAAAAAGTCACTTTTTCCTACTCATTTTCAATATTAATTTATTTCAACAGTTAGCTTCTTTGAGAAAACCATGAGGCATCTACACATTTGACCCCTAAAGCATTTTGAATTTTGTCTAATTTTCAGAAATCTATAGCTTTCCATGATTACCCTGGGTTTCATAATAGTTTCCAACGCAAGCTGAAAGTAGGCTGCGAGCACACAAAATAGGAAAAAGGGGCTACCTCTTTGAAAAATGCCACAAGTATGGCAAAAAAAATGACTTTTTTATTCAACTCTGCATGTTCCTGAAAGATGGGAGGATGATGACACAGCAAATCGTCCATTGATGCCATTTTCAGGAAAAACCAGACCCTTTTATCCGGAGCACTTTTTT
The DNA here is from genome assembly GCF_964261635.1 of Lissotriton helveticus. Taxonomy (NCBI): domain Eukaryota; kingdom Metazoa; phylum Chordata; class Amphibia; order Caudata; family Salamandridae; genus Lissotriton; species Lissotriton helveticus. The sequence continues at coordinate 1,169,253,405 of NC_136057.1, forward strand.
CCTCTTTTTCCCCAAAAACTCAAAATGTAGTCTATTTTCTCAGTCCCCTCTCGGTTAATTCGTAAAGCCTAGGTACCTTCAGAATCCCCTGGATGTTGTAAAAGAAGAAGACGTTTCGAATGGATACTTTATGTGGAAAGAAAGTTATGTATCCCTAATCATGAACAACTCCAAATAGCCAAAAAAGGACTCAGGAGCGGTGTTGGGATGGAGGTGGGGGTAATTGGAAGGCCCGCAGTTAAGCCGTTAAGGAAAATGGTCTGCATTTAAAAGTAAGTATATATTTCAAAAACAATCAAGGAGCCCGCCATCCCATCTTTAGGTGGGTGCTCTCTTATTCTATTGTACTGATGCCGTTATGTGCTGGTGCCCTAGAACAATGTGCACTGGTGCATCAATCTGACGTCATTTTAGTGGGTTCAGTACATGATTTCACCTTAGCTATGGGGCATCTCTAATCCAATTTACTAGCCAGTGGGTGGCTTGTGTCGACCGGTGTTTGAACGCAGTTAATTTGCAAATACTGCAAATGACATTTTAGCTCATGTTAGTCAGCTTGCCTTATTTCTAAGTGCAGCAATTGTTTAGTCTGTATAAACACAGGCAAGCATGCAGCGCCCTGAAATGAGCCGTCTACATATATCTGCTTGAAAAGTAATACACCTTTTCTAGACAACTATGTGGTCAACTTTGCTGCGCGCTGCGGAGAAACATTATTTAGCAGTAGAAAAGGGCATTATGTGTTTAATGTTCAATTCGATCATTTCACATTTTTTTGAGATTTATAATGGTTTTCCTTTACTGTGGAAAACTGCCTATAAAGGTTATTATTTTCTGTATTATATCATTTACGTATATGTGTTTATGTACTGAAGAGTATAACATAATATAGTAATACAATTAGATCACTTATGCGGATTTTTAGAGCTTCATCCAAAGTTGCATTTTGACCTTAGAGCACTCCCTTTCCCTTTTCTCTTTTAGTCCATGTGATGCTATTAGTGTTGGCTCCCTAAACCCGCAGCTCTCAAACATGCCACTGACCCTGATGGTACGGGTCATTTTGGAGTGGTCCATCGAAAAGCTTCAATATTAGGCTTATAATCGTTGATCGCTTAACAGATATTTAAATTGTATAAAAATTCAAGACAGACACTACAGTATAATGTACAAGCTTCAGCAAAGGATGCAAACAGATCTGTCTAATGGCTGTTGCTTAAAGAAATAACATTTTCAAGTTAACAACATGTTATTGTTCCTCCGGGTGCTTTAACGTGCATTTTAATAGCCATCAGTTCTTTCATTTGCCTTCGTGAAGTCTTCAAAGTAAACACATATTTTACAAACTGTCCCTGTTGCTTCGGGAACGTTTTCATCGCTCTGATTTCCAGTTGGTTTTTCAATATTAATTTGATGACCGTAAAGCAATAACTTTTGCAGGCAAAGCTTACCTGGCAGTCTGAAAATGAACAATGGCTTCTCTTCAGCATTCCAAGGCATCATTCTTGTGATTCAGGGCTTCAAGGTGAGTAAGCTTTTTTACATGTTGAAATTTCAATTTTCTAAATCAATATGCCCCTGGTTCCATTTGTCCACCTCCATTTTAGAAGGCCAGTCATTTTTCAAGCTCAATCTGTTGAAATGTCCCCAGCAGCTATGCTGCACAAATACAATAATAACAGGGAAGAAAAACAACACTAATTCAGAGATATCAAGTCAGCACAGATGAGAAAAACCATCTCACCCCACATAAGATGAGTGGCAGTCAAAGAGCACCGAGCAACATGGGTCAAACCTGGACCCAGCCAGTCAATTTTGTCACCAGAAGGAGGAGGATAGATGGTTGTGATGGAATCCTCTTACTGTAATGATGATCAGAACGAGAGCTCGAAATGTGATTTTACTTTACTTTTTGCAGCTCCAATAAACGGTGAGGGGGAATTTCACAGCATCTAATGGATGTGCTTTTAGAGTCTTGCGGGTCGCTTTCAATGCAGCAAATGGCATGAAAGAAATATCAGATTACATGATAGAGAGCAGGCAGATAATAGCCTGAGAGCTCGGCTATTAGTGATAAGAAATTTACGGCAAAGCCCACTGGAGCAAGATCCATTCCTCATAGCCAGCAGTGTTTCAGACAGAGAGTGCTGACTAGCTGTCATGATAAAGAGTCCAAGTAAAAGAAAAACAACGTCTTTATACACTAATCTCCACTCCAGTACGAAGGTGAAATGAAATGAAACATGAAAAAAACCACCTAAAGCATTTTAACATTGTTTGTACTTAGGCGATTATGTACTCCGGAGTGTATTTTTACATCTTCTATACCTTCTAATAGTGACAAGTACTATGCTTTTTGTTTGTTTATATATTGTCCATTATTTTAAAGAAAAAACAGTGCTAGTATTATGGGAATGTTTCAGGGAAGGGGTGTCTGTTTGGAGGGAGTGTGTATTCTACAAAGCATATGATATATTGACAAACGTGTTTGTTAGGATATTTTACCACTACTAAGGCCTTCATTTGTGAAAAAAAGAAGTGGGAGGCCCCAAAGGTTTTTTCTAGGAGCTGGATGTTGGTACTGCCGAATGCCCAGTTCGCCGATTTGGCTGCCTAGTTTTGATTACATCTAACGCATCTTTTTCCACCCATCTTAAGCTTTCTGTCCCCTTATCTCACTCCTGAATGATGTTTCTACTTCCTCTCTTTGTCACGGTTTGTTATTGTTTCCTATCTTTCCCTCCTTCCTTCTTTCTCTCTTTTCTGACTTTCCCTTTCTTGTTTTTAATTAAAACAACTGTTGATGAAAAATAACTCCAGCTCCCCAAAGCGAGTGCCATTGCTCGCCACCTGTAAACATTTTACAAATGAAGCACTGTTGTAAACACAAAGTGCAACTCATGATGATCTGGTCTTGCTAGAGCGCAGGGTGGCTGATAGAGTTACCTTCTCAAAGTACAACAAAAAGTGTTCCATTCCTGGTGGAGGAGGCTATGAAGTGCAGGAAGAGCATTGTTGTTGGTCCTTACTGTACCACGAAGGTCTGTCATCACTGAAACGAGAAGATCCGGGTGTCGCAGATGATTGTTGCTGGAGCTTCGTGTTGTTGGTCACTGCAACTGTCGATATAGAATGAAGTGCAGATCTCAGATTGCCTGCCGGCATTGGTGGTCTCTATAGTACGAAAAGCAGGTCTTCCCCAGAGCTTCGCTTTGGCAGTCATCCTGGGTGACAAAGTGTCAGTGCGAAGGGGCCCGTTTGTGGTTGTTAGCAGCCCAAACTTCAGGATTTCGCCTTTTATTTTTGGGGAGAGCTCAGAGTGATGGCAGCCAAGGGTCCAAGACCTGGGGTGGCAACTCTTGTGAACCATGAACTCACTCCAGCAGAGGCCAGTAAGGCTCAGGCAGATACAGTTGCAATAGGTTCTCTGAGCAGATGCAAGGAGGCCTCTAGAGCTTGATAAATCCCTGTAGTTGAAAGAGAAGGTCAGCCACCTGACCCTTGGAGTCTCTCAGGGTAGTCTGGATTGAAGATAAGCAGGCCAGTCTTCTTTCTCAGACAGAAAGCAAGTACTAAAGCAGCAAGGCAGTCCTTCTTCTGTAATGTTCACAGGTCCAGGAGTGTTCTGTAGAGGGGCTCTGGAGGTCCATTACTTATACCTTGTACCATCCTATGTGTCTGGGGGGAAACCCTGCCCTACTCCCACATTTGGTTCTGGAAAGTTATTCCCTTCCCCTATCAAGGCTCCATAATGTCTGGAGTGACAAAAGACAAGGCAGGCCTGGTGTCAGATTCCTTTTTGTGTGCAGGAGGCAAAGCCTTTTGAAATGTAAGTGGGGCTTGGTACAGCCCCTCCCAGTCATCCTGCCAGAATGACCAATCCTGCCCACCCTTAAACCTCCTTTGTGTTACTGTTTGGAAGGAATACAAAAACACCAGAGCCATTTGCTGTCATGTGACCCCGGACACTGGCAGAAGGCACAAATGATTAGAACAAGACAATGCCAAATTTCAAAAAGGGCATTTGCTGAGTTGTGACTTAAAATCAGTCGTTAACTTTAAAAAGGATTTTGAATTATAATTCATTTGAGTATAAACAGAATAGCTCGATCTGCTCCCAATCTAAAGTGATCACTCATTACATGTAAAAAGGTTACCCTGTGTTAGTCAATGGGAGAGATAAGCTTTACAATATTGAAAGCGGTGTTAGGAAGTTTTCATTTCCAGGACATGTAAAACATAAGCACACATGTCCTGCATTTTTAATACAGTCCACCAGGCCCTATGAGCCTCGAGGGCCTAACTTAGAGGTGACCTGTATCTTTTCAAAAGAAAGGTTTAGATCTGTCAAAAATGTATTTTGCCAGGTCTAAAGAGTAGTTTAAAAAAGCACTACAGTCTGCAGTGGATGGCCTGAGACACGTTTTAAAGGGCTCTTTTAGTGGGTGGGACAATGAGCACTACAGGTCCACTAGTAGTATTAAATTTACAGGCCCTGTATACATGTAGTAACAATTACTAGGGACCTACAAATAAAGTGAATGTGCCAATTAGGTCTAAGCAAATCTGATCAAGTTTGAAAGAGAATAGCCGCAAGACATTGTCCTATGGAACAAAGGTATCTAGGAGGGGCATAAAAGTCGAAGCGTCTCTTGAGATACATTGGTCCTGATTCATAAAGCGTGCCTTGAGCAATGGTAAGGGTCTTAAATAGAACACGGTCAACGGGAAGCCAGTGTAAATCACAAGTGAAGCAGTGAAGGCAAAAAGCTTCGAGAATACCATGTCAAGCTGTCAGGTTCAACAGTTAATGTCTCAATTTTCGGCAACATTAAAGTCATTGAAACCAACAAGAGTTTGGCTAATTAAATTATTGAATGAGCTAGTATTATAATAGGTACATAGGAGTATGTTTGCGTTAAACTTTTTCAAAAGCTCCTCAATTTGGGATGAATGGAAATCATTTGACTTGTAGATACCGGTGAGAATCTCAATTTGGTGACATTATTTCTAGAGAATCAGAAACACTTGGATGAACAGGGAATATCAGACACTGTCAACAATAGTGTTGTCATGGAGAATTAGGCTTATAATTCCAATGGTCAGTGGGAAACAGAAGACTGATGGTTTACCTGTCAAAAGTCACTCAGCTTCTCTGATTTGAAAGAGAGCTCTACATCTTTCACTGAACCACTTGGATTCATATTCTTCCGCTTCCATGCCAGCTTTCACAAACATTTGTTCAAGGACAGAAAAGTTGTGTTTGATGGCATATACTGACTTGAAAGAACATAGCTCCTTTAGATAATTGAGATGTTTGACATCATCCACGTTATTTTCAGTTCAAGTCTACTTGTACCAAACAACCATGTGACTTTCAGGTTCCGCAAAGCCACAATACTACCCTGATGATTATTGTATGGCAGGTTTACATGCTGATCACACCAGTATTAAACAGCTCCTGAGTGGCAACTATGTAACTGGTAGCTGTTAAATAGATTGTTCACAGTTGCTCATTAATTTACTGGCCACCTTGGAACAGAAATCCAGAAAAAACGTAGGTGTTTTATGGAATTACATTCCTATTTTTCCCAGGCACATCTGAATAAGCCTCTCACAGTGCATCCAAACAGTATTCTGAAGACCTTAAATATTACACATTTCCATATTCAAAAAGATGCAGAATAGGGAAACATCCAACTTTTTCCTTAGAGGTCTACTTCCGACCACCAAACATGCATTCCAGGGACTTGGTAAATCTCTGCACAAACCCATTGGATTTGAGTATCATTCCACAGGAAGGAGAAATTCTATACAAGCACATCCAACATAGCATTAATGGAAGAGCACATTGAGTTTCATTTTCTGTTAGAGACATCCATTACTGAAAGCCCAATCTGATAAAAATGCAAGTTAGAGTTCTGGCTGCCAGTCAGGCAATGATACTTGTTTGGGGTGTAGCCTCTCGATACAGTGTGTGGTACCAACCACCAGCAACAGGGTCGACAATGCCCATCTATTTAGTTTCAGAGCTATCAAAACTCCTGCCTGGCAGTGGTATCAGTGTAGGTTTCACCCCTCTTCTTGACTTTCCACTGCCTTGTGAAATTACACAGGAATGGCAGAATTACTTTTTCTTAACACTTATCAGTGGCAAATAAAATTATCTTACCAGCATGTAGTTTATCTCAGTAACACCCAGGTGTCCAGCAAAAGGAATTGTATAAACCTAAGCTAGAAATCATCTTTCCATGACACAACTAACTGTTTTTTTCCTTGTGTCTCTTTCTGCACATTGAATTGTGTACTCAAAAATTTCACAATTGAGGCATTACATATACTTTTATCTAGCAATGGTATTGTTTTTTGATATTTACTTTTGCTTATACTTCTGGACATGTGGATTCCGAGGCAGGGAGCACACTGAGCTAATTGAAGCTGTGCACTGTTCAACTTGAGGTGGACAGATAAAGAGTAACTTTGTGACAAACGGGAAACGGAGGCCTGGGTGGAGCAGATGGCTTGCACCGTCTAAGGTAGCACCATCTCTGGTGCAAACATCAGAACGCTGGGGGTGCCTTAATTCAGGGATTGGCACAGACTCAGAGATAGAGAGCAGCACCATCATGTGACGCAGGCACATAGAGATTACTTTACCCCTGTCCTGAGGAGGCATGAAGGAATTGACGGCTACAACGTGTCCCCGTCGACAGCTTTTTGATAGAGGAGTCACCACTAATACAAACGTGTTGAATGATTTAGAAGCACATTGCTGGAAGGATAGGGAGGTGTGATACCTTGTGTGCATGAAGGACTACCTCTAAGTGTGTCACTCAAATAGTACGAGTGAACACTAGTGTTTCTAACTTCTTGTTAGGGTACTGGGGAAAACTGTGCTTTGTATATATATATATATATATATATATATATATATATATATATATATATATATATATATATATATATATATATATACATATGTGTATGTTTTTTGCTGGTCATTGTATATATTGTTGTATGTTTTTGATCAATTTATTTTTTGAAGTAATTTGCGGGTCTGAAACTGGTCCAATTGCATGTGTGTGAAATTAAATCAATTTTAACGTGTGTAGATAACTAAATAATAATGTTAGGGTAATTAATTGTGCCCTAACTCAGAATACATTTGAGATGTATCCCTCCATACTTTATTGTTCTTTTATTAGATGTCCCTTGCCCAGGTATAGGAGGGTCATTTGGGCATACCCCTGTTTTCTTCCTTTATACTTCTGATCTGTTCATACTCCATAAAATAGTTATTGAAAATGTTCGATGATTCACCATACAAGTGATCATTCTCGCTCCTAAAAAATAGACAACAACACTTCTTTTACCACTATTTGCATTGTGGCCTTTGTGCCTTGTGGATGTGGTCTGAGATTTGTCATCATGCTGACTGTAACATATAGAACTCAGGAAATCTCTTCATGTTAGTTCAAGTGCCTCCCTTATATGAGCATGTTACATGGAATCTAATGAACTAGACTGCACTATTGTAGAAGGGACGATTCATTGTTAATTTGTTCATTTTGTTTGACGTTTATTTTTCCCTGTCTAAGGATCATGCCACTCAGACACTTTTTGAATAGCTGTCGGATCCTTCTGATCCATACTATCTACTTCTAACACCCCATAAATAAGCAAGCAAGTCCTAAACATATATTTTATTGGAAGAATTGAATTTACTGCCAGTATCCTCTGAGCATGTATCTATGGCAACTGTTAATAAGAAGACATGTTCAACCTTCCTAACCCCTATGATGTGGGATTCACACTCATTTAGGTACTGGTCTGCCAAACCAGCCTTTCCTCCATCATTGTCATGGTAGACTATGTGTCCCAAAAATTAGATACTGTGATCCCATTAACTCAATTATTTTTAGATCATTTTGGTATTGTCTGTGACTGAGGATAGATCTCATGATAAGTGTCCAACCCTCCAAAAAAGAATGAAACCTCTGTGCACCCAATTTTATTTTAATTGTGGATGGTGTCTTCATAATTCCAGCAAAATTCTGAAGAATGGGTTGCTTAGATTTGACCTCTTTGGACTTTGAGTTGTTGGGATCTTGCTTTAATTACATAATTTTTTGTCACATTAGGCAGACTATTGAGAGAATGGTTGGGGCTCATAATATCAACTAGGTGTTCATGCAGCTTTGGTAGTTTTCTGTTGCAACTAGTTTGTACACCCTTGCCCTCTGAGTTGTTGCCATTCAACACAACCAATCACTTACTTCAGAGCAGACTCAACCAAATCCTTCCATGGCTAGTAGTAAGCTTTGTGAATGTTCTATGTGATTTATATAACTAGTGGTTTGTATAGCACTTATAACTAACTATTTGCTATTCTGCAGCATGGTGAATTAATATTACCTTCTCTGCATTACTCAAGTTATAATGCTCAGATAGATGGAATACATTGCCACCCTCACTGGCATGCAAAATGTTACTTAGACCTCCTATGCAGTTCTATGCATTAAACCCTAAGGTATCTTAATTACGTATACACATTGCCCACAAGTTTACACACACACCATGCAAATCGAGTTAACATCAGTGCACCAACTTTGTTATTAATCCAGATAGAACTTTTCCTGCAGCTATTTAGTTACCTTTAAGATCACATTAAACAACATAACCAATGCCCGCCTAGATAGTATACTTCTCCTACTTTTGGCAACATCTTGCTCGTTGTTCTTACTCTCGCATATCTTTGTCTATCTCTGCATCTAGCAAGTTCCAACCACTAAAACAAGTGTGCATTGAAGTGTAAATGAAACCTTCATGATAAAATAACGTTATGCCAATGTTTACCTACCCAGTGTCGCTCTTGTGCACAGCATGCAGATAATCGTGACCTTTGGAAGCAGCTAGGACCGTAAACTATCCGATTTTGAATGCATTCAAACAAGCCAATCCCACAGAAGCTGAATATCTAATTTTTAGCTTAATTTTAGCCGAAGCTAAATGATAGTGCACAAATTTCACTCAAGGTCATATTTATGACATTTGAGGCGTGGGACAGTGCAGAAAGTTTCCATGCTGTACTGTCCTGCATCACATGGAAAGGTCAGGAATGTGCCATATGTATCCAATATGGCGCATTTCTGTCTTTTCCCTTGCACTGGCGCTGCTTTGGCAGCCTAGTGCCAAAGCAGGGGCCCTTCCACAATGGTGCAAGGGTGCCTGCGTTACACTAGGATTGTTTTTGTGCAAAAAGGGGTACCTTCCTGCACTAAAGCAATCTTGAGCAGCCTTTTCCTCTTTCCATGTGTGCTGCAGAAGGGGACCTTGCGTGGCTTCATAAATCACATTTTACATTTATGTCACTCAAGAGCAATGCAATGGGGCACATAAATATGCCTTTCAGTCTAGAAATATGGAGCAAAATGAGCAAGCACGACGAATTTCAGTCACAATGCAATGCAAGTGAAAATGGTGGAAAAAGTCCAAAACAAGGGTGCTATTGTCTAATAGAAGCGGGCAATAATAACGAAATGGTGTTAAATGGTGCATCAATGAGCGTATGAGAAGGAATCAAATAGGTAAGGGGGCGTAAGTGTCATAGGCAGAGACATTTTCAGTGGAAAGCATGCTAAAAGCGCAGTAAAGATAAAGGGAAGAAGAAGTGGACAAAAACTAGGGCATATGGAAAAAAAGAAAACATAAGCATGAGCTAAAAGAAGGAAAAGAGTAAGGGAGATGTTATGGCATAGACAGAAAATGAAATCGGAGGAGCTAATAATCTGTCCCATGGGCAGTGAGAAAAACATGTAGGTGTCAGGGTACTGTGGGAAAAATATATTGCACGTTGAAATTCCCAATTAGAAAAAAGGAGAATAACAAGGATAATAGTAGTGTAATAAATAGGTGCAGATTTAATATTTTTAGTGCATGCAGCACTGCAACCAAGGTTGTTGTACTGCACTGGAGAAGAGAGTAGCGCAAGAAGCAGACAGCAGCGCAGAGAAATATTTATAAAAAATTAGGAGTGGGCTGAACTCATGAAGTTTCACTCTGTGGAAGTCCCTGAAATTACATAAAACTCATCAAGATTCGGCGTTGCTCCGCCAATGGGCAGAAATATGCATGTTGCTCTGCTCACACTGCAATTTAGCGTCAGTAGCATGAGCAGCGAACACAAATCTGCACAAACAGCATCTTACATTGCGCATGAGTGTGCAGCCATTCGAGTAGATTTTGCAGCTGCTCGAGTAGAAAATATACTTGTGCTGCATGCAGCAAATCTATAGAAGAAGCCCTCTGACCGTGACCGCTCATGAATGCCCATGATCACTTGTGCCAAAGGAAACAAAATCTCGCACTTCTGGAGCCTCACAGAAAAAAATCCGCTATATGGCGATTGGTGGAATTTGGCTGGAACTCTGCATTATAAGAGTAGTCAGATTTGCCAAATTCTGCCCATTTCACAGGCGGAATGAAACATTCCACCAACACCTATGAAAAATGTTCAACTGCTGCAGAATAAACTTGCACTGTGGCACAAACAGGCTGCCTAGCACCGTGCATAACTTTGCACCATGGTGTAGAGATGTGTGTACTGTTTAGCACTAGATCTGTACTGGAAACATACCCTTCTCATTCAAAATCCACTTTGTCGACAACTTATTAAACATTTCATGCACTGTATGTACAGCAAACATACAATGTGTGGAATGGTTGGAGAAAATAGTATTAGTGCTTGCTTCAAAGAGGCATTATTTTTTAATGCAAATCCCCGTTTGCCTATTGTGGAACAATGCATTGTGCCAGTCCAATCAAAAGTCTATGCAAGTGATACTCCCTTGGCATAAAGCAAAGAGTGCCATTTGTGTCGGAAAGTAATTATTAACCCTGCGCGTAGTATGCGTAGTGGGGCTACGCGAAGCTACGCAAAGTGGGCGAGAAACTACGCCCACCTACGCACTTCACGTAGCCCCACTACGCGCCACCTGCCCCCTCCCCTACATACCTAATGTTTGTAAATTCAGAAATAAAAGTAAATAAAAGGCACTTACCTTGTCCGCTGCATCCCGGGGCTCCCTCTGCTCGTTCGTGCCGCCAACGCCGCCATCTTGGATACCAATGCGCATGCGCGGGTGGCCGCGCATGCGCATTGGTGTCCAAGATGGCGGCGACGGCGGCGCGAATGAGCAGAGGGAGCCTCGGGACGCAGCGGACAAGGTAAGTGCCTTTTATTTACTTTTTTTTCTGATTTTACAACAATTAGGTATGTAGGGGAGGGCGGGAGGGAGGCGGGTGGCGGGCAACTGCGCTACGCCCACGGAGTGGGCTTAGTGTTGCCTGCTATGCCTACTTTGCAAAGGGCAAAGTAGGCAACACTGAAGTCCTTCGGCCAGGGTTAGTAATTATTGTTGCAAGAGTTGCGTAGCTTTGCATCACTGGTTGACTTTGCCTCAGCACAAACCATTAGTAAATCTGGCCTGAGTCCGACAAAAGTAAGAGATGGACTTAGAGAATGATAAAATGTACAGATGAGAGAAGTAGATTTAGATTAATTTAAGGGACTATCGAGCTATGCATTTATTCAAATTGACAAAAAAAACAGGAAGAAGAGGAAGATAAGAAGGTAAGTCGAAAGTGACAAAGAAAACCATCATCCCTAATTAGTGGAGGTAGTATTTGAGACAGAAGAATAAGAGGTTGTCAGAGGAGCAGAGGGAGTAGTCTTAAATAAATGAGATCCAGTTTCATGAAATGTATAAACAATGGAAGTTAAGTTGAAACAAGAGGGTTAAAGAAAAAGAGGGCTTATTCAAGGGCCTGACACTTTACAATTAAATACTGTTGAAAAGTGGATTATTAGTAGGGGCACATGTATACTTGCAGCTGGTAATGAGGCCACTAACACTGTATAGGGCTCAGAATAGGTCTTGGAAAATTATTCCCAGGCTCAACCCTTGGTAGCTTGGCTGCGAGCAGGCAGGCTTAACTTCAAAGACAGGTATGTAAAGAATTTAGAAACACCAATTCAGTAAATAATTAAGACACAATGAACAATAACCAACACCAATTTATGAAAATAGGAAATATTTTTATCTTTACAATGACACCAAAACGACAAAAATCTAATGTAGAGAACTGGAGATATGAACCTTTAAAGATTTAGCATTATATAGCACATAGAAACCTATAGCGCTTTATCCGGACGTCTGGTCGCAAAAGATAGGGTCAAAGTGAATGTTTCAGGCTGACCACGATGGAGCACTGCTCGGCTACCGCTCGTGGTAGGTCTCAGTCAAAGATTTTACCTTCTGACTTGGAGACGTTTCTGGAGCTTTTCTTCCCAGGGTCTCTCAAAGCTCTCAGCCAGTCAGGATTGGGTGAGGGTTCGCCGGATTGCCTTGTGACGAGCTGCCGGTCAAACGTAATGGAAGTCCAACCTCCAGAGCGTTCTAGCGAGACAAACCAAGTATCCAGGCCGGCTCGTGTTTGAAGGCAGGCAGCTTTGCTCTCGCGGTGGCTCATAGTCAACTTTTCTTAGTTTGTACTTAGGAACTTTTAAGGAGTTTTTCTTGTGGGGTCCTTCAATGCTCTTCACCAGGCCAGATTCAGTAAGCATTCGCCGGCCTCGGATTTTGCCTACTCCAGGTCAAACTCTGGAAGTTGGACCTACGGAGCTTTTCAGCGGGATGAACCTGGACGGCAAGCCAGCTCGCAGGCAGGTTGGCTGGCCAGGTTGAGTCGGTTCACTTATGGAGTTTTTCCCCAAATTTGCTCCAAACTTCTCCAAACTTCTGAAACTTCTTTTTGAAGTTCCCCAAAGAGTCCCAAAGTGTCTCAAACTTACTCCAAGGGTCTGGAGCTCCAAGGGTCTGGAGCTCCAAGATGGTCCTTGAAAGTTGAGGACTTCAGTTTCCACAATCCACTTGGACAAAACCATGACAAATCCACTGGTAGTGCTCCACATTGAGTATTTTGATGGTGGTGTTCCAGGTGAGCTCTGTTAATCCGTAGCTTGCAGGGAGTCCACTCCTTAGTCCTTTTACAGCAAGGTAGTCCACAGGGCTGTAGTTATAGATGGGGCAGAGGCACAATCTTCAGAGTGCAGGCCTTGGTGATTGCACATCAAAATTCTCAGCATGGCCCTTCTTGCTCTCTTAGGTTTTAAGCAACAGATCAGAGAGGCTCTGCCCCTCTCAGATACTTATTCCAAGTTCTCTGGGTAAAGCGGGAGGGCAGTCCTGTCCAAGCAGGGGCAGGGTAACGCCCCAAGGTATGACCACATCCTTCAGAGTTTGACACGATTTTTGCCCAGAGAGCACCACTTCTTCCAAATTCATCACTGCTGATTTCCAGCAGGGAGAGAAGAGCTGGCTGAGGACACCCCTAGGATGGCTAATCTCCATTGTCTCCCCCCCTTGCATCTTCTCATTCCTTCCTTAAGCATGGCATCTGGCTGGGTTCAAAAGAGGAGAGTTGTAAATGACACTGGTGTCTCTTCCCCTTCCATTGAAGTCCATTTTTTACGACTCCTCCTCCTGCTCTGGCATTCCTGTGTAACAGATCAATGCTCTCTTATCAGAGCTTGTTAACCCCTGGGGCTCTTTATCACCTCTTCAAAGGAGCCTGGTTAATCCACTTAACTCTGAACAATCAGGACAGACCACTGGAAACAGGGCCGGACTGGGTACCGGGCAGTTTGGAATGCTGCTGAGCTGGGGGCTGATTTTGTTTATGGAGACCTGCGTGTGCTAAATGAAATTTGTTTTGCTTTAATTATTTTGAAGCACACACAGGTCTCCATGAACAAAATCAGCCACCACTGGACCCGGTAGGACCACAACATCTAGCCTGCCTGCCTGCTTCTGGGGCACCCAGCCGCCGACATCACCATCAAGCACCAGGAGGCGCTTCATAGGTGGCTGCGGGTTCCGGCAGCGCGGGATGCGCGGAGGGGTTCCCGGGCCATGGGTCTGCCCGTCCATTCCCGTCAGTGCCCGGAGAAGGCTGGGCTGGGCCATCCCTCTTGGTTGTGGGCCTTGGTGACTCTAGCAAAAACCTTGAGTTGGTCTTACAACTGTCTTTCTGCTATAACTTGGTACCTGTTTAGGGAATCTAGAACTGCCATTGTTTCTGCCTCATTTTGCAAAGGGCAAATGGTTGACTCAGCATGCTTCCTTTATTTGGATTAGCTACTGACTGGATTTTTTGGTACACAACAGTCTGCCTTCACCCCACGCATTACATAATCCATGCGTTCCGTTTAATGCCTGCAAGACTGGATGACACTTTCTCTCCTGGCTCATTTTGACTGAGTGTGCGCTGAAAGATCTACGCTAAAATTTGGATTAGACTACTAATTGTTACTGTTTAACTTGTTTACTTTCTAAAAAGGCATAGCAGTGAGCCTATTGGACTTAAGGCCTAAGGCCCACCTGCTTTTCATATTGTAATTGTCTTCTATATCTCGAGATAATCTGTATTTGGAAGCTTATCCCTTCTGACTTCATTCTTGTGTTATTTTGCCACCTATTATCATAATGGGTAAAAGGAAATCATGCAAGGGCGATTTAGGTTAGGGAAAAAGGAAAAAGTTGAAAAGGGGCAAAAGGAAAAGCCTGGTAGAAGCAAATGGGGCAGGGCAGGGAGTGATGGATAGAATAAATAATCTTCTGACAGAATGTGAAGTTTTACTAGACCCCACTCAATATGGCACTATGACTGCACAAAGCAGAGCGGAGAATGCCAGCTTACAAATAGGAGAGTTCCAGGTATGTTCGAAAAGACAGTTACAATTATTGACAGTCAGGACTCCCCTAACCCACTTGCCGCAAGTTCAGTCATAGATATACCACCTACCCACCAGGCCCTGAGTGTCATGGCTGGAAGGTCGAAATGAGTGTTTTGATCCAGAGGTTCTTACTGAATCAGGCAATGAAAACAGCTCAATAGGGCTACTATTAGGATCACAACAAGACCCCATTGCCACACAGTTGATTGCTATTATGACTGAGATCCAGAGTCTCAAGTCCTTTGTCTGTAAGTTAGGGGACTCACTAAGCAAGGCTCACTCAGCTATTGTCCAAGTTAAAACCATGCTAGAAGAAAAACCTTGAAACAGCACTAGCACGATGGGGACATATTCAGTAAGAATCAGCCAGATACAAATCGCCATGCTAAAACACTGACTGGTATTAATAATGAAGGGAAAAATCCCTTAGCAAGCTCCATAAATATGGGACGACCCAATTTAGACAGAGGACCGAAAGTTAAGTTCACAAATTCAAATTCCCGACCGCAACACCCAATACCACTCCCTCTGCCAAACCGTGAGCATCTAGGACCAATATGATCCTGCCTGTCTAAGGAGACCCCCATCAAAATTGTGCAGAAAAATATAGTGTATATGACTAATGTTCCTAAATAAACTGGCTATACCTATGGGGAAGATTGTCAGGACCGTTGGACCTTCTACCCACTTGGCAGGCTCAATCTGCACTTTGTCAAGCTCCTGTTGGTTAAAATCAAGAAAAAAGATCATGAAAGGCCACACTTGGAGTTATTGGTGGCAGAAAAGGATTTCTAAGATGGCCGCCGCTGAAAAGGCACAATAGCGGTCTGGTCGTTCTTCACGCACCTGAATGGAATCTTGGTGATGCGCGCTCTCCCTAACGAGTGAGCACTTCACTGAGGTGATTCCTGTGCATGATCCTGTTTGTCTTGGCTCCTCGAAAATCTTGAATTACTAACAGTTTATTGCCCATGTATTCCCTAAATAATTTCTGTGCCTTTTGTGCACAGCGCATAGTCTTGTACTGCCACTTGTTGTGACTCCAGTTCCTCCTGGAGAGTTGGAGACGTCGTGTGGTCGTCTCCGGTTCGTGACTCCTCCCGCCTCAGAGTTCCTGGCGAGATTAACCCTAGAAGTACAAGAAAAAGAAGAAACAAGAGGAAAAGAAAGACTAATTCAGCTAAGTGAAAATATTCTCGTTCTTAAAAAAGATAAGACGAACAGTAGTATATAAGTTACAATATTATGAATATCTCTACTCACCTTGCAAATAGCAGCATCAATTACGGAAGTACCTTAGTAAAAGAAAAGAGAAATATAGTTAAAACATTTGAGTGCAACTCCTTGAGAAGAACAAGTTACAGAGAATATCTACTCTACAAACATAGCATTTCTGGAATAGCAAATAACTTGACAATTACTAAAGGAAATAAAAGAAGACATCATATAAATTAATTGGTAGGTGAAATCTTCAGAAGATAAATAATAAAAGTTAATGTTCCATAGGAAGGTGAATTAAATGGTGTCAGTGTATATTTTGCAGACAAAAAACTACAAGAAGAAGATCACATAAAACAAGAGACTCTAAACAGTCAGAACACAACAATAAAGAATAGAGGCTAGTTCAAGAGGATTAGGGGTATGTTAAGTAAAGGATATATAGATACACAAAGAATAGATAGCGTTAGAGTATATTAGGTTGCTAAGTAATTGTGTTGTGTTAGCTTCCAGGTTTCTTCGGAGAGCTATCCACTACTTGGAGTGACAGGAAGAAACTACAGGAAATCCGAAGCTCCAGAACCAGTCTCTTCTGTTGTTTATTATTTTATCTACTCCCCCTTCCCACTTTGGGGTTATTTGGAGACGTGATTTATATCGGTCTCTGAGGAATCTTGGAGAGGGAGTTGGGAACTTTCGTCTTCTGCTCCTGTGCAAATATTTGGTAAGAGTTCTTAATCATAGTGGTCTCTGACAAAGATGCGGATATGCTCCAAAATAAATGCATACAGTGGATAAGGCATGTCAGGGGCTGTCACTCGGTAATTAGAGAAGACATTCTTAGGGTTGAATGACATTTGTCTCCTGAGTTACCATTGGACTATATTTCATCGACACTCCCTCACCGTTATCTGGTAGAAAATCTTGTTGATTTTGATATCCGTACACATAACATTACCTGTTCTGGTATTCGTATCAAACTCTATCCCCCAGAACCACCCATAAACATGAGTTTGTCGCCAATGAGGGTGATAGATTGGAGGTATCTTCCTCTCGCTCACGTTCCACCTACATATGCCAGTCCTCCATATGTCAGCGAGACTACTGCTATCTCCCCACATCAGTCCAAGCAAACCTAGCCTTGCACAAATTAACTCCTAAAGATCATGCCCCCGAAGAAAAAAAGGTGAAAGTAATATTTAAGACATTGGTACATAATAAGAATATTGAAACATCAAGTCCCACTGCCAGTTTAAGACTCCAATCATTAAATATAGCCGAACTGAAGTCTAAGATTGCTTCCCCGGAGTGGCACACATTTATAGACCAATATGATATATGGCTCTTCCAAGAGACATGGTCAGTGGAGCCCCACTTTCAGCTAGGGCACCTAAACTACTATAGCAAGGTTAGGAGTGGAGACAAAGGAAGGCCTTCAGGAGGACTAACAATTTGGGTCAGCCAGGCACCAAATCTCAGGATTACCGAATTAGCAACTATGTCTAATGATATTTTAGCCATCAGACTGGCAAAGGATTAGTGTGAGATCATTGACATATATAATATCAATGCCATAGTGTGCAGTGAGGGAAAGAGATCGGAAACCATAACTTTTCGTGATGAACTTCATGACCATCTGTCTAAAGAGACCCAGGTGATAGTGGCAGGTTGACTATAATTCAACTTTTGAACCACTTGGGCATAATGATCATGTGCTGACAATGGAGGAGGACGCACAATGGGGAATCCCCAATCTTGCATTGAAACCAATTAAAAGGTGGACTGACGTGGCAATCCCAAAAAAATCTATCTGTTTAGGAAGAAGCCTAAGGGCGGTAAATAGAAGAACCCTTCCGACAGGCATGGGGCCAATACCTTTAATAACGGATTACATATGAGTCACATTGATTACATGCTAATCAGCTTAAAGATCTGGCATACACTTATAGATATGGAGGTGTGTGATCGCCTGGAGAATGACCACAACTCATTGTGCTCAATCTTTAAATTATGGATCCCACAGGCTGACAGCTCCCATGATATTTAGCTTATCACCTGTGACCTGGTGCTCACCAATGATAAGAGGTGACTTAAGTGGGAAGTGATCTTGGAGAAACTGCATATTCTGGAAGCTATAACTACTGAAATTAAGGGTGCAATTTCTGATCTAGAGTCACTGCAATTTAGCCACGCTCCCCTTCTGGAAAGACCTGCATTCCACAATAAATCTTTCTCCAAACTGCAACCCCTCTTTATTAAAGAGAGTAGGGCTAAAATAAAAATTGAAGTCAAATCTATGTCATTGGTAAAATAATGAGTATAAAGAAGCCAGCCAAGCCAAAGCAGGTTCTGGACACTGGTGACATGAAACAGGGAGGGCCCTTGAGCAGAGCCACAAAGTCATGTAGCACAAGACAAATGGGTGAGCCACTTTGAATCCCAGTATGCTGTTGACCTTGCAGAGGAGAGCGCTCCAGCGCTGCCCCACACCTATTTTACTAATACCCCTTTAATACTACTGATGTCAATGTAGTTTTTCTGGCAATAATGAAGGGCAAAGCTGCAGGGCTAGGGGGTGTTCCGGCCAACATCTTTCTACATGAAAAGAAAAAATAGAACAAATATGTATTGTTGCTTGCTAATGCCATTGCTTGTGGAGCGCCAATACCATATTCCTGGAAGGGGGCGTAGATCATTCCAGTGTACAAAAAAGGTGACAAAACCCTTCCACAAAACTCCAGGCCTATAAGTCTAATTGACTCCATACAGAAATTAATTGCACGGTTGGTGTTAGGCAAAGTACTGAATTGGATTAAGGATCAGGACATTCTCACTCCCCTAAAAGCCGGCTTTCGAGAGCATGTCAGTACGATAGACCAGGTATTTAGGTTTAGATTAATATACTGGTGCACCGTGGTCTTACGCAAGATCAGCATGTATGCTTCCTTTGTGAACCTCAAGTCAGCCTTTGACCTGGTCTCTCGGAGTAAACTCTGGGCTGTGCTTCAGGAACTATGGGTGCCGCCTAATCTGTTCTCCCTCATAGCCCGATTCCTCAAGGAAAACTTCACCCAAATACGCTGGGGAAAGCAGGGAAATGTTACCGCTCCCTTCCCTATCGCGAAGGGTGTGCGACAGGGTTGCGTGTTGGCCCTTACATTATTCTCGCTCTTTATCTAACATCCAACCAAACATCTAACATCTGCCCCCACTGATGCCCCAACCCTTGCAGGTACCAAAATACCCATTTTGATGTTTGCTGATGATATGTTGATAATTTCTAAGACCCCGAGTGGTTTGCTGAAAGCATTAAACCTTTTTGAAACCTTCTGCAGCACTTGGAGTTTGAAAATTAACGTAACTAAAACCAAGTTTATGGCGTTTAATCCACACTGAACTTTTAAAGTAGGAATACTTTTAGATAATCATGTATTGGAGCAAGTTAATACTTTTTCTTATCTGGGTGTGTTAATGCAGAAAGGTATGCAATGGAGCTGCTAAATAGATGCCGCCACACTAAAGCTCCGAGCAGCTGTCAGGTATTCTACAAAAAGAGTTCAATGCTTCTCTGACCAAGCCAATTAGCCCAGTTTTACTAATATTTAAACTAACAGTTGTGAGCTTGGTGTTATACGGGGCAGAACTCTGGGGTCTTAAGAACATGACCCAGCTCACTGTAGCTGAAAAGTGTTTTCTTCAGAACATCACTGCTCTTCCACAAAGCACTCCGACACTGCATTTGTTGCTAGACCTTGGCCGTAAAGTGCTGGTTGATCTTGCCAAGTTGCACCCTATTTTGTATTGCCGCAGAATCTGGAGCACACCAGAACTGCTACCATACACTGAAGGCCTTAGGGATATAATTACGGCAGACACTTTTCATAAGATTCGATGGCTTTGCGAAATTAGGGCATTATTAATAAACATGGGCATGCACAAGATCTATGGGATAACCCCATGAATAATCCAATTCCATCGAAAGAAATTGTAAATAAAAGATATTGGAATATGCTTCATTATAACACCTATAACAAATGTGATAGCCCATCCCAATCAGGGTTTTCCTTAACAGTGAAACCCCAACCTAAATTGAAGATGTGCTGGGATATTATATCCAAACCTAATGATAGGAAATTGTACTTCCAATTTAGAGTGGGGACCTTGCCCTTGCAAACTGACCTCAGGCTTCAGCAGGGCACACATGCAAGTGCAGAAAGGGCTGCTGGCCTCTAAACTGTCATGCCCTATTACATACTAGGGACTTTAAAGTAGTTTCAATCCCCTTGCCCTATTATAAACTAGGGCCTTATAGGGTAGGTCATGCCAATCACAGGGGTACCCCAACCCATAGTGTACCCTAGTGTATGTAGGTGTTTACACTGTATTCTAAGTGTTTCTTTCAGCATAGCACTGGCCCTGGGCCTGGTTAGGCAGAGCCCAGGATCAGTCAGAGTCAGTTACCACCAGTAACAGTCAGCAAAACGTGCAACGTCCATTCAACACCGCCCCACAAACTGCACCCATAGACTAGGAGTGCATTTCTGTGATTATCTCTTTAAAAACCTGAAATCACTAGTCACAACATTCTTTCCTGCCCAAAATTAACTTGGGCACCTGAGTTGGCTTCAGCTAATGAAGTTAGAAAATCCATAGCTTCTGAGCTGGTCCAATTCTCAATGATGCATGCATTTTATCACAGATGCCAAGTCTGCAATGGGACATGCTTTCAGCATTGATGATTGAATAATGCCATTGATGATTGAATAATGCCAGCAGACAATCAGCACCTACTGTGTAGTTTACTCATAGCAACTCAGAGATATGGGCAATCTAGGAAGGTTTCAACCTTATTGGGCCTTATCAGACAGATTCAGCTTGTATCCGTGCCACAGTGAGCTACGTGGCCCAAATCTTGCTTGAATATTACATATGGGGGTGGGGGTTATTTATAAGAGCCCAGCATCACTTTTGCACCATGTTAAGTTGTATATGTGTGATGCAGGCCTCTGAATCAAATTTATGAAGCCACACAAATTCACCCTGCATGGCTTTGAGTGGCCTCATAAATCTTGTGTAAGGACCTTCAGTGCAAATCACTTTGTCGCCTTACTCTACGCTCGGGAGGCGTTCCATGGGCATTGAGGTAGGTGTTTCAACACAACACCCATGGATTTTGACGATGCCCCAGATTTACAAAATCATGTAAGCCTGGTGGAAGCACCAAGAGGCAGATTTATGTTGCCTGACGCATCTCTGCAAATAGGCAGAGATGCGCCTGGAAAGATACGGCACGCAAGTTCATCCTTGCGCCACCCATGATGCGCCGCATTTACAATGCGGCGCACCATGGCGCAGGAATGAACAGATGCGTGTCGCATCTTGGGCGTAAATTTGGCGCAGTGCTGAAGTTGTGTTGCGTGCGGCACACAACTCCAGCACTTTTCCAACTTGCCCTATCTTTAACGTGGTGCGTCAAGCCTTATGCCTGCTTCAAGCAGGCGCAGGGTTTTGACGCATCAGCGTTGAGAAATTGACGGACGCCCCCCCCTGCACCGGAACGCCTACATGAAACCTGACGCAGGTTTCATGTGGCGCAGGGCCTTACACCGGACGCATCTCTATAGATGCGTCACGTTGTAAATGCCTCGTAGGGATGCGCCACGTTTACGCCGCCTTGCGTGACGCAACAGCGGCGTAAACGTGGCGCAAGGGGCTTGTAAATCTGCCCCCAAAATCCTTATGCCTGCTGTGGTGATGTGTCACGAAAAGAAATAATTTTATTTCTCCTTGTTTTTTTTTCTTTCTATGTGTGCTGCATTTTGTTATTACCCTACGCCAAAATCCCGTAAATGAGGACCAGGGTGTCCTACCTGAAAAAAAGTAGATTGATTGAATGCTGGAATTAATCAAAGCAATTGGTAATTGCTCTGGGACACATTCCACTCCTAATGCAGCACCTACCTCAATGACATTACCCATGAAAACTATAAAAGGATCTGGGGTTGCTGTGCTCCGCTTGAGAAGGGATGTTGCCTATCAATTCGTGCTCAACTTACCAATGCAGCAATACAAAAAGCTGATCTGCCTACGGATTATTCCTCTCTGTAGTGGCACTGTGGAGCAAAACAATGAAGAACTGGAATGCAGCCCAGAATATTGGTCACTAGCTGCGCAGAATACCAGCAGTCTGCCAAGCATTCTTATTTGTTAACTGTGCGTAAAAAGAGCAAAAGTGCTTTTGTAAGCGGTATGTAAAAATAGGTATTATGGTCAATACTCTCTGAGCATAACTCTCATATCTCTTTTTTAGCTCTGTCCGATTTAGTTGGGTGTCGATGCATGAGATTACTTTTTTCTTCTGACCCAGGACCACGTTGTGAAAAGATTAAATGGTCGGTAAAGTATTGTAAAGAAGCATTACATTAATGTATTTATTTTACTGCAGCTGGGATCCTGAGGCCTGAAATGTAGAATTGTAATTGATTGCTGCTCTCTATTCGAACGCCAAATTAGCAATTAAATAAAGCTAAATAGTTCATTTGCAACTGTAAAGAGGCATTTATGGATGATATGAACGCATGCCAAAACTCCATGATTTGTGGCTAAGAAGCTGCTAAGACGATTTTAGATCTAAATTTAAAAGTGTTAATTTAATTGCTTTTATGTATACATGACACTTATGTAACACTTACATAGATGTAACATAATTGTAAAGGTAAATGAATCATCGAATGAAGAGGAGACTTGACATATATAAAGTTCATAAAGGTGCAATATAGTTTAGAAAATAATGTAAAAGAGCAGTGGCATTGAAGATGTGGTCAATAACCTCAAAAGGTGCACACCTGGAAGCGCTGTTTTACAGATGACAAAGATATGAGTATCAGTAGTCTTGCACGTACCAGCCCTGCTTTCTGATCAACTAACAATGGATGTCTGTGGAAATGGAAACATAAATTATGTAAATGTATGCAAATTGTTTAGAAATATTAAACATGTATATTGGAGGTTCATAAACAGTACTTTTGATTTTGCTATAGAAGGTTCAATACTGAATACTTTATGGAAGGCAATATTTCCCATAAAGTATGGAAATGTGGCATTTTGTAATTACAGACAGGCATGGTTTCTTAGCTTTGTTGACCTTCTCCACAGCAAAGATTTAGATACTGAGGGGCAGATTTACACGCCCCTTGTCCACTTTTGCGTCACTTTTCCCATGTTAAAAATGACGCAAAAGTGGAGTAAGGACCTTTTAAATCAGACCCTGAGTTCCTGCACCCAGTTGTCCAGCTGTAAAGAAGTGTGGTGTATCTGACTTAGGAGTTGATTGCCACCGGCATTTGGGACTGTTTTGCTTGCTTCTGCTTAGGACGGCCCCTATCCCTAATCAGTACTGTGTATAACTAGTGTTCATTTGTTTCTTTTTTATTTTTATTTTTATTTAAAAATGTTCTTATATATTCGACATGTTCCACCAATGTGTTACAGCACAGTCAATCATATATAACATAGCATTCTTTAACATCGCACTTCTTATGCGTTCCTACTTTTAACAGTTGCATTTACTATTTGCTAAAATCCTGGAGGGGAAAAAATTTGAACAAACAACAACCCAAGCAAAAGGAAACAAAGAGAGGACAACGAAATATGCAAAGGTAGACTAAACAATGCTATCGACAATTTCCCTATCCCTACTATTAACACACTATATAGATACCCCTACAGGCACAGCCAGCCCTTCTCTCCATTGTTCTACAGGTCGCCATATTTTCCCTCCGAGTGCCCTAGCTCTGCGCCCTTTCCTGTCATAGATTGCTTTTTCCAAATTATAACTGGATAATAGCCTAGCAATCTAGATTTGAAAAGTAGGCGGGTTTCTGTCGAGCCATGCCTTTGCTATACAGATCCGGTATACTGCCATAGCCATAAATAGGAACTCCCTAGGATGTCCCTCTGCCCCATCCACCACCCCAAGTATTATTAGTTCAGGTGACATAGCCACCTTAACCCCCAGTGATCTTTCCATACATTTCTCAATCGCAACTCTAAGCGTGTACAATTGTGGGCATTCTGCAAACATGTGGACAATATCTGCATTACTTGCATCACAGCGTGGACAAGTTGTTCCTGAGGTGGCGCCCCATTGTGCTAATCTGGCGGGAGTGTGGTAAAGTGAGTACACAGTCCTGTAATGCTGTGTCTGTAGGGTTGCTGAACATAACAGAGTATATCCCAAATCCAAAGAAGCCTGTAATCCCTCACGGGGGGCACCTACTTTCTCTGCCCATTTTATGGCGTATTTATCTCTATCATCATTTTTGAACACACCTAATTCTGCATATAACTGTCGGATTGTACATTGACCCCCCCCCCCCGCTCTATGTAATCCATTATCCGGCAATGCCCAAAGCCTAACGGGCCCCCCTGTTTATTTAGAAGATAACTTCTCACCTGCAGGTATTTAAAAAAAGCTTCTTCCAGTGAGATTAAACTTTGTTTGTAGCTCTTGAAACTGGAGGATGCCGCCCTGGTCGCACAGATCCCCTACTTTCTTGATGCTCTTATTCTCCCATGCCCTCATAACTGCATCCCTGAAAATGTCCGCCGGGAGTAGATGGTTTGTGTATAGTCGTGTATACCTGTTATATCTACCAAGACCTAACTTTTTAGCAACTGCCTTCCAAATAGTATATGCTGCTTTCAATGTCTTGAATCTTGTATGCTTAAAGTAACTGAAATCAATATCATTTAAGAAAGCATTCTCTGCATCCCCACCCAGCAGTGCAATATATACATTTGTGGAAGCTAGACTGTTAGCTCCTTGACCCGTTCCTCCGCCCCCAATCAGCCCCCGAAAATACTGCAGGGCCGTTGCCCAATAATAAAACCTGAAGTCGGGAGCCCCCCTTTCCCTCTTGAGAGTGTCATGTGGCAATATGCTCTCCTGGTTTTATTCTGCGCCCAAATAAACCTATTGATTAGTAATTCTAATTTATTAAACCAAAAGTGATAAAAAAAATAGTGGAATGGCCCTAAAAATGTATAACAGTTTGGGGAATGTGATAATTTTAATAACATTTATACGCCCCATCAAGGTCAGGTGTAAATTATGTATTCTTTCCGTATTCTTCTTTACCTTTGCTAATAGCGGTACCATGTTTAGCTCCACCAACTTCTCTAAATCAGCAGTTACTTTAATGCCTAGATAAAGTGCCTCCGGTGTAACCCTAGTATCCTGATATGCAGAATAGCTGTTCTGTACGATCTGTGTTTTCCCTTTATTAATTGAATATCCTGACACTGCCCCGAAATACATAGCCTCCTGTTCAATTTCCGTGATAGCCCCCCCTGGATCTGGTGTGATAATTGCCACATCGTCCACGTAGGCGAAGACCTTATATTCCTTATTGTGCATTATAACTGGTATGATGTTGTTATTCTCAGCAAACCTTCGCAGAATAGGATCCAAGTATATGGCGAACAATAATGGTGAAGCTGGACACCCCTGTCTTGTCCCACGTTTTATCTGCACGCCCTCTGTATAGCCTTTGTTGATTCTCACCCTAGCAAACGGGGCCTCATACAGTGCTTGTATTGCTTTTATAAACCCCCCGCCTATGCCGAACCACTCCATTACCATCCACAGGTAGTTCCAGGAGACCCTGTCGAAAGCCTTCTCTGCATCCAGATAAATGGCCGCGACAGGGTCTCCTGCCACCCCTGCGGCATCCAGAAGGGTAATCATTTGCCTCGTATGTTGGGTTGTCCCTTTTCCTGGAATAAATCCATGCGGTGTAGCACTAACCAGGCTCTCTATAACCCTGCCTAACCTTTGCGCCAATGATTTTGAAAAGATTTTGGCATCTGGGTTCATGAGTGTGATCGGTCTATAGGACCCAGGTTCTAAAGGCGGCTTATCCTTTTCAGAAAGATTAAACATGTATATTGGGGGTTCATAAACAGTACTTTTGAATTTGCTATAGAAGGTTCAATACTGAATACTTTATGGAAGGAAATATTTCCCATAAAGTATGGAAATGTGGCATTTTGTAATTACAGACAGGCATGGTTTCTTAGCTTTGTTGTCCTTCTCCACAGCAAATATTTAGATACTGAGGGGCAGATTTACACGCCCCTTGCTCCACTTTTGCGTCACTTTTCCCTTGTTAAAAATGATGCAAAAGTGGAGCAAGGACCTTGTAAATCAGACCCTGAGTTCCTGCACCCAGTTGTCCAGCTGTAAACAAGTGTGGTGTATCTGACTTAGGAGTTGATTGCCACTGGCAATCGGGACTGTTTTACTTGCTACTGCTTAGGACTGCCCCTATCCCTAATCAGTACTGTGTATAACTAGTGTTCATTTGTTCCTATTCATTTGGTATATTCTGCATTTGGATTTCCTGCACATTAGGGTAGGTCTTCCACCGTCAATGAAACATTAGTGAGCTGAGGGTAAGTGGTTCCCAGAAGGCAAGATGAATGTTTCAAGCTATCAGACGAGGGCCAGTTTTGCAAAGAGTTCACACACTACAATGCACCAAAGAAAGTTCCCTTGTTGCTGTTGGAAATGAAAATCTTTTGCATGGTATTCACGTAGATTTTTGCCTTGACTGTTTTTGTTGGCCATAGAACTTTGTATACTTTATCCATGCTACCCATTGGTTAAGTGCTTGTGATCTGTCTTTAAACATGATGACATTGGTATACCCTTGATTAGCACATTTACCTTACCTAAAAGCCCCTGGTGTATGGTACAAAGTCTTCCCAGGACCTGTAACTTTAATGCCACCAGTGAACTACAGCATACAAAGTGCCACCCACTGCAGTGATGCAACAAACCCAGCCCCAAGACTACCATTGAAGCCAGGCAAAGCTTTTTTGAGTACGGCTAGATCAACTTGCCACAATAAAACCTGTGACAGACCTGAACCCTTCCTTTTAAATACCAATACATCATCCCTGAGATAGGCCTTAGTACCCATGAAGGTACAGTGCAGGGTATTTAAAACTAAAACATGTAGAAGTGTAATCTTCCACATGACCTTACAATGACTAGCCCCCCAAAGCTGTTTTCACTGTAGCATGGATGGCTGTATCATGGGAAAGCACTGGGATACACTATTATACTAATTCTGTATCTCAGTTTTGGGACTAGCCACAAAAAAAGTTAAACAACTGTTTGTAATGGTTTTTTTCTGAATGTTATGGAAAAGTAACATTTAGAAAGTTATCTTTACCCTCCCGGAAGTCCCTGGAAGCTAAATCTGCATTTTGCTCTCCATTGTGGTCTAGCAATTAATTCGCATTCAAATAGGTGTGAATATGATGTAAACTTCCTCCCAGAATATGGACAAAAGGCATTTGGTATGAGGAAGTGTTATGCCCTTGACAGCATGGCTTGTGGGCTGAGCCAAAGAAGGGATTAACTTCAAATAGGCCTACTCTGTTACAAGCAGTTGTAGTACGCTTCCAGTCCTCCACCGTTCTCACTCCTCCGACCAATTTCCGTCTCAGTTGAACTACTATTTATATCACTGTGTCAGATAATGCTGAAGTGTCAAGACCTGCTTCACAGGTCTGTTGGCATTTTTCATGCAACATTTGGGGTGCCTTTCGAAAAAGGGATACAGAATGCCAGCTAGAAACCTAATTAAGCTGCTCTTTATAATAGTTATTAAAAGACTCACTGAACAGTGAACTCGGATTTATAATAAATATTAAGGAAAAATAACTTTAAAAGTTACCTTTTCAGTGCCTAAAGCTCCTGGGGCCTAATTTGCATTAGCTCTCCAGTCATAGCCCAGCCACAAATGATCCCTGATGAAGTGTGTAAATGTATCCCAGAACAGAAACAATGGCTTGAGTTTGTGGAGGTGGTTTTCTCTTCCCCTGACACGAATACCAGTTGGGGTGTACCCAGGAACTTAATTTACTTAAAAGGGCCTCTCCTGTCACATTTGGACTACGTCTGAAGATAAAATGTTTGACCAGACAATGGAGCCAAAAGGATCCAGCATGTCTATTTCTCTGGATGTGAAATTTGGATTTCGCCCACTCAAAGTTTTTCCTGTCAAAGCCAGTAGCTTCAATGAGACCCTATTAACACCTACCTGACTTCATGAAGGCTCCCTAAGACATAGCCTGCTATCTTTCCCGCTGAAGGATTTTGTCTTCCAGAAAAAAGACTAAGGCAAAAGGTAAAACTTTTAACTGGGTCAAACCTCTCCATTGTATCCAACCAGGGTTTCATTGCTGTTGGCCTCAAATCAGGCAGAGGTCTCGGTCTAACCACAACCATTAGTTGCCATTTTGTTAATTAAAGTTTACTCGATTTTACCAATTCACTTTAGAATTTGTATTACTTGGTGTTTTCACCTAATTTCTTGCTCGGAACTGATAAATACTTACACATTGCCGAAATGTAAGCCTGTCTGCTCTGTGCAACAGCTACCAGGACATTGAGGTAAGGTTATTTTAGAGACTTTGAGAGTTCCTCCTGACAAGATTTGTGAATATTCCTTGAAATAGGGTGTCACCCACTCCAAAAAACAATCTAATTTCTTACACATAGTGTGAGAAGCTGGCCTGGTATATGATGTCCACTTATGTAAGTGGGCACCTTGCACCGGTCCATACAACCCTTTTGGTGATTTAAGAGGTCTTAGACAACCTTAGAAGGACTCTAAATGGTAGCTGCGGAGAGCAGCCTTCAGGCTTAGTCCAGTAGGATTGTAAAGCAGCTTGTTTTACCAGAATGCAATCTTATAGTATAGATTAAGTGAATAAGAACCACACAAGTATTTATAAAAGTATGTATTTTTTTATATAATACTACCAATGAATTACATACATCACCAGAAGGGGCATTAATATTAGAATTGATTCCCCATTATAACTCAAGATGATGGGATGAAACATCAACCGTAGTGCAATACTAAAACTTGCTAGCTCTATCAAAACATGAAAGTTTCTTAATACAAATCATTTTGACAGCATAAAATTCAAACCGGATACAGAAGCATAAGGAAAAGAAGTTACTGTGGTAACCTGGAGCAACCCAAAAATTACAATGGAAGTCTAGCGCCACAGAGATCTCTTCTTAAAATGGGGTATCAAAAAAAAAATGTTTTAACAGATTGGTACCCAGCAAAAGCCAGAACACCAACTGCCAACAGGTTACTCTGGGGGGGGGGGGCACAGGGACTGCTGATAGCGCCCTGGAGACACTGCCCACCTTACGCATCACCCATTATGCCGCACCTGGAGCAGCCAGTCACAAAAGACAAGTTTCCAACCTGACAGCTTGCAGCTTGGGGTGCTGCCACCTCAAAGAGTGAGGCATGAGTAAGTGATCCGACACCCCAGACAAAAAGTTATCTAAAAATCTGCTCGTAGAATAATAATGGCTTTGGCAGCAAGACGTAGGAGGTCAACCTCATAACCTGCTTCCAAGAATTTGACATTGTGTTATTCCAGGAGACCTGGGCTATGGCACCAACGCCGATTACGGGCTTCAGAGAGTATCACCAAAAAGCCACCACGGAAAAAAAATCAGGCAGAGCATCTGGTGGACTATCAACTTAGCTTGCCACCAAATTACGGTGGAAATGTGAATCGCTTGACCTAGGTGAAACCTGGATCCAATGTATTAAAATGTCATCACTGCAAGATTCTAATAGAGAATCTGTGTGCAAATACCAGAAAGATGAATTATTAATTTGCAATGTGTACATCCATCTGACGTCAAAGGAAAAACCAGAGAAAATTGAGTCCCTAATAGCCATCCTAAAATCGTTGCAATTCACTTAACCGCAAGCCTGCATCTTGTTGTCAGGTGATTTCAATATGTTCTTACTGCAATCCAGTATATTTCAAGGAAAACAACAACTCAAATCTAATGGGATAAACATTCCCACAGCAATCACTAATTATCTCAGAATTGATTGTCATGGTAAATCTTGCGTCTCATCTTTATCCACTGTAGGGATGCTTACCCTAAATGGCCGTTTACCACAAGACCAACCTGTGGCACCAACCAGAATATCGAAGCATGCTAACTCCGTTCTAGATTATACAATAGTTGATACAGAGCTTTTACAAATGACTACCAGTTATCAAATCACCCTTCGATTAGAGAGTGATCAAAGTCCCCAACTTACTGACCTTCTCATTTATCCCCTAAGAGCCACTTCAAGTAATGATCTGCTGGTCCCAAGCCCCTACAACTTAAAAAGGCTAGCATGGAAAGGCAAAAAAGCACATGAATTATTGAGTTATACAAAAAAGTTGATGGCAACAAGCCAGTCTCAAACCAGCAGGTATCATGGCAAATGTGGGACAACATGATAACAACTCTCATCTCCAAATTCTCTTCACACAATATGCAACAAGAAAATAGAACTTGGAAAGAAATACCTGAGTTTGTCAACTC
The DNA here is from genome assembly GCF_964261635.1 of Lissotriton helveticus. Lineage (NCBI taxonomy): Eukaryota > Metazoa > Chordata > Amphibia > Caudata > Salamandridae > Lissotriton > Lissotriton helveticus. The sequence continues at coordinate 1,169,283,854 of NC_136057.1, forward strand.
GTTAACATGGAAAAAAAAGAATGCCCTGCAGGGAGATAAGAAGACTTCGGAGAAACGCATTAACACCTGGTGAAAACGTGAATCTTCAAAACAACCGGTTAAGGTGTCAATACCAAAAGGAACTATGGACAGAAAAGAAAATACACCAAACAAATATCTGGTTAAAGCTGTTGCAAACAAGCAAATCAAACAACAACAAGAAGTTCTGGTCAGAAACAAACAGCATAGCACATGGCTCTTTTCAACACCACAACGCGAACATTCCTGAGGCCAATTGAATAGCATCCCTGAATGTGACTGCAACATATGCAGCAGTGGACAAACGCCACCAAGCTCTGAATCAACTGAAAAGTGAGCCTTTAGAAAATATTTCCGAAGGAAATTGCCAAAGTTGAGAAATTACTAAATAAACTCAGGTGTACTGGAAATCCGGGCCCAAATGGCCTGCTGAACGCACAATTTAAGTCTGACCCGCATTTCTGGGCCAATCTCTTCACTCAGCTGTTTAACCATGCGCTTCAATCAAATAGTAAACCAGCACCATAGAGAGGTAGTATACTACACTCAATATTCAAGGCTGACAGCAGATCAGACCCAGCAAAATTAAGATTAATCGCACTCATTGATGTAGAAGCCAAAGTGTATGCCCCAAATCTTCTTGTAGATCTCGAAGAATGGGTCACCTCTAGAAAAATCCTCCCAATCTCACAAACAGGCTTCAGACCAGGCAGAAGCACAATGAGTAACCTCTTGGTCTTGAATCTCCTTGCTGAAAAAGCGCAACAAAAGCCTAACAAATTGTATACTTGCTTCGTGGACTTGAAAGCGGCATTCAACATCGTACCTAGAGAGCTCCTCCTACTGCAAAAGATGGAAAAATGGGGCATCCCGACAAATATACGAAGAGCATAAGAAATTTGTACTCAGCCACTTGGGTGCAGGTAAAGCTAAGAAATGGAGAGAGAACCAATGCGAAGATATCGGGCTTAAAACAGAGGTATGTGCTAGCTGCCAGCTTATTTAACATCTTTACAGCAGATCTAGACAGCAGGCTGACAGAAGAACAAAATGACCCTCCCCCATGGCTAGCCAACCACCAAGTTAGAAGTCTGCAGTACGCTGATGATATTGTGCAATGCAGGCAGACCCCGATTGTCCTACAGCGTTTGATTACAAAACTGTTGGAATATACAGAGGCGCTTGGATTATCGCTAAACTACAACAAAAGAAAAGGTCATCTGTTTCCCTGCAAACACCAGAACCCACAAGAAAAAAACATTAATAGCTCGCAGCAGAGAAGCAAATCTTTTGAATTTACAACAAGCCTGCCTTTTTACACACATTTTTCTGATTCTGCAATTTACCTCCGAGGTGCAGCTTTGTTTGGAATTTGGGTTACTCAACCAACTCCCGGTAAGGTCAGCAGCAATACTTAAACTGTACTGGAAGCTGAGAGCAGCCCAAGAAAAATAATTTTTATGTCTTTGCTAGACAGAATTAAAGAACCAGCATGCGTTAACCACCCTCAATATGCATGAAGTATGGGGTACAAATAACAGCTTTCCCGTATTCAAAAAAATTGTAAATAATGCTGCTAAACACAAAGCCCATCTACTGGATAAAGCACCGTTTGCAAAGAAGAAACGCCGATGGATGGTTTTATCCTCGGATGGGGTCCTGGTTGCCGCAGCTGTATCTTGTGCATCAAATATCTCCAACAATACAGAACTTACTGTTATTGATTCGACTGGGGGATTTTTGTTCAAAGGATCAAGTCCTAACATGGAAACAAACATGGCCGACTGGTCTGTGCCAACTCTGAGAAAATGCAGAAGAGTCAGTTTTACGTTTCTTGTGAAATTGCCCATCCGTGAGTATATGGAGATGGCCCTTTCTACTTCCAGCCCTCTGTTCTCTTCGGATACGAAGTAAGGGCAATTTCAAAGTGTAAATAAGAACATTGTCATATTCGGTACTTTTCATGCTAAAATTGTAATTGTTTTAGCTTACTAGACAATAAAGTCTTTTTTATGTATATAATACTCTCTAACACATACAAATATCTCCTACCCGGAGATATGCCGGATGCACACAATACTTTTGCAAAGAAACACAGTAAATATCATGTAATACACAGTGGACCCGAGAAGGGACCAAACCATATACTAAGAAAGTGGTTTAAGAACCACGACTCAGGTCAAGACAATGGCAAGAGGACATAGAAGATCATGTGCAGTGTGGGAACACGACTGTGTGCTCTGTACAACTCTACGGGTAAGTCGCGGTTGGATTTTCAAAGATTAAGGACCCTTCCCAGTGGGTCCTGAAGAAACCCAGTGGAAGACAGAAGGTTCAAGAGCGACCCCACCTGTGGACACCCTAGTACCCATGTTACCTACACCAGGGAAGCTGGGGGCATACGTGTGAAGTGATGTCGGAAACTGCTGTTGAACCCAATGGAGGACTTCAGGAAAGTTCCACTATTGCAGAAGGACAAAGTGTCCAGTGGAATCCGAAGGTGGATTATATCAATCAATCAATCAGGGGTTTACAAAGCGCGCTACTCACCCGTGTGGGTCTCAAGGTGCTGGGGGGGGTGGGGTGCAGCTCTGGTTCAGTCGAAGAGCCAGGTCTTAAGGTTCTTTATGAAGGTGTGGAGGCTGAGGGAGCATCTGATGTTGACAGGGAGCTTGTTCCAGGCCTTGGCCTCAATGTAGGAGAAGGATCTTCCGCCTGCTCTGGTTCTGCCGGTGCGGGGGGGTTTCTGAGAGGGTGAGCTCTGTGGAAGGAAGGTTACTCTTGGGTACATGGAAGGATACTCTCTCGTTGAGGTATTTGGGTCTGATGTTGTGGAGTGATTTGTAGGTGCGGGTGAGCAGTTTGAAGTTTACTCTCTTCTCAACGGGGAGCCAGTGGAGGTCCCGTAGGTGTTGGGTGATGTGTTCTTGCCAAGGTGTTCTGAGGACGAATCTGGCTGCTGTGTTCTGGATGGTTTGGAGCTTGTGGAGGAGGGTTTTGTTGATTCCGGCATAGAGGGCGTTGCCGTAGACCAATCTGCTGGTTATGAAAGCGTGGGTGGAGGTTTTTCTGCATTCTGGGGGTATTCATTTGAAGGTCTAGTGGAGGATCCGAAAACAGTTGCAGCTGGTGGAGGCGATGGAGTTGATCTGGCGGGTCATGGTGAGGGAGGATTCGTGGATGATGCAGAGGTTCCGTGTGTGGTCTGTCGGGGTGGGTGGACTCCCGAGGGCGAAGGGCCACCAGGTGCCATCCCAGATGAAGTTGGAGGGTATGAGGATGAGGACCTCGGTCTTCTCCAAGTTGAGCTTCAGGCAGCTGCTTTTCATCCAGGTGGCTAAGTACCTCATTCCTTCCTGGAAGCAGTGTCTGGTGTCTTTGGGGTTCTTTGGGAGGGAGAGGATGAGCTGGGTGTTGTCAGCATATGAAACTATGCTGAGCCTGTGTTTGAAGATGGCGTCAAGGGGGGCCATGTAAATGTTGAAAAGCGTGGGGCTGAGAGATGATCCTTGGGGTACTCCGCAGTTGAACTGTGTGGGTTTGGAGACAAATGGAGGGAGTCTAATCCTCTGGGTTCTGCCGGAGAGAAAAGATTAGATCCAGGAGAGGGCGGTTCCTCGTATCTCAGCATCGTGGAGTCTGTCTGCGAGGGTGCAATGTGAGATGGTGTCGTAGCTGCGGAAAGGTCTAGTAGGATGAGGGTTGCGGTGTGTCCCTAATCTAGAAGAATGCGGATGTCGTCGGTGGCAGCTAGGAGGGCCATATCGGTGCTGTGGTTGCTGCAGAATCCGGACTGGGAGGCGTCTAGAATGGAGTTCTCTTCGATGAAGGCTGTCTGTTTGGTATTTACGAGTCTCTTGCTTACTTTGGCTGCAAAGGAGAGAAGAGTGATGGGCCGCTAGTTTTTCAGATCTGTCGGGTCGGTCGTGGGCTTCTTGAGGAGGGGTTCGACCTCCGCCCACTTCCAGTCATTTGGGAAGATGCCGGATTCGAAAGAGGCATTCATGGTCCGTCCTAGTTCGGGTGCGATGACAGCAGTGGCCCTGTGATAGATGGGCGGTGGGCAGGGGTCAGTGGGGGCTCCTGAGTGGGTGTTCTTCATGGTCACAGTGGTGTGTTCGACTGTGGCCAGAGTCAAGGTGATTAAGCGTGGGCATAAAATCCGTTTCGCGGGCGAATTTGCGAATTTTTGACGATTTCGCGATCCGCGAATCGTGCGAATTTACCCAATAATCCACAAATTCGCAAGCTACGAATTATTTTGCTTGGTCGAGCTTGAAAAATACAATATCGCGTGCGCGGCGTTGACTCTGAGCCTGCCGAGTTGTTTTTCTCCCGGTTTTGCGTGTGCTGCGCCATTTTCGATCTTGCTGCGTGATCGTGCGAGAGTTTTTCAAACGCAATTACATTATCGCGGCATGCCATCTTGCACGGCGAGAGTTTGACAAGGCGAGTACGTCATAAAGGCCCGCGACGGCGCGCAGCTGACTTCCGGCGGGAGATTTGAACAGCTTGCGTTCCTGAAATTGCAAAAATTGCAATTCTGCACAAGAAATCCACCGCAGGAAGCATAAACCTTGTGTAAATTATGATTTTGATCAGAATAACTCCTCAGATTGACATTTGGCTGCACTTTTTGGTGCAGGAGTCCATTTTCTGGGGTGGGGTGGGAGGAAGGAAGTGTCCCAGAGTCTCCAACTTCCTGTTCCTGTCTAGCAGGCTCCTCCTAGTGCTTTGTCCATGTCCTGCTCACTTTTCATTTGGCTGTGGAGCTGGAAGGATTACTTTTTGTGGCTGTGGTTGCTGGATATTTGTATTTGAGGACTTTTTGGACATTGGAGTTTGGATCACTTTTGTACTTGAGATTTTAAAAGTAAGTTGGTGTTGTTTGTTTGGGGCATTGCAGTTGAGGCAACTCCAGTTCTAAAACTTTTTTCACAACTTTAACAACATATATATTGTGGTGGGTTGCCACAGTATCCAGTAGGCCCAGGGTTAGTCATGGGTGCATGATACAACTGTTTCTGTGATTTTTTTTAACGTAATTCTCATTTATGTCATGGAATTATAGCTGACTGTTATATGTTGTTGTTTTATTTTTTATTTTGGGGTGCCTGTAAAGCCTCACTAGCCGGTAGGCCCAGGGGTAGTGAGTGGTGCATGGACCAAGTATTTCTGTGGGGTGTCTTGAATGTAAACATCATTGAGGGCATGGATGGCATTGGATTGTGGTGATTTGTATGTGTTTTTTGATTTTTTGGGGTGTTGATGGGGCATGGCCATGTGGGTGGGGGCCATTTTGAGGGCTGGTTCAGGCAGGGCCTGGCTATGTGGTGGGGGTCAGGAGGCCATTTTGAAGGCAGGCAGTGTGCTCACGCCTGCACCCATTTTGCCTTGCTTTCATCCATTATGCCCAGGGTTACTCAGTGGTGCATGGCCCTATTCTTTCTGTGGGGTGTCTTGAATGAAAAGAAACATCATTGAGGGCATGGATGGCATTGGATTGTGGTGATTTGTATGTGTTTTTCGATTTTTGGGGGTGTTGATGGGGCATGGCCATGTGGGTGGGGGCCATTTTGAGGGCTGGTACAGGCAGGGCCTGGCCATGTGGTGGGGGTCAAGGGGCCATTTTGAAAGCAGTCAGTGTGCTCAGGCTTGCACCCATTTTGCCTTGCTTTCATCCATTATGCCCAGGGTTACTCAGTGGTGCATGGGCCTAGTCTTTCAGTGGGGTGTCTTGAATGTAAAGAAACATCATTGAGGGCATGGATGGCATTGGATTTTGGTGATTTTTATGTGTTTTTCGTTTTTTTGGGGTGTTGATGGGGCATGGCCATGTGGGTGGGTGCCATTTTGAGGGCTGGTACAGGCAGGGCCTGGCCATGTGGTGGGGGTCAAGGGGCCATTTTGAAGGCAGGCAGTGTGCTCAGGCCTGCACCCATTTTGCCTTGCTTTCATCCATTATGCCCAGGGTTACTCAGTGGTGCATGGGCCTAGTCTTTCTGTGGGGTGTCTTGAATGTAAAGAAACATAATTGAGGGCATGGATGGCATTGGATTGTGGTGATTTTTATGTGTTTTTCGATTTTTTGGGGTGTTTATGGGGCATGGCCATGTGGGTGGGGGCCATTTTGAGGGCTGGTACAGGCAGGGCCTGGCCATGTGGTGGGGGTCAAGGGGCCATTTTGAAGGCAGGCAGTGTGCTCAGGCCTGCACCCATTTTGCCTTGCTTTCATCCATTATGCCCAGGGTTACTCAGTGGTGCGTGGGCCTAGACTTTCTGTGGGGTGTCTTGAATGTAAACATCATTGAGGGCATGGATGGCATTGGATTGTGGTGATTTTTATGTTTTTCGATTTTTTGGAGTGTTGATGGGGCATGGCCATGTGGGTGGGGGCCATTTTGAGGGCTGGTACAGGCAGGGCCTGGCCATGTGGTGGGGGTCAAGGGGCTATTTTGAAGGCAGGCAGTGTGCTCAGGCCTGCACCCATTTTGCCTTGCTTTCATCCATTTTGCCCAGGGTTACTCAGTGGTGCATGGGCCTAGTCTTTCTGTGGGGTGTGTTGAATGTAAACATCATTGAGGGCATGGATGGCATTGGATTGTGGTGATTTATATGTGTTTTTTGACTTTTTGGGGTGTTTAACTGATGTTCCTCTGGCTTCCATTGCTTTTAGGTGCACAAGAGAACCACCAGTGCCAGGAAGAAGTCCTGCAGCACTGTGTCCAGCACAACGTCATGCAACGTCACGTGTGGCCACAGACAAGACAACTCTGCAACTCGTGCAACTGCGGCCTGCTGTTCTGACATCTGAAGAAGATGGGCCCAAAGAAAGGTGGCCGTAGCGCCTCAGGGAAGAAAGTTGCCAGTGCCACTGCCAGTAAGAAGGAGCAGAAGAAGCAAGTGGCACCACCTACCAAGGAGACTGGTGTGCCCACTGATACCTTTTATGGGAAAAAAATACTATTCCTGCAGCAGCGGTGTCCGCCAGGGACCAAGCTGGAAGCAGCACCTCCACCTCATTGGGGTCAGTGCCACCACGCCAAGTTAGGTCCAAGACCATGAGTGCTGCTGAGGCAGCCACTTTACTTTCTCAATCACCATCGACCAGTGATGTTGGCTGATCACAAGAAAGTACCATCCAATCAACGCCGGGTGTAACTCAGCTTGCGAGTTTTCAACAATCACAGCCGCAACGACAACCACAAGTGCAACTAGTACAAGCGCAAGTACATGGGCAAGGAGAGGCGCAAGTACATGGGCAAGGAGAGGCGCAAGTACATGGGCAAGGAGAGGCGCAAGCAGAGGCACAAGTACATGGGCAAGGAGAGGCACAAGTACATGCACAAGGAGAGGGGCAAGTAGAGGTGCATGGAGAGGTGCAACTAGAGGTTCATGGAGTGGCACAACTGCCTACAACGCTTGTTTCTCCAGAGGTAGGGGCACATCAGGAAATTGATATTCAAGTGGAGGTATCATCCGAGGAAGCCACTCCTCCTGAGGATGATCCATTGTCTTCCAGATCCCCAGCAAGAAAAAGATCAAGGAGAGCTGCTACTACTACTACTACAAGTTCTTCTTCAAGCCCCCTTCATTCTGATGACCTTGATCGTGATTGGAACCCAGCAATGCAGTCTGACAGTGAGGCACGCCATGAGCCGACAAAGGTAGCTAAGCCTAAAAGGAAGGTTCCCGCAAGGCTTCGACTTATGGGTGATGACGACGAATAAGAAGTGGTGTCTTCTGCTGCTGATGAACAGTCTGATGATGACCCAGTCATCACCGATGTCACTCCAGCCCCAGTGGGCATGCAGCAGACTCACGTTTTCACCCTATTCCAAATGGCTGCTGAGCGGGAGGATCATGTGGGCGGCGTGGCACTGGTACCACCACCAACGCAGTCAACTACAACACCAAAACGACCTACAGCTTCCATATTTTCTTGTCAGAAGTGCCGGCAGGGACCTCCATCTAGCTCGACCTCCATTACCTCAAGTAGTGGTGCTGTAAGTGAACAACAGAAACAAATTCAGCCACGCCCATCCTCCACTTCATCTGGCATTGAAAGTCAAAGTAGCACCTCCACCACCAGCGGACATCTCCAGTTCCCAGTTTGGGACTACTTTACTGTTAGCAAAAAGGCGGAAAACTTGGTCGTTTGTTCGATTTGTAAAGTATCAGTTAGTCGGGGTAAGCTTGGTACCAACTATGGTACCGGAGGCCAGAGAGGTCATCTCAAACAACACCACCCTATCCAGTGATATAAGCGCCTAAGTACGATCGAGGAAGCCAAAACAAATCCAAATGTATCCCTTGATATTGCATCTGATGATGACGAGAGGCTGATCGTGCAGGGGGGAAGTGAAGAAGCGACAGACATTTTTTCTGGTTCACCCAGTACCCCTGGCAGCAGCACTGCAGTGGTAGCGCCCACACCCTCTACCCCTGCAACATGTACGAGGCACACTAAGAGTCTGGGACAGACACCAATACAAAAAACGAAATCAATGAGCCTTTGAAGTCTGCATCATCATCATCATCATCATCACGTAAAACGGTCCAGCCCAACATTAGCAGCATGTTTTGGTCGGATGCGCCATTTGAACGCAACCACCCAACGGTACGTCTGTATAAGGCAAAGCTGGCTAAAATGCTAGCGCCGGACTTTCTCCCTTTCTCTTTCATGGAAGGGGTGGGTTTTCGTGAATTGGTGGCAACAGTCTGCCCTAAATGGAAGGTTCCTAGCCGATCCTATTTTGCAAGGGTTGCTGTTCCAGCACTACATCAAGATGTGCTGGAGGTGATTGGTGCAGCTATTCTGAAGAGTGCTGTTCACACTATCCACATGACAACAGACATGTGGACCAGTTGCCAAGCCCTTGATTACATGTGCATCACTGCACACTAGGTCTCTTTTGCAGGGGTCGAAAACAGTTAAAAGACAAAGATGTTGACATGGAGGAAGTTTTTCAAGCTACTCGCAAACATGCAACAGTAGGCATGTTTGCCATGGAGAAATCTCACACTGCACCTAACCTTTTGGAGGAGTTTAACAGGAAGGTCAATGAATGGCTGCATCCAAGAAATTGCACAGTTGGTTATGTTTCCACGGATAATGGCAGTAATATAGTTACGGCCATGGATTAAGGTGGCTATTTCAGAGTGCCATGTTTGGCTCACAGTATTAACATCATGGTGCAAGCCTTCTTGAAAACAGAAGCGCCAGTCGTCAAATTACTGACCATCTGCCGAAGAATCTGCACACATTTCAGCCATTCTTTTAAGGCCGGGAAGCAGCTGAGGGGCCTTCAACATGAACGTAAACTGCCAGTCAAAGGACTAATCCAGGAGGTGGCAACACGTTGGAACTCTACCTTTTACATGCTTGAGCATCTGTCTGAGCAGTGGGAGGTAATAAATGAGTATGTCTATAAACTGGTTTCTACTCACAAAGAGATGAGGCTAGAGTTGGAGGAATGGAAGCGAATTGCAAGCCTGACAGACATGCTTCGTCCTTTTGAGCTCTTCACGCGTGTAGTCAGCAGGCAGGACTGTTCTTTGAGCAAAGCTATCCCATTGTTGCGCATGCTACAGCACCAACTGAAGAGGTGTCTTCAACGTTCCGAGATGATGGTGAAAAGCGAGAAGCATATGATTGGGCGGAGAAGTTATTAAGGAGCCTCCTTCGCAATGAAAGGCTTACAAAGATACATACAGAACAACATTGCATTTGTGCCACTATTCTGGATCCACGGTACAAAAAGGCAGTGGCTAGCAAAGCATTCATTCCTTTTGATGAAGCAGGTGTTTCAAAGTACAAACATTGGCTGGCTGTGTCAGCCACTCGGTTCGAAAAAGAGCGGCAGAACCTTCAAGGAGGCAGCACAAGTACAACTGAATCAGCAGGCCATCCGGCGTCAAGTTCCACTTCTCAATCCGTGGCCGAAGGGAGTCACTTTCCCTCACAGCCATTAACGACACCAGCAACCGTATCATCATCCTCACCTGCACCAGGCCGCAAACAAATATTGTCGGAAGGGGATTGGCTAACTCAGCAAGGGTTTGCTCGGTCCACTGATGAAAAGGTCGCAGATGGTACGCAAAGTGGATCAACCCTGGAGAACCTTGAGTCGGTGGTGCAGGCCTATCTGGATGACCCAACAGAGGTCTGTCCTAATGAGAACCCATAGGGATATTGGTATACGAAAAGCTCTGTATGGCGACTGATCACCAACCTGGATCTAAATTATTTGTCTTGCCCACTCGCAAGCGTGTCTTCTGAACGTGTTTTCAGTGCTGCTGGTGCCATTGTTACTTCAAAAAGGACCGCCTTTTGCCCAAAAATGTGGATAGGTTAACAATAATCAAGATGAATCAGCACTTCATACCACCCAATTACAAAATACGTGAATGCACGCAGGAAGAAGAGGACACCGACTTAGGTGACGCCAACGGATGTTCTTCTCGGTCACCAGACCTACTCCCGTCTCAATTCATAGACTTGGAGGACGAGCTCTGCTTCCCTGACATCGAGGCCTGAAATTAAATTACTTCCTTTTTTTCCGTACTTACTCACTTTTATTCCTGTGTGTCTTTCTTTGTTTTGCTACTTTTACCACAACAAAACTCTAATCACCTAATCACAACAAGTCCATCATCAGCACTGTCTTCATCTTATTTTCCTTATTGATTTGAAGGTGCTGCAGTCTGCATTCAGATGTTCACAAGTTTACAACTCAATCATGCTCCTCTATCCTCCACCTGCAGACTCCCCCTATCCATTTCCTTCAAGGCAGATGGACGGATTATGGAGAAAAAACAAACTTTGTCTAGGTAGACAAGTCCCCTCAAGTGGGACTGAAATAACTGACTGACTACATGCTTGCTGATTGTTGACAGACCGACTTCTGAAATTTACAGGAGAGGCTGCCCTGTGGGCCCTCCCTTTCCAAAGAAAATGTGGACAAAAAAGTAGAAAAGGTAATGAATAATGAGAAGATGGCATGCAGTGGACAGCAATGGCTGTCTGTCTCTGTTGAAACCAATTGCTGTTTGTTTTTTGTGAACAGCACAATTTGCCATGTTTTGAATATACCAGTATTGCAGGTTTTTGGGGGTTTCTCTGGGGGTGTTCTAGATTTGCGGTGCTGGGTCCGGGGGTCTGGGAGCACTGCTGGCACAGTCTAATGTTGATTGCATTTGTTTTTCAGGTAATCCATTGTGGAAAAAGGGAGTTAGGGCCTAGCTGCACAGCGCATTTGGACTGAATTCCAGGTTGGCCCGAAATTTGCTAAGTCTCACTTTTTAAGGTTTTACTTTTTGGCTATTTGGGGGTGTTAAACTTATTTCCGCCTGGGTTGACGGGTCTGGGGGCATTGCTAGGAAGGTCTAATACCGGATAAAAGTGTTTTGGATAAAATACATGGTGAAAAAGTTTTTCACTTTTCAGAGTTTTTGCTCACTTTTGTGTTTCCAGGGGCCTGTTTGTTGGGGTTCCTGGTGTTTGGGGGTGGGTTTTGGGGTTTTGGAGCAACGCTGTGTATGGATACTTTTGATTGCAAGAGGTTTGAAGCAAATCCATGGTGGCAAAGGGGAGTAAGGGCCTAGCTGCAGAGCGCGCGTGGAGTGATTTTGGAAATGTGCCTAAATATTTCGAAGTCCCCATTTCTTTTTGCTTTTTGGCTGTTTGGGGGTCTTCTACTTGTTTTCGCCTGGGTTGACGGGTCTGGGGGCATTGCTGGGAAGGTCTAATGCCCGATAAAAGTGTTTTGGAGAAAATCGGAGGTGAAAAAGTTTTTGCGTTTTTGCTCACTTGCTTGTCTTTGGGGGCCTGCTTGGGGGGGTTCCTGGTGTTTGGGGGTGGGTTTTGGGGTCTGGGAGCACTGCTGGCACAGGCTAATTTTTATTGCATTTGTTTTCCAGGAAATCCATGGTGGAAAACAGGAGTTATGGCCTAGCTGCACAGCGCGCTTGGAGTGATTTTGGAATGAGGCTTAAATATTTCTGTGTGAGTTTTTCCGGTTTTGCATTTTGCCTGTTTGGGGGTGTTAAACTTGTTTCTGCCTGGGTTGACGGGTCTGGGGCATTGCTAGGAAGGTCTAATACCGGATAAAAGTGTTTTGCAGAAAATCTGTGGTGAAAAAGTTTTTCACTTTACAGAGTTTTCGCTCACTTTTGTGTTTTTGGGGGCCTGCTTGGTGGGGTTCCGGGTGTTTGGGGGGGTTTGGGGGGGCTTGGAGCAACGCTGGGTATGGATAGTTTTGATTGCAAGTGGTTTGAAGAAAATCCATTGTGGCAAAGGGGAGTTACGGCCTAGCTGCAGATCGCGCGTGGAGTGATTTTGGAAATGTGCCTAAAAATTTCTAAGTCCCCAATTTTGTATTTTTGCTTTTTGGCAGTTTGGGGGTCTTCTACTGGTTTTCGCCTGTGTTGACGGGTCTGGGGGCATTGCTAGGAAGGTCTAATACCGGATAAAAGTGTTTTGGAGAAAATCCGTGGTGAAAAAGTTTTTCACTTTACAGAGTTTTCGCTCACTTTTGTGTTTTCAGGGGCCTGCTTGAGGGGGTTCCTGCTGTTTGGTGGGGTTGGGGGCTTGGAGAAACGCTGGGTATGGATACTTTTGATTGCAAGTGGTTTGAAGAAAATCCATGGTGGCAAAGGGGAGTTAGGGCCTAGCTGCAGAGCGCGCGTGGAGTGATTTTGGAAATGTGCCTAAAAATGTATGTCACCATTTTTGTATTTTTGCTTTTTGGCTGTTTAGGGGTCTTCTACTTGTTTTCGTCTGCGTTGACGGGTCTGGGGGCATTGCTGGGAAGGTCTAATACCCGATAAAAGTGTTTTGGAGAAAATCGGAGGTGAAAAAGTTTTTGAGTTTTTGCTCAGTTGCTTGTCTTTGGGGGCCTGCTTGGGGGGGGTTCCTGGTGTTTGGGGGTGGGTTTTGGGGTCTGGGAGCACTGCTGGCACAGTCTAATTTTGATTGCATTTGTTTTCCAGGAAATCCATGGTGGAAAACAGGAGTTATGGCCTAGCTGCACAGCGCGCTTGGAGTGATTTTGGAATGAGGCTTAAATATTTCTGTGTGAGTTTTTCCGGTTTTGCATTTTGCCTGTTTGGGGGTGTTAAACTTGTTTCTGCCTGGGTTGACGGGTCTGGGGGCATTGCTAGGAAGGTCTAATACCGGATAAAAGTGTTTTGCAGAAAATCCGTGGAGAAAAGGTTTTTCACTTTACAGAGTTTTCGCTCACTTTTGTGCTTTTGGGGGCCTGCTTGGTGGGGTTCCTGGTGTTCGGGGGGTGGTTGGGGGGGCTTGGAGCAACGCTGGGTATGGATAGTTTTGATTGCAAGTGGTTTGAAGAAAATCCATGGTGGCAAATGGGAGTTACGGCCTAGCTGCAGAGCGTGCGTGGAGTGATTTTGGAAATGTCCCTAAAAATTTCTAAGTCTCCATTTTGTATTTTTGCTTTTTGGCAGTTTGGGGGTCTTCTACTGGTTTTAGCCTGGGTTGACGGGTCTGGGGGCATTGCTAGGAAGGTCTAATACCGGATAAAAGTGTTTTGGAGAAAATCCGTGGTGAAAAAGTTTTTCACTTTGCAGAGTTTTCGCTCACTTTTGTGTTTTCGGGGGCCTGCTTGGGGGGGTTTCTGGTGTTTGGGTGGGTTGGGGGGCTTGGAGCAATGCTGGGTATGGATAGTTTTGATTGTAAGTGGTTTGAAGAAAATCCATGGTGGCAAAGGGGAGTTAGGGCCTAGCTGCAGAGCGCGCGTGGAGTGATTTTGGAAATGTGCCTAAAAATGTATGTCCCCATTTTTGTATTTTTGCTTTTTGGCTGTTTGGGGGTCTTCTAATTGTTTTCGCCTTCGTTGACGGGTCTGGGGGCATTGCTGGGAAGGTCTAATACCGGATAAAAGTGTTTTGGAGAAAATCGGAGGTGAAAAAGTGTTTGCGTTTTTGCTTACTTGCTTGTCTTTGGGGGCCTGCTTGGGGGAGTTCCTGGTGTTTGGGGGTGGGTTTTGGGGTCTGCAAGCACTGATGGCACAGTCTAATTTTGATTGCATTTGTTTTCCAGGAAATCCATGGTGGAAAAGGGGAGTTAGGGCCTAGCTGCAGAGCGTATTTGGACTGAATTGAAAGGTAGGCCCATTTTTGCTTTTTGCCTGTTTGTTGGTGTTCTGCTTTTTGGCGGGTGGCTGCAGGGGTCTGGGGGCATAGCTCAGAAGGTCTAATACCGGATAAAAGTGTTTTGGAGAAAATCGGAGGTGAAAAAGTTTTTGCGTTTTTGCTCACTTGCTTGTCTTTGGGGGCCTGCTTGGGGGGGGTTCCTGGTGTTTGGGGTGGGTTTTGGGGCCTGGGAGCACTGCTGGCACAGACTAATTTTAATTGCATTTGTTTTCCAGGAAATCCATGGTGGAAAACGGGAGTTATGGCCTAGCTGCACAGCGCGCTTGGAGTGATTTTGGAATGAGGCGTAAATATTTCTATGTGTGAGTTTTTCCGGTTTTGCTTTTTGCCTGTTTGGGGGTCTTCTACTTTTTTTCGCCTGGGTTGACAGGTCTGGGGGCATTGCTAGGAAGGTCTAATACAGGATAAAAGTGTTTTGGATAAAAAATACATGGTGAAAAAGTTTTTCACTTTTTAGAGTTTTCGCTCACTTTCGAGTTTCCGGGGGCCTGTTTGGGGGAGTTCCTGGTGTTTGGGGGTGGGTTTTGGGGTCTGGGAGCACTGCTGGCACAGTCTAATTTTGATTGCATTTGTTTTCCAGGAAATCCATGGTGGAAAACAGGAGTTATGGCCTAGCTGCACAGCGCGCATGGAGTGATTTTGGAATGAGGCTTAAATATTTCTGTGTGAGTTTTTCCGGTTTTGCATTTTGCCTGTTTGGGGGTGTTAAACTTGTTTCTGCCTGGGTTGACGGGTCTGGGGGCATTGCTAGGAAGGTCTAATACCGGATAAAAGTGTTTTGCAGAAAATCCGTGGAGAAAAAGTTTTTCACTTTACAGAGTTTTCGCTCACTTTTGTGTTTTTGGGGCCTGCTTGGTGGGGTTCCTGGTGTTCGGGGGGGGGTTGGGGGGGCTTGGAGAAACGCTGGGTATGGATAGTTTTGATTGCAAGTGGTTTGAAGAAAATCCATGGTGGCAAACGGGAGTTACGGCCTAGCTGCAGAGCGTGCGTGGAGTGATTTTGGAAATGTGCCTAAAAATTTCTAAGTCCCCATTTTGTATTTTTGCTTTTTGGCACTTTGGGGGTCTTCTACTGGTTTTCGCCTGGGTTGACGGGTCTGGGGGCATTGCTAGGAAGGTCTAATACCGGATAAAAGTGTTTTGGAGAAAATCCGTGGTGAAAAAGTTTTTCACTTTACAGAGTTTTCGCTCACTTTTGTGTTTTCCGGGGCCTGCTTGGGGGGGTTTCTGGTGTTTGGGTGGGTTGGGGGGCTTGGAGCAATGCTGGGTATGGATAGTTTTGATTGCAAGTGGTTTGAAGAAAATCCATGGTGGCAAAGGGGAGTTAGGGCCTAGCTGCAGAGCACGCGTGGAGTGATTTTGGAAATGTGCCTAAAAATGTATGTCCCCATTTTTGTATTTTTGCTTTTTGGCTGTTTGGGGGTCTTCTAATTGTTTTCGCCTGCGTTGACGGGTCTGGGGGCATTGCTGGGAAGGTCTAATACCGGATAAAAGTGGTTTGGAGAAAATCCATGCTGAAAAGTGGTTTGGCACTTTTTTAACTTAGAGTTAGCACTAGCAGCAGTCTGATTGCATGTATTAGGGGGTCTAAGAGCACTCGTGGGAATGTGTAATTTTGGTTGCAAGTGGTTTGAAGAAAATCCATGGTGGGAAAGGGGGGATTTGGCCTAGTTAAAGAAAGCGTTTGGCACTATTCCTAACTTAGGGCTTGTTAGGGTTAGCTGTATTGTATTGCATGTGTTTGGAGGTGTTCTAGATTTTTATGACTGGGTGGGGTCTTGGAACACTTGTTGGAATGGCTAATTTTGATTGCAAGTGGTTTGAAGAAAATCCATGGTGGGAAAGGAGGGTTTTGGGCATACTTTCTGAGTGCGTTTTGGCACGATTTGAAATTAGGCCTCTGTGAGGTAGCAGCAGTATTCTGCACGTTTTTGGGTGGGTAATGTGGGGTGTTCTATATTTTGGGGATTGTCATCTCTGAAAGTGAAAGTATAATTTTTGCACTATACAGCGTGCCTTATTCCGAGGTGTATTTATCACTTACAGTTGTGTTTTTCCATCATCAATTACAGCCAGGCTTTTACCCTGTGCCATCGATGTACTACTCAGGCTTACAATTAGCGATCCGCAAATCCGCATCAGGCAGGCAGTGGACAGTGTGTCTGGTCACCAAGATTGATCGACGGAGCATCCGATGGAATGAAGGAGTACCGCGAATAAGAGGAATGGCTGGATGCATCAACTTCACAAATTCAACGGGACAACTACAAAAAACAGTAACAGTATCCAAAATTCTCCTTATCTTTTAAATAATAATCTTGTGAACTTGAACTTACTTCTACGAGTGTGACTCTGTGCGTTTGTTTGATCTCTGCTTCAAATTCATCCCTCCAGCTATTTGATACGTCTTTGCTATGTTTAACACTAATTTAATGTTCTAAGTGTTTATTCTCTCTGAGGGCAGGGAGGCAAGTGAAATTGCATAATGACTGCAGCCCTGTACTGTCAACTTGTTTCTTTGTAGTTACTAGTTAGTTGCAGAAAGTAGTAGTACTACTTTTAAGTAACCTAACCATCCATTTAGTAAAAAACTTCTGGCATGCAGTAGTGCACTTCCTTTATGTCCCTTTAAAGATTTATCAATATCTTCAAATCCAAAGATTTGTTTCTATTCATTTGTTGTTTGACTGTCCATGCTGTGTTTTTTTCCCTCTCTACCAAACTTTCCCAAAACCCCCCATTCCCATCCAATTTTCAAACCCTAACCCTCTTCCCCAGGGCTGTGTGGTATTTCATTGAGGTGTGACTGACAACAACAATAAAATCCACACACTTGGTGGGGCGGATAAGGTCAAAGCAACCAGAAGTTCATGTGCGCCATCGTGGATTGATAAGAACATCCTCCTCCTACACGACGTGAACAATCAAATGCTTTATGCTTACCTTACGTTGGCACTGCTTAGGCTATAATTTAGGGCACTGTTCTGTACCGTACTATCTATTGTACTGTTTCTAATGCTACGCTCAGGCCACTCAATGTTTAATTTCCTCTTTTTTTCATATGGTGATACTGCCAGTGTGTACCACTACTGTTACCAGCACAACAATGATATTGCATCCGTCGAGGATTCAAGTCAACAACCAACCTTAATCACCATTTGCAATGCAGCCAGCCCTGGGGCTACCCCGATTCTCAAACACAAATCACAGGTAAGATAAGCATATTGGAGAGGTAGTAGAATAATGGGCTAGGAGGACTAAGTTGGGAGGAGAGCAGAGACTGACAGTACTACTAGTAAAGTACAGTAGTAGGGCTACTAAATTTACTAACTCGGTTACTTGCATTTTGGTACATTTCAGGACTAGATGTTTCATTCATGCTGGTTTGTTTGAAGAAAACAAACGTCCAGTAACCACCACCAACCCCCACACAAAATAAGATATGAACGCGTATACTGTGTTTTTTAAAGAAAAATAATGATTAAGAAATATATATTCGTGTTGTTTTCAGCACAACGATAAAATAAATTACCCGAACTCACCCCCCCTCCCTAACCCAACCAATGTCAAAAAGTCCAAAAGTCCCCTTTCCCAAACACCCAATTCCCACCCCCCAACAATCTTTAAAAAAGGGGCAAGGGACAGTCACTTCCTCCGGTGGCGTAGTTTGGCAAGCTGTTGCTGCATGTCCCACTGCTCTTTGCGGAGGTCCCGGAGCTGGCGCTGATGTTTTTCGGCCAACCGCTCCAGGTTGTCGACTCTTCTACGTAGCCGGCGCACACGAACCATCCAGGATCTGGGGCGGGGGGGCGCTGATTTTGTTGCTGCTGTGCGGCGGCGGCGGGAGGCTGTCGGGCCACGGCTCCGTTTGGCTGGAGGCTTCTAGCTGGTAGACCCGGGGGCAGTGGAGGAGGATGTAGATGTTGATGTCTCCTCATGCTCCCGAGCCCATAACCGCCGATACTCGGCACAAATAGCCTCCAGCTTACGGGCCCTGGCCCGGACAGCCATCTCCTTACGGGTGAGCTTTTTGGGAGTAGCATCTATGAAGAAATAAAGAAAAATACTGTAGCTAATAGTCTTTAACATAAAGTCAAAATAATTCAACGGAAGGTTGACACTCAGTAACACCAGCAAGTAGCAAACACAGTATAACATTTTGGCATGTATCTTTCCGCCGTCTTTGTAAGCCTCTGACACTGTGAGTTTCAGGAATTTCACTAGCAGCACTATAGGTGGACTCACTACTACATACATAGTCAGAGAGTACTAAAAAAAGGCCTTTTTTGCTCTTGTTTTGCAAAAGAAATTACTGGTACGTGAACTTGTGGTAGCCGCCATAATGGCAGCTCAATCAGCTTTCACCCAAGAAATACAGACACAGGCCATGATGATGCAGACTCGCAGTACTTTAAGCAGTACATGCAGGTGGGGATAGGAATGTCCTACTTTTCTATAGGGGTGGCACTGCCACTGGCCATACTTCATCCACTCAGCGTCTGCTCTACTACATCATACACCTCTGCTATCGACGAGGAGGATAAAGAAGATAACATCCAGGCTTCCAAAGTACGTCTATGATTCTTCTTAATGTCTCAAATGTACCAAAATTTCTTTTTGTCAACAACCAACTAACACCCTTTTCATTATATTTTGGAAACCGCCGTCTTCTTATGTTGAATTGCATTCAACAAAACCATTCTTTACAGTCATAAATATTAAGACTCGCTCGTCCTTCGTTTCACCCTTCTTTAACTTTTCATTCTTCACATCCCTAAACTACATCTGATATGACTTGGCTTCACAATAAAAATTTGCCAGCTGAGTTGAAGTGAAATAGAGGGGGCCATTGGTTACCAGAAAAGTACCGCCGCTAATGCTATTAAAAGTCAAGGTTGACTGTCTTCTCCGTGATAGCTCACAAAGTAGTTCTAAATTAGTAAATGTTCTTGACAGTACAGTGTACTTATACTAGTGTACTGTGTACTACTGTACAGTACATCATACACTCCTTTGCGAGCCTACTCAAAAAAATTTCAATAAATAAGGAGTATATTAACTTACCACCGTCCGCTGCTGCTGAGTCTTCCCCCTCAGCTCCTCCTGTTGGCGCCGCCGCATCCAGAGTGGACCCCTCCGCACTGCTGGCCCCAGCACTGGTGGTCATCTGTGCCGCATCAGAGGTTGTGACGTCTAGAAAAAACATGTCATATTTTCAGATGCCATACACGTAATGGAAGAAAATGTTACATAACACATTTTTTATTACTGGGATTGAAAAAAAGTAACAGTTTTGGGGAGGGTGTTAACTTTTTATATGCTTATTCCATTAAATGCTACACTTCTTCTTATGTCAACTGATGAATGCTTGCCTAACGTGCACCACTTTTCTCATTACAGAAAGAAGATTCCATTGCCCTTCTGCCAGACGATTCACCAACTACTACTAAGTCATCACCAGCAGTACTTTAAGTACTTTAAAGAAGGTGGGGGCTCCCGCACAGTTATTCTAATAATTTCATGTGTCTGTGAACTATTATTAAGTTTGAGTCATACTATTTTCATTCATGGGAATGTTGTTTAAACTTTAACGTCATCTTCATCCATCAGAATACTGCGCTATTAAAAAATAAAGAAATAATGTTTTCATTTCTTAATTGAAAATAAAACTTTAAAACTAACAAACACTGTGTGGTTTTTGTTTACGAGTGAGTGAGCGGAAAGGTTTGAACTACTGCACTTGGCAGTCATGTTTCAGTGACTCAGATAGGCCGGGACTCGGAGGTAGTCTTCTTCTGTTCTTCTGGGTCGTAAAATCATTGGTCAGACATTAGTCAGTCAGGGGATTGGGGGTTGAACTTCTGTTCGGACTGAGGTATGTCGAAAGTCGAACTGCACCTATCATCAACAATGTCCTATTTATCTTTTTCATACTTCTTTGTGTACAGAATAGTCCCTGAAACACTAGAGGTAATGGATGTGCTCCTCTCAAATCAAAAAGGCAACTGCTACCTTTTACTTGGTGTAAACAATGACATTTTGTTGTTGGAAATTGTCAAAGCACTTACATTAAGAAGACTGGAATAAACAGCATGGGCAACCCAGAGGACTGCACTCAGTGCCTAGAGCTATTGCTGTATCAGAGTTTTGTTTCACACCGTTTGCCGAATGGGCAAGCTTAGCTACCTACACAGACCGTCTCATAATTGTAAATAGTAATAGCACAGAGAGTGATGGTAGAGGCAGGATAAGAATGTAGAAAGTAGTCTACATTAGAAGAAGATCAAAGACTATTTTGTAAAACATAGAATTATTAGGAACCAGTTTGTAATGAATAGGAGCTGTAAAAGTTAGGGAAGTATAAGTATTAATATAACAATAGAACAACTTACTGGGGCCAGCAGAAGCGCCTGCAAGGGACTGAGCCTCTCCACCTTCTGCCACCGGAGTCTCTGTCGCCGCCGGCGCCTTGCCCCTGGGAGGTGATGATGATCATGAAATAAAGAAACACAACATGGATGATTGTTTTTTTGGAAATATTTGATTTCTTTGTACTCAATCTAAAATTATGTCGGGGAAACAAATTAACATCAATTGCATCTGATCTGGTCAACTAGGAGGATAGTAGTACATTATTGCAGGATTCGCAGACCGTCTAATAGGAAAGTTATGTAATTCACTAACTACATCAACAACAAAAAGGTTCTACTATGACTGCCATCACTCAGCAGCACGAGACGTCGCGTGACAGACACAGTCCGTCATCATGATTGCAGAACACTAACAAATGTCCTATAACAAGTAATAAATAATATCCTCAATGTATCAATCCACCACTATCTCTTCAAAGTGGCAGCAGCAGGAGTACAAAGAAGGACTAGACTTGAGTCTACTGTCTCTAGCATTACGCAGTAATGCTCTCAAATGACTAAAAAGTTGCAAACAAGTAAGCATAGTAGCAACGCCAATAACCAGGCGAGCACCTGCAAAGACAGAAGCTATTTAAACATTAATTTACCTGCAATGTAATAGAATCAGCAGCATTCATACTCTTCAGGAAAAAAATAGATTAGCAATATAACAGAGCAGAAGGAAAAAAAGTAGTTATTAAATAGCTACGTACCAAGGCCAGGGATCTCCAGTCCTAGCAGGTCGAGCATGTCATGCTCCCGGTCCAGAATGTCACTCCACCGGTGCGTCACTTGCTGGTAGGTGCGCCGGACCCCAGACTGCTTATACATGCACCTTCTCCCACAGCTGGCGACGCTCCCGGAGGCCGTAACTGGAAGCAATCCGCCCACCTGCTGCCACGGCCTTAGGGAGGTGGAGTTGGACAAAAACCATCAAGGCGGCCACCTCCACCGCAGAGAAGATCTCCCTGGCCTGGACTTCCTCCCCCTCAAACGCCCGCAAGGGAGCCGGGTACGGGGTGATGGGCCCTTCCCCTTGCCCTTGTCGCCTCCCTTAGCCATGGTCCTGGGCACAAGAAGAAGGAAAGAAGAATAGGTGTGAAAAAAAATAAGAGAGAGAGCGAAAGAAATAAAGTAGGTAATAAAGTAACAAAAAGTAAAAAAACATAAAATATAGATGTAGGAAATTGAAGAGAGAGATAATAAGCAAAAAAAAGCAAAAAAAAGTTAAAAAACATAGGATTACAAAGATGTAAGATGGATAGAAAGGTAGCATGCCCAAAACCATAGCAGTGAATGAAAAACAAGATGACTGCGCCCATAGAGGACCGCGTGGGTAAGTTTGTGCGATATTTCCCCCTCGAGCACGCGACAACACCCACGAACACGTAATCGTGCGCCGCATACGACGCGAGCATGAAACTAGCGCCCGGGAAACGGAAACACGTCATACAAACAAGATGGCCGCGCCCATACACGACCGCATGGGCAACCTCTGGGTCGGTGCGCTGCAAGCGGACCGCGAATAAGCAAAAAAAGCGCGAACACGCAAAAAACAGAAATCCACAAACTCGCAGATTGCAAGTTCGATTTCGCACGAATTGGCGCCCCGCAAATCTCGCGAAAAGGCAGAAAAACGATTTTTGGAAAACTGAAAGCACTTAGCAGGTGCAAAAGTTCAAGCTAATTTGTAACCATTCTCTGTAGTGCTTCCTGAGGGACCCCTCCAGAGTTCAGTTGCCTACTTTCAACTATTCTCCGACCCTGCTCTGACCCTCAAAGCAGGGTCAGAGAATAGTTACAAGTATGGCACAATGCTCCCGTAAAAAAAATAACTGCAACAGGAAGCACTTACAGCTAAGGAAGCAGGTGCCAGACTTGAAGCACAAATTCAGTGGCACATTAACCAGCCCCAAATTAATTCATCTCAGTTGAGGCTGGGCAAGTGTGCTTTCCCCCATAATCTACAGTGGTGAACAAGAGGGTGGTAGCGGTGAACCAGAGGGTGACAGTGGTGAACCAGAGGGTGGCAGTGGTGAGTGCTGAACCTGAGGGCGGCAGGGGTGAACCAGAGGGTGTCAGTGGTAAACCAGAGGGTGCTGTGATGAACCAGAGGGTGGCAGTGATGAACCAGAGGGTGGCAGTGGTGAACCAGAGGGTGGCAGTGGTGAACCAGAGGGTGGCAGTGATGAACCAGAGGGTGGCACTGGTGAACCAGAGGATGCTGTGGTGAACCAGAGGGTGGCAGTGGTGAATC
Source organism: Lissotriton helveticus (assembly GCF_964261635.1). Taxonomy (NCBI): domain Eukaryota; kingdom Metazoa; phylum Chordata; class Amphibia; order Caudata; family Salamandridae; genus Lissotriton; species Lissotriton helveticus. Next base: position 1,169,306,716 of record NC_136057.1, read on the forward strand.
AGAGGGGGACAGTGATGATCCAGAGGGTGGCAGTGGCAAACCAGAGGGTGGCAGTGATGAGCCAGACGGTGGCAGTGATGATCCTGAGGGTGGCAGTGGCGAACCAGAGGGTGGCAGTGATGAACCAGAGGGTGGCAGTGATGAACCAGAGGGGGGCAGTGATGATCCACAGGGTGGCAGTGGCAAACCAGAGGGTGGCAGTGATGAACCAGAGGGTGGCAGTGATGATCCTGAGGGTGGCAGTGGCGAACCAGAGGGTGGCAGTAATGAACCAGAGGGTGGCAGTGATGAACCAGAGGGTGGCAGTGGTGAACAGGAGGGTGGTAGTGGTGAACCAGAGGGTGACAGTGGTGAACCAGAGGGTGCTGTGATGAACCAGAGGGTGGCAGTGGTGAGTGCTGAACCAGAGGGTGGCAGCAGGGGTGAACCAGAGGGTGCTGTGATGAACCAGAGGGTGGCAGTGATGAACCAGAGGGTGACATTGATGAACCAGAAGGTGGCAGTGGTGAACCAGAGGGTGGCAGTGATGAACCAGAGGGTGGCACTGGTGAACCAGAGGGTGCTGTGATGAACCAGAGGGTGGTAGTGATGAACCAGAGGGTGGCAGTGATGAACCAGAGGGTGGCAGTGGTGAACAAGAGGGTGGTAGTGGTGAACCAGAGGGTGACAGTGGTGAACCAGAGGGTGCTGTGATGAACCAGAGGGTGGCAGTGGTGAGTGCTGAACCAGAGGGTGGCAGCAGGGGTGAACCAGAGGGTGATGTGATGAACCAGAGGGTGGCAGTGGTGAGTGCTGAACCTGAGGGTGGCAGGGGTGAACCAGAGGGTGGCACTGGTGAACCAGAGGGTGCTGTGGTTAACCAAAGGGTGGCAGTGATGAACCAGAGGGGGACAGTGATGATCCAGAGGGTGGTAGTGGTGAACCAGAGTGTGGCAGTGGTGAACCAGAGGGTGGCAGTGGTGAACCAGAGGGTGCTGTGATGAACCAGAGGGTGGCAGTGATGAACCAGAGGGTGGCAGTGATGAACCAGAGGGTGCTGTGCCCATACACGACTGCATGGGTAACTTCGCCATGCAAGCAGCCCGCGAACACACAAAAAGCCCCACGAACACGCAAAAAGTCCCGCGAACACGCAAAAACCCAAAAATTCGCAATTTCGCACGAATTCGCGAATTATGTGGAACGGGAATTCGCTTTGGCACGATTTCGCGGACCGCGATTTCGCCCATGCTTAGTTGTGATGATTGGCTCTGTGTCGGTGGTGGTGGCGAAAGGGGGGGTATCCAGGGTTTGTTCGCTGAAGTTGTTGTAGAGGGCCTTGATCTTCAGATGGAAGTAGGAGCTGGGCTGGTTGCAGAGTTCCTGGGATGGTGTGATGTCCATGGCTTCGCTGGCGGGTTTGGTGAGTTGCTGTATGATGTTGAAGAGTTCTTTAATGTTAGTCTCGTTGGTGGGATCTTGTTCTTGATGAAAGTCCGCTTGGTGTCTCTTAGGCGATGATGGTATTCCTTCAGGGCATCCTGGTAGCTTTGTTTGTCGGGGTGTCAGAGGGCTGCAAGCTTGTCGGCGCAGCTGGAGCTCCAGTGGTGAAGTTCCTTGGCTGAGGAGTTGGCGTCGGTCATGGCGCAGGGAGAGTTGAGGAGAATGGTGGTTTTGAGGTGCTCTTCTGTGATCTTGCTCCAGTTCCTACTAGGCGGGTGTGGGTGGGTTTGGGTCCGGTGGAAGTGTTGAAGGTGAAGTGTATGCAGTGGTGGTCCATCCAGGGGGGCTGTGAGGTATGGCTGAACTGGATGTTTGTCCCTCCTGCTAAGATGGGGTCGAGGGTGTGCCCTGCTCTGTGTGTGGGGCTGGTGATGAGCACCTTCAGTCCAAGGTTGGAGAGGTTGTCGAGGAGGGTGATGGAGTCGAGGTCGCTGCGATTGTCAAGGTGGAAATTTAGGTTTGAGTAGAATGTAGACCATGGATGTGATAGCGTGGGGTTCGTCGAGGTTGGCGATGGTGGTTGCGGACTGGGAATGCGGTCTGGGGGGTCTGTAGGTGAGGGTGCCCCCTACGTCAGGCGAGCAGGTCCCAGATCTCTAAGGCGTGTCTGTAGTGAGCGTACGTTGAGGAGGATGCATGTCAGGGCTCCGGTGGTGTGGGTGTCTGGCGAATTTTCGACAGTCTTGGGAGCACAGTCAATGGTGAAGGATTGTCGGCAGTGTCTGCTGAAGAACTGTCCTTGGGTGGTGTTCGAGCAGTTAAGGGCTGAGACAGGCGGGTGGGTTGCCGGCACAAACCCAAGGACGGGCAAACTCCAGGGATGGGGCAAATCGGTGCTGCACACGGAGCTGCTGGGGAGGGTGCTGGCCTGGACCGAAGGTCTAGGTTTACACGCGCTCCCCCACAGCAACCACCATTAGGTAGGAGAGGGAGTGGTACTGGGGTAGGGAGGTGGAAGGGGGGCTGAGTCAAAGGGAGGGGCCGCAGAGGCAGCAGCTCCGAGAAAGGCTGAATGCAAATTAATGCATGAAATTTACACAACAACAAAACAAGAAAATGCATGAAATTAAACAAAAAACAAAAAATAGCACAAGGAGTAACCTGTTCACCCAGGAGAGGGCAAAGGGAGCAGTTAAGAGCTGAGGTAGGTGGGCGGTCTTAAGGGTGAGGCAAGCTGGTGCTGCACACGGAGCTGCTGGGGAGAGTGCTGTCCTGGACCTCTAGATGAGAGGTACCTGCAGGAGTGACCAGGAGACTTGGAAGACACATGCCCTCCGATGTCAGGTGTTACAGGATGTGTGACAATGACCTTGACTCTGCAGCTGTGAGGAACAGGTGATGTTGTGGAGGGCTAGAAGCTCTGCACAAGCTGTCCCATCTTCACCCAGGTAAGCCATTAAGTACCCTAGGGAAAGTGTTCGGAAGATTCAGGGGAACCTCCCAGGGGAGGGTCTGGCCAAGGGTGAGGTTACTAGCAGGTCCTTTGTCCAGTCTCGTACCAGAGCGGGAGCCAACTGGACTATGCACAGGGACACCAAATTCACCCCTCATGCCGACTTTGTGGCACTGGCAATCGCAGTGTGAAGGAGAAGTGTGGCTCACCGATTAGAGCGGCAGACCCTGAGGCAGAGGTCTGGCCCGGGACCAGGGTTCAATTCCCGACATGGCAGGGTCTTGGGCTCAATGTCCACGGACTCGATAATTCTCGCCTAGGTGCCTACTCTAATCATCGGTCCCACTCTGCAACTCTGGGCAATAGCTTGCTTAATCTCCACAACGGCCCGAAAGCGCTAGGATGCCTGGCCTCACCTTGGGGGTGCCCAGTAGGGGGCAGCTCACAGGGAAGCCAGGAAGGGTTCCACAGCGGTATACAGCGCCAGGATGCCTGAAAGGTGATAGTGCGCTTTACAAGTATACATACATACATACATACATTTACATCCACCCATCCCAATACACTAGATCTTGTCTGGGAGGTGATCACACCTTCCTGTGACAGGATGCCTGCACAACTTAGCTCAGCAGCAGGAGGTCAGAAATGTGTCTCTTGTCAGCAGCAACCATTTTGTGCTGTCCGGGTCCAGTAGGTTGGCACCGCGAACACTGAGAGCCTAACGGAGGGCTATTCCAGTGCTTGGAATCATACCTCCCACACTGTTCACAGTGTTGGAGGTATGATTCCAACATGTTTGATACCAAACGTGATAAGATTAGATGCAGCCAGTTATGAGATGGTAGTCGCCTAATTACGCAGTGTTCCTCTGTATAGTATATGGCTGCTTCACTGACAACCCGGGAGAATGGACTCCTTAGGATATAGGGGTGTCTGTTCTTGCAGGGGTACCCTCTCACTTAGAACCATGCACCTTGCCTTCAGGATTGCAAAGGCCTGCTATAGGGATGACTTATAGGTTTTGAGTGCAGTGACCCAAGATACAGGAAACCAATATCTTTAGTAAGCAGTGCTAGCACCAACCTACACAGGCTGCAATGGCCGGCCTGCAGTTCCATTTTGAATGGTCTCTCATGGGTGGAATAATACATGCTTCCTCCCATGGAAGACCTCTGGGGTACCTATGCCCTGGGTACATGGATGTCATATACTAGTGACTATTAAGGGTACCCCTGTATAAAATCTTGGGTCTACCTAAATACTGAACATAACAAGTTAGGGAGAAAGCAGATAGACTGGGGTCCTGATTAGCAGGATCCCAGTCAGACAAGTCAGTAACAGCTTATCACCAGGCAAGAAGTGGGGGTAACCATAAAAGCAGATCCTACTTTCTTACACAACTCCCCCCCAAACGTAAGGAGATGAGACTAACCATGCCCAGTTGAGTCTTGCTTTTCTAAGAGGACTTATCTGGTGAGTATATCTGCATTGGCATGGTAACTCCAAGGTCTATGTTCCACTGTATAGTCCATCCCCTGTACAGTGGAACATAGACCTGGGAGTCATGGACCACCTCAAAAGTTTGGGGTGTTCACCCTTCATCTGTTTGAGCCATAAGAGGGGCTTATGGTCTGTCTGAACAATGAATTGAGTGGCAAACAGGTATGGGCCCAGACCACAGCAAATGCCTCTCTCTTGATAACTGACCAACGTTTCTTTCTGAGGATCAACCTTCTGCTGATAAAAGCTACTGGTTAAATCTGGCCTTCTGCATTAAGTTGTGACAACACGCCCCTACCCCCAACTCAGATGCATCTGTTTGGACAAATAATGTTTTAGAGCAGTCAGGACTTTGCAGAATGGAAGCAGTGCACATGTCCTGCTTAAGGTAATCAAATGCCTTCTGACAGCTATGTGTCCACTGAACCTTCTTTGGCATTTTCTTTGATGTACGATCATTCAAGAAAAAACCTTGGTGTTACTTTTGTACAGTGAAAACCCATTGGACAAAGGATGCTGATTGTCCAAAAGCCAAGGAAAATACTCCTACTACCACTGCCCTTAAGGCAACTGAGCCCCCTAGCACGGGTACAAGTGGTAGTAAAGGGAACAAGGGAATAGTAGGGTTAACCTTGAGTTCTGAGGTGGATTCTGACTTAGTCATAACTCCAGCGCAGTCGGTTATGGTCTGTGAAGGTGGCAAAGATCTTGCTACCTAACTTGTCAGTCCCAGTAACCTGGACAAGTATAGGCAGCATCCTTTGATTAATGGAAAAGAGGCTATGGCCTACAGGTACGCTGGGGCCAGTGTCACTATGGTAACAGAGAAACTTGTATCTCCTCACCAAATCATACTTGGACAAATGTACCAAGTGACCAATGCTAACAATGTAAAGACTGGCCATTCCTTGGCACTTGATCATTTCCGCTGGGGCGGTGTAACTGGTCCCAAAAAGGTTGTGGTATCTTCAGACCTACCAGTAGCTTGATTGTTGGGCAATGATTTGTAAACTTCAGCCTGGGCTAAGGTTGAGTTCAGGACTCATGTAGAAATGCTGGGCAACTCTGCAAGCGTGTTTGCTGTGACCAGGTCACAAGCAAAGCACCTTTCCACTGAACAGGCCCTGGATCCTGGAACAATGGATGCGGTGCCTTCAAGAGAAGGAGCAGGAGGGGTAAGGCTGTGTCTTCCCCCCAGACTCAGAGGATTTCTTTCTTCTTGAAGATTGGCTTTCCTCCAATGAGTTGTCTTCCTGTGTTGGGCAATAATCCTCTTTTAAGTAAGGATATATTTTCTCTTTGCTAAACTCTGCTATATCTTTCTGGAGTTTTGTGACCTTTTGATTCATGAGATATTCTTTGTTCTCTGCTATTTCGCAGCTGATTTCTGCCAGCTTTGCCTTAAATAGTGTGATGGTAATACTGGCTTTCAAAGCTCCTTCTGCCACCGTAATCTTGATGATCAGATCGTCTGCTAGACGCTTGGCTGTTTTGACAATTAATACCAGCCAGTCCCTAGTGTACTTCCAGGCAACCAGGGACCGTCTCTACCATCAAACACAAGGGACATCAATGGGCGGCACATTCGCTCCTAGTATGGCATGTCTCTACATGTCAGACTTTGAGGCCAAGCATGTACTTACCGACACAAACCCCTACAAAGACAACTTCACTCTGTGGCGTTATTACATTGACGATGTCCTTGTCTTTTGGAAGGGTGGTCTAGAAAATAACCAAGCCTTAGTCACTTGGGTCAATGGCTTGAACCCATATTTAAAATTCACGGCTAACACTTCCGACCAGGAATTACCCATCCTGGATTTAATGATCAGCCTCAAGCCTGACAAACTGAAGACAGTGATCTACAAGAGACCCACAGACAGTTCATCCCTCTGCTGCTGTACAGTAGTTTCCATCCTAAAGCCCTTCGGGAGAACTTACCTTATGGGCAATTCCTCCAGATATGATGAAACTGTAGCAACCTGGGTGACTTCATAAACCAATTGTCTGAGCTCACTAACCATATAGCCAGACACGAATATCCATTGAGAAACATAAGAACAGTCCAGGAGAGAGCCCGGAATAAAAACAGGGAGGCCCTCCTGAAGCACACCCTAAATATGAGGAAAGAAATCTAACCTGTGTGACCACATACACGCCAGAATCGAATATGATCAGAAGGGTAATACAAAAACACTGGGGGCTTCTCCAGATCAGTGAACATGCACGCAGTCCTCCCAGATTTGCATTAAAAAGAGCAGCAAATCTGAAAGACATGCTGATCAATACCAGACCCAAAAAGAGGGAGCCACTACCACAACAACAACTGCGGAACCTACCCCTGTGGTTGATCACTTCCCAGTTTGCCCACTGACTAGCGCAACCAACACGGTGTCTTTAATTAACACCTTAACATGGACGCAGATGAAACATAAGAATTGCAACACAAGCAACTGCGTCTACCTCATCACTTGCCTGTGTCACCTCAACTACATGGGGATAACAACACTCCCTGTAAAAACAAGAATATAGGAGCACAGAAGAAATTTTAGATGTAAAAAAGACAAACACCAAAATGTGTGCCCACTTTGCAGCAATGAACCATACCTTCAATGACCTACACTCGACTATTCTGGAACACCAACCCCAAATACGTAGGGAAGTTCTATTCAGAAAAGGAGCAAAACTGGGTCTTTAGGCTGTCTTCCAATTTTACAGGGCTAAATGAGGATATCCTTTGGGGTGAGCTGACTCAATCAGTATAATAACATTTAGCCACTGACGCAATTTAATGAGAACATTGATGCCCCCAACTGATCATATCTCAACCATCACATAATGGGGGACTGTGCCCCACAGAGACCTGGGAAATATTGAATGAAAATAACTCCCCTTCACATGTGAAAGCCAGTGATAAAGACATCCCTTTATAATCACAGTTAGCAGTGATGGCACCACGTAAGGGACAGGCTCTCTCTAGCCACGAAATAACCCCTTTGAAAAAAAAACCTCTTGAGTCCTGGAGATCCATTATTTACCTCATGGATCCTGGGGGGCCCCACCCACATGATATACATCGAGTAGGGCTTGTTTTTGCATCACAATAAGATGACAACACACTTTAAATGGAATACAAATCACTACCATATGTACTTCCAACCTCTGTATACATGTGGTCACATTAACAATGTTCGAGTCAATAAAATTCTCTCCCAAGATGACCGACCGGGTTAACGTTACAGCATCTCAGCTGTCTATGACCTTAATGTGCAACCTTCAAAAGCCTGCCTCCGGAGTTTCCCTTCTCAGGAACCAGAGCCGGGGTAGGAGCATGGCTAATTGCCACGTCGACTTCTGTGAGTATGAAAGGCAACAACACGCCACTGAAAACATGCCACAGCTCCCGGTAAGACATGGCAGTTCTCTGTGATTGATTGCTCGCCTTCCATATACTTTTTATTCACACACAGGTCCTAAGCAACGACACACTCTGTTCGAAAGCTCCAGTCAGCACAGACCTACTATATATGGGGTGAGTGACAGCTAGCAGTCATTTCAGACATTGCAGAAAACGCAAGACTTTTCCATAAGCGTCCATTGCCCGCAATCATTATGAGAAAATGTGCATACATGGTCACGCAAATTGTCTGCATCGTGTATGTATATGTGTGTACTTGTGTGTAAGGGTGGGCGTGGTTGGCAGAATACCACTATGCAGAATTCTGTGGAGTTAAACCAAAACGTTGAACCAAAACTCTGTGAACTCCACTCCGCAACTCTGTTCCATCTCATTGTAATTAATAAAACTGAAATCTCACATACTTTTGATAAAACAACAAGTAACTCTATCTTTACATGGAAAAATGCATATAGTCATCTCACACAAGTGAACATGAAAATGCAGCAAGCAGTGAGAGAGGTCCCTCCTAACCTAGGGAGAGATCCAAGCAGAGGCCTTAAACACAAAGAGCACATAATGCTGAATGATTCAGTGACGTTCCCATTCTCCTAGGACCACCCCAAGCACAGTTATGGGCAAAAATACAATCCCAACCAGAGGCCCCGCAGAGCATTATGGGACAAAATTCTAAAGGGCAGTGAATATTATAGTATCCAATATCAAACCTTTTCTCAAGGGGTAGGCTCTCCTGGCTCAGCTGAAAGCTAATACTGTAATATTCACCGCACTCCAGAATCTCGCCCCATAATGCTTTGCTGGGACTTTGGTTGGCATTGTATTTTTGCCAATAACTTTACTTGAGGTGGTCCTCGGAGGATGGGACCACCACCAAAGCGTTCAGCATGATATGCTCTTTGTGTTCAAGACATCTGCTTGGTCCTCCCCCTAGGTTAGGCGAGCCCAAAATCATCACCTCTCTCATTGCCTGATATTTTTCAAAGTTCACTTTTGTGAATTGGTTATATGCTTTTAGCATGTAAAGGTAAAGCTGTATTATTAAAGGGTTGTGGGTGCAGTAGTTATTTCTGCTATGTGGCGGAGTTATGTAGTCAAAGTGTTTGCATGAATTCCATGTTTTCAATGTAATGCTAGTTAATTGCCCACAGTTACTTGTGTCTCACATGAACATGTGTTAGGTGGCTACCCCTGTTTTGGATCACGGACAAGTTCAAACATATGCCGCAATACCCTTGACTCACAAATTGAGTTTGTTAGTCTTCGTATTTTTATGTATGGCTCAGTAATGAATCTTGGTTTGGAGATGAGCTCTTTCTTTTCAGGGACCCATATAAAAATATAATTTGCCACAATGATCACGATGAGCTGAATAGGATTACTCATCCATGCCAATAATTTTATAACATTGGGTAGAATAGGATTACTCAGCCATGCCAATAATTTTATACCATCACACCAACGGCGCTGGAGCACTCAGGACTTTCCCAGCAATTTTTACTTGAAACACATTGAGGCACCACCAGGAGCTACAAAATGAGTCTCCTTATGGTCAATGAATGCCTCACTGCTGCCTCACTGACACTGGGATCACTTGGCAACCTTGCGCTGTGTTGTGTTTCTGTCACACATTATTTAAAATGTGTTTTTATTATAACTTTCTTTTTTAGGTCACAGAATACTAGGTGAATCGGATCTGGTATTCATTTGCAAATCTGGTAACAATTGTATCTCCTTACTTTTAGCACCCACATTGCGGTAGTGTTTGAGTTCAGATATTCTCTCTGAAACTATTGGTCCTGATGAATTGCCACAAGACCGTTACATCTACTACAGGCAAGAAACATGTCGACCTTCTACACCACACATGCCCTTTCGGACCATTGTATCCGGTTAGGAATTCTTGTTTTTAGTTAGGTTAGTGAACCCTAGGAATAAAATTTAGACAATAGGGTTTCCCCAAGCCTATTTTAAATACCACTTTGCACTCACTTCACTACCTATTCCAAACACCCACCCGCACCTAATGGGTTCATCAAAAAATATTTCCACCAAGAGCCCCTTCGTGGATGCCCGTCGAGCATTGCAGCACCGGCCCGATGAGGATCAAGTCCAATGATAAAGCATGACATCCCTCAGGATGTGTGAGGGCACTTTTTTACAGACCTAAACACTCTCACATTCACTTAGGAACTGCACACTATTCAGATATATTTACTTCATAGATACATCAGGTTGTTTGACTGGGAGGCAGATAAAAAATATGCCTGTATTGATTGAGGACCTTCCAGCAATCAATCTGCTGCTGGTCAGTGAGGCTGCCTACCAAGTCTACTCCATCAACTGAGCCATCATCAGATATTTGTGGGAGGAGATCAGGGAGAGGGTCACTCTCTTCCTCCTGTCCCTCGTCACTTGCCATGAGTAAGCCAATATCAGCCCTGTCAATAACAGGTTTTAGCCTGTTCACATGTAGCACCCTATAGGGACTTCTGGGAGTGCCACGGTCCACCAAATAGGTGACCTCATCCTTTTGTTCAAGTATGGTGTTGGGTCCACTCCATTTGTCCTAGAGAGCTTCTGGGACCACAGGTTCTAACACCCACACCTTCTGGTCTGGCTGGTAAACAATCAGAACAGCCTTTTGGTCAGGTCAAGCTTTTTGGAGTTCTTGGCTAGCCTCCAGGTTTTTACTTTCCTCCTTTATGGACTATGTCCTGTTCTGGATGTTTGAGAGGTAAATCCCATCCCTCCTTCACCAGACACATGGTACCCCTAACTGGATGCCCAAACAGAAGTTCAAAAGGTCTATAGCCAACCCCCTTCTGAGGGACCTCTCTGTTGGCAAAGATAAAGCAGGGTAGCAGGACATCCCATTTCCGCCTAAGCTTTTCTGGGAGGCCAATGATTATACCGTTTAGGGTTTTGTTGAATCATTCAACTAACCAATTGCATTGATAATGGTCGGCTGTGGTGAATTTGTAATTCACTCCACACTCTTTCTACATTGCAATGATATAACTTGACATGAGGTTTGTACCTCTGTCAGTTAAGACCTCCTTAGGGAACTCCACTCTGGAAAAAATTCCTAAGAGGCCCCTTGGTACCACAGGAGCTGTAGTGGTCCTAAGGGGAAAAGCTTTTGGGTATCTAGTGGCATGGTCCACCACCACTAGAATATAACTGTACCCAGATGCTGTTGGAGGGTTCATGGGACCAATAATATCAATCCCAACCCTCTCAAAGGAAACCCCCTTTTGTCCTCAGACATATGGAGCCAGTGAAAGTGAGGGACAAGCCTGCCCCAAATCTTACTTTGCCCTAAGTGTCCTGCTAGGGGAATGTCATGTTCAAGGGGAGCGAGAAGTTTCTAAACTTCTGGAGTATAACAAACGTCCTGGTGGAACCAGGCTTGGGGTCTCTACCCTTTGAGTACAGAAGTCCTTCATCCCAGTAGATCCTATGGGATCCTCTGACATTCCCAGCAGCCTCAGCAGCAGCTTGCTGTCTTAGGGGTTCAAGAGAGGGACGCGTATGCTGTTTCAAACTCAAATATGCTCTGGAAGGGCCCCCTGCTCCCAAGAACTCAACTTGATCAGGTTCAAGTTCATCTTAGATAGTCCCTTCACAGAGACTAGGATGGTCTCCCTCAAGAGACTGATCCTCACTCTGAGTCTGGGGGGAAGACACAGCATTACCCTTCCGGCTCCTTCTCTTGGAAGGCACCCTGGTCCATTGTTCCAGGATCCAGGGCTGGAGTTCCGACTAAGTCAGAACCCACCTCAGAACCCAAGGTTAACCCTACTATTCCCTTGTTCCCTTTACTACCACTTGTACCTGTGCTAGGGGGCGCAGTTGCCTTAGGGGCAGTGGTAGTAGGAGTATTGTTCTTGGCTTTTGGACAATCAGCATCCTTTGTCCAATGGGTTTTTACCTTACAAAAGTAACACCAAGTTTTCAATCCCCCCAGATGCAGGTTTTTGGGGCCCTTGATAATAATCTTTCTTGTCTTTGCCCTATCCATTTGTGGATGTCATCCCCAACATGGTAGGGGGGGACAATCTTGTTCAGGTTCATATGTTCAAAGGAATGTTCCTTAACTCTAGAGACGCTGTTTCTGCCACCATGGGACTCTAGTCCCAGTTTCTTCCTTGCTCTCTGAACTTTCAGGGCCTCTCTGTCTAGGGGCAAGTGCTCTTGTCTGAGCCTAAGCCTAGCTTTCCCAAGCTCAAGAAGTCGGTACTCCCTATCCAAGGAGTTCTCCCTCTCACTAGAAATGGAGGTCCCTGCTGAGTGTCCAGAGGCTTTGGATTCTGCCAAAGAGGATCTACACCTCCTTGGTCTATTCTGCACCTTCCCAGGACGATCAATGGGGGCATCCTCTAAGCCACCTGTGTTCTCCTCTGGGAGGTCTGAATTGTACAAGTGGGTGTCATCAGGCTCCACTCTGTCGGGGTTAGATTCTGACCCAATGGTTTCCTGAGGTCATCTAACAGTTACACCTCTAAGAGGCATTGAGTGGTGGATCCTTTCCCTGTCTCTAACTTTCTAGAGGCACAGAGTGCTTTCAGTTCTTAGAAAGAAAGTTCATAGTATCTAGTAGTCAGAGAGCCACTGACATCTCCTTTGGGCGACATAATAGGTGTGGTGTGGTGTGGCACCTACCTAACCTAGTGGGAACTAAACTGTCTGAGGTTGGAGAATGGCTGTGCTATACCCTTAACTATATAATGAAAAATAAATTTCTAGGCATATATTTAAACACTGCACCTCATGAAGTGCATACTAAATATAGAGACAGTGTAACAACCAAATTATAAAAAATGCACAATTTAGTGACAATGCTTTAGAGTATAGATCATGTCTTTACATGTGCTAAATTAAAAACACAAATTTATTGACAAACTTTTTAAATTTTCTAAGCGTATGCTATACACATAAATTTGCTAAGCTAAAAATAGAGTAAAAATATAGTTTCTGTGGCAACTAAATGATAAATCTTCGACTCGTTTTGGCGTGATACACGCCTCCGTGAGGAAAGCCACACAACACCTGAAATTAATAAAGAAATGCACTGAATAATAATACATACATTGATAATTTTGCATTCAATTAAAAACAATTATGGAATGTTACAATGATTAAATATCTTTATTGGTGACCTAAAGAACAGTAAAAGAAAGAAGTAGAAACTAGGGAAACAGAATACATGAATGATAGGGAGGTGTGTAAAAAGCAAAGAATAAAGAACCAAATTGTCCAATGTTATTCCTATGACATCAGAAGTGATAAGAGGTGCCTATGTAAATTCTTACTTTATACTGATTGAGACAATATACTAAATATGTAGACAAAGGATGTATTGGCTAAATTTCCTCTTTGAATTAAACCTGTGGAATAACAAAAATAGTGACAAAGTGACCACAAACAGAGCGACCAGATAAACTGATTAGGTTGATATTATATGTTACCTCACAATATGCATCAATTGGTAAAAAGGTATGGTGCTGTAGTAACCACCTATATACAAATGCTGTTATTCAATGTGAACACTAGATAAGTAAAATCAGTCCTGAATAGATGAAATAGTGAGGAAAGAACAATGAGAATAATATCAATGAAACAAAACTTAACGCTATAAGGCCTGGTCTTAAATTTTGAACGTATCGCACTAAAATAGTTTGTAATCAACTGCATTGATGGCGGTTAATGATCAGAAGTGGATATTTCCTGTATAAAAACAGAGAATGGTATAAAATATCTCATCATTAAGATAGATTTATATCTTATCTAACTGATACATCATACCAATATGTATATAGTTGCAAGTCATAAATTATGTGCAAGGTTTTCAAAAATTCAAAACGAGTCAACAAGAGTTGGAAGAAGTCTCGTAAAAACATGTATGGCGAACTTTAGAATCAACATAAGTGCCGCAGAGGGAGCTCCTGAAAACCCGGACAGGAAACGAGCCAAACCAGCCAAATCAGCCAATCGAGCCAAACCAGCCAAATCAGCCAATCCTGCCAAATAGCTCCAACCTAACATCAATATCAACCAAGTCAAGCAAAACAAGGGAACAAGAAAACAATTAACACAAAACACAAAACAATATTAAGCAATTTCAAGCAATCGACCTCCTGAAGCAAGCAAATTAGGCAAAACAAGCAAACAGTCGAGTCAACAACCAAGTACATAAACAAACAAGCAATACAACCAATAGAGAACGAATCCTCTGAAGGTTAGCCACAACAGCAGCCCCTCAAGAGTGCTATGAGGTCAGGGAAAATTAGGAAAGTGACAGCCAGCGCCCCGGTAAGACGACGCGGGAACAGCAAGCACAAAGCTCTAAATGCCACAAACAATTTGCTGTTGGCGCAGGAGGCATCCCCACCAGAAGACCTAATTTGTGAAGAGGTTGACTCGGGAACCAGCAGAACAGCAACAAAGGGCCATCAACCAAAAATCTATACGATCTTCTCTTTTCTGAAAGAACCCGGCTCGTTCCTAAGCACCTCAAATAGTAACCTAAAGGTACTCCCGTTGCCTATGGAACCCGTGGGGAGCTTCCAAACTGTCACCACAGGAGGAGAAGAAAGTGAAAAAAGTGAAAAAGCTGAAAATGTGACACAAGACATAACAAGACATGAGAGAGGCATGAGGGCAGGCTGGGGACAAGTGCAAGGAAGTAGGTGGGAGGGCATGGCTCACGGTGATTGGAGATCACACACTCCCAAGAGAAGCCCCGTACAAGCCAAAATGACCGGCAACGGCGACAGCGGGGAGACTCACAATACTAATATTAACACCACTAATGAAAGGGGCTACCCGCTTGAGCCAAAGATAGCAATTCTGCCAACTTTTCAGCCATCAATCACAGAATCAGGGACAGAGCAAAGCAATGAAGAACTCACCATCAACAGAAAAACAGACCTATCCAATTTTGAGGAGTCACACCCCCTAAGACGGCCATCAAAAGAGGTGCCTAAAGTGTCGAATCATTTAAGACCAAACCCAGGAGTCAATGCCAGCATTTCGGCTGCGGTCACCACCGTAGGCCAAGCCCTAGGCCAGGTGAATCAAACAGTCTATGACCAAGAGGGAGACGGCAGAGAGCTAGGAAAAGCACTGAATAGAGAGCATACAGAAGAAGCCGAAATGACAGAAGAAATTGAAACAACAGAGCTAAAGCAGGAATACGTTCAAAATAGAAAATACCTCCCATCTTACAACAGAAGAGTGGGAGAGGCTAGTAGCATCATACTCCCCAGTCATCCTTATGGAGGAGGACATCGAACGGGACATCAAACCGGAACCCGATACGATCTTAAATACAGAAGAGCACTCAAAAGGTCCAGAAATATTAAGGTCTTCCTTGCTAAACACGCTACAGTTATCAATAAAGGCCATGCAGTACCATGCAGACAAAATGGATATGCAATCATCCCTCCTTAATTTCTTAGCCATACATGTAGCCAAAATCGATAACAAGCTGGCAGACATGAATGGTATGATTAAGTGGGTCCAAGCAGAAACAAAAATAGTGCAGCCGAGTTGCGCCTGCTACTCCATTGTGGACAAACTCACAACAATTCCACAGCTATTGGGGGGCATCTTGTCGGATTTAAAAGACAACCGTTAACGCAAAGGAAGTTAACTCACAGACTGTGAACGACCCAACAAAGTTACATGATAGCCAGCTAAGAGAACAGCTAATCAGCCCAAATAGCCCGGAGGAGAGCAAAATTAAAAACGAAACCTACGCAGCAGTTGCAGGGAAAGCCTCAATGATGCCCGCTGAAAAACAACAAAGGGAAGGACCTGCGCAAGCGAACATACAGCCCTGTCACACACAGGGGAAAGGGGGAAGGTCATACAAACTACCATTCATCAAAGCCTCCATGGACAAAGCATGGGGGGAAAAACCCAGGGAACGAAATAAAAAAGGGCAAAAACAAAAAACGGAAAGGGAGAAAAAAGACCGGCAACATAAAAGAATTCTTCAAAGCGGTAAATTCGACCAGAGAAGAAGAAGATGAAGCAGAAATAGACAGGCCAACTTCGACCATAAGAACACCACCGGCCACGAAGATGGTACAAATCATACAAAGTCAGACCTTTAAAGGTAAAGGTACAAACACCAAGCACCAAACAGAAACCATCCAGCAAAAAATCAAATACAATGACGGAACAAAGACGGCGGACAGTATTGATCTCCCAATACCCAAAGGGTGGGAATGTCGGGAGATGGAATCAAGGGAGCCTCCCCGAAACAGGGACCCATACCAGCAGAAGAAATGGAGGAACGATATGCGCAGGTAGAAGACCCAATTCCTGGTAAGAGATCTCACCGTACACAGACCAAACTAGTTATAGAAGACCTGAAACAACAGGTCCATAGACAGGAGGGAGCCAAAAGAGGCATAATCTTGTTCATTCCTGAGTACAAGTCAAGAGGCAGAGGGGACATCCTCAATCGAGGTGATATTTTACACCTATTATCCACTATCAGTGACTTGACTGATATTAATACGAATGACCTATAAGCTGTGGAGTTTGTACATTATAATTACCTGTCAGACCATGAGGTCACTAAAACAATAATGGGCCACGAAGGAAATAGTAAAGAGAATCATGGAAATGGAAACATGCTTTCAAGCATGGGGGATACGCATAAAAAGACAGGAAAAAATAGGATACCTAGAACCACTATGCCAGGCTTACAATGAGAGAGACGATTGTAGCTCTCACACCAAACAAAAACCATGGAAAACGGAAAGTGTCCTAAAGGGGGCAAAAGCTCATCAGTCTCGAAGATGGATGCTAACTCACAGAGCTATGGGCAAGCGCAAGGATCACTTGGACAAAATGACTGGAACTGGATAGCAAGGACCATTAACACAAGGGCCTTGAAGACATGACAACATACTCAACCGAATACCACAACAAAACACCAATTATGAATATGTTCCTGGAACATAAAGGGTCTAGTGAAAAAAGCTGAGGACATTCAGCTTCTACTTTATCTCCAAAAATGTGATATAATTGACCTCCAAGAGACCTGGTCAGATCAACTGCATCAAATTCAGGGCTTTAAATCATATCATCTACCAGCTACAATAACCACTAAATACGGTCACTTAAAAAGAGGTCTAACAATATACACTTCAATAAAGAGTTTCAATGACATAAAGAACAAAGACGCTAAACAGTTAGGCAATACCAGCATAATAAGAATAGAGCTGGACATATGGGGAAAAGAGCAAAACCAAAAGTTAATATTGCTAAATGTATACTTGCATCCTCGTGATAAAAAAGCCGTGATAAATCGATTGACGGCAGAAGTGACAAAAACACTGTCAGAGGAGGCAACATCCAACCTCATAGTAACAGGGGATTTCAACATGTACCTTGGAGGACCCCAGACAAGGGACTCACTTCTGGAAGACCAGTTCTTGGCATGGGACATACCACAACAGGAGGCTAGCAAATGGGGCAAACAAAACCGGCTGGCAAAGAACAGCCTAAAGGATTTAGAACATCTTAACCTGGTAGCCCTAAATGGTCGCTTCACAAATGACAGCCCCTTGGCAGCCACTTTTCACAATTCGACTGTCAGCTCAACCATAAATTTTACATTTCAACCTCTACAACTTTTCGGTAAAGTCATGAACTTCCAAATAGGAACAATGTCAGCCAGCGACCAAGTACCGCAAGAAATCACCCTTAACATCTAAGGGGTAGTGGTATCCATGCCAGCAGGAAATTAAGGATCTTCACTTTCGGTGGCACACAAAAGAATAAAATGTAATAAGCATAGCCTGGAAGGCTTTGTGAATGAAGCAAAAAAACGGTGGGAAAAAAGCACTGCGATTCAGACAGACAAACTAAGATGTTGGGAGCAATTCACGAGCAGCCTTGGGTCAGTTCATATAAGGAAAACTTAGACTCATACTACAATGGAAGCCCTAAACCTTCAAAGCCCCACAAAGTCTCCTCATTTTATGGATGGTCGTGACAAGGCTATAAAACAAAACACCAACCTAAAGCACCTTAAGACAAATATCAACAAACTACTAAGGCAATTACACCGAGAAGGACTGGACAACACCTTTCAATCGGAACTGCAAAAATTAAAAAATTAGCAAAAAGAAATTAATTTGGCACGCAAAAAGGGAAGCAGAGGAAGAGTTATGGGCTAAGCTGCTTCACGACGCATGAGGAAACAACACCAGCGATAATGGTCAACACCCTCCAGAACCCAAGAAGTCCTAGTTTTAATTCTCACCTTACTGAAGGACGCTTGGTCCGAATACCTTCTGCTTCATTTTAACACAGCACCAAAGATTTGCATAACGAGGCGACCAGAACCCGACAGCAAAATCCAAGTCTGCTCCCTACAAACGGACACTACTTCACTGGCCTTTTTAGAAAAACAAATTATACATTGGATAGCGAAAGGAAAGTCAGAGGGGGCACCGGGCCCCAACGGAATCCCCCCCATTTCATACAAACGAAACCCAGAATACTGGGCAGTGGCACTATTCCCACTGTACAAACAGATTACAGACACCAAAACAATTCCAGCCTCATGGAAAGGCTCAATAATAGCTCCAATTCATAAGAAAGGCAACATTAAAGATCCCGAAAATTATAGACTTGTTGCCTTAATTGACAACAAGGCCAAATGTTATGCTGGTCTTTTACTAGAGGAGCTTAGGGAATGGTCGAATGAAAAAGCTGTGATCTCCATCACCCAGACAGGTTTTCTTAAACAAATGGGAACATCTTCAAACATTCTGGCTTTAACACTTCTAATAGACGCCGTTAAATTAGCCAATCTGCATCTCTACATATGTTTCATTGATTTCACTTCAGCGTTCAATAACATCAACAGAAAGTTATTATGGAATAAGCTGGCAAACAGGAAAATTCCATCAACCCTACTATCACAATTGATGTTATTACATACGGATACATGGGTACAAATTAAGCTGGGATCAGGAGAACGACTGTCAAGGAAAATACAAATGACCAAGGGCCTCAAACAAGGGTGCGTGCTAGCTCCGACACTTTTGAACATCTTTATGTCGGACTTCTCACAGAAGCTAGACGAAAGTAACTCTCATGCCCTGAGTCTAGGAGGTCTCAACCTCTCAAACTTGATGTACGCTGACAACATTGTGTTGATCAGTCGAACGCCGAAAGGGCTACAACATCTAATCAACACAACATATAATTATTCGGTTACGAATAGTCTCAGCATTATTCTCTCAAAAACAAAATCTATGAAAAAAAACGCTAAGACATCTACATCAAAGTTCTGCTGGCAAATGGGAGGCTTTATAGTCGAAACAGTGGAGGAATACAAGTTCTTGGGCGTAATTGTGGACAGAAAAGGGTCATTTCAACCACAGAAGGAAGCAATAAAATGGAAAGGAATCTCAAAACTAAAGTAGTCGGCCATAGCTTCACCCCACTGCTACAAGTGATCCAGGCAAAAGTAACACCGGCCATTACTTACGGAAGCGAAGGCCTCCGGAGGAGGGACGCGCAGATATTGGCAAGAATGGGTGCCTATGTCAAAAGTTGGCATGAAATCCAGGGAGCCGAAGACTTAAGCTTGAATTACCATCTATGGAGGAGATAGAAAGAAAAAATAATTGTGCAGCCGCAAAGTATCTAAAGCACCCAATAGATTCCTTGCAACTCCAAGAAGCCTGGAAGAGCATTGGATTTCAAAATACCTTTAAGCAGCTAGTAAATAAATCAGTAAGAATAATTTCACTAGTAGAGGACAAAGCAAGACTAGCCAACAGGGCTCACGGCTGAACAGTCATCCAAAACTATACCAGGAGCTCCTGTCTAAGCTACCTAGGAGTCGGGTTTACACGGTGCACAAAGGAGAGGTTTATACGCCTACAGCTGGAAATACTTCCGTCACAAAACCACCTTCCCAAATGGAAAAGGCCCCAAATGACAATAAACTGCTGTTTATGCAGGGATCCAAAAGAGGACAGCCTTCATTTGATATGCATCTGCAAAGGACTGTCAAAAGAGCGCAGACATCACCTAAAACAAATCCCAAAGAAGCTGGGAAGAAGAAGATTGCAACAAACACAGTTGATGGACAGAATGTAGAACAATGCCAGCAGGCGGTCAAAGCATGCTTTGAGGGCAAAAACATTCAATTAGCAAGCCATTTTGTCAAATTTCTGGAAACAGCGTAAAACATACAGAACTGCAGAAGTGTGGGCCCGGACGAATCAAATCCCAACGGCAAATACAATCTAATTAACCGTTCGTCATGGATAAGGAACAATCCCCCCAACGCGCGTCTGTACGTTACAAAACAGCAGAAGCCGTCTGCAACGAGCCATAAGACTCCCTCAAAAACCTATCTTTCAAGTGTCATTCCAACACGATAGTGCTGCTCAAATCTGCTCCAAGATCTTACAGTCGCAAATATTTTAACATAGACACTCTGGTCATATAATGACTTCTAACCTTAATCTACGGACAGGGCTAATGAAGCCTAAACTTTCCACAATGTACTTTGTAGTCTCATGAAACCTGTTTTAATATTTTTAACATCATTTTTAACAATCTCATTTATAAAAAGGATGGCACCAGATTAATTGGTATTTTATGTACATATTTTGTTTTACATGTAACTTATTGCAATGGTTTTAATTAACTGAGCAATAAAGAATTACTTACTTACTGTATTTTTAGCTGAGCAAATTTATGTGCATAGCATAGGCTTAGAAAAGTAAAAACGCTTGTCAATAAATTTGTGTTTTTAATTTAGCATATGCAAATACATGATCTATATTCTAAAGAATTGTCATTAAATGTTGCATTTTTTATAATTTGGTTGTTACACTGTCTCTATATTTAGTATCCACTTTATAAGTTGCGGTGTTTAAATATATTGCTTAGGAATTTATTTTTCATTATGGTTTACCCTGTCCTAGGAATTGTACTCTAGATTCAACAGGGGATCCTTGTTACTCACATGAGACTATACCCTTAACTACCCAGCCCTATGTTTAGTAGAACTTACTTATCCTAGGCTTGTATGATATGTGCCTAGTATTATTGATGGTTTTTCAATTAATCAATACAAAGATGTATCTGGTAAAACAATGCAGGCTTGAATCTGACCGCTGCCACCAATGTGAGAAGTTAGCCTGGTATCTGATATCCACCTATGTAAGTGGGCACTTGCACCCGTCCAGACAACACTCATGGTGATATAAGAAGTCTTAGACAACCATAGAAAGCTCGCTAAAAGGTAGCTGTGGAGAGCAGCCTTCATGCTTAGTCCACAAGGAGTGTAAAGCAGATTGTTTTACCAGAATGCAATATTATAGTACACATTAAGTGAAAAAGAACCACACAAATTATAAAAATATGTATTCATAATATAATACTCTCTAACACGTACAGATATCTCCTACCCGGAGATATGCACAATGCATACAATACTTTAGCAAAGATACATAGTCAATAGCATGTAATATACAGGAGAGGACCAAGTCATATACTAAGAAAGTGGTATAAGAACCACTATTCGGCTCAAGAAAATGTCAAGAGGACATAGAAGTGCTCGAGACCCACAGAATCACCCAAGGTAAGTAGATAGGGAAACCAATAGTGACCAGATGACTGGGTGACAGTTGCGCGGAGTTGCATCCAGTTTTTTCAAACAATAATTTCAAAGGAGCTTAAAGGATAAGGTGATGGTCCTCCACCATCAACCAGACAGCAGGTAAAAAGTTCTCTACTTATTAAACAATTGCACAAATATATCCTGAGCTTGATTCCAGAATATTATAAGTCTCTTATTCTACCAATAGGACAAGGCGTTGTGTGTAATCAAAACAAGTATATCTACTCATCTCATGTTTGTATGAGTCTTAATAGTAGGGAAAGATTATGTAGTCTCTCACAGTATTCTTCGGTACCCAAGTTATTCAGTAACAGCCTCTATCCATAGTAACGTCCATTCGTGTAGAAAAGCGGTGCCTTGTCCTATTGGTAGAATAAGAGTCCAATATTATCAATAGCCCTTACAAAGTCTGAGGTTGACACCTTTAAAGACGAAACACGTGTTGGCTAGGATCAAGTTTGGATACATATTGAGATGAATAAATGATGGACATAAGAAGATCTCCTTTTCTGCTTTGATTTATTAAGGACTTATAATATTCTGGAATCAAGCTCAGGATATATTTGTGCAATTAAGTAGATAGGGACCCCACTCCGTACAAATCGACAGGTAAGTCACAGTTGGGTTTTTAAAGATTAAGGGCCCTTCCTTCTGGACTCTCAAGAAATCTCATGGAAGTCAAAAGGTTGGAGAGCCACCCCACCCATGGATACCCTAGTACACATGTTACCTACACCAGGAAAGCCAGGTGCATATGTGTGAAGTGCTGTCAGAAACCACAGTCAAACCCAATGGAGGACTTCAGGAAAGTGCCGCTGTTGCAGGAGGAGAAACTGCCTGTGGACTCCAAAGGTGTATTCTAGATGAGAGGTACCTGCAAACAGAGGGGACAGAGTGTGTGTCAGTCAGGAGTGACCAGGAGGCTTGGAAGACGAATGACCTCCGATGTCGGGTGTTGCAGGATGGGTGACAATGACCTTGACTCTGCAGCCTTGAGGACCAGCCGATGCTGAGGAGGACCAGGAGTTATGTATGAGCAGTCCCACGAAGGATGTCGATTGCTGAGGGGTGGATGTCCGGCAGGACCACCAACAAGCCTTGGCGAAGGCAACCAATGCATTAATCAAAGAAGGAGCAACACCAGGACCAGCAAGGTCCATAGGATGCACCACTAGCAGGGAAGTTAGGGCAGGCCCCAGCAATCAGGGGAGCCCAAAGGAACCATAGGTGACCCACAAATGGACCCAAAGGTTCATCTGTTCATCTGTAAATAGATGGAGAGACCTCCTAGAGGTATGCAATGGGAAAAACTGGTGTTGGTTCTGGTACTTAATTAAATGGGGGCAGTGGTAGTGCTGGCCCGGCTCCAGCTAACAACGTTCCACCAGAACTTGGGTCGCACATTACAAGTCGCAATTTTCATCGTCCGAGGATAGTACTATGTACCAGCCCTGTGCTGTGACGGACTCAGTCCTTTCCTTCACACAAGTGGAAATCGAGAGAGCCCTCGATGCTGTGGCAGCAGCTAGGGCTCCTGGAACGGATTGTATCATGGCGGATATATTTAAATCAGATCAGGAGAAGTGGTTGAAATATATCTTCTTCCTTGCTAATGGTTTGGCAAGAGGTGCACCC
The DNA here is from genome assembly GCF_964261635.1 of Lissotriton helveticus. Classification (NCBI taxonomy): domain Eukaryota; kingdom Metazoa; phylum Chordata; class Amphibia; order Caudata; family Salamandridae; genus Lissotriton; species Lissotriton helveticus. The sequence continues at coordinate 1,169,329,816 of NC_136057.1, forward strand.
ATTCCAGAATCCTGGCGCTTGGCAGAAATCATCCCCAGTGTATAAAAAGGGGGATCGCGTCAGCCCATCTAATTATAGGCCTTTAAGCCTCATAGACTCCCTTCAAAGAATTGTGGCGAGATTAGTTCTAAGTAGGGTAAATAGTTGGATAGATGAGAACAAAATACTTTCCACCTATCAAGCAGGATTTCATTCCCATGTTAGCACTATCGACCAAGTTTTTAGATTCATGATGATATACAGGAACACAGTGGTCTTAGCTGGGGGGACACTCTATGCAGCATTCATAGATCTTAAATATGCATTTGATTTAGTCCCCCGCCATAGGATGTGAGAGGCTCTTAGGGAAGCAGGGATGCCTGCTGAGATCTTATCTTTTATTGTAAATCTACATGAGTCTACATCTGCCGAAAGTACAATGTACATACCGCTTTCCTGTGAACAAGGGAGTAAGGCAGGGGTGTGTTCTGGCCCCTACCCTCTTTTCATTGTCCATAAATAATGTTATCTCATACTACTCCAAATATTCCACGTACGCACCTACTCTTGCTGGATCCAGGGCTCCTCTGTTAATGTTTGCAGACGACACCTTAATTCTGTCGAAGACGCAATCAGGTCTGCAACGCGCCCTTGATCGATTCACTTTGTTCTGCAATTACCATGATTTAGTAGTTAACGTCGATAAGACGAAGTTCATGGTCTTGCATAAACACAAAGTAGTGAAAGCTAGAGTGGATATGAACAATGTGCCCCTGGAACAAACCGACTCCTTCGCATACCTGGGTGTTACTTTGGGTAAACGCTTGAACTGGAAGCCACAGTTAGATCTATTAGTCTTAAGGCATAATCAACTTGCAGGGGCCCTCCTAAAAGAATTCCTGTTGTCCCAAACCAAACCAATTGGACCGGCTCTATCTATTTACCAAGGGAAGGTTAGAGCCTCAATAATTTACGGGGCAGAACTTTGGGGGTTCGAAAACTTACTACCAATAGTCTTAGCCCAGAACAAGTTCCAGAGGGCATTGACCGGCCTTCCTCAATCCTCTCCTCTGAGGCCCCTACTTTTAGATCTAGGATGTATTTCCTTTGAGGATGCTGCGGGTTTTAGACCACTTGCCTATTGGCGAAGACTTTGGACAACCCCGGAGCTAGCACCTTATGCAAAAGCTGTAAAGTCCATTAGAGAAGCAGATAAATCAAACAACATTTCTTGGCTACAAAAGATTAAGGTATTGTTATCTGAAGTGGGCCTCATCCCCCTGTGGGAGGACCCAGAGGGGAATTCCTTTCCATCTAAAAGAGATCTTAGAACCTTATATAGGGACAAGGTTTATGTAAAGTCGCTGTCCTCGGTTACTAGTGGTTCCCTCACAGGCCTTTTTCTTGAATATAAGTGTGAGCATAAGCTGGAGGCCTATTGGGATATGATCACACGTCCTGGTGATAGAAAACTTTTCCACCAATTTAGAGTGGTGACACTATCCCTAAAATTGTTTACTAAAAAGTGGCGGGATGACCAGGATATAAAATGTGACACTTAATTAACTGAGGACGGGACTTTATTGCATGTGCTGTTTGTGTGCCCTGCATACAAGAGCCCTCGGTTGAAATGGCTCAAGTCGGTTTGGAACTAGATCTTGTCAAACGCCCTACATATCTTAAAAACTGAAACTTCTGAAGTCATAGTTGTTGCTATGGCTAAGTTTCTGAGCTGGACTTAGGTCCTTAGAAGGAAAAATCTGCAAGGCATTATGTAATCTATTTGCTTATGCATTGGTGTACTCAAGTCTCCCCCATTCCATTCAGTCCTATATTGAAGACTGTACCAAGCCCTGTGTAATTATGCATTAATAGCTTTTGACCCTGAATTCTCCCTTTTAAACCTAATCATTGTTTTAACAGTCTTGGAATTTTATATAACACTCTTTTTAAGAAAATATTCTTGTATGAAATTTCATGCCTTTTTATATTATGTTGTAATCATCGTAATGTGTCTTTTATGATTGTTTAAGATCGAATAAAGACTGAAATTGAATTGAATTGAATGGACCCACAGGTTGAAGTCCCTGGAGTCGCAAGAGGACCTCAAGCAGCTCACGAAAAGATGCAAGCTGCGATGCACACGATGTAGTGTGGCTGAAGGTTCTGTTCAATGAATTTGCTCCAGGTTGGGGCAACTTGGAGCCTGAAGATCTTCTTGGGAGGAAGCCAACAAGCCTTTGTAACTGCAAGTTGGGCACTGTGCACACGGGTCTCTGTTATTGCAACCCCCATGAGGGACACTGGCCTCAAACTTGGTGAGAGGGCAGGGCAGGCCTCGAGAGCTGTTGAATACCACCACCTGTGCTGCAGAGGCCACAGAGTTCAGAGGAGTTCCGGACCTTCAGACTGGTCAACTTAGTTTTGGTGTCTGCAAATGCAGGGGGGTGACTCTTCACTCCAAGGGAGATTACTTCAAGTGTCTTTGATGCTTTACAAGCCTAGGAAGTTTTCTCTATGCATGCACAGTTGATGCAGCAGACTGGAAGGGAGACTAAGTCAGGCCCAAACGAAGTCCAGCGAAGTCCAGAGTGTGCAGACAGTAAATGTAGAAGTGGTGTCAGATGTGAATCTTAACCCACAATACATCTAGGGACCTACACCCAGGTAAGCCCTTAAGTACCCTAGGGTATGGGTTGGGAAGATTCAGGGGACCTCCCATGGGAGGGTCTGGACAGGGGGGAGGTTTCTCTCATGTCCTTTGTACAGTTTCGTGCCAAAGCGGGACCCAACGGCTCCCAGGACTGGTTTGAACTTGGCTATGCACAGGTACACCAAATGTACCCCTCATGCAGACTTTCTAGCACTGGCAAGTGCACCCACCGGCTCCCAAAACACTAAATCGTATCTGGGAGGTGGTCGCACCTCCCTGTGCCTATGGTTCTGCCTTCCGCTGCTCGAGCTTGGCACAGCAGCAGGAGGGCAGAAATGTGTCTCTGGTTGGCAGCAACCATTTTATGCTGTCTGGGTCTAGAAGGTTGGCACTGGGAACACTCAGAGCCTAACAAAGTGCTCTTCAAGTGCTTGGAATCATTGAATCATACCTCCCACACCGTTTGCAGTGTGGGGGTATTTTTCCAACATGTTTGATACCAAACATGATAGGATTCATTAAAGCCAGTTTTGAGATGGTCATGGCATAATTACACAGTGCCCCTCTATATAGTATATGGCTGCTTCACTGATAACCTGGGAAAATGGCCTCCATAGGCTATAGGGGTGTCCTGCTCATGCAGGGGCACCCTCTCACTTAAAACCACACACCCTGCCTTCAGGATTGTAAGACCTGCAATAGGGGTGACCTATAGGTTTTAAGTGAGTGACCCAAGATATAGAACACCAATATCTTAAGTAACTGGTGCTAACACCAACTTTCACAGGCTGTAATTGCAGGATTGTGGTTCCATTTTGAATGGTCTCTCATGGGTGGCATAATGCATGCTTCAGCCCATGGGAGGCATCTGGGGTGACCATTGGCCTAGGTACATAGGTACCACATACTAGTAATTTATAAGTGTACCCCAGTATCCAATCTGGGGTGCACCTACGTACTGAACATAACAGTTTTGGGAGAAAGCAGATAGATTGGGGTCCTGGTTAGCAGAATCCCAGTAAGACTAGTCAGTAACAGCTTAGCACCAGGCAAAAAGTGGGGATAACCATAAAAGCAGAGCCTACTTTCCTACACTTAGCAATCACTGTTGCTATTTAATTGGCATAGCTTGTATTTTTATGAATTCTGATGTTGAGTGAGGAAACACGTACAAGCCAGTTAAAAGTTAAATTGCAATTGCCAACGAGCAGCTAAAGCTTTTATCACTCGTAATTGATGCAAACCCTGCCTCATTGGCTTTGGAACAGACATGCAGCCCTGCAAGCTAGGCTGGATTCCTAATGTAAATTTAAACCAAATTTTATAATTCAGATGCTAAATGTAGCACTGTGTGCATCAGCTGTCATTATGCGTTTTTTTAATTAGCCCTTTCAGCATAGTGCATACATCTAAAATGTATTTGGTGTACATACTTACATTTAACAAGAGTAATATGTGTTCAAAAGCAACTCTTGAAATGAGACTACAGGCTGGCTACACACTTTAAACTTTGTTTAAGCCTATTCCTGTAGAGCTCCTTTTAGAAGATAGGTAGAAAAGGTATTGGTGTAGCATACAACTAACAAAGGAATTTGTACATATCACAGTTTCTTTTGTTTAAGAAACTAGCCTGAACTGCTGACTTTAACCCCTCTCCTGCATTTGATCCCTCTGAGGTCCACAAGCTACTTCTTTGCTTCCAGTCCTCATCCACAGCTGGAAAGGTGACCCATAGCAAGTCTCCCATTAAACACAACTCTTTATTTCTGTCACTACCCTTCTGTTATGATAATGGTGTTTCAAAATAAATATATGACATTTAGCTTGCTTGAAGGGAAAGGACAGAGATTTCCACCCTCACACAGTGGGTGTAGTAAATTTCCCTGGCAAGGGTGTGACTCCCTCTTAGAAGTATGACTTTGACACCAAGAGAAAAAAACAATGTTAATTCATATCGTTATTGTTCAGCCCTAGAAAAGCAGGTTTGCAAATAACATTGATACATTTAAAGATAATATCATTATAATATTCAAGGGAGATAAATTCTGCAAAAGCATTGTTGAAAACACATTGTCTACAGTTAGGGTAGTCAAAGAACTTGACAATTGGTTTTAGATTGTTGCTTCTTTACCAACTAGTAAATCAGAGCTTCCATACCAGCACGATTACAATAACTAGGACAACTACATGGATTCATGTGATAAATAGCAAAACCACTAATTATTTGGACTTCCTATCTTGGAAATTGTTTCCCTGGACCATATGTTGGGGCACATTCTGATTATTCATTCTTTTGTTGCAGTATGATTTCATCTTTCTTCAAGAAATATGGCTGACAGATATAAGGTCTGATTTAGATCTTATCAGGAAGTCTGTGGTCCCTCTGCAGCAGAGTTTACAAGTACTCCATCAAGCTGGCGGAATCCCACCCGCCCTATTTAGATGTGGGCTGGCTGAACTGACTTCTGCGTCGATAGAGTTGCATTAATGGTTCACAGCTGTCAACATGGTGGACTTCTCTGCTGCCTAACATTACTCCATTACTGTCAGGGTGGCAGGATTGCACTGAGCCTATTTAGATTTCACAGGTGTGCTAGTGATGTTCTAGTGGAAGGTTGCTGATGGAGTGATTCCGTTATGGGGCTATGGTCAACATTGTACTATTACTGTGGCTGTAGGGTGGATGCTAGCATCACACACCTGATATATTTTGGCTAATTGTATTCACCTGCATATTAGACAATAAAACAGACTCTCATTTCTTAGAAAAGGCAAATGTAGGCCAGAATAGTTGACAGAGTGCATGCTGTAGCAAACAACCTATACACAATGGAGAAAATTAGGAAGATGTGGAATGACCTGAAAGGGAGAGTGGATTTCCTGGCCTCCAAGTATCACTTGGAGGCCCAGAAGACTGGTGGTTGTTCTCTCAGCCCCCCTTACAACTCTTTCCATGGGAGGAGACGGTCTTGCAGATCCTATATCCTTAATGCTTGACAGGAGTCCCTGGTAGAGTGGAGACTGGTAAGTTACATTTCTTAATGTGTCACTAGACCTACATTTCATTTTTATTTTCAGTTAGCAGTTGCTAATGTGTTTTGCACCTTTGGAAACATACAAACCTATACATATTTTTATCAAATCTTTTCTTGTCTTGTTTGTTTGAATGTATTGTGTTAAATATAAGATTACAGGTCACAATGTCCATAACATTTCACATGATGTTATGTTGGTTGTATGTGTTTTTAAACCAAATACCATATTGCATATTTTTCTTTTTATATTGTAAATGTCTCATCTTTTCAACAGCATATTTTCACCAGGTATGTTGAACTTACACATTTTGCAAGTGACTACAACTACCCTGATGCCTTGTTTAGGTTTGTGAAAATCTGATTGCAATGTTATCTTGCTCATTTCTTTTTCCCATCACATTTTCACATATGTCACAGTGTTGTGTATAGATCAATCTCTAGGTCATGCTATGTTTTGAAATGGTTTTGTATTTAATTTACTATGTTGTCTTATCCCAATAATGTGATGACATTAATGTTACATGTTTCACAAATCAAAGTTACTTTACTTACAAATGTCAAGGTATGCAGTTTTGTATGCTGAATATAAGTGTTTTTTGTGTGAAATTGTACTCTGCAATGTTGATATGCCAACTAGTGCTATATAACCTTCTAAGTTGTGTAAAGATCAGAATATTAGCCACTAGGCCTTGGAATGCTTAATTTCATATTTAAGCTCTCTACATTGTTGTGGACAATGTTTGTCATAGTTTCTAATCATTTTATTGCATTTCAGTACATCTTTTCACCTGCTTTATTGAAGTAGATTGGTGTGTCATGTAAACTGTTTATGTAACCTATTATGATACCACTGAAAGGTACAATCTTTTTCTTTTAACTTTTAGGTTGCTTAAAATTTTTGATTCTAAATAAATAGATGTATAATCCAGATTTTTAATATTTGTATCTTTCATTAATTCATAAGAGGTCCAATAGCGAGAGTTCGTGGGCAGCCAGCTACCACTAAGGAGACCACCACTACAATCTTCAGTGAGGACAGCACTCCTTCAAGTCCGGTTGACGAGGAGCAGCCTGGTCCATCTGGTCTGTCTGGGCAGACCTCTCCGGTGAGTTACACTTGGCTCATAACTACACCTCCCACCCCAGCTGTTACAACACCTCAGCCAATTGATACCTCGACTTCCTGTATCCAAACCAACATTACACCAATCTTGTAATCCCCAGGCCTGACTTATGTAGAACCAACACCACAACCACCTCCAGATCAGCCAGGGTGTGATGGGATGGGGTGCACTAGGTCAAAGGAACAGTGTAGTGGAGTGTATGTGTCATGGGAGGAAAACTGTGGGTCAGCAAAGTAAGGCTACTGAGTTCACAGTCACCCAGGCCACCATCAACCAAGTCTTGGGATCCCTCCACCAATACCAAGACATGATAAACCAAGTCCATTCCTGAGAGAGTAATGGGAGTTGAAGCAGATGCAGAGGAGCACAATGTACAGATGGAGAATCCTAACTCCAATATGGGCTCCATGGCTGGGGTGCTGAATGATATTTCCACCGATATGTGCAGGGCTTTTACAGCAACATCTTCCTCTTCCTGCTGTCCAACTACATCTGGCCTAACTACATCTACCTCAACCACAGAAAGGGAGACTCTGACTCCAAGGGGAAACACGTTCTCCCACCTCAGTCTCAGCAACTGTGGATCCACCCCCTCCCCCGCACAGGAGTACCCAAGGATCTGGGCTACTAGAATAGGATGACAAGACCTCCGCCTCCACCACCAAGAGAGGCAGAACCTACTACCATTTACTATGTGGAGTATTTACTGGACATGTTTCCTTTTCCGATGCCTTTTGCAGTTTGAACAATGGACTTTAAACAATTCGGCTCTTTAATAATAGTTTCATTCACCATGACTGACTGTTTAATGTTTTTTCAAATCCTGTGTTATTTTTGTTTCTGGGTTGTTGAATTCAACTAAATTGACAAAGTCAAGGCCTGTTGATGATTTTCATTTCTCAATTGGTTAATTTTTTTCATGTATATCTTACATTTAAAAATGTACACATAAAAATGATTGTTTAGTCATAACTAATTTCCATGATGGCATTGTGTCCACAATTTTAAAGAAATTAGGAGTAGGAACAAAGACCACGGATCATTAACGAGTGCTTTATTATATTGGAAGTAATACATTTTTCCTTATTTTCTTAACCATTACAACCCATACATAACCAAAATACTTAGGGAGTCATTAGGATGACGGGTCGTGTCAGAATTCGGGACCGCCCGCCATAAGGGCGGGGGTCCTGTGGAGGGTATTAGGATGTGCCCGCCACAGTGGCGGGCACATCCTGCATTTTTAGCATTGTGGCGGGTGGTGCTCTCTGCACCGCCCGCCACAATGCTAAAAATGCATTTCAGCATTTGCATTAACAAAGCGGCAGGCAGCGCGCGGTGCCTGCTGGTTTGTAAATTCAAATGCCCCCCGTGTGCACCCCCCACCTATACTTCACTCTGGGGGCCCGCAGGGGGCCCCCAGAGTGAAGACCGCATGCCTTTCCGCGGCGGCATCGCCGCCGTGGAAAGGCACCTAAACACAACCCTCATAATATGGCTGGCGGTGTCTGATAGACACCGCCACCATATTATTCCTTTTCCACCCGGGCCGCAAGGCGACTGGGGCGGAAAAGCGGCAGACGGTCTTCCCGTCCGCCGAGGTCCCCCCCGCCATACTAATATGGCGGGGGGGGGAAAGAGAGTGGATGTCGGGCGGATTGCCCCACGCCCGACATCATAATTGGCACCTTAGTGCATTTACAGTTCTAGACCTTGACACAATGGAACAATAGAAAAAAATAAAATACATCAGATTAAAGAGGCAAACTATTATTAATTCTTGTCATCAGCTGGAGCCAGAGCTTCCAGCCCACAATAGGAATCCCACATCAATAACACCCATAGTCTAAATCATGCCAGTACTCCATTAAGCGGCCACTGTCAAAAACAACTTTGTGTTGTGCTACGTGAATTTCTTTTGACAATGATAACACAAAACAACAGCCTCAGACATTTAATAAAAAATAAAAAATTAGCAAATGTGAATGAATATTATTGTGCTTTATATTGACTAACGCATGTGGTCAGAGCAATTAAGCAGCACATATTACCTTGGTGCCAATACTTCATACAAAACAAATCTAGCACAATCTTCAAATCTTCAATTCAATCACGGTGCAGCTTGTTTTGATACAAGATGTGTACACCCAAAGTCTGTGTGTGTCTTTCACAGGATAGCCCCATGTTCCCTTTGTAGTTTGCAACAGCAGCTTATTACTGCAAATGTCACAAATTGGAAATTTTTAAATGAAGATGACATGGTGAAGGAACCTAAAACAGATTCACAAAGCTTCTATGACTTGAACAGTCAAAATAAAGCGAAATGATGAAGATTCAAAAACAAAAAATACCAATTAGTTGATTACATTGCACAATTTTTACATAACAAGTGATTAATCTTGAGGACACCTTTTCTAAGAACAAACATAAAAAATGTAAATGAACAGTATACTCAATGTGTCAAACTTTGATCAACAAACATGTTTGCACTCTATCTCCCTTAACTTGCCCTTTCTAAAAATGTAGAGCACAGACTATCATTCTCTTTAGGTTAATCGTTGGTGTAACATGTTATGTAAGGAACTGTAAATATATAAGCTGTCAATAACGTTTTGACGTAAGTCAGTTCCTTCCTCTTCACCACTATCATCTTCATTTGGCATTTCTACATCCTCAACCAGTGGCACTTTATGGTTTCCATCCTTTGCAATGTATGGGATTCCCTGTTTCAAGGCTATGTGGTATAACACACAGCAGACCATGGTGATTTGGCACACTTTATCGGGTGAGTAGAGGACGGCTCCACCTGTCTTACCCAGACTTCGAAATCTGGCCTTTAGGAGCCCAAAAGCCCACTCCAACAGCATCTGTGTTCTTCCATGGAACTCATTGAAGCAGACAGGCGTTGTTGGATTTCTCATCGGTGCCAACAGCCATGGTTGGTTAGGATAAGCTGGATCAAAAATGTAAAAACTTAGCCCAAAAATGTTACTATATTTCAGATCTTTAAACATGAAATTAACCAAACAACATATAGACAGATTCCAACAAGCCAGGCCCTCTCAGGTCCAAGTTGTGACATTTGCAGGGGTATGGTGCTGTTCTGCAGTACAAAGGAATCAGGGGTTGATCCTGAAAAATGCACACACAAGCTTGTAATGTATAAATCTGGTAAGCAGACACCTTGCACATTGATTAAATGGAAGCTCCTTTGATTGTGGTAGACTTGTTTTCTGGTCGTGTGGTGGCACTAATATAATATGTGTACCATCAATTGCTCCAAACACATGTGGTAGGTGACTCAAACCATAAAAATATCCCCAAAATACTGGTTTGTAAGAAACTGAATGAAGCTATTGATGTGTCTCATCACTGTAGATAGAACTTCTAGTAGCACACCAGTGAAAGTTGGTTATGACATTTCACCAGATACTGCCACAGTGTTTTGGAATGATCCTGCGCCCACAGAATGGAGAACAGCCATTACTTTGACTACTGTTGTAATTGCTGTGGTATTCCTATTGTGATGCAGAATATCTGGCTCCAGTTGATTACATAAATCAATAATTGTCTGCCTATTTAATCAGAATTTTTTAATAATTTCCCATTCTTCCATGGTGGCAAGTTCTAGAAATGGTCTCAACACTTGATGCTGTTGTCACCTCACTCTCTATTTACATATTTTAAAAGATGAAACACATTTCATCAAGTTTTCAAGACTTATACAATTTTTATGCATAATTATACAAAACATCAGTATGTTTAGTATAAATATTTTTTTAAATTACATTTATTACATGTGTAAATTATTATTTTATAAATGTATTATTTACACATTATTATTTTTTTCTAAATTTTGCCTGCAAAAATACCACCAGAGGCGGTATAAACAACAGTAAGGCACTCCTTTACACTTTTTTCTAAAACCAAAAGCACAACAATAGAATTTTCTACAAGGAAACAAAGTAGCCACCATTTTGAGTGGTGGTGACGCACTTAACATTCACAAACACACTATAGCACAACTTAAAATGGTGGACACCTAACCTCGCCGTCAGGACATTTACTATCAGATGTCTACAGTGGAAGTTGACCAGGAAGTAGGTGTGATACTCCATGAAGGACACAGCCATAGGCTAATGTGTGTGATAGCAACGTATGAAAGCCAATGGATGTGGTCATTTCCATTGAGGATCTCAACATCATGTACATGTAGGTGGCATTTAGCAAAAGTTAACTGCAGCCAACAACACCTCCTCAATTTTGCTGTGGTTTCCAACCTCTGGGAGCCACAATGCCTAGATAAAGAGGGGGACAAGGCTTAATTTGCTGACTTTAGAGGTCCTGTCCCTGTACAGCCGCTGTATGGCTCACCCGAGGAACAGGTACGTGTTGAAAATGTATATGTTTTCTGACTAACTGTTATTTATTCTCAAACACAGATTAGAATGTTCATTTTTGTTCTAGAGTGAAGGTTAGTGATTAAAGTGATATTTCATTTTTTTTAAATCACCTAGAACTATGATAGTGTGTATTTTTAAACACATTATAATTACAGAACACCACACCACAACATGAGCATGTGTTATGTGTTCGAGGCCTTAAATTTTAGTTGGTGTTTATAGCTATGTATAAAGATGTAGATTTGATAATTTCCTATGCATTCTAAAAAATCAACATCATGTTAAATGAGAAAACACATTATATTTTCAATACAAACCAACATTTATATATATATCTATCTATATATATATATTACCTACTGGCGGTCGCCAGTAGGTATATATAGTTAGGATTTTTTCTCTATGGGATTTTTGAAAATTCTATGTCTAATAACTTTGGCGTTTGAGGACGGAATTGGCTGAAATTTTCAGGAAAATGGAACATTTTGTTTCTGAGCAGCCCCTGAAAATTTGGGGGGGCTCGTCAAGGGGGGCCGAGAAAAAAGGGGGGTCCCAAAACGCGTTTTTCCCATGTTAATTTCCATAGGGCGGTTGGCCTCACTTTTAGCCCGAACGGCTGAATGGATTTGCACGAAACTTGGCAAAATTGTAGGGACTGTTAGCCCGATGTGCCTTTGCTAGGTCTCAATATATGTGCTCCAGTGGATTTTGAGAAATTAATGTTCAAAAAAAGATATATATCTGTAACAGCGCTCCGGGCAGCGATCCGGTTCGCGTACTTTTCGCGTTACGGAGCTTTGCAAAACGAAGCTGATTGGCTCTCCGGTGTCTGTAAACATTCCAAACAGTCCGTAGCGGCCGCCATCTTGTCTCTCGGTAGGATCGAGAGACAAGAGGAGGCCAAAGCGAAGGGGCAAATGACCATAAGGGGGCATAGTAGATCCTCCCTGACCCCCTAGGTTTGATGTGGAGGCTTTAAAAGGGCCCCGCGGGCAAAAAAAATTTAAAACAAAATATCGTTTTTTATCGTGGAAACGGAAAGCGGACTGGGGAGCGTACTACAAGGAAACAAGAATGATTGACTTTTAACTTATTGTATGTTTATAGACTTTTTTTTTTTTTTTTTTGCTGAGTGACGTCTCGGCCTATCTCCACGGGATGCAGTCCCTACCATCTCGGCGTTTAAGCCCAGGGGGACCGGTAGTGTGGGAGAGATAACGTCTGTTAACGTTCGATTCGAAGGAAATCAGGAAGTGTTGATAAACATTGTCTGCGCCATCTTGCCTTTTTTCAAATGCCACACTTTTGTCGTGCACGGCAGCCATTTTAGATGCCTTGACCAGACCCACTCTCTGCACGCTGTCGATCCTTAGCATGGGTCCCCACCCTCGCAAGCATCTCCCCCAGGCACTAGTCACCCCCGCTCTCTGTCTTATGCATGGGCAATAAACCTCCCCCCATCTGCGCTGCTCTTCCTTGAGAATCACACCCTGTGCCCGCCCGACACCTCCCTTTCACCCTATTCACTACCGCACCCTCTGACACTCCTCTTCCTCTGTGTCCGATTGTCCAGGCCGGTCCCAGGCTATCACCTAGCCATGCAGATGTAGTTTATGGCCCCAGCTGTAAAGAATCACCCCTCTTCAAAGGAGTTACAGTAGATCAAGGCCCCCACCCGATGAGATCCGTCACGCCACACGCGTTCCTACTATCTGAAAACCATCATGTATTGTGATTGGGGAGGGGACCGAGCCTGAAGCGGAAGATTCCAGGGATGCCTCTTTGTACATCAAAGTTTTTACAATTATGTGTCACATTAAAAATATATAGCACTCCAACAAAGTAGTAGGATTATAAAACTTTAATTACTTATAAATATATACAATGCAACAAAAACAGTAAATACATTTAAACATTTTTTTAAAAAAAGAAGCAACAATGGTCAGTAGCTGTGTTTTGTGCGGGGGGAGGCCTCGTCAGTAGCGGTCTGTTGTGCGAATAGTCCCAAGGCAGCAGAACGCGCTGAGATGTGGATGGCACCCAGGTGATGTCCAGTAAGTTGCCGCACTGGTTTTGATATCCTACAATGCTGCTCCGAATAACGGCGTGGGGCGCCCCGGGGGGGGGGGGAGGCGGCGTGAACGGGCCTCCCCAGGTGGAGGCTCGTCTGCTGTAGTGTGGCGCCCCTTTACCGTTTCAGTTGCCATTCCGTCCGCTTTTGGTACACTGTGCCAAAATCCGCCATTCAGCTGAGTTGCGCCCACTCTTGCGGTGCAGCGATAGGCGGCTACCACAGGACTCTCAAAATGGCGGCAGGCTCTTTCCTTTTTGGGCCTGGTCCACTGAAATGGCCCTGGGACACTTTGGAACTCGGACGCTTGTCTACTAGGTCTTGGACCCCATTCTCGAAAGCGTCCCCTCAGCCTTGAAGATTCTACAAAAGTCATGGGGGCCACCGACTCCTGCAGGCTTCCGGTGGGGAGCGGCTGCCATGATTGCTCGCGGAATGACCACGACGGAGCCACGAGATGGTGGTGCTTTCATGCTGACGCCAGCTTCAGTCTGAAACATCCAGAAACAAGGTGGGGCTTTCATCGTTTGGGAAAAAAAAATGTTTTAATCCAATGAAAAGTGTATTTTTAGGTCATATGATCAAGCCTTCCATCATTAGGAAACCAAAAGTAAAATGAACCAATGAAAAGTTTTATAAACAAGTCACATGACCTGTTATGCGGCATAGGGCTATAAAAAGCGTAGAAAATCCGTTGGCACGTGAGGCGGCATCAGTAGCGGACCGATGTGCGAATAGGCCGAAGGCAGCACAACGCGCCAAGATCCGGATGGCACCGAGGTGGTGTCCAGCAAGTTGCCGCACTGGTGTGGCCATCCTACAATGCTGCGCCGAAAGTCGGCGTGGGGCGCCCCGTTGGCCTGTGAGTTCGCGTCAGTCAGTGGGGGCTGTTTGAGGATCTGACTGCATTGGAAAGCAATGTGATGCTGTGCGTCGCCCCCAAGATGAGGCGGCGTCAGTAGCGGACCGATGTGCGAATAGGCCGAAGGCAGCACAACGCGCAAAGATCCCGATGGCACCGAGGTGGTGTCCAGCAAGTTGCCGCACTGGTGTGGCCATCCTACAATGCTGCGCCGAAAGTCGGCGTGGGGCGCCCCGTTGGCCTGTGAGTTCGCGTCAGTCAGTGGGGGCTGTTTGAGGATCTGACTGCATTGGAAAGCAATGTGATGCTGTGCGTCGCCCCCAAGATGAGGCGGCGTCAGTAGCGGACCGATGTGCGAATAGGCCGAAGGCAGCACAACGCACCAAGATCCGGATGGCACCGAGGTGGTGTCCAGCAAGTTGCCACACTGGTGTGGCCATCCTACAATGCTGCGCCGAAAGTCGGCGTGGGGCGCCCCGTTGGCCTGTGAGGTGGCGTCAGTAGCGGACCGATGTGTGAATAGGCCGGAACCAGCACAAGGCGCCAAGATCCGGATGGCACCGAGGTGGTGTCATAGTTGAGAGTTCTGAGAAGCGGGGGGGAGGCGGCGCAAACGAGTCTCTCCCTCCATGTGGAGGCACTTCATCTGCAGTGGGGCGCCGAGATCAGGATGGCACCGAGGTGGTGTCTAGCAAGTTGCCGCACTGGTGTGTGTTGAAAAGATGAAAGATCCTCAGCAAGTCTATGTTACTTCAATGGAGCGCCGTCTAGCTGAGTTTAGCCCGCTCTTGCTGCTACAGCAACAGGCGGCTGCAACAGGACTCTCAAAATGGCGGCCTGTTCTTTGGATTTGGGCCTGGTCCACTAAAATGGCCCTGGGACACCTTAGAACTCGGACGCTCGAATTTTTTTTCCTTTCCTCTACATGCAAAAAAGGTAAATGCCCGGTACGTTACCTGCCTCATCTGCCACGATGTACTCTCCAGAGGAACCGAAAAAAAATATAGTTATGGTAATTGTGGCAAATAAATTTCATGTGGACAGATGAGTGTTACTCTAATAAATACAGCATATGAACATCATCATAGTCGATGGTTGGTGGAGACATTTTGACTATATCCTGGACCTGCCCGTCCTCGCCCAAAATGGCGCCGGAATAAATGGGACTCGTAACTCCTTGTTGTGTACTGGTTGCACAACGTTGATATCACGAGATACGTATGCAGTTTTGAAGCACATGGCGGGCGGGGACGAGAATTGATTGAATATTTCGACATCCCTATTGATATTAAGTTCTGATGTGTTATTGATTACTGTACTATTGAAAGTTCGAATTAACGTCACCCATGGTACTTACCCGCAAATGTATATCTAGATAATTTTATTGTAACTGACCCTGTCGTTTTTTAATTATAAAATGTACGTCCACCGATTCCGCAACTGTTAGACACCATAGTTCTTGCAACCTAATGGCCCGCCCGTTACGTTCCTCTACAGTGTAAATGTCTCCTCATCATATACGATTACAGTTTGCTCCGTGGCCGGCCCACGAGGTTATAGGCCCGTATTTGTATACTGACATTTTCACAATAAAGGTTTTTAAAAGAAAACATGGTAGTAGTATTTACATTGGTAAAGTTTTTAATAATAGTCACTGTTTTCGAATCAGTAAAAGGCAAGTGAAATAAAGCAGTCCAATTACATGAAGGGTAAAACGTATAATACGCAGGTACGCAGTAAAGATAAATGGTCAAGGGCTGTTGTGTTTTCTACTCCTGCAACATAAAGTGATCGATAAGAATCTGATATTCAGGCGTATCGGCGACTAAGACAGCAGGCCGAGCCTCTTTTGCTCAACGGCTCCGTCATGGGACGAAGAAACGCCCTTTTTCTCGAAAAAGGAATATATTTTACTTGCAGGACAGTTGTAAATTTTCCGGGAAAGTACATTAGCCTGGAACATTATAACATATATGTTTAAGAAAAAATAATGTTCGAAAGTAATAAAAAGTGTAATTTTTAGGTCATATGACCAAGCCTTTCATCATTAGAATAAGAAAAGTAAAATGAACCAATGAAAAGTTTTATTAACAAGTCACATGACCTGTTATGCTTACGTTACGCGCTGCGCGCCGCGCCCCGGATCGCTTCCGGGAAGCTGCGCTTCGCGCATCGGAGCACTTCCGGATGCGCTAACGCGGCGCGTCATATGACGCATTACGCGACAACACAGGTCCAGAATATAGTCAAAATGTCTCCACCAACCAGCGGTCGGAACACAACCCCTTTCAGCAGGCTAAATAGTTCTGTTAAATGACAACAGAAGGGACAGGCAACAAGAACCATCAGTCAAAGAGGGGAGGGAAAGTTCTTCTCTACCGGGTCACGTTGGGGCGCTACCGGAACTGATCGAATTGGTAGTCTACAGTGTTTCTGGACGTTTCAGACTGAAGCTGGCGTCAGCATGAGAGCACCACCATCTCGTAGCTCCGTCGTGGCCATTCCACGAGCAATCATGGCAGCCGCTCCCCACCAGAAGCCTGCGGGAGTCGGGGGCCCCCAAGACTTTTGTAGAATCTTCAAGGCTGAGGGGACGCTTTCGAGAATGGAGCCCAAGCCCTAGCAGACAAGCGTCCGAGTTCCAAGGTGTCGCAGGGCCATTTTAGTGGACCACGCCCAAATCTGAAGAGCCGGCCGCCATTTTGAGAGTCCTGTGGCAGCCGCCTATCGCTGCACCGCAAGAGCGGGAGCAACTCAACTACATGGTGAGCGAAACGCTGTAGTCGCAAGAGCGGGCGGTAAACAGCTGAATAGCGGAAGAGGCACAGTGTAGCAAAAGCGGGCGGAATGGCAACTGAAACGGTAAAGGGGCGCCCCACTACAGCGTGTCTTCAGGTCACACGGATTGTGGGACAAGGTCCAGAATGGAAGAGTCACCAAAAGGCAAAAAGTTCCGCTTAACCCCGGGAGCCGGCCACTGAAAAAACCATAGGTTATAGACCATATATAGTTAGTAATTAGCATTTAAAAAACCTTATTTTACTCACACAAAACCATTGAAATTCCATATATAGTTAGTTGTACTAACTATATATCGCGCACCCGCAATCCACTGCTGATCATGTCACATATTACATCATTCATGACATGGTCAGTGACATCACTGATGACATCACTGATGACATCTCAAATGACATCACTGATGACATCACTGATGACATCTCAAATGACATCACTGATGACATCACTGATGACATCATCCAGTGACTGTGTGTTTCTGTAAAGTTTAAATATGTTTTACATATTGAAGAATGAGTAGATGTAGAAGTGTCTGGATGAAGGATTTAGTAGGTGCGTGACTGACTGTATGAGTGAGTGATTAAATGTGTCTCACTGAATGCATGGGTTAGTGACTAAACTGTCTTAATTTGTGCATCATTATGTCTGTTGTTCTGTAAACTGCTGCATGTGTTGATCAGTAGCTATATGAGTAACTATATGGGTTATTGATTGGTTGCCCAAGCATTTGTATGGGAGACTGAGTGTGTGTGTGGGTGGCTGGGAGGTGTATGACTCTGTGCATATATGTGGGAGCAGTTGATTCACTAGATGTATGGGTTCAAAAGTGCATGTGGAAACAGCTATATGGGCGGTTGACTGTGTGCATGAGTGTATTGGTGAGTGAATGGATATCTCAGTGCTACATGTCAAAGTAAGTACATATGTAAAATACAGTACATGTGAGAGTTGACATATATAAATAACTGTGCATAGGAGCCAGTGAATGTGTGAGTGGCTGTATGCATCATTGTGAACTTGTATCCAGGATTGTATAAGAGAGTAAATATATTTTAGTATATGTTTGAATAAGTAAGGTGTGTATAACTGTATAGTTGAGAAAATGGAGGTGTGATTGATTCTTTGCATGACTGACTAGGTGTCTGAGTAACTCCATGGATGAGTGACAGTCTGTGAGTGTATGTTTACACTGAGTGTATCTAAGGTTATATTAGAGTCTGAAGAGGTTCATTGTATTATCACATGAATGATGTCATCAGTGATGTGATCAGTAATGTCAAATGAGATGTCATCAGTGATGTCATCAGTGATGCCATTTGAGATGTCATCAGTGATGTCATCAGTGATGTCATTTGAGATGTCATCAGTGATGTCATCAGTGATGTCATTTGAGATGTCATCAGTGATGTCATCAGTGATGTCACTGACCATGTCATGAATGATGTAATATGTGACATGATCAGCAGTGGATTGCGGGTGCGCGATATATAGTTAGTACAACTAACTATATATGGAATTTCAATGGTTTTGTGTGAGTAAAATAAGGTTTTTTAAATGCTAATTCCTAACTATATATGGTCTATAACCTATGGTTTTTTCAGTGAATTTTCAAGGTTTTGTAAATGCTAATTCCTAACTATATATGGTCTATAACCTATGGTTTTTTCAGTGAATTTCATTGGTTTTTTAAAAGCTAATATCTATAGCTGTAAAATGTATTCTTCTTTAAATCAAAAAATATATTTTATATGTTTATTAATCATTTTTTTTATTATTATTTTTTTTTGTTCGCTCCCGGTTCGCTCCCGGTTAGCTTCCCGTTAGCTCAATTTGGAGCCGCGACCCGGTCCGCGAACCGGTAAACGTTCCGTTTGCGCAACTGTCGCGTTAGAAAACAACATCGTGACGCGTCGCGTCAGCATGACGTTTCGCGTTGTAGCGTGATACGTCATATGACGCGCCACGTTAGCGTACCCGGAAGCGAACCGGTATGCGACGCGAAAGCGCGACGTATCGCGTTGCCGCGTAATGCATCTTATGACGCGCCGCGTTAGCGCACCCGGAAGTGCTCCGGAGCGCGAACCGAGGCGCGAAGCGCAGCGACCCGGAAGCGATCCGGGGCGCGTTCCGCAGCGAGTAACATAAGCGTGAGAGGTCATGTGACTTGTTAATAAAACTTTTCATTGGTTCATTTAACTTTTGGTTTCATAATCATGTAAGGCTAGGTCAGGTGACCTAAAAATAACACTTTTCATTGGTTTAGAACTATTGTTTTTCCCAAATGATGAAAACCCCTCCTTCTTTCCTCACTCTGACTTTCATCATTGTGAGAGGAAGACCTTTATTCATAGTAGAGCAATGGCTTCAGTAGTTGCTTCAGCTGGTGCACCCCCACCACCACCTCCACCTCCTCATGGGAAGAGAGGACCACCTCCCCAGGTCATCACCAACACAGAGGAGGAAGAGGAAGAACTAGAGGAAGAGGAGAGAGAAGGACCACAGTTCTTGGAAGAGGTGCCCCGGGTTTCCCATAGGAAAGCCAGTTTCATTTGGCAGTTTTTTTCAATCCCTCCAGGGCAGAAGAAAGTAAATGTGAGGTATGTCACCTGCCTCATTTGCAAAGAGAAATTATCAAGAGGGACTGATAAAAAGTATAGCTACGGGAACTATACCATGCATCGGCACATGAACAGGTGGCATCCATTGAATTACAGCCGGGCGGAGATACGTGACATGGAAGAAAACCCAACAGCAACTCCTGTGGCCAGGTCAACATCGTTAATATCGTTGACAGCAGCAGAGGCACGGGAAACCGTGCTAAACATCCAGGAGAATTTTGGGCATATGAAATATACTTGTCTGCACTGCGGTGCATTGATATCATGTGGTAACATGAGCATTAATTCAATCAACCTAGCTTATAACAATCACAATTGTCCTAACCGCCCCAGACAGTAATTTTTTTTTTGCTCCTGTTGAGCCCTTTTCAATGCCTGTTTTTTGTTGTTTCCCCCCAAAAAAAACCAAAAA
Source organism: Lissotriton helveticus (assembly GCF_964261635.1). Lineage (NCBI taxonomy): Eukaryota > Metazoa > Chordata > Amphibia > Caudata > Salamandridae > Lissotriton > Lissotriton helveticus. The sequence continues at coordinate 1,169,349,772 of NC_136057.1, forward strand.
AATATAAAATTGTTCAAAAAATACAAAAAAAACAAAAAATGTTCAAAAAATAAAAAAAAAATATAAAACAACAAAAACATTAAAAAAAAAGTTCTTTTCAGAACTACCTCCCCTTTCAAAAAAAATTGCTAGAATGTTTAGCACTCTGGCAAGCTCTATTTCTTTTAGTTCGCTTCCCAGTTAGCTTCCCGGTTCGCGAACCGGGAGCTAACCAAAAAAATTAAAAAAAAAAAAAAAAAGAAGAGTAAGTATAAGGAAAGTAAACAGAGAGTGATGTTAAAAGAAAGACAGCTATAGGGAGTAAACCAGAGATACTGTTTAATAGATCTATTTACCGAAGAAAAGACGGAAGAGGGTATAATTGTGAAAAACAAAATAGATAAGGAAGTGAAAGAAAAAAAAGAGAGTAGAACAATAACAAAGAAGAGTTTCTTGGAGAATGTGAGTGAATGTTCAAAATAAGATTAAAACATGGGGAATAACAGAGAGAAAAAATAGAAAACAGAAAAGAAGAAGTAACAGAAAAAGATTAATTGAAACAGCAAAGAAATGTAAATAACATAGAGCCATATCATCAACATAGGCAATAAAAGTTTTGCAGCTTTTATCGGCAGAAATATGTCACCAAAGCCGCTTTTGCAGCAGAAAACTGCCGCTAAAACCACTTTTGCACCAGTTTTCTGCCAATAAAAACAGCAATAATTTTATTGGCTGTGTTCATAATATGCCCCTTAGTGTGCTTCAACTACACAGAGAAAGCATTATGAACAAGTAGTGAAAGAGTGATCAGTCAAAGACACTAAGAGTAATAGAGACGGAGTGAGTGAACAAGAGTGAGGAACTATGAGAAGAGAGGGACTGAGAAAAAGAGTGGAAGGAGTTGAGTAAGTAGGTAATAGAGAAAGGAATGAGGAAAGTAGCAAAGGCAGGAAACTGAGGGTTAAAGAAATGAAGCTGTGGAACTAATAGTAGGTGAATGTGATAGAAATGTAACGAAAAGAATACAAAACATTTACCTTATAATTGTCGTTAAATTACTCACTTTTTGTTTTTATACTTTCAATCTGTGAAAGTCTCTCAAACATTTGAAAAATATTAAAACATGTATTTAAAAATTACAAAAGACAAGGGAAAAGATTGAAGGACAAACAGTTTTTCAACAACTTTGACACTGACAGAAGCTTCTGCTTCTCCAGGACCCCTACACAGTCCTAAAGATATACATTTTAAACTAACAGTATCTTGATGCAGATGAAGTGAGGCCTATCTTAAAACATGGTGCATCTTTTGCACTGCTGTTGTCTCAGAAAAGTGTCGCAAGACACTAACATTTTAAATGATTGCTTCAGGATGCCAATAAGATGTGTCCTATCCAGAGGTTTGTTTGAGGTGAGACCTACTCAGGGTTCCAAATGAAATTTCGAGTTGTTTGAAGAGAACAGAGGACATAATACATGTGAAGGCCTACCAATGAAGTAAGTCATGTCCACTTCACTCTTGAACAAAGGCCAGACCTCTTCTGTGTCCGTGGACAGACCTAAACTTCATCTGCACAATGTCATTCGTAAACTTAGGAAACACAGGTGATGTAGTTGAAAAATGTGGAGTTTCTTTTCCTCATTTCACAATCACATCACCTGTGTTTCCTTTGCTTAGGTATCTCATAGTGCAGATGGACTCTAGCATATCAAAGAGTACACATAAGCTGAGCAGTGTATACAACAATTTTGACATTTACATAAGATTCAGCTTCTTATCTTGTTGGAGATGAAATGAGGCCTGTCTTGCAACATGGTGCATCTTTTCCATCACTGCTGCATCGGTTTCATGTGGCACGGGACTTTACAGCATGACACATCTGCCTAGATGCATCAAATTTTAAATATGTCGCCACATAGCAAATCTTTTGCACCGCCGCTGCGTCACAAAAGTGACGCACAGTGACGCAAAAGAGTCATACACCTATCATAAATCTGTCCCTAACATGTTAAATGATTGATTCAGGATGACATTAAGGTGTGGCCTATCCAGAGGTTTGTTTAAGGTAAGGCCTACTCAGGGTTGCAGATTAAATTTACGCTTGTTGAAGAGTATAGAGGATATAATACATGTGAAGACCTACCAATGAAGTAAGTCATGTCCACTTCACTCTTGAACAAAGGCCAGACCTCTTCTGTTTCAATCTGTGAAAGTCTCTCAAACATTTGAAAAATATTAAAACATGTATTTAAAAATTACAAAAGACAAGGGAAAAGATTGAAGGACAAACAGTTTTTCAACAACTTTGACACTGACAGAAGCTTCTGCTTCTCCAGGACCCCTACACAGTCCTAAAGATATACATTTTAAACTAACAGTATCTTGATGCAGATGAAGTGAGGCCTATCTTAAAACATGGTGCATCTTTTGCACTGCTGTTGTCTCAGAAAAGTGTCGCAAGACACTAACATTTTAAATGATTGCTTCAGGATGCCAATAAGATGTGTCCTATCCAGAGGTTTGTTTGAGGTGAGACCTACTCAGGGTTCCAAATGAAATTTCGAGTTGTTTGAAGAGAACAGAGGACATAATACATGTGAAGGCCTACCAATGAAGTAAGTCATGTCCACTTCACTCTTGAACAAAGGCCAGACCTCTTCTGTGTCCGTGGACAGACCTAAACCTCATCTGCACAATGTCATTCATAAACTTAGGAAACACAGGTGATGTAATTGAAAAATGTGGAGTTTCTTTTCCTCATTTCACAATCACATCACCTGTGTTTCCTTTGCTTAGGTATCTCATAGTGCAGATGGACTCTAGCATATCAAAGAGTACACATAAGTTGAGCAGTGAATACAACAATTTTGACATTTAGAGAAGATTCAGCTTCTTATCTTGTTGGAGATGAAATGAGGCCTGTCTTGCAACATGGTGCATCTTTTGCATCACTGCTGCATCGGTTTCATGTGGCACGGGACTTTACAGCATGACACATCTGCCTAGATGCATCAAGTTGTAAATATGTCACCACATAGCAAATCTTTTGCACCGCCGCTGCGTCACAAAAGTGACGCACAGTGATGCAAAAGAGGCATACACCTATCATAAATCTGTCCCTAATATTTTAAATGATTGATTCAGGATGACGATAAGGTGTGCCCTATCCAGAGGTTTGTTTGAGGTGAGGCCTACTCAGGGTTGCAGATGAAATTTACGCTTTTTGAAGAGTACAGAGGAGATAATACATGTGAAGCCCTACCAATGAAGTAAGTCATGTCCACTTCACTCTTGAACAATGGACAGACCTAAACTTCATCTGCACAATGTCATTCGTAAACTTAGGAAACACAGGTGATGTAATTGAAAAATGTCGAGTTTCTTTTCCTCATTTCACAATCACATCACCTGTGTTGCCTTTGGTTAGGTATCTCATAGTGCAGATGTAGTCCAGCATATTAAACAGTACCTAGAAGTGAAGCACTGCATGCAACAACTTTGACACTTATAAAAGCTTTTGCTTCTGCATGCCCCCTACACAATGCTAATTATATACATTTTAAACTGATGGTATCTTGCTGGAGATGAACTGAAACCTATCTTGCAACATGGTGCATCTTTTACACAAAAGTGACCCACAATGGAGCAAAAGAGGCGCACGGCCACCATCAATCTGACCCCAACATTTTAAATGATTGTTTCAAGATGCCAATAAGGTGTAACCTATCCACAGATTTGTTTCAGGTAAGTCCTACTCAGGGTTGCAGATGGAATTTAGGTTTGTTGAAGAATACAGAGAAGATAATATATGTGGAGGCCTACCAACGAAGTGAGTAATGTCCACTGCACTCTTGAACAAATGTCAGACCTCCTCTGTCTCCAGGAACAGGCCTAAACCTCATCTACACAATGTGGTGTGTAATGTTAGGAAACACAGGTAATATCATTGAAAAACATGCACATTTTTTTGCTCATTCCACAATCATATGACCTGTGTTTCCTTTGCTTAGGTATCTCATTGTGGAAATGTAGTCTATCATATGAAAGACTACGTAGAATATGAGCACTGTATGCAAGAACTTTGACACTTACAGAAGCCTCTCCTTCTCCATGCCTCCTACACAGTTCTAAATGTACATCATAAATGGAAACAGTACAGAATTAATTATACATGTTAAATGGTTTATTTTTGCTGTTCTCAGAATGTATCAAATTTCACTAAAAACAGTGACTTGAAGGTATTCATCATATAACAGCGGGGAAAAAAAACCACAATCAAAATGATTGTGTTTAAAAAACCCATACAACATAACAAATCAGAATTCAGAACTCCTTAAAGTTAACTTACTTTCCATGACGGCGAAGGATGTCCTATGAACAGCTTACACTCTGTTGTGCTGTTATTACTTTCAGCCCGCCACTTTCTGAAAGAAAACCTCCATCGTTTTGAAAAACATGTTACATACAATAAATGACTTCTTGCTCTCTACCACAAGTTTCCACAAGGCCAAATCTTGTCAGAGCCATTTATAACTCTTGGATTTCTTGTAAGTCAATCCCGTCATTTGGCATTTCCGCAACTTTCAGAATTAAAATGTTGAAGATCATTTTCACAATCCTGGACTAGTAATATCTTCCCCTTCTTCCTCAGTCATGTTCTACATTTCCTATGACACTGATACTGCTTACTATGAAGCAGACTTACACTACCTCTATGACAACTACAATTATTTAATTCTCTACATCACTTTTAATCACAAAGCAATGTAAAACAGTAGACAGCATTGCAGACTTACATTCCCTCTACTCTATGTTTTGATTGGCTGCTTCAATTAGCTTATAAAAAGAAATAGTTTTTCTGAACTCATTCAAAGTGCACTTATTTCTCCATGACGTCCAGTCTTATGGTTAGAAGTTATGTCTCTGAACTACACTTATCCTCAAGGCCAAATCGTGTAGGAGCCATTAGAACTTCTTGAAATTCCTCAGAGCACATCCCGAGATTCTTTCCCTAAAATGTTGGTTTTAAAAACACCAGGTAAGAGTTTTTAAGGTCATACGGCAATTTGTTTTTGAAAATTAAAACAGAATCATTGCAGAATGACCAGCCATTTCTAGACTTTAAATAAGCTGTGTAATGTCCTGATGTTATTGAAGGACCGTCATGATATATAATTGCTGCAGTTACAAAAGTCCTTCCTGATATTGACAACTGCGAAGCCACAACATTTTTAATTAAAGTTGTCAATTTTGTTCCATCAGGCCTACATCGTTGGAACATTAAAATGACATACTGGCCATATGTTCGTATAAATAATGTGGACATCATTTCAGATTTACATTGGCTACACTCCATGTTGTGATCAGCTGCTTTTACTAGCTTATTAAAGGAGACTGATTTACTGTCTGGCAAAGTTAAATATATAAATCTTTCTGAGTCTACACTAGTAGTACTTGATACCCTACAGTTCTCGCAGTCATGCTGCCATTGATAAGAAAGCCCAAACAGCTGATCTACATCTACACCTTCAGTATTCAATACATCAAGCATATACATTAAAAACTTCTGACAATCTTGCTGAATATTTTGAGAGAATTGTGTTTGGCCTGAACATCTGTCTAACAGATTTCGAATTTCAGACACACTTTCTATGTTTGTTCTATCAGTGCTACATTTTTCTAAGACAGAATTTAACAAACTGCAAAATCTTTGATCAGAATTGACCACAATCTCTTCTTTTACATTTTCTAGAGAAAACAAAACATTAACCACTACATTAGCATAGCAGTTGACACCAGAACTGTTTTCAAATTGAAAACCAACAACATCTTCAACAGAATCCTTTTTGTTTCTGCTTATAATTTCAGGTTCATCGACTTTTCGTCTTTTTGCTACAACCTCCCCAGTATTGGTCACATTTCTTCATTTCCGGCCTACCACACGTTTCTCAAACAAAGGATATTGAGGCAAATGTGGCGCATACTCTCTTCTTAACCTATTGTATTCCTTTACACAATCTAGATCCGCACAAATGCTTGTGACATCACACTCAATCAAGTACAATCCCGATAAAGTTCTAACTCGTGACAATGCCACATATGCCATACCCTCCTTGAACACAGAACTGCCAATATTCACCAATGCACTGTCTACACTTAAACCTTGCGATTTATGGATTGTCACCGCATATGCCAAGCAAACAGGAAACTGCTTATGGCGAACATATAAGTCTTTTACAAGCAAAAATCTAGCAGAACAACGACCAATTAGCTGTACTTCCTCAATGCCATCAAATTTAATTTTTAAAAATTCAATTCCATCTCTATTTCTGTATTTTACAAAATCAACAACATTACCCATTGATCCATTTACCAGACCTCTTTCAACATGTAAATTCCTTCTTAAAATTATACGGCAGTTCAAGCACACATTCAGAGTCTTTTCAAAACCTGCAGTTTTAGATATACTCTTCTCTAATGAATCCAATTTTGTTTTCAGATTCTCAGACAAAATAATTGTTGATCCCATATGCTCTACTCTGTCAATAGCTTCCAGTTTCACAATCTCTTGCTTTTCTAAATGCAACATTTTGTTGTTGAATTTGGCACATTCTGCAAGAGTTGGCATCAAACATATTCCAGATTTCTTCTCAGTAATTTTCTGAAAAATATTCTCAGGCACAACATCTTGTTCTGCATATAAATTTGACAGTAATCGTGCATGTAAAGCTTCTTTCCCATGCTCGGTCACTTTTCCAATTCTAACATCTTGTAGAATAGTCTTGTAAACTTCATCCTTTGCCTGACGCATATTTTCATGCAGTTCAGCATAATTGAAGTTTAACCATATATTGACGTTGCCAATGCTGCCTAGGCACTTCCTGGTATCTTCATGCGTGAGCATTTTGAACACAGGTTGCCCTTTCACTGGTGTCAGCTGCAGAAGATCTCCGAAAACAATGATGTGTTTGCCACCAAATAACACATCATACTCTGTTTTGAGAACTTCTTGCATTCTCAAATGCACAAAGGCAAGCATGACATTGGAAACCATGCTTACTTCGTCAATGATAAGAAGTTTCATTTTCCTCAAGATTCTTGAAACTTCAAAACAAGCATCTCCAGATAGCTTGTGATATTGTAATTTGTTGTCATGCTCCACTGGCAGCATCAGTAAACGATGTAAAGTAATCCCTTTAATGTTATGTGCTGCCAGTCCAGTTGGAGCGGTGACAACACAAGACAGCGATGACTCTGTCCTTTCCTGCAAATAACATGAAATTGCTTTAATAAGGAAACTTTTTCCAGTTCCCGCTTCTCCACTCACGTACAGTCGGACAGGCTTCAACGACGTACATGAGCACTCTTTCTTGTCATGACTTAATCCATGATCAATTTGCATGGTAACTTCGTCATATATTTTCCTCTGCTCAACGTTGAGTTGTCTTTCCAACTCTTCTAAGTTAACCGCATCCTCCTGAGCATGTGCCATGGCTCTTTCCACTTCATTCATAGCAGTGGCAGCTTCATTTTCGATAACAGGTCCTCCTAGTGGATCCTGACTCAATGAAGCAGAACTCTGACTGTCCTGAGAACTGTCTCTGGCAATCTCGGCTGCAATCATTGCTTCCTGCTCAATTTCCGCATTCAACATTTCTACATATTTGGGAAAAGCAGGACATTCTATGGTCTCCTTGGCGGCATTGAAAGAGTCTTCGTAACAGAGAAAATCTCCAAGCAGTTCCTCTTCTGCACGCCAAGGCTTGAAAAGTTGCAAAAGTGCTAAATAGAAAAACTCCTTTTTTTCAGGAGATTCGCCACTCAATTTTCGATGGTTTACCAAGTGGCATTTTCTTTGCTTGACCAGACATCCCTCACTTCCTATTACAGCATACACCCCTTTCTCAGTATCTTCTTTGATGTTCCTCTTGAATATGTAATTTTGAAGAACCTCATACAGACAAACATTCTCGAGGTGAATGCTTCGATTTGGATAATATGTATCCAACATGTTGGTCTTCAAAATGTCGGTACTGTTTGGCTCCTTTTCCGCCAAATACTCAATTTCCCGCACAGGTTTGAGAACTCGATTACGCGTTGCAGCAAGACCAAGACTCGCCCAAACGATACTCCTGGACTTGGCATAGAGACTTGCTGAAGACAACCGGTCAGAACATTCGTACGCTCCGATTTCTCGATGCGACAACATCTTCAGACTGAAACTGTACAACTTCTTGCTGAGGCTCTTTTCATGGGAAATGTCCTCCCACATATCCTTCAATTCTGTCTTCTCTTTTTTGGTGATGTAAGATGTCACATACCGAGCCACAGCCATACAGTTATCAGCCACAAACTGTATATCCATGTTAGCATTCCACATGGACAAAATCACCGGGTTGTAGTCGTTGATGTACTTGGACTCTTCGTTCCTCTTCAAATTGTATGTGTTTTTAGGTGATTTCTTCATCACATTATGTCGCAGCGAAGACATCAAACTGTTTACTCTTGCTTTAGAAATCACCGGTCGTGGAAAGCCGAAACGACATTTGGTGTAGAACTTGTCCTTGTTTCGGAATTTACGACGACAGTACTTTCCACATCGATGGCTTTGGAAACGCAGAACTTTTTCTCTTAGGCTTTTCTTCTCCTTTGCGTTTGGAACAGCACACGTAGAATACTGTTGTATAAAACTCATCACTGAGTCTTCTGGATCCGTTCCAAATTTAGGTGCATCCTTGATCCACAGCAACATATGTATATGAGGAGCACCTCTTGCTTGGTACTCCTTTCTCCAGAAGAAATCCAACACCTCTCCAAGAGGTGGATTCTTCTTATTCATGATGAAAGACATCATAGCTTCAAATCTATGATTGAAGTACCTACATACATTGACTGGATCCAAAGAGCACAGTTCTCCGGGTGTCTTGAATTCGATGTTTTCTACGTTAGCATTTGCCTCTCGTAGAAATTCAAGTAAGTCTTCCCAGCCATACTCGGCACAGCTCAGAGTGAGGAACCATGTGGGAGTTCCTAAGTTCCTCACCATACATTTTAAATCACCATGACGACGGTACCAGTACTCATTAGTACCACGCTGACACGCCATGAGATTAATCAGGTGAGAATCCAAAATACTGTCTTGGACATTGACTTTATCCATAAAGTCACTTGCCGAGATGTTTTGCATGTGTATACCACTTTTCAAGATGTGGTTCACTGCATATGACAGTCCAGACAGATCGCTTTCAAACAGGAGATGAAACAAATAAGGAATGCATTGTCGAAACCTAGCATCTCCTGCATACAATCGCAAAGTCCGGTATTCAGAAGCAGGAATTTGATGAGGTCGCTCATCATATCTTCCTCCCTGACCTGTTGGAAAAAGCTGTGGGAAACACCGAGCTTCCAAACTTTCCTCCCAAACACTAATGGGACTCCCTTTGGCTTGTTTCATTTGAAACAACTCAATAGCATTCCCCATGACTTCCTTGGAATGCAAAGGATGAACACTATAATGTTCATATATTTCTTCACTAGTAGAGGGTTCTACTTTCTCAATTTGACCAGCACACAAATCGCTATCCTCTTCCTCACTTACTTCCTCTTCTGCAACATATACATTCTTATAGTATTTATTATTTTTTTTCAAATACAATGTTGCCTTTTTAACTTTCCTAACATCCACTAAATCTTGCCATATTTTCTTATTCTTTGTCGGAACCCCATTAACTAAGATAACCAGAGGTTCCTCTTCCACTTTTTCTACTCCAATTGTGTTAATGTTTTTCTTCAAATCTAGAGGCAAATAAACAACTCTTCCCTTTAATCCTCTCTGTAAATCTGATGGAGGCAATTTCCCTGTCTTTGGCTCCATTCTTACAATAGCCTGAAAGGGATGGATACTTTGAATCAAAATAGATTCATAAGTATTTAAATCCTTCAATTCAGAAGGAATCTCAACCAATTCCAGATTATTATGAACTGCTCTAGCAGGCATCTGGTTTTGATTTAATTTGCAACAACAATAAGTACACACACGTTGATCCAATCCCAAATCAAAACAATTTTCTGCCATCAAGTATGTTGTGAAATCCTTCCATTCACTATTATTTTCCCTTTCACTTTTTGCATATAAATCCACTAACTTAGTCTGATTCTTATAATAAGTGCGTCGACAACACACACAAGTGAAATTTGGCCTCTCACTTGATTTGACCTGAAACGTTGCAATTTCCCTCTGGAAATTATCTGTACTGGAAACCTGTACACTATCTTCCACATTACCAGCTTCTTCTTGGTCAATTTCAACATTCTCCTCTTTACTTCCAAAGTAACAAAACTCAATTTCTTCACATATATTCTTCACATCTATTTCAGAACCATGCAAAAGAGCAGTGCATAATTGTTTAAGCATAATTGCTGGACTCTTAGCATAATACAACATTCTAACTAATTTCCTCACTTTATTATGATGCACTGCTAGCATCCTGAAATTATGAAAAACACTCTGGCATACTCTCCTGGAAAGACAAGCCAGTGAATGACCATGCAAACCTGTCACTTCTCTCACTCTGCAAGGATCTAATTCTTGCAACAACCTCATTTTCTGCTTCAAACTTTTCTTATTAAATGACCGTACAAAATCACAAAGCAAATTGATGGAATCCTGTCGCACACTGCAAATACTACTACACTTCCAGGTGTACACAGGACCCTTAGCACGTCTTCCTAAAACCTCATTACCTAACACCTCTTCTGCCTCTGTTGTCACAAGTTTTTCTTTTTCAACTGGACAACCATCTTTCACTTCATAAGCACGACCACTGGTGTCAACTGCATGCACCAAATCATTATCCTGGAAATAACTCTCCTCATTAAAAAATGCCTCACAGCTTGAACTATGCATCCATTCTCCAGAAAAAACTTCACAAAAATTACTACGATTAACTATTCTCTTCCATCTACTATTTCTTTTGAAATCATAAATTGCCTTGTTTAGCTTCCTAATTCTATTGATTATCAAAATAAATAACTTACGTTTAATTTCAAATGCCTGATCAATAACTTTCTCAACTTTTTTTTTTCTCTTATAAAAAACCACTTTCTGTTGACCTTTCTTAATATTTTTTAACAAATTGCCAATTATCCTGTTGCGGAACATTCGTTTACGAATGTCCCTAAACTGTTGTTTCCTTCTAATATCATGCACAGAGTTATCTCTTGCTCTAGCAGTAACATTTTTCATTGGCCTTTCCTTTCCGTTTGAATTGCTTCTCTTTTTCTGGACTGAAACATTTTCTGTAGTAATATTTTTTTTACTACAAATATTTCTTATGAATGTTTTTGTACTCTTACCCGGTGCTTTCTTGGTGACTTGACAAATCTTTTTATTAGAGGACTGCTGCTTTTTTTCATTCACCTGCTGTCTTTGACGTTTTGCAGCCTTTCTCAGTCTTTCTTTGGTTGGCATGGTGAAATCTTGAAATGATCTGCAGTTGAATCTGTGGTAAAATATATTAAAAAATGTTATTAACCACTATTACCCAACAGTAAATCAATAACAGTAATCAAAAACTTAAAACACTACTTGACATTTTTACATAGAAGATTTTTTAGTGCTTGGCAAATTTAGAATACAGAAATAGCAGAAAAGAAATGGAATTTATATTCATGTTACCTGTGCTATTTTATATGTGAATCTGATCTAATTTTATGAGCATATTTTAATATTTTATTGAAGACACTACACATAACCTGTTTTTGAAGGTGTCTTTATTTTTAAATTAAACGGTTTACATTTTTACTTTTTATTTATTATAAATTTTTAAAATAAATGTTTATAGTTCCATAGGCTCAAGCACGTCAGCTTCCCATCCTATGTCATATAATTCGGACAAATCTGCATCCTCATCACGTTCTTCTTCATCCTCAGGATTTAAATCATCCAAGGGATCAACATCCACTGATGTTTCAATTACGAGTTCAATGATGAGGTCAAAATCAACTGATTGCTGATTGTCGCTCATGTTGATGTTGTCTTTATCTTTAAAGAAAGATAACAACAATGAGATGTTGCAGAGTAAGAGACAAATCTCAGAGATTATAATAGTAAAATTGTTTAACAAGAGTAACATTTTGCAGCTATTATATAGCCATGTCCAGCGATGCTGAGCAGGTGAAGCCTATGTCTAATTTTTCAGTGAACAGGACTCATCTCTTCTTAACCTTGGATAAGCCTCACCGACTCTGTGTCCCCTGCACATACTTAAATGTAAAGGGGAAGATTTATGTTAAATGGCACATTCCCAGGCATGCACCAGTTAACGTGCACCGCTGCTCTGCCACCCATGGTGTGCCGCATTTACAATCAGATAGGAGAAAGCTACGTCAAAACCCTGCGCCTGCTTGAAGCAGGCATAGGTTTGACGCAACATTGTGGAGATGGGGCACCCCTGAGCCTTGCTGGAGCTGCATCACACTTGCGATACAACTCCAGCAATGCGCCACCTTTACGGCACAGATGCGTCACGCATCTGTGCCATTTTTGCCCCATGCTGCGCCGCATTGTAAATGCAGCACACCATGGGTGGCGGAACAGAAGCGCAGGATGACTGGCACATCCCTGGTGATGCGCCAGTCATCATAAATCTATCCCTAAGCTTCTTATCTTGTTAGAGATGAACCGCCATATGTATCATCAAACTATTTTGCATTTCCTAAATAGCGAATTTTAAGGAATAAATAGCGATTCTTTACCATTCCTAATTTGCGATGAGCAAATTGCTAATTGCAAATTACCCATTCATTTCCATGGGCCAGGAGGCCCATAGGAATGAAGGTGCAATTTGCGATTAGCAATTAGCTCATCGCAAATTAGGAATTTTTCCAAGGGTGCAGGGGTGTCTCAAGAACACCCTGCTGCACCCCCTGAAAAAGAAATTTGGGGGCATATGGCGCACATACATGCCCTAAGGGCATGTATGGGCGTCATATGTCACCTTTTGTTTTTTGGAAAAAAAGCTTTTTAAAAAGAATTCGCAAATTACCACCAACTAGAAGTTGGTGGTAATTTGCAAATCCTTAATGGCATTTTTTGCATATTTTTTGTTTGATACATTGCATTTAAGGAATCGCAAAATTTGCAAATCCTTCAGTGCAATCGCAAAATAAGGAATAGCAAATTTTGCTATTCCTTATTTTGCATCAAACTTGTTTGATACATACCATTTGTCTAATTAGCATTCGCAAAGGCTGAAATTCACAGAATTTTGGCCTTTGCGAATGCTAATTAGCTTGATACATATGGCCCCAAGTGAGGCCTGTCTTGCAACATGGTGCATCTTTTGCATCACTGCTGCATCGGTTTCATGTGGCACGGTTTTTTTACACCATGACACATCTGCCTAAATGCATCAATTTGTAATTTTGTCGCATCATAGCAAATCTTTTGCACCGCCGCTGCATCAGAAAAGTGACGCACAGTGGCGCAAAAGAGGCATACACCTATCATAAATCTGTCCCTAGCATTTTAAATGATTAATTCAGGATGACGATAAGGTGTGGCCTATCCAGAGGTTTGTTTAAGGTGAGGCCTACTCAGGATTGCAGATCAAAGTTACACTTGATGAACAATACAGAGGAGATAATACATGTAAAGGCCTACCAATGAAGTAAGTTATGTCCACTTCATTGTGCCAGTCATCATAAATCTATCCCTATGCTTCTTATCTTGTTAGAGATGAACTGCCATATGTATCATCAAACTATTTTGCATTTCCTAAATAGCGAATTTTAAGGAATAAATAGCGATTTTTTACCATTCCTAATTTGCAATGAGCAAATTGCTAATTGCAAATTACTCATTCATTGCCATGGGCCAGGAGGCCCATAGGAATGAAGGTGCAATTTGCGATTAGCAATTAGCTCATCGCAAATTAGGAATTTTTCCAAAGGTGCAGGGGTGTCTCAAGAACACCCTGCTGCACCCCTGAAAAAGAAATTTGGGGGCATATGGTGCACATAAATTTGAACAACATTCCTTTACCTCAAAAACGATTTTCAAGTCATAATTTGAAAACACTGCCCACGGGGAAATGACTTAAAATGTCCTTAAGACAAATGAAAGTGTTTTTTTAAAGCCTTTGCAAGTTTTTGGGTCACTTTTAACATGGCTATGTAACTCAAACAGTCAAAATCTAAATTTACCATGCACAGGTGGGACCATATTTACAAGGAATGTGCCCCACGGGGAAAGGTCTTTTAATGTAATATGGGAAAAATGACATCAGAGACACTGAAATGCCTTATAAAGAAGCGTACACCATTATATCCTTGTCATAAATTTACAAACCATTCCTTTTCCCCAAAAACGATTTTCAAATCATAATTTGAAAACACTGCACATGGGGAAATGACTTAAAATGTCCTTAAGACACATGAAAGCGTTTTTTGATTGCCTTTCCAGCATGGTTGGGTCACTTTTAACATGGCTATGTAACACAAACATTCAAAATCTAAATTTGCCATGCACAGGTGGGAGCATATTTACAAGGAATGTGCCCCACGGGGAAAGGTATTTTAATGTAATATGGGAAAAATTACATTAGAGACACTGAAATGCCTTATAAAGAAGCATACACCATTATGTCCTTGTCATAAATTTAAAAACCATTCCTTTTCCCCAAAAACGATTTTCAAATCATAATTTCAAAACACTGCACATGGAGAAATGACTTAAAATGTCCTTAAGACACATAAAAGCGTTTTTTGATTGCCTTTGCAGCATGTTTGTGTCACTTTTAACATGGCTATGTAACGCAAACATTCCAAATCTAAATTTGCCATGCACAGGTGGGAGCATATTTACAAGCAATGTGCTCCACAGAGAAAGGTCTTACATTAAAATGGGAAAAATAACATCAGAGACACTCAATTGCCTTATAAAGAAGCATACACCATTATGTCCTTGTCATAAATATTATAACCATTCATTTTCCTCAAAAACGATTTTCAAGTCATAATTTGAAAAGACTCCACAGCTCCTATGCACAAAAACACCCTGTCAGTACTAATACTTCACATTTTCTCCAATTACATTTTCTCAAACAAACAAAATCTATTTGTAAAACACTTGAGACAAAGCAACATTTGAAAAACACAACTTTCTTCATAATTTTCTCCTTAAAGCACACTATTCTCTATCTAAATTAAAGAAATCTTTTCTCACCTTAGCAAATACTTTGAGTTTCAAAACAGTCTCAGAAACACACCAATTTGTCTTCAGCAGAGCAGAGCAAAAGGTATGCACTCCAGAGTCTGCAGCTATCAAAAGCACAGAAATGCTGTAATTCTTCACACATATCTCTCATGTCACCCAATCAAAACTCTTCCCTCACTTTTTTCAAATCAACACCCTTCCCCCCTCTGCCCTTTCTGCCTTTTTTCCATAGCAACCACCTCCTGAAAGACCTCTCATGTTTGCAAGTTCACACAACAATGTTTCAATTGAACTCTGAACTCTCAGTGCACCTCATATCCAGTGCATTCTTTCATTTAATGATTTTTTCTTGACCACTCAAAATACATCTTTCAAACAACTCATCCATGCACCCTAACTTTCTGTTTTCAGCAATCAAAATCCACCAATCACTGTTACTGCTTCATTAACACAGAAACTCCACAGTTTTTTCATTTTAAACTCTTATTTTTTCAACTGCCATTTCATTGCCACACTTCATCTGACTGCAGGAGAACCTTCTCTCACCATTTTTTCTGTCTGGATTGTTGGACATAGTTACATCTATTGGGCTCAGAGGTATGCTGAGAACAGGAATTTACCTAACCTCAATTTACAAGATGTGGAAATTAAGTGGTTTGGCCACAGAGGATTAAAATGTCACCAATTGATACCATTGGTGAAAACCTTTATGCATTTGCCAAAACCTGACCTGTTAATTGTGCACTGTGGAGGTAATGATTTGGGCACTTTGACTGGGGTAGGTCTGGAAATGCTTTTAAAGGACATCTTTGAGCAATTGATGGCACTTTTTCCTCAGACTGCCTTGGTATATTCAAATATATGCCAAAGACAGAAATGGAGGTGGTCGAACCAATTTTGTCCACAAATTGAGAAGTCGAGGAAGCATGTAAACAAATCTGTTTCAGCTTACATGAGAGACCATGGAATGGGCTCCCTGTACAACAATAACTTGCGTTACTACATGCAAGATATCTACAGAGGAGATGGAGTTCACTTCTCAGATGAGGGCAACAGAATTTTCATTCTGAATTTAAGACTGTGCATTGGTACCTACTTATAAGTACCTAAATGTACCATAAACCCAAAAGCTCTTCTCAGAGCTACCCTACATCTGATCACTCACAATTATTATTTTACTCTAACTTTTTTCACTAATTTTCAACAAAGTACGCTCCCTGGGACGCTACCCGGTACGCGAACCGGGAGCTAACCTCGCTAAATTTTAAAAAAAATGTTTTTTTTTCGCATATATGGGCCTCCTCAGCCACCCTCAGAAAACCTAGGGGGTCAAGATAAGTCTACCGTGCCCCCTTCTACCCATTCTGAACATTATTTGCCCTCCATCTTGTATCTTAATTCGACCGAAACACAAAATGGTGGACTCCCGTAACGCTTAAGGTTCGCGAACCGGGGCGCTCGCCAACTCGCGTACCGGGTCGCTCCCTGGGAAGCGCACCATCAAAAAAGGTGGGAAAGTAGTTTACAGAAAAGCGACTGGAGACAATTTCACCAAATATAGATTAGCTCATACTACATACCAATGCCTACCATTTTCACAAATTTGATTGAAATTCCATTTAACCATTTAGCCTGTAGACCTCTCTAAATACCCTGAGGTAAATTACTTCACAAAACACATCTGAAGTGTTGGAATTGACAACCAATTAAAATGTTACTTTCATTTTCTACTTTTTTACCTGACATTTGATTGGCTATGTACCTGAATATATATAAAAATCCTAACTATATATACCTACTGGCGACCGCCAGTAGGTAATATAGTTAGGATAGTTAGGATTTTTTCTCTATGGGATTTTTGAAAATTCTATGTCTAATAACTTTGGCGTTTGTGGACGGAATTGGCTGAAATTTTCAGGAAAATGAAACATTTTGTTTCTGAGCAGCCCCTGGAAATTTGGGGGGGGTTCGTCAAGGGGGGGCCGAGAAAAAAGGGGGGTCCCAAAACGTGTTTTTAACATTGAGTTTTCCATAGGGCGGTTGGCCTCACTTTTAGCCCGAACGGCTGAATGGATTTCCACGAAACTTGGCAAAATTGTAGGGACTGGTAGCCCGATGTGCCTTTGCTAGGTCTCAATATATGTGCTCCAGTGGATTTTGAGAAATTAACGTTAAAAAAAAGATATATATCTGTAACAGCGGACCGGGCAGCGCTCCAGTTCGCGTACTTTTCGCGTTACGGAGCTTTGTGAAGCGAAGCTGATTGGTTCTCCGGCGTCTGTAAACATTCCAAACAGTCCGTAGCGGCCGCCATCTTGTCTCTCGGTAGGATCGAGAGACAAGAGGAGGCCAAAGCGAAGGGGAAAATGACCATAAGGGGGCATAGTAGATCCTCCCTGACCCCCTAGGTTTGATGTGGAGGTTTTAAAAGGGCCCCGCGGGGCAAAAAATAAATAAATAATAATAATCGAACGGCTGAATGGATTTGCACGAAACTTGGCAAAATATTAGGGACTGGTAGCCCGATGTGCCTTTGCTAGGTCTCAATATATGTGCTCCAGTGGATTTTGAGAAATTAACATTCAAAAAAAGATATATATCTGTAACAGCGCTCCGCTTCGCGTACTTTTCGCGTTACGGAGCTTTGCGAAGCTGATTTAGTTCTACGGCGTCTGTAAACATTCCAAATAGTCCGTAGCGGCCGCCATCTTGTCTCTCGGTAGGATCGAGAGACAAGAGGAGGCCAAAGCGAAGGGGCAAATGATCATAAGGGGGCAAGAGGAGGCCAAAGCGAAGGGGCAAATGATCATAAGGGGGCATAGTAGATCCTCCCTGACCTCTTAGGTTTGATGTACCATTTTGCCAAGTTTGGTGTAATTCCGTTCAGCCATTCAGGCTGTAGACGTATCTAAATGTCCTATGGAAAATTGCATGGGGAAAACACATTTGAAAGTGTTGAAATTTAGAACCAATTAAAATGTTACTTTGGTTTTGTATTTGTGTGTGATGAAAGTTAATTGGTTATGTATATATCTAAAATGAGAGGAAACCACAGCCATTTTATGATACTACTGTCTGAGGTACATTTGTGAGGAATTTTTGGTGCTCAATTTCTGGTGTTTGGTTTACACAGTACTAACACTTCTCCTACTTTTAAAAAGGTGAGTTGTTAATTTGTAAGGGGAACTATGTTGTACACTTTAAGATAATTTGAAAAATGTTTTCTGTTATTTATTTACAGTCCTTCTGTTATACTAAATACTTGATAAAGTTAGTTTTATATTATGTATTACTAAAAACGATAAATGAAAGTGATTATTTTTTTCTGCAATTTACAGCAAGCAATTTCAAAATAAAATGGCTCACAATGAAGAGACCGTGGCAATTTCTTTTGAATTATCCAGTACATTTATTGAAATTGACAGCACCAATAATGAAGTATTCTCACAAGGAGGAGATGACTTGAATGATTTTTTTGATCAATCTCTTGATGGCGAATTTATCGAATGTTTGGAGACCATAGAGTTACAAGAATCATCATTGCAGACTTTTCATGAGGAGATTCCTGATGAGATGATTGAAGAGGAAATTCCTGATGAGGACATGTTACTAGTTCTTTCAAATTTTGAAAATTCAGAAGAATAAATTTATATTTAGAAATCAAAAATTGTTTGAGACATTATTCATTTTTATTTTTAATTTATGAGGTTGTAGCGAAGTGATTGTAGTATAAAATGAGACTTATAGTATAGAGTGCAACATTTTTATGTTACATGGTAAGTTTACTCATATTTACTTCCCTTCTCCCACTATATTATCTCCAATGTGTATTTGACATCTCTTCTTCATCTCCGGCCTCCTTTCTCTCACTGTCTGTCTCTGATGCATCTTATCGCTGCCATTTTGTGTAATTATAGAAGAGAGTAAAATAAAATAGTTCGGAACGTGAAAAGGGGGCAAAGTAGAGTACCCCTCACCCCCTAGGCCTTCTCAGGCGGTCCCAAAAGGATCAGTTTCTGTTTTCCTGAGAGATTATGGTATGAGTTCCATATACCACAATAACTTGCATTACAACATGCAAGATATCTATCTCCTATTACCAACTTTTGGAGATATTCGCGCCAAGCGCGAATATCTCCAAAAACTAACACCTGCCCTGAGCAGTTCTTAGCCATGTTATCCAATGGGAGGTGGATAACATGGCTAAGAGCATTAGCTCGGTAATGCATGAATATCGCTGACTTTTTAGCGATATTCATGCATTGCGGCCGTTTTTTATCGCATTTGCGATAAACCTTGATAATAGCAAGGTTTATCTGCGATAATTTCTGACGATGCTTAGCGGTAAAAAATTCGTTGCTAAGCATCGTTAGCGATAAATATCGCTTAACTTTGGTAATATGCACCAACGTCTGTTAACGTTCGATTCGAAGGAAATGAGGAAGTGTTGAAAAACATTGCCTGCGCCATCTTGCCTTTTTTGAAATGCCACACTTTTGTCGTGCACGGCAGCCATTTTAGATGCCTTGACCAGACCCACTCTCTGCACGCTGTTGATCCGTAGTATGGCTCCCCACCCTCGCAAGCATCTTCCCCAGGCACTGGTCACCCCCGCTCTCTGTCTTATGCATCGGCAATAAACCTCCCCCCATCTGCGCTGCTCTTCCCTGAGAATCACACTCTGTGCCCGCCCGACACCTCCCTTTCGCCCTATTCACTACCGCACCCTCTGACACTCCTCTTCCTCTGTGTCCGATTGTCCAGGCTATCAGCTAGCCCTGCAGATGTAGTTTATGGCCCCAGCTGTAAAGAATCACCCCTCTTCAAAGGAGTTATAGTAGATCAAGGCCCACACCCGATGAGATCCGTCAAACCACACGCGTTCCTACTATCTGAAAACCATCCTGTATTGTGATTGGGGAGGGGACCGAGCCTGAAGCGGAAGATTCCAGGGATGACTCTTTGTACATCAAAGTTTTTACAATTATGTGTCACATTAAAAATATATATAGCACTCCAACAAAGTAGTAGGAATATAAAACTTTAATAACTTATAAATATATACAACAAAACAAAAACAGTAAAAACATTTAAACAATGAAGAGACCGTGGCAATTTCTTTTGAATTATCCACTACATTTAATGAAATTATCTCTTGATGGCGAATTTATCGAATGTTTGGAGACCATAGAGTTACAAGAATCATCATTGCAGAGTTTTCATGAGGAGATTCCTGATGAGATGATTGAAGAGGAAATTCCTGATGAGGACATGTTACTAGTTCTTTCAAATTATGAAAATTCAGAAGATGTTGCCTGGGGGTGGGTCGTCAGTAGCGGTCTGTTGTGTGAATAGTTCCAAGGCAGCAGAACGCGCTGAAATCTAGATGGCACGAAGGTGATGTCAAGTAAGTTGCCGCCCAGCAAATAACGGCGTGGGGCGCCGCGGGGGGGGGGGGGAGGCAGTCCAAAGTTCCGTTAAAAGGGCAAAGGAAAGGATCGGTGGTTTGAACCATCAGTCAAAAAGGGGAGGGGGTGCAACAATTTTTCCTACCGGGTCACACCGTGCTTTCACCGGAACTGAGGTCTGCAGGATTCTAGTCATTCAAACTGAGGCTGGCGCCAGCATGGGAGCGCCGACGTCCCGCGGCTACAGTTTCGTCACTCCATGGGCGATCATGGCAGTCATTCCCCATCGGGGGTGTCTGCGGGGGTCGGGGACTCCCGCGGCTCCTCTAGAATCTTCAAGGTCGTGGAGGACTACGGTGGTGGAGTCAACCAGTGACCGGGCCATTTCTTTATGCTGGGCCCGCTCTTGCCAGGTCGACCGCCATTTTGAGAGTTCGGTAGCTACTGGCGATCGCGGGGTCAAATGAGCGGAAGGGCTCCACCCTGCCGGGCGAGACGTTGCAGCATCGCCACAGTGGAAGAACCCTTTTCCGGGCGCCTGGAGCGCTGAGGGTGCAGCTGGGAAGCCTCCACCTGGGGAGGCGGGAGAGGCCTGTTCGCACCGTCTCTCCCACCCAGTGCACCCCACGGCGTCTCGCTTGACATTTGTTATGGCCGGACCAGGCGATGAGGACGAGGGGGGGGGGTCGGAGGCATGTGCAAGACATCCCCCCCCCAGTGTTGTCGCAGCCATTATAAAAGAAAGAAGAAATGTCCCGTCCGTCTTTGGGCCGGACCTCCGGTGGATGGCGGCTGGACGCCCTTTGCTCTGGCCCCATGAACGGGTTCCTTGGCTCATCGGCTGCAGCCGGATCCCGTCGGCCCCAGCCCCCGGCCGTTGGTGGCCGGACCGGGAGAGAGAGTGGGGGGACAACCTGCAACTCTCAAGTGCCACCGTGGCCGGACTGGGAGAGAGAGGGGAGGGTCGAGGACATAGACATTCCCCCCCCTGCAACTCTCCAGTGTTGTCAATCCCCTGGCCGGGTCCCGCTGGCCTCGGCCTCTCCTCCGGCTACTCCTTACGTGATGATCTCCTGGCCGACGGTTGGCAGCAGGACCCGCCTTATATGTGTTGCTTCCGGCTGGGCGTAGCCGGAAACCTGTTGCACTTTGGAAGTTTCCAGAATGGGGCGGATGTCTGCTGACTTGTATCTTTCCCAGTTTGCCGTTATTTGGCCGTGGCAGGCGGTGGGACAGACACGTTTTGGGGCAGTGAGGGGCGATGAAGCCTTGTTGCCTTGTGGCCGTTGCAATGTCACACTTGGTTTCTCTTACTGTTTTCAGGTTTCTTATTACGGGCTTACTTCTAACGTTTCTTGTTTCTAGGACAATAATAGGTTTTATCATTACGTATTGTTATCGTTTCTTTGTTTGTTATTTAATAAAAAGTTCATTAGTGGCCTACTGATTTTCGTTTTCCTATTCCTTTCTTTCCAGGTTGTTTCATGCTAAAGTTTCTGTTAACAGGATACAGTGATCACTTCGTTATTATTGCATATGTCCTTTTCACTAGGGGTGCTCTCTGGTCGGGCCAGATGACCTATCTCTAGTAAATGGTCCGGGTGAAACAGGTGCATCAATCAGTGGGGAGTAGATAGGCATGACAGATTACAACGGGGGAGAAAGGTCCGCATTACCTACCCTTTCACTACTTGCAAAGATTTTCCTACGTTTATTTGCAAACAGGGAATACCTCCAAAAAGAACCAATTCCCAAACAGTCAATGTTCGGGCAAACAATCAATCAATGAGGAACGAAATAGGCACGACGTGTTAAAGGTTTGCGTTACCTACCCTTCACTATCTGCAAAGGGAGAGAGAATATTCCTATTCTTCCTCGTTTGCAGGCAGAGAAGATCCTTAAGAGAACCAACTTCGAACAATTCAATGCTCGATTCAAACAATCAACAAGGGGTACTGTGAACACAAATGAACGCCGCTTATGTACATACACATTGCTATTTTCAACAGGTTGTTCCTAATGTTTCTATTTTAGCGAGGTCAAAAAGAGATCCCATTAGTGGCCTACTGATTTTGCTCGATTCCTTTTGTTTTTTTACACGATTTTTCGCTATCTGCAAAGACTAAACAGAGTATTGCGACTCTGTGCTTGTTTGTAAATAGAGAATGAACCAAAGAGAACAATCAATCAAATGGAGAGAGAAGCTGGCACGACGGATTACAACGGGGGCAAAGGCCTGCGTTAACTACCCTTCACTATCTGCAAAGAGAGAGTACTCCTAATAGAAATGAGGGGGGGGGCAGCATTCAAAGCAGATCAGTGTGCATAAACACGAAAATGTTTTTACTTACCACGTACTTGACATTCGACAGCTTATGATATTTGCTATTAAAAAACCATTGAAATTCACTGAAAAAACCATAGGTTATAGACCATATATAGTTAGGAATTAGCATTTACAAAACCTTGAAAATTCACTGAAAAAACCATAGGTTATAGACCATATATCGTTAGGAATTAGCATTTAAAAAACCTTATTTTACTCACACAAAACCATTGAAATTCCATATATAGTTAGTTGCACTAACTATATATCGCGCACCCGCAATCCACTGCTGATGATGTCACATATTACATCATTCATGACATGGTCAGTGACATCACTGATGACATCACTGATGACATCTCAAATGACATCACTGATGACATCACTGATGACATCATCTAGTGTCTGTGTGTTTTTGTAAAGTTTAAATATGTTTTACATATTGAAGAATGAGTGGATGTATGGAAGACTGAGTGTGTGTGTGGCTGGCTGGGAGGTGTGTGACTCTGTGCATATCAATGTGTACTTGTATCAGTGATTGTATAAGAGAGTAAGTATGTGTTAGTATATGTGTGAAAAGTATGGTGTTCTGTGTTTAACTGTATAGATGAGGAAATCGAAGTGTGATTGATTCTTCACAGGACTGACTAGGTGTATGAGTGCATATGATAGTGTTGTAATAATGAGTGACTGTATGTATGAGTGATTGTATGGGTGAATGAGTGAATGTGTGTGTAGACGTAGGAATCAGTGAGTGCGTATGTAGTAACTGGTATTGGTGTGTCATGATGTCATCAGTGATGTCATTTGAGATGTCATCAGTGATGTCATTTGAGATGTCATCAGTGATGTCATCAGTGATGTCACTGAAGTATGGTGTTCTGTCTTTAACTGTATAGATGAGGAAATGGAAGTGTGATTGATTCTTTACAGGACTGACTAGGTGTGTGAGTAACTCCATGGATGAGTGGCAGTGTGTGAGTGTCTGCATAGGTGTATGAGTGCATATGATAGTGTTGTAATAATGAGTGACTGTATGTATGAGTGATTGTATGGGTGAATGAGTGAATGTGTGTGTAGACGTAGGAATCAGTGAGTGCGTATGTAGTAACTGGTATTGGTGTGTCATGATGTCATCAGTGATGTCATTTGAGATGTCATCAGTGATGTCATCAGTGATGTCATTTGAGATGTCATCAGTGATGTCATCAGTGATGTCACTGACCATGTCATGAATGATGTAATATGTGACATCATCAGCAGTGGATTGCGGGTGCGCGATATATAGTTAGTGCAACTAACTATATATGGAATTTCAATGGTTTTGTGTGAGTAAAATAAGGTTTTTTAAATGCTAATTCCTAACGATATATGGTCTATAACCTATGGTTTTTTCAGTGAATTTTCAAGGTTTTGTAAATGCTAATTCCTAACTATATATGGTCTATAACCTATGGTTTTTTCAGTGAATTTTCAAGGTTTTGTAAATGCTAATTCCTAACTATATATGGTCTATAACCTATGGTTTTTTCAGTGAATATATATATATATGTATATATATATATATATATATATATATATATATATATATATATATATATATATATATATATTCATCAAAAGGTGCCCTGAGGTAAGAACAAACCAGCAGCAGAGTAGCTTGCACCACGAATTTTATTTGTAACAGCTTGCTCAGTCCAGAGTAAAAAGAACATCCCAACGCGTTTCAAAGTCTTGCGACTCCTTCCTCGGGGGAAAAGCATGGTGAAAACAGGAAAGCATTGCCCCAAGCTTATAAGCGCATGCACTAATTCTTAATTGCCACGCCCAAGTGGATTCCATAAAGGCATGCTGGTGCTTGTAGTTTTGATAACGGGCCAATTGTTCCCCCAGTGGGGTCCGTTTTCACAATGCCACTAAAACAAAATTAAAACGCCCCAGTGGGCCCCCAGGCCGAGGCTGCTGTTGCTTTCATTGTTCAATCTGCTGCGCCTTACATCGACGTGAAGTTTCTTTCCGTCGACAGGCCCCACCCGACAGGTAGTGGTAAGTTCTTTGCGGCCGGACTGCCGCATGAAAATTCATCAAAAGGTGCCCTGAGGTAAGAACAAACCAGCAGCAGAGTAGCTTGCACCACAAATTTTATTTGTAACAGCTTGCTCAGTCCAGAGTAAAAAGAACATCCCAACGCGTTTCGAAGTCTTGCGACTCCTTCCTCGGGGGAAAAGCATGGTGAAAACAGGAAAGCATTGCCCCAAGCTTTTAAGCGCATGCACTAATTCTTAACTGCCACGCCCAAGTGGATTCCATAAAGGCATGCTGGTGCTTGTAGTTTTGATAATGGGCCAATTGTTCCCCCAGTGGGGTCCGTTTTCACAATGCCACTAAAACAAAATTAAAACGCCCCAGTGGGCCCCCAGGCCGAGGCTGCTGTTGCTTTCATTGTTCAATCTGCTGCGCCTTACATCGACGTGAAGTTTCTTTCCGTCGACAGGCCCCACCCGACAGGTAGTGGTAAGTTCTTTGCGGCCGGACTGCCGCATGAAAATTCATCAAAAGGTGCCCTGAGGTAAGAACAAACCAGCAGCAGAGTAGCTTGCACCACAAATTTTATTTGTAACAGCTTGCTCAGTCCAGAGTAAAAAGAACATCCCAACGCGTTTCAAAGTCTTGCGACTACTTCCTCGGGGAAAAGCATGGTGAAAACAGGAAAGCATTGCCCCAAGCTTTTAAGCGCATGCACTAATTCTTAACTGCCACGCCCAAGTGGATTCCATAAAGGCATGCTGGTGCGTGTAGTTTTGAAAACGGGCCAATTGTTCCCCCAGTGGGGTCCGTTTTCACAATGCCACTAAAACAAAATTAAAACGCCCCAGTGGGCCCCCAGGCCGAGGCTGCTGTTGCTTTCATTGTTCAATCTGCTGCGCCTTACATCGACGTGAAGTTTCTTTCCATCGACAGGCCCCACCCGACAGGTAGTGGTAAGTTCTTTGCGGCCGGACTGCCGCATGAAAATTCATCAAAAGGTGCCCTGAGGTAAGAACAAACCAGCAGCAGAGTAGCTTGCACCACGAATTTTATTTGTAACAGCTTGCTCAGTCCAGAGTAAAAAGAACATCCCAACGCGTTTCAAAGTCTTGCGACTCCTTCCTCGGGGGAAAAGCATGGTGAAAACAGGAAAGCATTGCCACAAGCTTTTAAGCGCATGCACTAATTTTTAACTGCCACGCCCAAGTGGATTCCATAAAGGCATGCTGGTGCTTGTAGTTTTGATAACGGGCCAATTGTTCCCCCAGTGGGGTCTGTTTTCACAATGCCACTAAAACAAAATTAAAACACCCCAGTGGGCCCCCAGGCCGAGGCTGCTGTTGCTTTCATTGTTCAATCTGCTGCGCCTTACATCGACGTGAAGTTTCTTTCCGTCGACAGGCCCCACCCGACAGGTAGTGGTAAGTTCTTTGCGGCCGGACTGCCGCATGAAAATTCATCAAAAGGTGCCCTGAGGTAAGAACAAACCAGCAGCAGAGTAGCTTGCACCACGAATTTTATTTGTAACAGCTTGCTCAGTCCAGAGTAAAAAGAACATCCCAACGCGTTTCAAAGTCTTGCGACTCCTTCCTCGGGGGAAAAGCATGGTGAAAACAGGAAAGCATTGCCCCAAGCTTTTAAGCGCATGCACTAATTCTTAACTGCCACGCCCAAGTGGATTCCATAAAGGCATGCTGGTGCTTTTAGTTTTGATAACGGGCCAATTGTTCCCCCAGTGGGGTCCGTTTTCACAATGCCACTAAAACAAAATTAAAACACCCCAGTGGGCCCCCAGGCCGAGGCTGCTGTTGCTTTCATTGTTCAATCTGCTGCGCCTTACATCGACGTGAAGTTTCTTTCCGTCGACAGGCCCCACCCGACAGGTAGTGGTAAGTTCTTTGCGGCCGGACTGCCGCATGAAAATTCATCAAAAGGTGCCCTGAGGTAAGAACAAACCAGCAGCAGAGTAGCTTGCACCACGAATTTTATTTGTAACAGCTTGCTCAGTCCAGAGTAAAAAGAACATCCCAACGCGTTTCAAAGTCTTGCGACTCCTTCCTCGGGGGAAAAGCATGGTGAAAACAGGAAAGCATTGCCCCAAGCTTTTAAGCGCATGCACTAATTCTTAACTGCCACGCCCAAGTGGATTCCATAAAGGCATGCTGGTGCTTGTAGTTTTGATAACGGACCAATTGTTCCCCCAGTGGGGTCCGTTTTCACAATGCCACTAAAACAAAATTAAAACGCCCCAGTGGGCCCCCAGGCCGAGGCTGCTGTTGCTTTCATTGTTCAATCTGCTGCGCCTTACATCGACGTGAAGTTTCTTTCCGTCGACAGGCCCCACCCGACAGGTAGTGGTAAGTTCTTTGCGGCCGGACTGCCGCATGAAAATTCATCAAAAGGTGCCCTGAGGTAAGAACAAACCAGCAGCAGAGTAGCTTGCACCACGAATTTTATTTGTAACAGCTTGCTCAGCCCAGAGTAAAAAGAACATCCCAACGCGTTTCAAAGTCTTGCGACTCCTTTCTCGGGGGAAAAGCATGGTGAAAACAGGAAAGCATTGCCCCAAGCTTTTAAGCGCATGCACTAATTCTTAACTGCCACGCCCAAGTGGATTCCATAAAGGCATGCTGGTGCTTTTAGTTTTGATAACGGGCCAATTGTTCCCCCAGTGGGGTCCGTTTTCACAATGCCACTAAAACAAAATTAAAACACCCCAGTGGGCCCCCAGGCCGAGGCTGCTGTTGCTTTCATTGTTCAATCTGCTGCGCCTTACATCGACGTGAAGTTTCTTTCCGTCGACAGGCCCCACCCGACAGGTAGTGGTAAGTTCTTTGCGGCCGGACTGCCGCATGAAAATTCATCAAAAGGTGCCCTGAGGTAAGAACAAACCAGCAGCAGAGTAGCTTGCACCACGAATTTTATTTGTAACAGCTTGCTCAGTCCAGAGTAAAAAGAACATCCCAACGCGTTTCAAAGTCTTGCGACTCCTTCCTCGGGGGAAAAGCATGGTGAAAACAGGAAAGCATTGCCCCAAGCTTTTAAGCGCATGCACTAATTCTTAACTGCCACGCCCAAGTGGATTCCATAAAGGCATGCTGGTGCTTGTAGTTTTGATAACGGACCAATTGTTCCCCCAGTGGGGTCCGTTTTCACAATGCCACTAAAACAAAATTAAAACGCCCCAGTGGGCCCCCAGGCCAAGGCTGCTGTTGCTTTCATTGTTCAATCTGCTGCGCCTTACATCGATGTGAAGTTTCTTTCCGTCCACAGGCCCCACCCGACAGGTAGTGGTAAATTCTTTGCGGCCGGACTGCCGCATGAAAATTCATCAAAAGGTGCCCTGAGGTAAGAACAAACCAGCAGCAGAGTAGCTTGCACCACGAATTTTATTTGTAACAGCTTGCTCAGTCCAGAGTAAAAAGAACATCCCAACGCGTTTCAAAGTCTTGCGACTCCTTCTTCGGGGGAAAAGCATGGTGAAAACAGGAAAGCATTTCCCCAAGCTTTTAAGCGCATGCACTAATTCTTAACTGCCACGCCCAAGTGGATTCCATAAAGGCATGCTGGTGCTTGTAGTTTTGATAATGGGCCAATTGTTCCCCCAGTGGGGTCCGTTTTCACAATGCCACTAAAACAAAATTAAAACGCCCCAGTGGGCCCCCAGGCCGAGGCTGCTGTTGCTTTCATTGTTCAATCTGCTGCGCCTTACATCGACGTGAAGTTTCTTTCCGTCGACAGGCCCCACCCGACAGGTAGTGGTAAGTTCTTTGCGGCCGGACTGCCGCATGAAAATTCATCAAAAGGTGCCCTGAGGTAAGAACAAACCAGCAGCAGAGTAGCTTGCACCACGAATTTTATTTGTAACAGCTTGCTCAGTCCAGAGTAAAAAGAACATCCCAACGCGTTTCAAAGTCTTGCGACTCCTTCCTCGGGGGAAAAGCATGGTGAAAACAGGAAAGCATTGCCCCAAGCTTTTAAGCGCATGCACTAATTCTTAACTGCCACGCCCAAGTGGATTCCATAAAGGCATGCTGGTGCTTGTAGTTTTGATAACGGACCAATTGTTCCCCCAGTGGGGTCCGTTTTCACAATGCCACTAAAACAAAATTAAAACGCCCCAGTGGGCCCCCAGGCCGAGGCTGCTGTTGCTTTCATTGTTCAATCTGCTGCGCCTTACATCGACGTGAAGTTTCTTTTCGTCGACAGGCCCCACCCGACAGGTAGTGGTAAGTTCTTTGCGGCCGGACTGCCGCATGAAAATTCATCAAAAGGTGCCCTGAGGTAAGAACAAACCAGCAGCAGAGTAGCTTGCACCACGAATTTTATTTGTAACAGCTTGCTCAGTCCAGAGTAAAAAGAACATCCCAAGGCGTTTCAAAGTCTTGCGACTCCTTCCTCGGGGGAAAAGCATGGTGAAAACAGGAAAGCATTGCCCCAAGCTTTTAAGCGCATGCACTAATTCTTAACTGCCACGCCCAAGTGGATTCCATAAAGGCATGCTGGTGCTTGTAGTTTTGATAACGGGCCAATTGTTCCCCCAGTGGGGTCCGTTTTCACAATGCCACTAAAACAAAATTAAAACGCCCCAGTGGGCCCCCAGGCCGAGGCTGCTGTTGCTTTCATTGTTCAATCTGCTGCGCCTTACATCGACGTGAAGTTTCTTTCCGTCGACAGGCCCCACCCGACAGGTAGTGGTAAGTTCTTTGCGGCCGGACTGCCGCATGAAAATTCATCAAAAGGTGCCCTGAGGTAAGAACAAACCAGCAGCAGAGTAGCTTGCACCACGAATTTTATTTGTAACAGCTTGCTCAGTCCAGAGTAAAAAGAACATCCCAACGCGTTTCAAAGTCTTGCGACTCCTTCCTCGGGGAAAAGCATGGTGAAAACAGGAAAGCATTGCCCCAAGCTTTTAAGCGCATGCACTAATTCTTAACTGCCACGCCGAAGTGGATTCCATAAAGGCATGCTGGTGCTTGTAGTTTTGAAAACGGGCCAATTGTTCCCCCAGTGGGGTCCGTTTTCACAATGCCACTAAAACAAAATTAAAACGCCCCAGTGGGCCCCCAGGCCGAGGCTGCTGTTGCTTTCATTGTTCAATCTGCTGCGCCTTACATCGACGTGAAGTTTCTTTCCGTCGACAGGCCCCACCCGACAGGTAGTGGTAAGTTCTTTGCGGCCGGACTGCCGCATGAAAATTCATCAAAAGGTGCCCTGAGGTAAGAACAAACCAGCAGCAGAGTAGCTTGCACCACGAATTTTATTTGTAACAGCTTGCTCAGTCCAGAGTAAAAAGAACATCCCAACGCGTTTCAAAGTCTTGCGACTCCTTCCTCGGGGGAAAAGCATGGTGAAAACAGGAAAGCATTGCCACAAGCTTTTAAGCGCATGCACTCATTTTTAAGTGCCACGCCCAAGTGGATTCCATAAAGGCATGCTGGTGCTTGTAGTTTTGATAACGGGCCAATTGTTCCCCCAGTGGGGTCCGTTTTCACAATGCCACTAAAACAAAATTAAAACACCCCAGTGGGTCCCCAGGCCGAGGCTGCTGTTGCTTTCATTGTTCAATCTGCTGCGCCTTACATCGACGTGAAGTTTCTTTCCGTCTACAGGCCCTACCCGACAGGTAGTGGTAAGTTCTTTGCGGCCGGACTGCCGCATGAAAATTCATCAAAAGGTGCCCTGAGGTAAGAACAAACCAGCAGCAGAGTAGCTTGCACCACAAATTTTATTTGTAACAGCTTGCTCAGTCCAGAGTAAAAAGAACATCCCAACGCGTTTCAAAGTCTTGCGACTCCTTCCTCGGGGGAAAAGCATGGTGAAAACAGGAAAGCATTGCCCCAAGCTTTTAAGCGCATGCACTAATTCTTAACTGCCACGCCCAAGTGGATTCCATAAAGGCATGCTGGTGCTTGTAGTTTTTGATAACGGGCCAATTGTTCCCCCAGTGGGGTCCGTTTTCACAATGCCACTAAAACAAAATTAAAACACCCCAGTGGGCCCCCAGGCCGAGGCTGCTGTTGCTTTCATTGTTCAATCTGCTGCGCCTTACATCGACGTGAAGTTTCTTTCCGTCGACAGGCCCCACCCGACAGGTAGTGGTAAGTTCTTTGCGGCCGGACTGCCGCATGAAAATTCATCAAAAGGTGCCCTGAGGTAAGAACAAACCAGCAGCAGAGTAGCTTGCACCACGAATTTTATTTGTAACAGCTTGCTCAGTCCAGAGTAAAAAGAACATCCCAACGCGTTTCAAAGTCTTGCGACTCCTTCCTCGGGGGAAAAGCATGGTGAAAACAGGAAAGCATTGCCCCAAGCTTTTAAGCGCATGCACTAATTCTTAACTGCCACGCCCAAGTGGATTCCATAAAGGCATGCTGGTGCTTGTAGTTTTGATAACGGGCCAATTGTTCCCCCAGTGGGGTCCGTTTTCACAATGCCACTAAAACAAAATTAAAACGCCCCAGTGGGCCCCCAGGCCGAGGCTGCTGTTGCTTTCATTGTTCAATCTGCTGCGCCTTACATCGACGTGAAGTTTCTTTCCGTCGACAGGCCCCACCCGACAGGTAGTGGTAAGTTCTTTGCGGCCGGACTGCCGCATGAAAATTCATCAAAAGGTGCCCTGAGGTAAGAACAAACCAGCAGCAGAGTAGCTTGCACCACGAATTTTATTTGTAACAGCTTGCTCAGTCCAGAGTAAAAAGAACATCCCAACGCGTTTCAAAGTCTTGCGACTCCTTCCTCGGGGGAAAAGCATGGTGAAAACAGGAAAGCATTGCCACAAGGTTTTAAGCGCATGCACTAATTTTTAACTGCCACGCCCAAGTGGATTCCATAAAGGCATGCTGGTGCTTGTAGTTTTGATAACGGGCCAATTGTTCCCCCAGTGGGGTCCGTTTTCACAATGCCACTAAAACAAAATTAAAACACCCCAGTGGGCCCCAAGGCCGAGGCTGCTGTTGCTTTCATTGTTCAATCTGCTGCGCCTTACATCGACGTGAAGTTTCTTTCCGTCGACAGGCCCCACCCGACAGGTAGTGGTAAGTTCTTTGCGGCCGGACTGCCGCATGAAAATTCATCAAAAGGTGCCCTGAGGTAAGAACAAACCAGCAGCAGAGTAGCTTGCACCACGAATTTTATTTGTAACAGCTTGCTCAGTCAAGAGTAAAAAGAACATCCCAACGCGTTTCAAAGTCTTGCGACTCCTTCCTCGGGGGAAAAGCATGGTGAAAACAGGAAAGCATTGCCCCAAGCTTTTAAGCGCATGCACTAATTCTTAACTGCCACGCCCAAGTGGATTCCATAAAGGCATGCTGGTGCTTGTAGTTTTGATAACGGGCCAATTGTTCCCCCAGTGGGGTCCGTTTTTCACAATGCCACTAAAACAAAATTAAAACGCCCCAGTGGGCCCCCAGGCCGAGGCTGCTGTTGCTTTCATTGTTCAATCTGCTGCGCCTTACATCGACGTGAAGTTTCTTTCCGTCGACAGGCCCCACCCGACAGGTAGTGGTAAGTTCTTTGCGGCCGGACTGCCGCATGAAAATTCATCAAAAGGTGCCCTGAGGTAAGAACAAACCAGCAGCAGAGTAGCTTGCACCACGAATTTTATTTGTAACAGCTTGCTCAGTCCAGAGTAAAAAGAACATCCCAACGCGTTTCAAAGTCTTGCGACTCCTTCTTCGGGGGAAAAGCATGGTGAAAACAGGAAAGCATTGCCCCAAGCTTTTAAGCGCATGCACTAATTCTTAACTGCCACGCCCAAGTGGATTCCATAAAGGCATGCTGGTGCTTGTAGTTTTGATAACGGGCCAATTGTTCCCCCAGTGGGGTCCGTTTTCACAATGCCACTAAAACAAAATTAAAACGCCCCAGTGGGCCCCCAGGCCGAGGCTGCTGTTGCTTTCATTGTTCAATCTGCAGCGCCTTACATCGACGTGAAGTTTCTTTCCGTCGACAGGCC
Organism: Lissotriton helveticus; assembly: GCF_964261635.1. NCBI lineage: Eukaryota > Metazoa > Chordata > Amphibia > Caudata > Salamandridae > Lissotriton > Lissotriton helveticus. The sequence goes on from NC_136057.1 coordinate 1,169,382,687, forward strand.
CCACCCGACAGGTAGTGGTAAGTTCTTTGCGGCCGGACTGCCGCATGAAAATTCATCAAAAGGTGCCCTGAGGTAAGAACAAACCAGCAGCAGAGTAGCTTGCACCACGAATTTTATTTGTAACAGCTTGCTCAGTCCAGAGTAAAAAGAACATCCCAACGCGTTTCAAAGTTTTGCGACTCCTTCCTCGGGGGAAAAGCATGGTGAAAACAGGAAAGCATTGCCCCAAGCTTTTAAGCGCATGCACTAATTCTTAACTGCCAAGCCCAAGTGGATTCCATAAAGGCATGCTGGTGCTTGTAGTTTTGATAACGGACCAATTGTTCCCCCAGTGGGGTCCGTTTTCACAATGCCACTAAAACAAAATTAAAACGCCCCAGTGGGCCCCCAGGCCGAGGCTGCTGTTGCTTTCATTGTTCAATCTGCTGCGCCTTACATCGACGTGAAGTTTCTTTCCGTCGACAGGCCCCACCCGACAGGTAGTGGTAAGTTCTTTGCGGCCGGACTGCCGCATGAAAATTCATCAAAAGGTGCCCTGAGGTAAGAACAAACCAGCAGCAGAGTAGCTTGCACCACGAATTTTATTTGTAACAGCTTGCTCAGTCCAGAGTAAAAAGAACATCCCAACGCGTTATAAAGTCTTGCGACTCCTTCCTCGGGGGAAAAGCATGGTGAAAACAGGAAAGCATTGCCCCAAGCTTTTAAGCGCATGCACTAATTCTTAACTGCCACGCCCAAGTGGATTCCATAAAGGCATGCTGGTGCTTGTAGTTTTGATAACGGGCCAATTGTTCCCCCAGTGGGGTCCGTTTTCACAATGCCACTAAAACAAAATTAAAACGCCCCAGTGGGCCCCCAGGCCGAGGCTGCTGTTGCTTTCATTGTTCAATCTGCTGCGCCTTACATCAACGTGAAGTTTCTTTCCGTCGACAGGCCCCACCCGACAGGTAGTGGTAAGTTCTTTGCGGCCGGACTGCCGCATGAAAATTCATCAAAAGGTGCCCTGAGGTAAGAACAAACCAGCAGCAGAGTAGCTTGCACCACGAATTTTATTTGTAACAGCTTGCTCAGTCCAGAGTAAAAAGAACATCCCAACGCGTTTCAAAGTCTTGCGACTCCTTCCTCGGGGGAAAAGCATGGTGAAAACAGGAAAGCATTGCCCCAAGCTTTTAAGCGCATGCACTAATTCTTAACTGCCAAGCCCAAGTGGATTCCATAAAGGCATGCTGGTGCTTGTAGTTTTGATAACGGGCCAATTGTTTCCCCAGTGGGGTCCGTTTTCACAATGCCACTAAAACAAAATTAAATTAAATTAATTTTGTTTTAGTGGCATTGTGAAAACGGACCCCACTGGGGGAACAATTGGCCCGTTATCAAAACTACAAGCACCAGCATGCCTTTATGGAATCCACTTGGGCGTGGCAGTGAAGAATTAGTGCATGCGCTTAAATGCTTGGGGCAATGCTTTCCTGTTTTCACCATGCTTTTCCCCGAGGAAGGAGTCGCAAGACTTTGAAACGCGTTGGGATGTTCTTTTTACTCAGGACTGAGCAAGCTGTTACAAATAAAATTCGTGGTGCAAGCTACTCTGCTGCTGGTTTGTTCTTACCTCAGGGCACCTTTTGATGAATTTTCATGCGGCAGTCCGGCCGCAAAGAACTTACCACTACCTGTCGGGTGGGGCCTGTCGACGGAAAGAAACTTCACGTCGATGTAAGGCGCAGCAGATTGAACAATGAAAGCAACAGCAGCCTCGGCCTGGGGGCCCACTGGGGCGTTTTAATTTCGTTTTAGTGGCATTGTGAAAACGGACCCCACTGGGGGAACAATTGGCCCGTTATCAAAACTACAAGCACCAGCATGCCTTTATGGAATCCACTTGGGCGTGGCAGTTCAGAATTAGTGCATGCGCTTAAAAGCTTGGGGCAATGCTTTCCTGTTTTCACCATGCTTTTCCCCCGAGGAAGGAGTCGCAAGACTTTGAAACGCGTTGGGATTTTCTTTTTACTCAGGACTGAGCAAGCTGTTACAAATAAAATTCGTGGTGCAAGATACTCTGCTGCTGGTTTGTTCTTACCTCAGGGCACCTTTTGATGAATTTTCATGCGGCAGTCCGGCCGCAAAGAACTTACCACTACCTGTCGGGTGGGGCCTGTCGACGGAAAGAAACTTCACGTCGATGTAAGGCGCAGCAGATTGAACAATGAAAGCAACAGCAGCCTCGGCCTGGGGGCCCACTGGGGCGTTTTAATTTTGTTTTAGTGGCATTGTGAAAACGGACCCCACTGGGGGAACAATTGGCCCGTTATCAAAACTACAAGCACCAGCATGCCTTTATGGAATCCACTTGGGCGTGGCAGTTAAGAATTAGTGCATGCGCTTAAAAGCTTGGGGCAATGCTTTCCTGTTTTCACCATGCTTTTCCCCCGAGGAAGTAGTCGCAAGATTTTGAAACGCGTTGGGATGTTCTTTTTACTCTGGACTGAGCAAGCTGTTACAAATAAAATTCGTGAGGGAAGCTACTCTGCTGCTGGTTTATTCTTACCTCAGGGCACCTTTTGATGAATTTTCATGCGGCAGTCCGGCCGCAAAGAACTTACCACTACCTGTCGGGTGGGGCCTGTCGACGGAAAGAAACTTCACGTCGATGTAAGGCGCAGCAGATTGAACAATGAAAGCAACAGCAGCCTCGGCCTGGGGGCCCACTGGGGCGTTTTAATTTTGTTTTAGTGGCATTGTGAAAATGGACCCCACTGGGGGAACAATTGGCCCGTTATCAAAACTACAAGCACCAGCATGCCTTTATGGAATCCACTTGGGCGTGGTAGTTAAGAATTAGTGCATGCGCTTTAAAGCTTGGGGCAATGCTTTCCTGTTTTCACCATGCTTTTCCCCTGAGGAAGGAGTCGCAAGACTTTGAAACGCGTTGGGATGTTCATTTTACTCTGGACTGAGCAAGCTGTTACACATAAAATTTGTGGTGCAAGCTACTCTGCTGCTGGTTTGTTCTTACCTCAGGGCACCTTTTGATGAATTTTCATGCGGGAGTCCGGCCGCAAAGAACTTACCACTACCTGTCGGGTGGGGCCTGTCGACGGAAAGAATCTTCACGTCGATGTAAGGCGCAGCAGATTGAACAATGAAAGCAACAGCAGCCTCGGCCTGGGGGCCCACTGGGGCGTTTTAATTTTGTTTTAGTGGTATTGTGAAAACGGACCCCACTGGGGAAACAATTGGCCCGTTATCAAAACTACAAGCACCAGCATGCCTTTATGGAATCCACTTGGGCATGGCAGTTAAGAATTAGTGCATGCGCTTAAAAGCTTGGGGCAATGCTTTCCTGTTTTCACCATGCTTTTCCCCCGAGGAAGGAGTCGCAAGACTTTGAAACGCGTTGGGATGTTCTTTTTACTCTGGACTGAGCAAGCTGTTACAAATAAAATTTGTGGTGCAAGCTACTCTGCTGCTGGTTTGTTCTTACCTTAGGGCACCTTTTGATGAATTTTCATGCGGCAGTCCGGCCGCAAAGAACTTACCACTACCTGTCGGGTGGGGCCTGTCGACGGAAAGAAACTTCACGTCGATGTAAGGCGCAGCAGATTGAACAATGAAAGCAACAGCAGCCTCGGCCTGGGGGCCCACTGGGGCGTTTTAATTTTGTTTTAGTGGCATTGTGAAAACGGACCCCACTGGGGGAACAATTGGCCCGTTATCAAAACTACAAGCACCAGCATGCCTTTATGGAATCCACTTGGGCGTGGCAGTTAAGAATTAGTGCATGCGCTTAAAAGCTTGGGGCAATGCTTTCCTGTTTTCACCATGCTTTTCCCCCGAGGATGTAGTCGCAAGACTTTGAAACGCGTTGGGATGTTCTTTTTACTCTGGACTGAGCAAGCTGTTACAAATAAAATTCGTGAGGGAAGCTACTCTGCTGCTGGTTTGTTCTTACCTCAGGGCACCTTTTGATGAATTTTCATGCGGCAGTCCGGCCGCAAAGAACTTACCACTACCTGTCGGGTGGGGCCTGTCGACGGAAAGAAACTTCACGTCGATGTAAGGCGCAGCAGATTGAACAATGAAAGCAACAGCAGCCTCGGCCTGGGGGCCCACTGTGGCGTTTTAATTTTGTTTTAGTGGTATTGTGAAAACGGACCCCACTGGGGGAACAATTGGCCCGTTATCAAAACTACAAGCACCAGTATGCCTTTATGGAATCCACTTGGGCGTGGCAGTTAAGAATTAGTGCATGCGCTTAAAAGCTTGGGGCAATGCTTTCCTGTTTTCACCATGCTTTTCCCCCGAGGAAGGAGTCGCAAGACTTTGAAACGCGTTGGGATGTTCTTTTTACTCTGGACTGAGCAAGCTGTTACAAATAAAATTCGTGGTGCAAGCTACTCTGCTGCTGGTTTGTTCTTAGCTCAGGGCACCTTTTGATGAATTTTCATGCGGCAGTCCGGCCGCAAAGAACTTACCACTACCTGTCGGGTGGGGCCTGTCGACGGAAAGAAACTTCACGTCGATGTAAGGCACAGCAGATTGAACAATGAAAGCAACAGCAGCCTCGGCCTGGGGGCCCACTGGGGCGTTTTAATTTTGTTTTAGTGGCATTGTGAAAATGGACCCCACTGGGGGAACAATTGGCCCGTTATCAAAACTACAAGCACCAGCATGCCTTTATGGAATCCACTTGGGCGTGGCAGTTAAAAATTAGTGCATGCGCTTAAAAGCTTGGGGCAATGCTTTCCTGTTTTCACCATGCTTTTCCCCCGAGGAAGGAGTCGCAAGACTTTGAAACGCGTTGGGATGTTCTTTTTACTCTGGACTGAGCAAGCTGTTACAAATAAAATTCGTGGTGCAAGCTACTCTGCTGCTGGTTTGTTCTTACCTCAGGGCACCTTTTGATGAATTTTCATGCGGCAGTCCGGCCGCAAAGAACTTACCACTACCTGTCGGGTGGGGCCTGTCGACGGAAAGAAACTTCACGTCGATGTAAGGCGCAGCAGATTGAACAATGAAAGCAACAGCAGCCTCAGCCTGGGGGCCCACTGGGGCGTTTTAATTTTGTTTTAGTGGCATTGTGAAAACGGACCCCACTGGGAGAACAATTGGCCCGTTATCAAAACTACAAGCACCAGCATGCCTTTATGGAATTCACTTGGGTGTGGCAGTTAAGAATTAGTGCATGCGCTTAAAAGCTTGGGGCAATGCTTTCCTGTTTTCACCATGCTTTTCCCCCGAGGAAGGAGTCGCAAGACTTTGAAACGCGTTGGGATGTTCTTTTTACTCTGGACTGAGCAAGCTGTTACAAATAAAATTAGTGGTGCAAGCTACTCTGCTGCTGGTTTGTTCTTACCTCAGGGCACCTTTTGATGAATATATTACCTACTGGCGGTCGCCAGTAGGTATATATAGTTAGGATTTTTTCTCTATGGGATTTTTGAAAATTCCATGTCTAATAACTTTGCCGTTTGTGGACGGAATTGGCTGAAATTTTCAGGAAAATGGCACATTTTGTTTCTGAGCAGCCTTTGAAAATTTGGGGGGGGTTCGTCAAGGGGGGGCCGAGAAAAAAGGGGGGTCCCAAAACGCGTTTTTCCCATGTTAATTTCCATAGGGCGGTTGGCCTCACTTTTAGCCCGAACGGCTGAATGGATTTGCACGAAACTTGGCAAAATTGTAGGGACTGGTAGCCCGATGTGCCTTTTGTAGGTCTCAATATATGTGCTCCAGTGGATTTTGAGAAATTAACGTTTAAAAAAAGATATATATCTGTAAGCGCGGACCCGGCAGCGGCCTAGGACGCGTACTTTTCGCGCAACGGAGCTTTGTGAAGCGAAGCTGATTGGTTCTCCGGCGTCTGTCAACATTCCAAACAGTCCGTAGTGGCCGCAAACAGTCCGTAGTGGCCGCCATCTTGTCTCTCGGTAGGATCGAGAGACAAGAGGAGGCCAAAGCGAAGGGGTAAATGACCATAAGGGGGAATAGTAGATCCTCGCTGACCCCCTAGGTTTGATGTGGAGGTTTTAAAAGGGCCCCGCGGGGCAAAAAAAAAAAATTATAATAATAATCTTACGGCTGAATGGATTTGCACGAAACTTGGCAAAATTGTAGGGACTGGTAGCCCGATGTGCCTTTGCTAGGTCTCAATATATGTGCTTCAGTGGATTTTGAGAAATTAACGTTCAAAAAAAGATATATATCTGTAACAGCGCACCGCTTCGCGTACTTTTCGCGTTACGGAGCTTTGCGAAGCGAAGCTGATTGGCTCTCCGGTGTCTGTAAACATTCCAAACAGTCCGTAGCGGCCGCCATCTTGTCTCTCGGTATAATAATAATCTTACGGCTGAATGGATTTGCACGAAACTTGGCAAAATTGTAGGGACTGGTAGCCCGATGTGCCTTTGCTAGGTCTCAATATATGTGCTTCAGTGGATTTTGAGAAATTAACGTTCAAAAAAAGATATATATCTGTAACAGCGCACCGCTTCGCGTACTTTTCGCGTTACGGAGCTTTGCGAAGCGAAGCTGATTGGCTCTCCGGTGTCTGTAAACATTCCAAACAGTCCGTAGCGGCCGCCATCTTGTCTCTCGGTAGGATCGAGAGACAAGAGGAGGCCAAAGCGAAGGGGCAAATGACCATAAGGGGGCATAGTAGATCCTCGCTGATCCCCTAGGTTTGATGTGGAGGTTTTAAAAGGGCCCCGCGGGGCAAAAAAAATAAATAATAATAATAATCGAACGGCTGAATGGATTTGCACGAAACTTGGTAAAATATTAGGGACTGGTAGCCCGATGTGCCTTTGCTAGGTCTCAATATATGTGCTTCAGTGCATTTTGAGAAATTAACGTTCAAAAACAAGATATATATCTGTAACAGCGCTCCGCTTCGCGGAGATAAAATTATATCTGTATTACCTAGCTGTTGCTAACACCAGTTAGCGACGGCTAGTAGGAGATAGCGACCATCTTGGGCCCCACTTTGCATGTGAGTGATATTTATCACTAATGACATGCAAAGTGGGCATGCCAAGATGTTAGCGACTGGAAACAGTCGCTAACATCGCTATCTCCTATTATCAACTTTTGGAAATATTCGAGATAAGCGCGAATATCTCCAAAAAGTAACAGCTGCCCTGAGCAGTTCTTAGCCATGTTATCCTATGGGAGGTGGATAACATGGCTAAGAGGATTAGCTCGGTAATGCATGAATATCGCTGAGTTTTCAGCGATATTAATGCATTGCGGTCGGTTTTTATCGTATTTGCGATAAACTTTGATAATAGTAAGGTTTATCTGCGATAATTTCTGACGGTAAAAAAATCTTTGCAATGCATCGTTAGGGATAAATATCGCTTAACTTTGGTAATATGCCCCAACGTCTGTTAACGTTCGATTCGAAGGAAATCAGGAAGTGTTGAAAAACATTGTCTGCGCCATCTTGTCTTTTTTCAAATGCCACACTTTTGTCGTGCACGGCAGCCATTTTAGATGCCTTGACCAGACCCACTCTGTGCACGCTGTCGATCCTTAGCATGGCTCCCCACCCTCGCAAGCATCTCCCCCAGGCAGTGGTCACCCCCGCTCTCTGTCTTATGCATGGGTAATAAACCTCCCCCCATCTGCGCTGCTCTTTCCTGAGAATCACACCCTGTGCCCGCCCGACACCTCCCTTTCGCCCTATTCACTACTGCACCCTCTGACACTCCTTTTCCTCTGTGTCCGATTGTCCAGGCTGGTCCTAGGGTATCAGCTAGCCCTGCAGATGTAGTTTATGGCCACAGCTGTAAAGATTCACCCCTCTTCAAAGGAGTTATAGTAGATCAAGGCCCACACTCGATGAGATCCGTCACAGCAGAAGCGTTGCTATTATCTGAAAACCATCCTGCATTGTGATTGGGGAGGGGACCGAGCGTGAAGCGGAAGATTCCAGGGATGACTCTTTGTACATCAAAGTTTTTACAATTATGTGTCACATTAAAAATATATAGCACTCCGACAAAGTAGTAAGATTATAAAACTTTAATAATTTATAAATATATACAAGAAAACAAAAATAGTAATAACATATAAACATTTTTAGGGAAAAACAACGAAGTAGCGGTCGGCTGTGCGAATAGTCCCAACGCAGCACAACGTCCAGATTTCCGGCGTGGGGCGGGTCATCAGTAGCAAACTGTTGTGCGAATAGTTCCAAGGCAGCAGAACGCGCTGAAATCTAGATGACACGAAAGTGATGTCTAGTAAGTTGCCACCCAGCAAATAACGGCGTGGGGCGTCGCGGGGGGTGGGTCTTCAGTAGCAAACTGTTGTGCGAATAGTTCCAAGGCAGCAGAACGATGGCACCAAGGTGATGTCCAGTAAGTTGCCGCACTGGTTTTGGTATCCTACAATGCTGCTCCGAATAACGGCGTGGGGCGCCCCGGGGGAGGCGGCGTGAACGGGCCTCTCCAGGTGGAGTGTCATCTGTTGTAGTGGGGCGCCCCTTTACCGTTTCAGTTGCCATTCCGTCCGTTTTTGGTCCACTGTGTCAAAAGCCGCAATTCAGCTGAGTTGCGCCCACTGTTGCGGTGCAGCGATAGGCGGCTGTCACAGGACTCTCAAAATGGCGGCAGGCTCTTTCCTTTTTGGGCCTGGTCCACTGAAATGGCCCTGGGACACCTTGGAAATCGGACGCTTGTCTGCTAGGTCTTGGACCCCATTCTCGAAAGCGTCCCCTCCGCCTTGAGAATTCATCAAAAGTTTTGGGGGCCCCGACTCCTGCAGGCTTCTGGTGGGGAGCGGCTGCCATGATTGCTCGCGGAATGACTACGACGGAGCTACGAGATGGTGGTGCTCTCATGCTGACGCCAGCTTCAGTCTGAAACATCCAGAAACAAGGTGGGGCTTTCATCGTTTGGAAAAAAAAAAAGTTTTCATCCAATGAAAAGTGTTGTTTTTAGGTCATATGATCAAGCCTTCCATCATTAGGAAACCAAAAGTAAAATGAACCAATGAAAAGTTTTATAAACAAGTCACATGACCTGTTATGCGGCATAGGGTATAAAATGCGGAGAAAATACGTTGGCACGTGAGGCGGCGTCAGTAGCGGACCGATGTGCGAATAGGCCGAAGGCAGCACAACGCGCCAAGATCCGGATGGCACCGAGGTGGTGTCCAGCAAGTTGCAGCACTGGTGTGGCCATCCTACAATGTTGAAAGTCGGCGTGGGGCGCCCCGTTGGCCTGTGAGTTTGCGTCAGTAGCGGACCGATGTGCGAATAGGCCGAAGGCAGCACAACGCGCCAAGATCCGGATGGCACCGAGGTGGTGTCTAGTAAGTTGCCGCACTGGTGTGGCCATCCTACAATGCTGAAAGTCGGCGTGGGGCGCCCTGTTGGCCTGTGAGATGGTGTCAGTAGCGGACTGATGTGCGAATGGGGCCAAAGGCAGCGCAACAATATTTTCTGACGAGAAGACACCACAAGGCGCTGAGATGCCAAGATCCGGATGGCACCGAGGTGATGTCTAAGTTGCGGACTGATGTGCGAATGGGGCCAAAGGTAGCGTAACAATATTTTCTGTATGGAAGATACCACTAGGCGTTGAGATGCCAAGATTCGGATGGCACCGAGGTGATGTCTAGCAAGTTGGTGTGGTCATCCTACAATGCTGAAACTCGGCGTGGGTCGCCCCATTAGCCTGTGAGATGGCGTCAGTAGCGGACCGATGTGCGAATAGGCCGAAGGCAGCACAACGCGCCAAGATCCGGATGTCACAGTGGTGGTTTCATAGTTGAGAGGCACTTCATCTGCAGTGGGGCGCCGAGATCCGGATGGCACCGAGGTGATGTCTAGCAAGTTGCTGTACTGGTGTGGTCATCCTACAATGCTGAAAGTCGGCGTGGGGCGCCCCATTAGCCTGTGAGATGGCGTCAGTAGCGGACTGATGTGCGAATGGGGCCAAAGGCAGCACAACGCGCCAAGATCCGGATGGCACCGAGGTGGTGTCCAGCAACTTGCCGCACTGGTGTGGCCATCCTACAATGCTGCGCCGAAAGTCGGCGTGGGGCGCCCCGTTGGCCTGTGAGTTCGCGTCAGTCAGTGGGGGCTGTTTGAGGATCTGACTGCATTGGAAAGCAATGTGATGCTGTGCGTCGCCCCCAAGATGGAGGTTCCTCGGCTGCAGTGGGGCGCCCCTTGGTGTTTCACTCGCTATGCAGCTGAGTTGCGTGCGCACTTGTGGCGAATAGGCCGAAGGCAGCACAACGCGCCGAGATCTGGATGGCACCGAGGTGGTGTCCAGCAATTTGCCGCACTGGTGTGGCCATCCTACAATGCTGCGCCGAAAGTCGGCGTGGGGTGCCCCGTTGGCCTGTGAGGTGGCGTCAGTAGCGGACCGATGTGTGAATAGGCCGGAACCAGCACAAGGCGCCAAGATCCGGATGGCACCGAGGTGGTGTCATAGTTGAGAGTTCTGAGCAGCGCTTGTAACACTGTCTGAAGCTTATTTGCACCTGCTGCAGCTTCACTATTGCCCTGGTGTGGCCTAAGATCGCCCATGACATAGGCGGCCACCTCCCGGGGTCCGGCGGAACTTTTTTCCTTTTCCTTTCTGCATCTTGTCCCAAATTCGTTTGACCTGAAGACACGACCAGGTCCCTGAATGTGTGCAGGGGGACGCTATTGATTGAATCAAAATGGCGGCTTCACACAAAGCTGACTCAAGCGTTTTCTGGTGGTTTCATAGTTGAGAGGCACTTCATCTGCAGTGGGGCGCCGAGATCCGGATGGCACCGAGGTGATGTCTAGCAAGTTGCTGTACTTGTGTGGTCATCCTACAATGCTGAAACTCGGCGTGGGTCGCCCCATTAGCCTGTGAGATAGCTGTTCTTTGGATTTGGGCCTGGTCCACTAAAATGGCCCTGGGACACCTAAGAACTCGAACGCTCGATTTTTTTTTCCTTTCCTGTACATGCAAAAAAAGGTAAATGCCCGGTATGTTACACGCTTCATCTGCCACGATGAACTCTCCAGAGGAACCGAAAAAATATATAGTTGTGGTAACTATACCATGCATCGTCATATGGAGAGGTGGCACCAATTAATTATAGTGCTGCATAAAAGAGAGATTTGGAGGAGAACCCCTGACCTGCTAGTACATTCATCAAAGAAGTGGCACTGAGAGCTTCAGAGGCAAGGGAAACGGTCCCAAATATTTAGAAGAACTTTGGAAAGATTAAAATGACATGTTTAGATTGTGGTAAATTAATTTCATGTGGGCAGATGAGTGTTACTCTAATAAATACAGCATATGAACATCATCATAGTCGATGGTTGGTAGAGACATTTTGACTATATCCTGGACCTGCCCGTCCTCGCCCAAAATGGCGCCGGAATAAATGGGACTCGTAACTCCTTGTTGTGTACTGGTTGCAGAACCTTGAAATCACGAGATACGTATGCAGTTTTGAAGCACATGGCGGGCGGGGACGAGAATTGATTGAATATTTCGACATCCCTATTGATATTAAGTTCTGATGTGTTATTGATTACTGTACTGTTGAAAGTTCGAATTAACGTCACCCATGGTACTTGCCCGCAAATGTATATCTAGATAATTTTATTGTAACTGGCCCTGTCGTATTTTAATTATAAAATGTACGTCCACCGATTCCGTAACTGTTAGACACCTTAGTTCTTGCAACCTAATGGCCCGCCCGTTACGTTCCTCTACAGTGTAAATGTCTACTCATCACATACGATTACAGTTTGCTCCGTGGCCGGCCCACGTGGTTATAGGCTCGTATTTGTATAATGAAATTTTTACAATAAAGGTTTTTAAAAGAAAACATGGTAGTAGTATATACATTGGTAAAGTTTGTAATAATAGTCACTGTTTTAGAATCATTAAAAGGCAAGTGAAATAAAGCAGACCAATTACATGAAGGGTAAAAGGTATAATACGAAGGAACGCAGTAAAGATAAATGGTCAAGGGCTGTTGTGTTTTCTATTCCTGCAACATAAAGTGATCGATAAGAATCTCATATTCAGGCGTATCGGCGACTAAGACAGCAGGTCGACCCTCTTTTGCTCAACGGCTCCATCATGGGACGAAGAAACGCTCTTTTTCTCGAAAAAAGAATATATTTTACTTGCAGGACAGTTGTAAAATTTCCGGGAAAGTACATTAGCCTGGAACATTATAACATATATTTAAGAAAAAATAATGTTCGGAAGTAATGAAAAGCGTAATTTTTAGGTCATATGAGCAAGCCTTTCATCATTACAATAAGAAAAGTAAAATGAACCAATGAAAAGTTTTATTAACAAGTCACATGACTTGTTATGCTTACGTTACGCGCTGCGCGCCCCGGATGACTTCCGGATGCGCTAACGCGGCGCGTCATATGACGCATTACGCGACAACGCAGGTCCAGAATATAGTCAAAATGTCTCCACCAACCAGCGGTCGGAACACAACCCCTTTCAGCAGGCTAAATAGTTCTGTTAAATGAGAACAGAAGGGACAGGCAACAAGAACCATCAGTGAAAGAGGGGAGGGCTAGTTCTTCTCTACCGGGTTACATTGGGGCGCTACCGGAACTGATCGAATTGGTAGTCTACAGTGTTTCTGGATGTTTCAGACTGAAGCTGGGGTTAGCATGAGAGCAGCATCATTTCGTAGCTCCGTCGTGGCCATTCCGCAACCAATCATGGCAGCCGCTCTTTATCGTTATTTTGGGCGGGGTGGGTGGCGGAGCCGAGCTGTTTTGCAGCCATCATTGTGTGGAGTTCAGTTCATCTCACTAGTTTTGTATTTGTCATGAGGTGTTGTTCCTAATGTTTCTATTTTAGCGAGGTCAAAAAGAGATCCCATTAGTGGCCTACTGATTTTGCTCGATTCCTTTTCTTTTTTTTTACACGATTTTTCGTTATCTGCAAAGACTAAACAGAGTATTGCGACTCTGTGTTTGTTTGTAAATAGAGAATGAACCAAAGAGAACTAATTCTAAAACAGTAAATACTTGGATAACAATCAATCAAATGGAGAGAGAAGCAGGCACGACGGATTACAACGGGGGCAAAGGCCTGCGTTAACTACCTTTCACTATCTGCAAAGAGAGAGTACTCCTAATAGAAATGAGGGGGGGGCACCATTCAAAGCAGATCAGTGTGCATAAACACGAAAATGTTTTCACTTACCACGTACTTGACATTCGACAGCTTATGATATTTGCTATTAAAAAACCATTGAAATTCACTGAAAAAACCATAGGTTATAGACCATATATAGTTAGGAATTAGCATTTACAAAACCTTGAAAATTCACTGAAAAAACCATAGGTTATAGACCATATATAGTTAGGAATTAGCATTTAAAAAACCTTATTTTACTCACACAAAACCATTGAAATTCCATATATAGTTAGTTGCACTAACTATATATCGCGCACCTGCAATCCACTGCTGATCATGTCACATATTACATCATTCATGACATGGTCAGTGACATCACTGATGACATCACTGATGACATCTCAAATGACATCACTGATGACATCACTGATGACAACATCCAGTGACTGTATGTTTCTGTAAAGTTAAAATATATCTTACATATTGAAGAATGAGTGGATGTATAAGTGTCTGGATGAAGGATTTAGTAGGTGCGTGACTGACTGTATGAGTGAGTGATTAAATGTGTCTCACTGAATGCATGGGTTAGTGACTAAACTGTCTTAATTTGTGCATCATTATGTCTGTTGTTCTGTAAACTGCTGCATGTGTTGATCATTAGCTATACGAGAGGCTATATGTGTTATTAATTGCTTGCCCAAGTATTTCTATGGGAGATTGAGTTTGTGTGGGGGTGGCTGGAAGGTGTGTGACTCTATGCATAGATGTGTGAACAGTTTATTCACTAGGTGTATGAGTTCAAGAGTGCATGTGGAAACAGCTACATGGGCAGTTGACTGTGTGCATGAGTGTATTGATGAGTGAATGGATATCTCAATGCTACATGTCATAGTAAGTACATATGTAAAACACAGTACATGTGAGAGTTGGCATATATAAATAACTGTGCATGAGAGCCACCGAATGAGTGAGTGGTTGTATCGATCATTGTGAACTTGTATCAGGGATTGTATAAGAGAGTAAATATGTGTTAGTATATGTTTCAATAAGTAAGGTGTGTTTAACTGTATAGTTGAAGAAATGGAGATGAGATTGTTTCTTTGCATGACTGACTGGGTGTGTGAGTAACTCCATGGATGAGTGGAAGTGTGTGAGTGTCTGTATACACTGAGTGTATCTAAGGTTATATTAGAGTCTGAAGAGGTTTATCGTATTAGCACAAGAATGATGTCAAATGAGATGTCATCAGTGATGTCATCAGTGATGTCATTTGAGATGTCATCAGTGATGTCATCAGTGATGTCACTGACCATGTCATGAATGATGTAATATGTGACATGATCAGCAGTGGATTGCAGGTGCGCGATATATAGTTAGTGCAACTAACTATATATGGAATTTCAATGGTTTTGTGTGAGTAAAATAAGGTTTTTTAAATGCTAATTCCTAACTATATATGGTCTATAACCTATGGTTTTTTCAGTGAATTTTCAAGGTTTTGTAAATGCTAATTCCTAACTATATATGGTCTATAACCTATGGTTTTTTCAGTGAATATATATATATATATATATATATATATATATATATATATATATATATATATATATATATATATATATATATATATATAAAACCTACTGCCGATAGCCAGTAGGTATATATAGTTAGGACCTAGCTACCATAGGAAATCCGCAACATTCTATTGGGAATAACTTTGACGCCGGTTGAGGAATTTGCGTGTATTTTCCAAAATTTAGGCCCGCTTTGCTCCGCTTCTTCCCTGGAAGTTTCGGGGGGATTCGTCATGCGGGGGATGAGAAAAAAGGGGGTCCCAAAACGTGTTTTCCCCATGTTAATTTCCATAGGACGAATAGACAAGGCTACAGCCCGAACCGCTGAATGGAATTACGCCAAACTTTGCAAAATTGTAGGGACTGGTACGCAGAAGTGCCTTTTCTATATTTGGTGAAAATTGCTCCAGTGGTTTTTATGAAAATGTACTTCAAAAACATATATATATCTATATAAGCTTACTGTAAGCTTACTGTAAGCTTACTGTACTCTTTTTGCTTTAATAAATGTCCTGAATGAACCCCGCTGTGTCCCTTCCCCTTTTTCAACTGAGAGAGGATTTTCGGCATATATATATATATATATATATATATATATATATATATATATATATATATATATATATTTACAAATACATTTAATTTTTGCCATTTGTAGTATCTCAAACATCACTCAGCCTAGTTCAAGTGTCTCCAACCAGTTGATTGTGAGCTACCAGTTGCTCCAAGACACCTGCAGAGTAGCTCACAGCTTTGAGTTAATTTTTAAATACCACAAGATTATATTTCCCTATGAAAGGTAAGTGAATGCTGTGTTAGATTTACATTATTCTCATCAAGCTGATGATAGCCGGGCCTGCCAATAAGCAGTGAGCAGTCAGATTCATGCACCAGTTTGAGGCTGGGTCACAGAGGTGAACAACTGAAGCACTGAGCTATGTAACTCTGAAATAATAGTCCTGGTCAACTCTTATTTGGAGCTTTGAACAAAATGATGTTTCTGAATGCTTTTAAATGGGAGAAATAGAAAATGGAAAGTTGCCTTATTGAGTAAGCTAAAACGTAGCCTAGTTTCTCCCATTTCATAGTGTTGCATTTTCAAACAGCAGGCTCTTTACTCTCAGTGGCCAGTAAAACCTGAGCCAGAAGTAAGAGGTAAAAATACAGACATTTTGTAAAAAAGAGAGAAATTTGAAGTGCAGTAAAATGTTCCATGTTATGAACTTCTTTACAGAAAATTGTTCTGCACTTATTCATCCATGCAATAATGCCACATATGGTGAAAGGTATGTCCAGCACTGCAAGTACAAATGACACAGGCTCTCAGTCACCTGTACAAATATGTCCCATTCACATGCACACATGCTCATAAATCCCCCAAAGACTGCACTCTCACTGAAACACATGGCAACAATGTCATAGTACCCTTATTCATAGTATATCGTTCAAAATAGAGCATGCAGCTCTATTGACATTAGCCTCAAAGTAACTAAAGCTGTGCATGGGGGTGTCTGGTAACAATGCGCAATTAGTTTAGCCTTCAGGAGTTTAGGTTTTCTTTCACTGATCAGATCAGAAGTAGCTCTCACTAGAGACAATATTGTGAAATGCTGGCCTAGTTGATGTAATTGGAGAGAATTAGTATGATACAGAGATGTCAAGGGGTAAGGGTACTCAACAGGTTACTGCAATTCTGATTCATAGTATGACTTTTTTAAATTCAGTTGTAACTTTATACTAGCGCTTGTGATTGAATTATCAAAATTGTGTTACAAAAATACAAACAAACAAAGCCACTAAACAATTATTTTTCCTTTCTTTTTCTTTAAACATACTGGTCAACGCCCATCAAAAGAAGACCCTATTGAAGGCCATCACCAAGAAGGTGTGGACCATGGTGGTCTACAAGCGGTGCAGCATCCGTTTCCGAAAGAGGTGGGAGGACCTACGACGCTGGCCCACCAAGTCAGCAGGGGTCCTGCTCAGCCAGTCCTCCCAACATGGGAAGCTTGTGTGCCACATCCTGACCCCCCAATGTCCTGCATACCTCCGGTGGCTCAGCTTGGTGGACAGTTGAGAGCCCAACAGTAGCATCAAGGGGATACGTTATTTTGGGAGTTTTTCATGTTACATAACAATTTTTTGTAACAGCAAACGTTTTTGGCATCAACATAAAGGTTGACACATGTTCAATGCACAAGAAAAGTTCTTGAAAGGTGTAGATTTTGCCCAAGGTGTATGATGATGTGTTTTTATATGGATTTTGGAAAATGATTCCACTTTATTTCTGTTCAGTACCAAAGGACTGTTTTGAGCAGACACATGTCCGCCCAAACAACAAATATACCTGATAATGTTAGGTGTAATGAAGCCATTTGTATTTAGTTATGCTAGAAACGCCATTTGCAAATCTCACAAAAATCATTTTTTAATTACTTGTGCCTCATAACTGAATACACAGGGAATGTTACAGTTATATGCAACTTCAGTACTATATTTTAAACATTGGCCATGCAAAGGGAACATGCTTTCAGATTATTGATACAACATGTGAGTAATTCTTCACACACTGTGATTCATATTTGAAAATCTGTCAAATACGTATGTTTCATTTTATTTTTGGCTTGTTCACACACTGTACAAAGGACTTTTCCCTTTATGTAATTGTTTATGACATAAGTTCACTATTCAAAAACATAAATCAGAAATATTCAGAGGTGCTAAATAGTTGCTGGAGTGAACTCACAGTGGTTAAGAGACAAGATCATCAACGATATAAGAGCAATCGGGGGAATTTCTAAAAACTGTGACCAAATGGTGTCTGAAGTTGTTCGCTAAATGCATGAGATTATGATACACATGGACCATAGTTTGAAAGCTTTGAAGCAGGTGAAATCTGATCATTTGGAAAATGTTTTGATAAAGAGACATCATTATCAGTTCTATTTACACAGATACAATCAAACTATTGTATATGTATTTTTAGCTTCTTCAAGAGCAGGTGAAGGGGACACTCACCACGAAGGCGGGGAAACAGCTGGCCATTGTGATTCGAGTGGTGAGACCATGGACATCGATTTATACAGTGGCACAGAGGGTGAGGGAACTGGAACAGAGGCCACCAGCTCTTCAACATCTTTGGAGGCCTCCACAAGCGACCAGTCCCTAGTGGTGACAAACCCCATAGGAACTGTACCACCTGCATCCTTGTCCACTTCCCAAAGACCCACCATCTCCTTCCTCCCTCTTGCGCCCCCACAGTTGGCCAAACCTGCTCCCCTAAAATGACAGGCATCTCCTTCGCCACAGGCACCTCACCCCCTGTCACCCCGGCTGCACTGAGTGAGGAGGCTATTGGCCTCCTATGCAATATCTCTGTAGGCCAGACTGCACTGCTGAATGGAATCCAGGCCCTTAGTTGCCAAATGAAACAAATGGTAGAGTACCTGGAAGCCGTTCTATGTCTAGCCTGCAGAGATCATTTACAGCACTAGACTCCTTCCTGACTGCAGCTTTCCAGCCAGCCCAACCTTGTGCCCACTGCAGGTCCCTTCCTCATACGAAGTCCAAACTCCCACCCAACCCAAGCATGTACACTTTTTTGCATGCACCCATTCCAACAGACACAAGCAGCACACTCACACCCGCACACATGAACACAAACACACAAAGAAACACAAGCAAACACACAAACAATATACACAACATTGACAGTACACCAGCAGGCGCCACAACCACTACCACACCCACATGCACGACAAACACCACCACATCCACAAGCACCAGTTCACCCACAACCAACACCACATCTGCAACTACCTGCATACCCACAAGCTCCGCAACTACCAGCACACCCACAAAACCAGAACACCTACAAGCACTAGCACCTCAACCACCAGCACACTCACAACCACCACACCTGCAGCCTCCTGCACCACAACCCCCAGCACACCAACAACCACCACCCCAACCACCAGCACAACCACCAGCACACCCACAACCATCGCAACGACACCAACCACCTCAACAGCAGAGTCATCCAAACACACAACTACACACAAATCTACACCCACCAAACACAAGCTTACACCCTGGATAGAATACAAAACACCTGAGAAACCACAAACATCCAAACATACACCAGACCCACATGCAACTTCAATCATTATACCCACACACATCACTACCACACCAACAACCTCAACAGCACAGTCATCCAAACCAACACCCTCACACACAAGCACACCTTCACGCAAAACAACATCCACCAAACATAAACGCACACACTCCCCCAAAAAACCTAGAAATGCCAAGAAACACACAAACATACAAAACATATACCAGGCCCACATCAATCAATAAGCACATGCAATTGCAAAAACAAAAGACACATTCACATCACCCACTTCCCAAAGCCAATCTTCTCCCCCTCCAACCTTTCTCCTCATTCTGAGTTATTTTTTAGCTCTGTCCTTGACCCCTTCCAAACCCAAAACCTAAAACCCCTCCCACCCCTCCCAAGCACCAATATTGGGCATTACCAAGCAGCTTGGTTTTGGAACAATGGCAAGATGAAATAGGTAGAAAATGACTTTCAAACATGTTCACTGAATAAGCATCTTCTATTAGTAAACAGGTTAATTTGCTATAAAGTAGAATGTTATCATATTTGATTGTAAGGATAGGTGGAAGACCTTTGAATAAAACATCTAGAAAGTTAATCTGCCCAAATAAGCAACTATGGTTTCCTCAACAGTTAAAAAATGAGAAATGGTCATGGCTGGTGGCTATGCTCTAGAGCAGTGGTCCTTAAGTGGTGATCAATTGACCCAGGAGGCTCTTCAATGCCTACTCTGGAGGTCTATGGCAATTGAGAAAAGGAAATATTACCAGATTCATTAAGTTCGTACTCCTATAAATGGATGGTGGATGAAAAAAAATGTGTGTGAGCGGCACAAGCACAGGAAATGAAATCTAGTAGGGACAATTGGTGGCTTTAATTGAAGCAGCACTAATGTGCTCCAGCAAAAAGAGAACATTCATTAGGAGCAAATAAGACAGTGATATGCCAGAGTCTACCCTATGGCTTGATTGCTTACAAAATTAAACACATTTTTGAAATGCTCCAACCTTTCAATTAAAATTAAAAGGATTTGTTAATATTTTTTGCTCATGAATTCAATCAAATATTTAATTATTTATGCATGTACTTGATGTATACATGTTTCTATATTTTGTATATTGTTTTGAGATTCAACTTGTAGAAAATACTCAGGTGGGAGCCTACAGCTTCCAGTAATGATACAACGGAGGTACATCGAATTTAAAAGGTTAAGCAGACCTGCTCTAGAGGCAGAGTGGACTGGACAGCACCCCCCCCCCCCCCACCATACAACCATGTCAACATGGAGGGGTGAAGTATATCCAGAAACAGTGAAGTAGCTCTAATAAAGTGGTCTACATGTATAGAAGCATCATCTGGGGCCTGGTGGCTCGGACCCTCGACTACAGCTAGGCATACACATCATCAACATTCCTTCTGTAAGGAAAAGGTCAGAAGACTGGGTCTGTCCAGGTAATCTGAAGAGGTTAAAATGAATACAGCAACAGACTTGGCCATGCAGAGGCCTGTGGGAAAACAAAATTCAGAAAAGTGGCTCGGGAAACGAAATCAGATGAGGGACGACTGAAGTTGATAAGATATTTTAATGAGGCCCTAAATGCACATAAGAAACAGCAGAGGGTTAGGATTAGAGATCACCATCCTCTAGCAGTATTCCGCGAAGATTGTGGAAGAGGTGAGTGGTCTGAAGAAACAGTTAGGCTTGTGAATCACCACATTTTGGCAGCAGGTCTAACTCCATTTGGGCTTCACTATCATCTGTGCCTAATTAAGGCATGGGGACATTTGCAATAAAAAGGATCCCATAGTAGGTAAATTAGGCTAAATAAGCAGGGCCACTACCCTTCCATACTAAGTGAAAAACTTTGCTAGCTCATATTAACAAATGTGCTGCTAAATCAGATAACAGAGGTGATTAGAAATATTCAGTAGCAAAAGCCACTAAATAACCTAGGGACTAGAGAAAGGAGTAGTCCCTCACACTCCTTAGTCCCTGTAAATTGAAAAAATTAGGTCCATATATAGGAGAAACTAACGCAGCGCAGTGCCTCAATTTATTTTTGTAAGCTGCGTTAGTTTGAAGCACAGGGATTCGACATGTTAACAACAATATGTTGCATCTCTGTGCTTTTCCCTGCATTGGTGCACAAACTGCTGCCATGCTCCGATGCAGGCACCCTTGCACCATGGTGCAAGGATGCCTGCATTGTGGGGAGATTGTTTTTGCGAAGGAAGGGGCACCTTCCTTCACAAAAACAATCAATTGAGATAATTTATTCTTCCAATGCATGCTGTAGAATGCAGCACACATTAAAAGAGAAAAAAAATGCAGAGAAATGAAAAAATTTCTCCGCGTTGTGCCTCGGTACACCACCACTGGTGTGGTGTAGCATTTTTACTCATTTCCAGGTTTACGATTGCTCGTAAATCTGGAAGTGCATCAATTGACATGGGTGTTGCGTGGGAACACCCACAGCAACACCCATGAAACGCCCCTAACACACAAAGTGTTGCATGAAAAGGGGCAATATTTACAAACACACAAAACCACGCAAGGTGGCTTTACGTGTTTTTGTAAATATCACACAGCAGGTTGCGCCGCCAGTTCATCACGCAAAGTGATGCACCGGCGGCGCAAGGGGCTTGTAAATAAGCCCCTGAGAGTTTGGCTGTGAGGAACAACAAGATCATTAACTTTTTCTATACATATAATGTGGCCTGAAATATTATACAGGGAATAACAGATTGTGTCCAATTGATGGGTAGCAGAGCAACCATTGCTCTCGGAGGGCCCCTCACTCCAGCCCAGTCCAAATACAGATTGCTTAAAAGAAATAAATTAAAAATCAAGAGGACTTGGCCTAATTGGAGTTAGAATTGATGATACTTAGAGAACAATATATGATCACTCAGAGAAACAACTTCATTTGGGGGGGTGCGCCATCCATACTCTTAAAGAACAGAACTACCAGCTTCAGCTAACAGAGGCTGACTTAAAAAATAGATCACAAAGAAATAACATTTGTATAAGAGCAGGCATTGCCCTTTAGCAGGACTTCCAATGTTTGAGTTAAAGGAAAGCAGTCTCCGAGGCATGAAACCTTTCCTTAGGTAGACACTGATAGAAATGTGTTTTCCGCTTCTGTTCTTTTCGGAGTCAAATGTACTGATGTCTCTGAATTCTTTCTTATAATAATCACTGCCCAGGGACTCAAGGTTTCCACACCTCAGTTCATCCCTCTCCAAATTCTTTTTCTATTTTACTGACAATCAAGTAAGGTATTATTCTGGTGTTTTCAAAGAATCGCTAGACTTCAGTGTCCCTCTGTCCAATTCTCACAACTCTACAATAGTCTGGCCTATTTAAATAGACTCCCGCTTCTTCCCAACCAGCATGGAAATGATTCAGACTAGTTCTTGGCCCAGGCACCTCTGAGGTCAAAGTCAACGCAAAGCCAGCCTAGCAATGGGAATGGCTAATTTCAAAGGTAGACTCAAACTTGAGAAACGTTATTATAAGGATCTTGCATGGCAGGGACACATGACCCCACCCTGAGCCTTGTTAGCCCTGGGGACCCTATGTCCCAGGCTCACTACTAAAATTAAAGTGGAGGGGTGCCACTCATCCTTCACCGAGCCATTTCCAGCACTGGGGACCCTGTTCTCCGGGCCTGTATCAGTAAAGGTGGGTGCTTTTGTGCCCACCCAGGAGTCCCACCATACATTCATTTTGGGCTGCGGGTGGAGTCCCAGGATCCCGACTGCACCTGTCGGCTCCCCATATTGTGTGGGAGTCAGCATTACTCCTTCCTGCAGGGAGCAACTACTAATGCTGGCAGAGAAACAGGTCAAAAGACTGCTCCCAGCTGGCGGGATTCTTTTTAAAGCTCCCACCCGCTTGGAGATGTTTTTATGTTTGCTCCTGCTTAGCTGAAAGATTTAAATATGCCCCCAACAAGCAGGAGGAAATACAGATTTCCTTGCACAAGCCAGTGTGGGCATGGAATCTGCTATGTCCTAGGGGTGGGCTCCCCTAGACATAGCTAGTGAGCTGGCCTCCAGGGATGGGCTCCTCTGGACCTTCGATGGCACTAGGAGGGGGGCTGCATGGCCCAGTTCCACATATACATCAATTCCAGCCCCAGGGATAAGGCCCTGCGGCCTGTAAAGGCTAGGAGAGGGGGACCACATGCCATTTCTTTTCTACACGGCAATTTGTGCTGTATTTGTGCTTGGTCCTAAAAGGGTCCCTAGCCTGCCCCCTTGTACTTTTTTTTAACATGTTCAGGACAGGAGGCTAAGGCCCTGTATCCTGTAATTGCTGACAGCAAAAATCCTCTCATGTTACTGGCAGCCAATCAGAATTCTTGCTCCCTTAGGAGTCTGACTTCTGCTGGGAAAAATTGGCCCAAGGGAATAAATGCTCCGTGGGCCAATCAGAGCACTAATTTTTCAAAATTGGGGTCAAGGGACTCCTGCAATGGTGTAGGATCTATACTAAAATACTGAGACTACACTTGAAGATCAAACATGCCAATTGAGGGTATCCCATTTTTTACCATGTTAACGGTTGCAGCACAAGCTGAGAGCGGTTGAGCAGGCTCCTGGTGTCAAACGTTCAAACATTAAAACTATTTTAAAATGGGTGAATCAAGCAAAAAATGCATGTCCTGTGAGTTGCATGCTGCATTTGTTTTGACCAGAGCGGGGGTAGCTGCAATCAATATTTATAGCAGTGACAAATCATCCTAACTTTGACCTGCTCCTGAGCTAGTAATTCTGAGCCGTACAGTATATGCACTGCTGACACAAAATCCAGAGACGTGTGAAGTAGCACTTGCTTATAAGAAAATTGATTCAAGTGCACCTACTTGAATGCCAGTATCATAACCAATTGGTCTTGAATTACCTTTTTTTAAAAATATATTATGATATTGTATTGCCATTTCTCACTTGAAGAATAGGTGTTTTCTTCAATAGTTCACATGATTTATTTTCCTTATTCATAGTTAATTTAAATATACATTCATAGGTAATATGATTGTACTTTTCACTCTATATGACTCAGATATGAAAACTAATGACCTCTTGTCCTGCTAAACTGAATCTTAAGAACAAAGAGCAATCCAAGAGAGGGGCATCTGAAAATGTGGAACAGAGAGTAGTGAACAAACTTCGATCAAAGTTACAGGGGGGGCTTAAGTGTAGTAGGGAATATGAACCAAAGAGAGAATTTTAAACAAAACATCTCTGAGAATTGAAAGACATTTAAGGGCAGCTATGTGAGGACACATGCAATTGGCACAGCAGTTTAACTATGAGATGCACAGCTGTATAGAGAAAAGGAAGGGGTGGAATCCAATGTTTGGCAATGTATAGTCTAAACAATAAATATAATGGACAGAATCAGATATTCTGCATCGGACTCATTTGGTGGAGGCAGGAGGAGAAGTTCTTACTTGCGCAGTGAAGTAAAGTTTGATCTCAAACCAAAATCTGAGATTCTGCATCTGTGGTCCCGGGCTGAGGGGAGCACTAAGTTTCTGAGATCCCCACTTAGTGGACCAGAGTGCGGGTTGTTTCCCAGAAGAAAGAACTTCAGTATTTGTCATATTTTGAGGAAATATTTGTTCATCCAATAAACCACCACAGTGAGGCAATTTTGGATATTTGAACAAGGATTAAGGGAAGAGTCTTCAATATTAGGAATTATTTGGATGTTGTCAGCTTATATCATCAGAAATAGGCTACCAGATAAATCAGTTGTACCAGATGAAGAACACAAACCTTAAAATAATGGGATTCAAGGAAAAACCTCAAGGGAAACCATGCCTAGCTTGGTGCTGAGACAGAACATCGAGTACAAATCATCGAGTTGCACAAATGTTGAGTCATTATTATTGTGGGTCAGAACTATCGCCAGCATGAATATCGTGGTCAAGAACATTGATTTAAGGTAAGTAATATCGATTTAAAAAAATCGAAGTGTTTAAAATCATTGGCAAAATATAATTGTTAAAAATACCGTTTTTTTATTATTATGTATGTTAGTATGTATTTTATATATATGTGATGTATGTTTTATTGTATAAGAATTGTTTGTGTTTTTAATATACTTGTGAAAATCATAGTATTTACTTTTTTATTTGAAATTTGCGCCTTTAGTTCTTTAGCGGGATGTGGGTTTATAGAGGAATAGGGTGGGAAGTAATTTGAATATATTTAATATAATGATTAATTTTTATTTATTCATAGTTGTTTAATTGATTTGGTATAGTATTAAACATGTAAAGTAATTTATTATTAATTAATTCATAATTGGTTATTACTTAATTGTAATTAATTAATTGATGATTATTTATGGTAATTGTGTAATTAATTTTAGGTGTGTTGTGGTGTTTATAGGTGTAAAGGGTGGCCAGTAATTTATTTTTAATTTATGACTTAATAATTGGTTGTTAATTAATTGTAATAAATTAATTGGTAATTGAATATGTTAATTGTGTAATAAATTTTAGGTGTGTGTCGTGATTTTTATAGGAGTAAAGGGTGGGACGTAATTTGTGCTTAATTAATTATATATAGTTGTTCATTAATGTTAATTATTTGATATTTATTTGGCGTAATTGTTTATTTCTTCATGTGTTGGTTTTACTTTTAAAGGGGTAAAAGTGGGTATTAAATGAATTTTATTTATGTAATTACTAGTTGTTAATATTCACAGTGTTTAATTATTAAATAAGTGTTAATTGTGTTTTATTATTTTATAGTTTAATTTAGGTCTGTGTTGTGGATAATATAGTGTTAAAGTGTGTGTAGTTAATTAAGGTTTACTATTTTTAATACAAAATATTTTTAATTAATTAATAATTATGTAAATTAATGTAATAAAAAATGTTGAAGTGTTCAGTTCTTAGTGTGGTGTTATAGGGTAGAAAATAAAATAAATACATTTATGTTTTAATTATGTTTTTGTTTGTAAATATTTTCTAGTTTAAAATACATTTTTTGTTGTTAATGTATTTATTATTTAATTTTATATAATATTTGTAGGTATTTGTTATATGTAATTAGTATTATAATATGTGTTCTTTTTAGATGTTTAATATTTGTATTTTTTTTTAATTGTGTCTTTGAATGTGAATAGCATTTTTATCCTTCACTTTCCAGCACTTTCCCTCTGGTTGCACTCACTGGAGTTGGAATAGTATTTTTTACCCCTTTGCTATCCAGCACCTTCCCTACCGTTGCACTCACTGGAGTGGGAATAGTAATTTTTACCTGTCCGCTATCCAACACTTTTCCTACTGTTGCACTCTTTTGAGTGGGAATAGTAATTAATTTTTACCCCTCCGCTATCCAACACTTTCCCTACTGTTGTACCCACTGGAGTGGGAAAAATAATTGTTACCACTCCGCTATCCAACACTTTCCCTACTGCTGCACTCTTTTGAGTGAGAATAGTAATTAATTTGTATCCCTCCGCTATCCAACACTTTCCCTATTGTTGCTCTCACTGGAGTAGGAATAGTCATTTTTATCCCTCCGCTATCCAACACTTTCCCTACTGCTGCACTCCGTGGAGTGGTTATAAATGTATTTACCCCTCCGTTATCCAACACTTTCTCTACTGTTGTACTCACTGGAGTTGGAATGGTAATTTTTACCCCTCAGCTATCCAACACTATCCCTACTGTTGCTCTTTCTAGAGTGGGAATAGTAATGTTACCTTTCTGCTATCCAACACTTATAATACTGTTGCACTCAGTGGAGTGGGAATAGTCCTTTTTACCCCCCCACTATCCAACTTTGTCCCTTCTGTTGCTCTTTATGGAGTGGGAATAGTCCTTTTTACCCCACCGCTATCCAATACTTTCCCTTCTATTGCTCTTACTGGAGTGGTACTAGTCATTTTTACCCCTCCGTTTTCCGACACTTTCCCTATTGTTGCACTCACTGGATTGGAATTAGTAATATTTATCCCTCCGCTATCCAACACTTTACCTACTGTTGCACTCACTGAAGTGCAAAATGTAAGTTTAAAGACTTGTAAATAGTTTTAATTTATTTTTTGTTATTGGTGTATATATATATATATATATATATATATATATATATATATATATATATATATATATATATTATATATATATATATATATTTACTAATACATTTTCATATATACAATTATAAAATAAATGTCATTTTTTTTTTTAAGTAAATATATGTATTACATTTTATAAATATTATGAAAAGAATAGAGTCCCAATCGTGCTCTCGGATGATTCATGGGGGTTTATTATCGTCATAAACAAGACGTCACGTGTTTCACCCCCTGGGGGCTTGTTCACACACCGTTTTGCCCACTGGCCCAGTCTTGCATACATTTCCGGTTTTTACATGAGCATCGACAGGACTGGGGAGTCCGTTTTAGGCGCCATATTGCAGTGTTGCAATTTGCAAGTAAAATTAGAAGTTAAAATACAAACACGATGGGAGACTCCCCAACAGAGGCACAGACTCAAGGACCGAACTAAAGGCACTTAG
Organism: Lissotriton helveticus; assembly: GCF_964261635.1. NCBI lineage: Eukaryota > Metazoa > Chordata > Amphibia > Caudata > Salamandridae > Lissotriton > Lissotriton helveticus. Next base: position 1,169,410,046 of record NC_136057.1, read on the forward strand.
CATATGGCATGGCAGGTAAACGTTCCAGAGCAATCCGGTCATTGCGGCAACACACCGCACACACAGGCGGGAACGGAATGCACGTACATCTCCATTGACCATGGTAGCACAACCCCCATTGACCATGGTAGAATAACCCCCACACACTAAAAATACCGGAATACACCACAGACGCCACTGAACAGCGCGGTAGGTACTATACACACCCCTGTGCGCCAGGTAGGGTCGTGATATTGTTATCACGTACCATTTCTTTTAAACAATCCTTATAACCTTAGGGACAGGCAGCCCTCAGTTACCTAGCAGCACGCTACAGAAGGAATAAAACACGATTCAATAAACATTTATATCAGAAATAATATTGCGAGAAAATAGGTGTGCCATAGGCCAACTTTCCCCATAGTTAACTATACACACCCATGGCACGTCTCAACAACTGACAAAACACAAGGACCATGAGCATGACACGTAGGAACAGACGCAGAACTGTAAACCAGCATGGCCACCGCAATACTTGGGCGCACTTGTATGTTAAATACGTACAAACCTCCCCAATAATCAGGGTAGCAGAGTCCCGGAGCACTACATATCCCAGGGTACACCACACACGGCACCAGTTAACACGAGTGGACCAGAGAGTACGTTGTGCATGGTTAGCTTAATCCAACATGTATATTGCTATGGCACATGGGCCTCAGAACCCGGTTGTATGATATGCTTTATGGACACAAATGCTGTCATGTTTCAACATTGTATTTTAACTTGTAATTTTACATGCAAATTGCAACACTGTAATATGGCGCCTAAAACGGACTCCCCAGTCCTCTGTCGATGCTCATGTGAAAACCATAAATGCATGTAAGCCTGGGCCAGTGAGCAAAACGGTGTGTGAACAAGCACCCAGAGGGTAAAATGTGTCACGTCGGGTTTATGACGATAATAAACCCCCTTGTCGAGGGAGGGACGGGTTTTGCGAGAGGAAGATGGCGGCCGACTGAAGACGCTCGGTCGGGAGCTCCGTTTTACCAGAGGGAAACTGAGTAACTAAGGCACTTTCCCCAGCAATCTTCCAGCGGTACAATGGTTTGGGATTTATGAGTCTATAAATCTAAACAAATAATTTACGCGAGTTGACTGTACCTAACTGTACCTGAGGCTGTATGCGGCATGGTCGACCCGCTCCACAGAGGACACACGGAGACCAGGGGCGGAGCGTACTCCGGGATCTGGGCTGCTGCTTGGGGTGCAAGGCGAAGCTGCCGCAGAGCGCTCGGAAGGATCTCCTTCCTGTTCCGGGGCGGAGGAGGCAGTGTCAGCAGAGCTGCCTGCTGCGAGTCAAAGGCTCTGACTCTGGCTTCAGAGACAGAGACAGTTTTAGTGTCAGTTTCAGTTTCGGGAAACTCCTCCGGCTGCCAAACGTTTTATAACAACCCAGGAAACAGAAGCAGCTTGCTGGGGAATAGTGAAAATAGAGAAAATAGGCAATATTTTGGAAGTACGACCTCTTTGCAACCAAAGCGGATGCAAAAGGAGAAGGAATCAGGTTCCCACGAGGCTCAAGGAGAAGAATCATCGAACCTCAATTCACACAGTGGTTATTATAGCAAGAGAACAAAAGAATTAAATAGTGCTCCACCATCAGAGAAACAGGTACAAGGGGCAGAGGGGGAGCTGGGAGAGGTAATAGCCCCGGATTCAATTACTGGGGGTAATAGTCACTACCTAGGAACGGTGGAAGGAGGGAGTGAGTCTCAGACCCGGTACGAACCAGACACAATATTGGAAAGTGGGGCAAAATGGAGGTCTGTTTATTGTCTTAGAAGCCGCCAGCTTACTAAACAAAACCCCCTGCCATTCTCAAAAAAAACTGTGACCCCTAGAAGTACCAAAAAAAAAACAGCGAGTTCCACCCAAACTAGCTGAGCTGTCAGAAAATATAAAATCAAGAGCCACGAAGCAAAAGGAACACGGGAAACTTTTAGCTAATCAAGGTATTAAAGTGACTCCCTCGCTAAGAACATACTTTAAAGTTCAGCAGGTGACACAAGTGCAAGGGGGGAGTCCCTCAGCCCAGACTAGGAGCCCGCTTACTTGCGACAAGTCAAATACAGACTCAGGTACGGACCTCTTAATAGATCAGGAACCTGCACCAGCAAGCCCAGCGGTGACCACAAAGGAAGGGAAAATGTCAAAAACTCCACCTAACACATCTCCCCAAACAGTCTCGAATGAGGACTTATCAACTCAACCCCTGGTGGAACTCCCCGGCCGAACTATAGACCAAGAGGGGGCTGCGTCACTGATGAATGAGCGAACTGAGAAACTATTGGAGATGTGCATGGATAAAATTATGGGGGAGATGAGGGAAAAATTTGCGGTCTCTGAGGCAAACCAGAACAAAATACACGAAGTCTGTGAGAACTTGGACCAAAAGTTAAACGATCTAGGAGAGAGAGTTACAGCTGTAGAGTCAACGATTGAGACCCTTAGTAAAAAAGTGGCTGCCAATCAAAAAAGCATTAGCTCATTAAAAGACAGTGACCGGGCTATAAAAGAGAAACTGGAATCACTGGAAAACCAGGGAAGAAAAAACAATCTAAGAGTCCTGAACGTTCCCGAAAATTTGGAAGGAGCTGACATTAAGACGTTTATTGTGAATCTCCTTGAGGAATTCTTCCCATGGACCAAAGAAATTGATCTGTCAGCAGATATTCACAGGGTCCACAGGGATCCTTTCAGGAAAACCAAGGAAAGAAAAGCGCCAAGGAAAATATTAGTCAATTTCAAGACATACACACTGAAGGAGAAAATCTTAAGTGATGGCTTAAAAAGTGTGGCATTGAACAAAGACAACTGGTCCTTTAAGATCCGCTCGGATATATGTAAAGCCACACAGGACAGGCAATGGGAATTGGGACAACATATGCAAGAACTAAAATACCTCGGGGCAAACGTACAAATGAAATTCCCTGCAGCCCTCAGAATAATGTGGCGCAACAAGATGCACAACATAAGGGAACCTCAAGAAGTAGAACACTTGATTCAACAGATAAAGGACCAGATTCAAATGGAGAAATCGGTCTAAGGAAGGGAAAGTGACCTAACTAACATAATAATCAACATAAGCACTGGTGAAATCGGAGCTCGAAGCGGGTGGAAAATTCCGCCCAAAAAAAGAAGGGAGGCTTCCTCAGGGTGGGAAATCCGAATCTCACAAGTATATAATAATGTAAATATTGTAAAAACATGGGTGGGGCGCAAAATAGGGAAAAAAAACAAAAATATCCTCATAATCCAAAACTCAAGAGCAAAAAGGGAGTCAATCAAAACCTATAAATCGTGCATTAGCCTAGATCAGGTAGCTACAATTGTAAATAAAAGATGATGAAGGAGAGAACTGTCAAAGTCCTATCGTGGAACGTTAATAGCCTTAGAACCCCTAGTAGACGGAGAAGAATTCTGGAATATTTAAAGGAAGTAGATAATGAAATTATTATCCTCCAAGAGACCCACCTTGTAGGCTCTGAATGGGACCAATTGGAAAAAAAACTAAACTGGGTGGAGACTTGCATATATACAACACAAGATTGCAATATAAAAGGGGTAGCCATTATCCTAAAAAAGTCTCTTAAAGCTAAGGTCATAAATAAAGTGGTAGACAAGAAGGGAAGATGGGTAGTGATTAAAGTTAGTATAAAAGATAGTTTACTGACTATAGCTGGCTACTATGGTCCAAACTTGGACGACCCGTCTCCCCTTCAGGAACTCTATACGGATCTACTGTCCACTTCCTCCCCCATAATCATAGGTGGTGACTATAACATAATACTTGACCCCAAAGTGGACAGAAAACCCTCAAGCAAACAGATGAACCTTCCAAAAATGAGGGAGTGGATCGGGAATTATAAACAAGACCTAGGCGTGGAAGATCTGTGGAAACAAAAAGGAGAAAAAACGCATCCTTTTACATTTCATAATAAAAAATTGGGACATAGGTCAAGGATAGATTTCTTTCTTCTTAGTAGGAATCTCCTAAGCAATGTCAAAGGCATTGAACACCTTCCAGTGCACTTGTCCGACCATTCTGCAGTACAATTAACCCTCTTAACACCTAAAGATGTAAGCCCCCCCAGATGGACAATTGAACGAACCACCTTCAATGACTCTCAAAATGTGTGCGAACTAGAAACTATGTCGGCATATTATTTTGAAGAAAACTCAACTGGCACGTTGAAACACGTGACTTGGGATGCTTTCAATGCGGTGGCTAGGGGGAAGCTGTTGAACATAGGAGCCTACAAAACTAAGAACAGGAAACAAGAAATTAGAAGAATGGAAGTGGATATTAAACTAGTGGAGACCCAACTAGAGGGTGGATCCTATTCAGAACCTAAAGAAGTCTTAGAGGAAAAGAGCAGGAAGCTAAAAGAGACCCTGGCTGACTATCTAGAGGACATAGTGAGAGAAAAGTGGGAATGTAGTAGGCTGTCTAACCATGAATATGGGGAAGGATGTGGGAAAATGTTAGCATGGAGAGTCAAGACTGATCAATCAAGGAATAACATACCATGCATACAAGTTCAAGATCAAGGAAAACAAAGCTTTGATGACGCTGTAATTAGACATGAGTTCTCAAAATTCTTTACTAACCTGTATAAAGAAGATATACACCCAACGGAGGAACAGATCAAGAATTATCTTGATACTGTACAGCTTCCTACTTTAACAGAAGAGGAAAGGTTAGAACTAAACAGCGAAATCAAACCTGAGGAAGTTAGAGCAGCCATAAAAGAATTGAAAAGAGGAAAAGCGTCGGGCCCTGACGCACTTCCAAATGAATTCTATATAGCCCTAAAAGAAACCTTAGTTGACCAGTTAACAAGTCTCATGAACACTATATATTTGGATCAGGAGAAAATACCGGATTCTTGGAATGATGCCACGATCACCATTATCTTAAAACCTGGGAAAAACCCTAAGCTATGTGAATCATATAGACCCATATCGCTACTAAACGTTGACTACAAAATATTTATGCAAGTCATATCTAAAAGATTAGCGAAGGTTATGCCAAAACTAATCAATCCGGACCAGAAGGGCTTTATAAAAGGACGACAAATTCATGAGATCACTCATGAACTATTTGCAGCAATAGACATAGCTGAATGTGAAAAATCACCCTTAACTATAATCACATATGATGCTGCTAAAGCCTTTGATAGAGTCAATTGGGCCTTTTTAAACAAAACCATCAAGAAAAATAAACTAGGGGAAAGCTTCGGTCACACGGTAAGGGAGATATACAACACCCCAAGAGCAAAAATTATAGTCAATGGGAGCCTAACTAACGACATTAAAATACATAGAGGTACAAGGCAAGGCTGCCCGTTGTCGCCGTTACTTTTCAACCTGTATATAGAACCACTGGCCTGCTCTATCAGAAATCATCCCTTAATAACGCCTTTCAAACATCAAAACTGGGTGAAAAAAGTTGCACTATATGCAGACGATCTGATGATCTTTACAGATAATGTAGGAAAAGCCAACCAAGCAATAGAAGAAACTATAAACAGCTTTGGAAGGGTCTCAGGGTATCTAACAAACCAGGAGAAAACAGAGGCGATGAGCTGGAACACGAACTCCAACACTCCATATAACAAAGATAAAATAACATATCTAGGAATCATGATGGTTAAAGAAATTGAAAAGATCCCACAACTAAACCTGAGCAGAGTTGCTAAGGACATGAGAAGACTGCTCAGAGTATGGACGGGCCTACCACTTACCTTCTTGGGAAGATCTAACGCAATAAAAATGACTATTGTTCCAAAGTTCACATACCTCTTTAACACAATCCCATTGGAGTTCAAAAAAGCGAGTCTGAAGAAGATCCAGGGGGAAATAGCTAGCTTTATCTGGGCAGCAAAAAGCACGAGAATAGCATGGAGCAAACTAAGGAGGAGGAAAGAGCAAGGTGGAGAAGCTAGTCCTGACATCTACGAATACTACAGATCATTTCAATTCCAGAATTTCAGACCATTATTAAAGAAACATCATTTTTACCCAAAATACTTTCAGATCATGACAGACAGAACAGATCACTTTCTCTTCAAGTTTGGGCATCCAAAATACTTTAAAGAAATAAAATTAAAGATCTTATTTAATGCAGTAAGACTTTGGTTTCAGATCAGAAACACTATCAATATAACCTATTACAGCTCCAAGGCCCCAATATGGGACTCCCCAGGAACACCAGAATTCCTGAAAGACTCATTGGCAACACCACTAAAAACAGCTGGAATAGAAAGGTGGGAACAACTAATGGTAGACCACGCTATAATCACGTGGGAACAGTTATATATAACTACAGAAGCCAAATTATCAAAATTCAAATACTATCAGCTAACCAGCTGGGCGAAATCGCTACCAGAAGGAAAAAAGGGCAATGAGATCCTTGAAAATGAAATGACCAAAATATCATCGATAAAGAAGGAAATAGCAAAATGGTACTGGACTTTCCTCGGGGCTGGTGAGGAAGACTTTTTAATACCAGAAGTCACATGGAGGAAAGATATGCCTGATCCAGATCTAGACCTACAGACTATATGGCAAAGATCCTCGGAAAAATGTTGGGCTTATATAAAACCGGCCGCCTTGAAAAGGAATCATATGTTCACTATTCACAGGGCATACTGGACTCCAAAAAAACTATCAAAATTCAAAGGATTAAATATTAAGGCCTGCCCTAAATGTGGAGAGGAGAAGGCGGATGATATCCACATGTTCCATAACTGCCCTGTACTTGGTCCGTACTGGTATGAGATCGGTAAGATTTTGACAAAGGTATTGGGAGTCCAGATTACTGTAAGTACACCTCTAATTATTTTTGGGATATATAACAGTAATGAGGCGGGGATGGGCATGTTGACTAAAAAGCAACAAAGTCTTCTATTTGTACTGATACTACTGGCGAGGAGAGAGATCTGTATAAATTGGGTTAAACCATCAGCTCCCACGCACATAAACTGGTTAAACTCTGTAGTAAAACATAACAAACTTGATAGGAAAGGGAAAAGCACAAGGAGAGTTAACTTCTGGGAAATCTGGGAACAACATCTCCAGATAATCACCTAATACCTTCAGGGTTACCAGATCTTTCCAATGATTAAAGCGATGACAATAATTTCAGGCAAGAAATAATTTTCTTTGCTGAGTAGCCCAAAGGGCTAGCTCCTCCCCCGACCACCGAAATTATTGACCACGATAGAGGACATGGAGAGAATCTGGCAGGCGATAACCTACAAAGGGATACTCCCCAAACAACGGGGCAGTGAAGGCATAGAATGTGGAACCATCAGACTCCCAAGCCTCCTTATCCGTACAATCGCAACATGAGGAAAAAAAAAACAGAAAAAAAAAAAGATAATAAACCCCCTTGAATGATCCTTGGCCTTGGGTGATTTTTGCAGAGTGTCCGAGGGCACCATTGGGACTCCGTTTTTTTCATAATTTTGATTCACCGGTGTACTCCACCTGCATCATGCCACCCCTCAATGGGCTACGATCTCCCTAAGAGTGCTCTTTGTTTGGAACATTTTATGAATGTACGTTAAAAAAAATTACACTTATTTGTTATATTTGTTCAAATGTATGTTAAATATAATTACATTTTTTATAGTTAATTTTCGATATTTTTGTACTTACCATTATAAATATAGTATGTCGATATCGATAACTCAATATTTGTGCATGGGAATATTTTGGAGGTCGGTACTCTATAAGTGAACCGCCTAGCTTTACTGAAGCCATATTGAAAAGAGTGAAGGTGAACAGCAAGGAAGAAATTATACAGGTATGAATAAATCCAGGTGAGATCCTTTTCCTGAAGGCCAACCTGATCAACACACAACTTTAACACCATGCTGTGGATTACTACACATTCCTGTACATATTAACAAGCTTGATGCTAAAGATCATAATCCCAGGGCGAAGGGAATACTATACTATTGCCCCATTTTGGTTGCTTGTGCAAGGTATCTCCTCCATATCATATATGCCTACTATGGTACAAGATTGGGTTCCATGTTCACAGTTAGCTGCACTTCCTATTATTACAAACAATTATATAAAACATTTAATAAATTGCACACAGGAGTAGTGGATTTACACTCCAGTTTATTCACACACTTATTGTGAATTTCCTCAATTTTTTTTTATATTTCAGAAATATTTTGCAGGTTCTAGATTGAGATTGTTTCAGTAAGTCAGATGGCTACATCAAACACACAAACAGTGAGGAAAGTAATACTTGCAATAAGTCTAACCATAGGCAAGCGCTCATGTTAGCATTGCAACCCATTATTCTTTTGCCCACTGTGCACCTCAGTGTAGACCTAGCCATATGCAAATCAGTACTTACCCTGCTAAAATAGGAACTGTGCAGCCCAAACTGTCAGGCCCGTCCACTCAAGCAACCCAAGCCTGGATTTGCCCTGATTAAATGTGGCAGCGTCCTGGAGGGCCTGAAGTCTGTTTAGGAGTTGCTTGAGAACTCCAGTGTACACTGTGTTACTGTATTCAAGCCTGCTTGTGATGGGTGCTTGTGTGACAGTCGGTGTGGTGTTCTGTAGCATGCATAGGATATGGAAACTTGAGGTGCTCACTGCGTTCACTTGTGCCATCATGTTTAGCTTGTTGTTTAGGATGATCCCCATATTTCTTGTGGGATTAATGTGTGTTGGTCCTAGCTCCGACAGCAACCAGGTGGAGTTCCATGCGGATGTCTTGAGAAAAGTGATTCCGTCTCGTCAGAACTGAGCTTCAAGTAGTTGGCTCTCATCCACTTTTATACCATGGTCATGCAGTTGATTCTGGAAGTGGTAGTCAAGGAGAGGATGAGTTGGGTGTTATCAGCGTAGGAGATGATGGTGATGTCTTGAGATCTGAGGATGTTGAGGAGCTGTGTCATGTAGATGTTGAACAGGGTGAGGATGAAGGATAATCCCTGGGGGACTCTGCAGATCAGGTTCTTGGTCTCTGATGTAATGGGTGGCAATCTGACCCTTTGAGCTCTTTCTTCAAGGAAGGAGCAGATCCAGTTGAGTGAAGATCCTTGAAGGCCAATCTCATGAAGTCTTCTGAGGAAAGTGCTATGGGAGACAGTGTTGAAAGCCGTGGATAGGTAGTGCAGGATGAAGTCTGCTATTTCTCCTTAGTCCAGGATGGTCTGGATGTTGTCAGTGACCATGATGAGTGCTGTTTTGGTGCTGTAGTTCTTTCTGAATACTGATTAGGCATTGTCCAGCAGGTCATGGATCTCAAGGTGGGTTTAGATTTGTTTGTTGATGGCCTTCTCAATAGTTTTATTGGGTAGTGGAGCTGGGAGATTGGTCACTAGTTGCTTAGTTGGCTAGGGACGGCTGATAGTTTCTTGATGAGTGTGTTGACGTCTGCATGTTACCAGTCATCAAGGAATATGGCGGACGTGATGATGTGTGTGAGGATGGTGCTGACTTGTGGTGTTTCTATGTTTTACAAGTGATGAGGTATGGATCTGCTGTGAAGTTTCTGGTGAAGGTTTTCCATTTGATCAGATGGCCGCCTTCATTGGGGATGGGTATGCTGGCGATGTATTTGCTAGGATCAGGTTTGTGTGTGATTTTGTTGTGGAAGAATTTTCATAGGTTGCTGAAGAGTTTTTTGAGACAGAGTGATGCTGTTGATGGAGGCTGACGGTGTGGTGAAGTCCTTGATGATCGAGAAAATTCTTCTTGCAGCAGTTGGAGTTTCTTTCAATGCGATCAGCTAACCCTCTTTTCTTAGTGTCGCTTGGTTGCTGGGGGTAGAATCTGGGTGCAGCCTTGTAGGTGAGTTTATTTGTCATTTGATGGCTCACCCTCCACTTCCTCTCTAGCTGTTTACAATGCAGTTTGGTGCCTTGAAGACCCTCTGTGTACCAGATGGCCTGCTTGTGGGAGATCTTCTTTGCTCATTTAGTTTGATGGGTGCAAGGGAGTCTGCACAGTTCTTTAAAAAGTTGTTGGTGATGTCCTTGTTGAGGCTGTCTATGCGGCTGTGTTGATTGATGCTGAGGGCACTGAGACAATATTCTACTGAGGTTTTTCCTCAGCTGTGTATTGATAAGCTGATGCTTGTGGGTGCATTGATTTGTAGTCTGTGATTTGGAAGTGGAATAATGAAGTAATCAGTCCAGGTGAGAGGTGAGGTGGATATGGATTTGATGGTGAAGATGTGGTCCAGTGTATTGGTCCTGAGACAAGCTGGTTAAGCCCAATGTTGCCAAGGATTTAGAGTAGTGCTGTGGAGCAGGTGTTGATTCGATCTTCTAGGTGGAGGTTGTGGTTCCTGAGGAGTTCATAGGCTTCGGAACTGATGTTGAGGAGGCAATGAAGTAGATGATGAAGCTGATGAAGGTAGCTTGTGGTTCAGGTGGTCGGCAGGCAAAGGTTCCATTCACAGTGAATTGCTCTGAGATTTACAGCTTGTAGTGCAGATGGTCCATGAATTGGGTAGCATTTGATGGGTTCCTTGTGAAAGATTGCGAGTCCTTCTCCTAGCTTGTGAGTACAGTTCTGTCGTGCAATCTTTTAAAAAAAAAATCTTTTTATTGTTTTTTTCCTTTGTAGGTAAACATAACAGGTACAGTCTAAAACATATGACACAAAATGATATTGACATTTTGAAAAGGAGCATAGACCATTGAGAACAGTTTACGTCATAGATTTTTCCATTAAACACCAACCTTGTAGATAAATGGTATTATGTATATCCCTTTCCACTCTATATGAATATTCCGCCCATACCCATCCTCCCATTTCCCCCACCCTGCCCCATTTTCTTCTCCCACTCCTCCCATATTTCCATTAATGGTCTTTTTGTTGATGCCTAAGTGTGTGCAGGATTCTCAGCTACCACCACTGTTGTGTTTGAGCATTCTAATAAGTACATTCTTAAAGGATCCCATATATCACGGGGCGAGGCGTGGGTGGCAAATTATAAGATCACTTAGCCAGTTTTTAAACTTGGGTGTCCTTCCCCTATCCTACCCCACCTGCAGGTAACCCTGTGTTTGGCCAGGAGCAACCCCCAAGGAAACATATTGTCTGATTGGGGCTTCCAGGTCCTTCATGTATCCCAGTAGTGTGACGAGTGGCGTGTCATGTATATGTGACCCTGTCATCTGGTCTCGTGTGACGACCACCTCAGCTCAGTATTAACGGACAGGTGTAGAAAGTTTGCTCCCTCCCATCTGCATATATTGCACGTGTCCTTGCCTCTTAGTAGTTTAGCCGGTCTGTAATAAAAGAGATGTAGGTATTTAAAATGTATGGACTGGCAGTTCGGACTGGACTTTTCCCATGAGGCAAAGGGTCAGAGCTGATTTGCATATAGCCAGTGTCTAACCCAGGGTGGTGTGGAGTGAAAAAAACGATGGATTTAGGCCCAGATCCTTGTACTGGGGTGAATGTATGACATTGTTCTACATTCTGTCCATCAACTGTGTTTTTTGTAATTTTCACCCCGAGTGGGCTGGGTATGCTCAGACGTGAGTCCCAGGCTCTCCACACCACTGGAGTCAAGCTATCCAGGCTGAATGAAGGCTGATAGCCAGAAACCGGTCCTTGGATGCTTGATTCCGGTCTGGGAAAGACAGGGCTTGGCAGTTTGGACTGGACTTTTCCCATGAGGCAAAGGGTCAGAGCTGATTTGCATATAGCCAGTGTCTAACCCAGGGTGGTGTGGAGTGAAAAAAACGATGGATTTAGGCCCAGATCCTTGTACTGGGGTGAATGTATGACATTGTTCTACACTCTGTCCATCAACTGTGTTTTTTGTAATTTTCACCCCGAGTGGGCTGGGTATGCTCAGACGTGAGTCCCATGCTCTCCACACCACTGGAGTCAAGCTATCCAGGCTGAATGAAGGCTGATAGCCAGAAACCGGTCCTTGGATGCTTGATTCCGGTCTGGGAAAGACAGGGCTTGGCAGTTCGGACTGGACTTTTCCCATGAGGCAAAGGGTCAGAGCTGATTTGCATATAGCCAGTGTCTAACCCAGGGTGGTGTGGAGTGAAAAAAACGATGGATTTAGGCCCAGATCCTTGTACTAGGGTGAATGTATGACATTGTTCTACATTCTGTCCATCAACTGTGTTTTTTGTAATTTTCACCCCGAGTGGGCTGGGTATGCTCAGACGTGAGTCCCAGGCTCTCCACACCACTGGAGTCAAGCTATCCAGGCTGAATGAAGGCTGATAGCCAGAAACCGGTCCTTGGATGCTTGATTCCGGTCTGGGAAAGACAGGGCTTGGCAGTTCGGTCTGGACTTTTCCCACGAGGCAAAGGGTCAGAGCTGATTTGCATATAGCCAGTGTCTAACCCAGGGTGGTGTGGAGTGAAAAAAACGATGGATTTAGGCCCAGATCCTTGTACTGGGGTGAATGTATGACATTGTTCTACATTCTGTCCATCAACTGTGTTTTTTGTAATTTTCACCCCGAGTGGGCTGGGTATGCTCAGACGTGAGTCCCAGGCTCTCCACACCACTGGAGTCAAGCTATCCAGGCTGAATGAAGGCTGATAGCCAGCAACCGGTCCTTGGATGCTTGATTCCGGTCTGGGAAAGACAGGGCTTGGCAGTTCGGACTGGACTTTTCCCATGATGCAAAGGGTCAGAGCTGATTTGCATATAGCCAGTGTCTAACCCAGGGTGGTGTGGAGTGAAAAAAACGATGGATTTAGGCCCAGATCCTTGTACTGGGGTGAATGTATGACATTGTTCTACATTCTGTCCATCAACTGTGTTTTTTGTAATTTTCACCCCGAGTGGGCTGTGTATGCTCAGACGTGAGTCCCAGGCTCTCCACACCACTGGAGTCAAGCTATCCAGGCTGAATGAAGGCTGATAGCCAGAAACCGGTCCTTGGATGCTTGATTCCGGTCTGGGAAAGACAGGGCTTGGCAGTTCGGACTGGACTTTTCCCATGAGGCAAAGGGTCAGAGCTGATTTGCATATAGCCAGTGTCTAACCCAGGGTGGTGTGGAGTGAAAAAAACGATGGATTTAGGCCCAGATCCTTGTACTGGGGTGAATGTATGACATTGTTCTACATTCTGTCCATCAACTGTGTTTTTTGCAATTTTCACCCCGAGTGGGCTGGGTATGCTCAGACGTGAGTCCCAGGCTCTCCACACCACTGGAGTCAAGCTATCCAGGCTGAATGAAGGCTGATAGCCAGAAACCGGTCCTTGGATGCTTGATTCCGGTCTGGGAAAGACAGGGCTTGGCAGTTCGGTCTGGACTTTTCCCATGAGGCAAAGGGTCAGAGCTGATTTGCATATAGCCAGTGTCTAACCCAGGGTGGTGTGGAGTGAAAAAAACGATGGATTTAGGCCCAGATCCTTGTACTGGGGTGAATGTATGACATTGTTCTACATTCTGTCCATCAACTGTGTTTTTTGTAATTTTCACCCCGAGTGGGCTGGGTATGCTCAGACGTGAGTCCCAGGCTCTCCACACCACTGGAGTCAAGCTATCCAGGCTGAATGAAGGCTGATAGCCAGCAACCGGTCCTTGGATGCTTGATTCCGGTCTGGGAAAGACAGGGCTTGGCAGTTCGGACTGGACTTTTCCCATGATGCAAAGGGTCAGAGCTGATTTGCATATAGCCAGTGTCTAACCCAGGGTGGTGTGGAGTGAAAAAAACGATGGATTTAGGCCCAGATCCTTGTACTGGGGTGAATGTATGACATTGTTCTACATTCTGTCCATCAACTGTGTTTTTTGTAATTTTCACCCCGAGTGGGCTGTGTATGCTCAGACGTGAGTCCCAGGCTCTCCACACCACTGGAGTCAAGCTATCCAGGCTGAATGAAGGCTGATAGCCAGAAACCGGTCCTTGGATGCTTGATTCCGGTCTGGGAAAGACAGGGCTTGGCAGTTCGGACTGGACTTTTCCCATGAGGCAAAGGGTCAGAGCTGATTTGCATATAGCCAGTGTCTAACCCAGGGTGGTGTGGAGTGAAAAAAACGATGGATTTAGGCCCAGATCCTTGTACTGGGGTGAATGTATGACATTGTTCTACATTCTGTCCATCAACTGTGTTTTTTGCAATTTTCACCCCGAGTGGGCTGGGTATGCTCAGACGTGAGTCCCAGGCTCTCCACACCACTGGAGTCAAGCTATCCAGGCTGAATGAAGGCTGATAGCCAGAAACCGGTCCTTGGATGCTTGATTCCGGTCTGGGAAAGACAGGGCTTGGCAGTTCGGACTGGACTTTTCCCATGAGGCAAAGGGTCAGAGCTGATTTGCATATAGCCAGTGTCTAACCCAGGGTGGTGTGGAGTGAAAAAAACGATGGATTTAGGCCCAGATCCTTGTACTGGGGTGAATGTATGACATTGTTCTACATTCTGTCCATCAACTGTGTTTTTTGTAATTTTCACCCCGAGTGGGCTGGGTATGCTCAGACGTGAGTCCCAGGCTCTCCACACCACTGGAGTCAAGCTATCCAGGCTGAATGAAGGCTGATAGCCAGAAACCGGTCCTTGGATGCTTGATTCCGGTCTGGGAAAGACAGGGCTTGGCAGTTTGGACTGGAGTAGGGCATGTAGCGGGGCCACAATGGGCAGTACACTCAGGAAGTCTGGGCTGAGAGTTTTAACATCTTGTCGGAGCTTTACATACAGAAAAAGCTCAATATCCGTTGGTGGTTTGTCCCCAAAGAACTCCTCTCGGGTACAAAATCTCCCATTCTCATATAGGTCTCCCCAGGTCTACGCCGCAAATTTCCAAAGCATCTGTCGACATCCTGGTTCTCGTGTATTACAGGTATGTTTAGCTCCCCTGCAACTCCTGTAGGGGAGCATATAGTGTGTTGAGTTTAAGGCGATAGGTTGTATTGCACCACGCTATTTTTGTACAGTCAACTTGGGTGGGGTCTTTGCATTTATGATTGGTTAGTGAGCTTAGGTAGTCTGAGTAAGGAGTTGGTGTCAAGTATTCATTGTCCACCACCAGCTGAGGCATGTACGGAAGTGGATGTATCCAATACATAGTATAATAGGCTGGGGTGCACCAATAGTATAATTCCATGTCAGGTATTTCAAAACCCCCATGGGCAAACTGTTTTGTTATTGTTTCCCATTTTAATCAAGGTTGTTTCCTTCCCTGGTAAACCGAATAAGTTGGGATTTAAGGTCTTTAAAAATGTTTACTGGGGGTATAGGGAATGTTGATAAAGAGATAAAGGAGCTTGGGGAGGATTATCATTTTTAATGATGCTCTCCCTGCTAGTGACAAAGGCATAGTGACCTATCTTGTGATTTTGTATTTGAGTGTTTCCAGCACCCTGCCGAAGTTTGATCTCTTTAACTCCACCCTGTCTATGATCACTACAATTCCAAGGTATTTGACTTCACCTTCACACCAGGTTAGGTGACAGTTGAGGTCAAATTGGTTAAGTGAATCAGTAAGGGGAAATATCTGCTCCAACTTATATTTACTCTGAATACATACCGAATTATATAAATTCCCTCAGTATAGGATTCAGGCTGTCTTCTGGGTCGGAGGTAAAGGGTAAGATTGCCAGCCTATAGGGATATTAGAAATTGCCGTTCTTGGTATATGATTGCATATTCTTAGTGATGTTACAGAAGTTTGGCTGCTAGGGCTCCATAGCCAGCGCGAAGATGAGGGGCGGCAACGGGCACCCCTGCCTCATTCCTCTGGTAATGGGAAGGCTATGTGAGATGTCCTCATTGATCAACATTTTAGCCATCGGCCTAGTATAAAGCAGTTGTATCCAAGCCAGGAATGGGGGGAATCCCATGCGGCTGAGAACACCAGCTAGGTAATCCCACTCCAGGGAGTCAAATGCCTTGGTGGCATCCAAGACGACCACCACCGCATTCATATCCGGGTCGATGTCCTGCAGCAGGGCAAACAACTTTTGCAGATTGTGCGATGTTGCTCTCCCGGGCACAAATCCCGATTGGTCTGGCAAAACCAAGGCATTCATAAGGGGGTTATATGGTTCGCAACTATTTTTTCTAGGATTTTAGCATCACAATTAGTGAGGGACAGTGGTCTGTATGAATCACATTTGAACCCCTATTTCTCTGGCTTCTTCATGGACATTTTTTAGGATCTGGATGATATTGTCACTAAATGTTTTATAAAATTCTGCTGCGAGCCCTTCGGGCCAGGTGCCTGTCCTGACTGCAGCTGCATGATTACAGTATGGATTCTTCATCCTCAAAGTCCGCCAGTAGGAATTCCCTCTGGGCATCCTCCAACCATCCCAATGCTGTATCTTCAAAATATGGTATGCACTCTGCTGGCTGTGTTCTATGTGATGTGTATACTGTGTTATTGAATTTATAGAACACATCCAATATGTTTGGGGTAATGTTCTGTATATAGCCTTCATCGTCAGCTATCTCAAGGATGGTGCTTGAAAATCTGGATGTTCGGGTCAACTCTGTTAGTGCTTTCCCTGGTCTTCTCCTTCCCCATATTGGTGGGCACAATGGTATTTTCCCCTGAACTTACATCCCCTTTCCGCTGTCTCCTGGTAATCTGACATCACCTCTCTGGTTCGTATTTGTATGTCAGCAGAGAGTGCCGACTGCATTTGAGATTCTAGCTGTTTCAGTTCTGTTTCTAATTTCTGGAGCGTGCTGCGTATATCTTTCAGTATCCCTCTTCCCTTTGCAGTAAATGTCCCTTGTATGGTGACTTTAAATTCCTCCCATACTATGGAGTATTGAGATACTGTGTTTATATTGCGTGAGAAGAACTCATCTATCTCCTTGTGGTAAATAAATAAATAATACCCTATTTTTGACTAGACATATATCATAACAGATAGCTCAATAAATAAGAGTCAAGATTCGAGGTAGTAGGAGTTTTGCAGGTTTAATACAGCATAAGGACAGGAACAGGACAACCTGCATAGGAATAGGATGACAGGGCCCAGCAGCTGCTGGGGCTGGATCTGGGATGAGCGCGCTGACTTTTAATAACAATACATGAGCATATATACATAACGCAAACACATAGCATTACATTGCAGTAGGCGTAGCAGTGGGTGGAGCAGAAGGCGTGACGCGTAGCAGTCGCGAAAGATAAGGGCGAAAAGAGGTGTAACAGGGCGTATACATAGACATGTGATGCAAAAGTAACAGAATATGTCATGAATGGGGCGGAAACCATGGAGGGGGCTACCTAAGGAGCCGGGACCTCTAACCTGATGGTGCGCGCAAACTAGCAATGACGTATCACTAGGAGAAGCTGGGGCTATGAACTCTGTGCTAGGAGCAGAGACTGAAGTCTGGAGAGTCAGGGCGACATGTACCTAAACAGTATCTAGTATCTGATGTTTAGAGAACATGTTGATATAAACTAGAAGTCAGGAGGGGAAAGACTAACTTGATTCTAAGACTGAACCATGCATTATTCTACATGTAGTACGTGATGAAGAATATTAAATGACCATTAAATGCAGTATTTCTCTAACGTGGAGACGTGAAGGCTAGACAATGACGGAAACTATTGATGCAGTTCAGTAGCTTAGGAATGCAGAGAAGGAGGACTGAACTGATAACTGGAATCATAACATATTCTTGGCAGACTCAGAGACTGAGCCAGGCTGGGCCGGGCACTGCAAGGCAGGAAGTAAGTGAAGGGTCGAGGATACAGGTGGGGGCTGTATCGCTCCTCAGCGAAGTTTCAGGAGACAGGAGCTGAATCTGGTGTCCGGGCCCTTTTGAGGCCTAGAAACGGGGACTTTACAATGGAATAACGTGCACACTGAGAAACGTGGCAACGTAGCTTTACATAGGCCTGATATTCGTAGTATTCACGAGGACTGGAAACTGGCATACTAGAGGTGGACACAACTGTAATTGCGTCATTAATCGGACATGGGGAATGCATATGCATATTTAATCATGCACACATAACATATGATGGATGACATGTAGGGACACAGAACATGGCAAAATTTACTTTTCCACATTCCCTCCTTGTCACTACGTTTCCATCAGGAAACATCAATTTTCATGATACCGTCTGTCATTTCATACAGTATCATTTGCTCGTCTCGAATTATCCTGGAACGGGATTTAGAACGGGGCTTGGGACTAGGAATACAAGAGGTAGCACAAATGCCGCAAATCGCAGGGCCACATTGTATACAGAGGCAGCAGCTGAATATGATCGCTACTGCAATACCTAGAAAGGACAATATTTTCCATCCCCAGGCGGAAATTATATTCCAGAACCAACCGGACCATGTCCAGGTGCCTGGATCTTGGTGTATCAGATGGGCAATTTTATGGAGTCTGGTTATAGCTGAATAAACAGACGGCGCGTTATTTGGAATGAAAATGCAGCAACTAGATCCGATGACTCTACAGGCCCCGCCCCTATCGGCCAGTATGACGTCAAGGACGAGACGATTCTGTAAAACGACAAATCTCATAGCAGATTGCTCTTCAGTTAAGTTACCTAGAGCAGAGGCAGTCTCATTTACTACAGCTTCGAGGGTTCTGGTTAACCTACGGATCAGTTTACTATTCTGGATAGGTCCTATAAAGAAGAAGAAACCTCTATTGAAATCTGTATACTGTTCTAGAGCAGTTTCAGTATAATCGACAATTGGGGACTCCCTTCTATGTCTAATGTGTACTAGATGTGTATTTCTATGATAATCAGGTGGGGCTAGGAAAACTGGTGGCAGTAGGAAGGCAATGTAACAGGTTCCCTCCCAATCGAGGGGCAGACGAACATATGCAGTTTGACCACAAATAAAATAAGAATTACGTGAAGCTTTAAAAATTGATTTCCCACTGTCACTATACTTGACAATAGTAGTACAATCACTATGTCCTACATGTATGGAACCATAATTTCGGACACATAATTCGCCTTTGACTGGTAGTACTGAAATAGCAGGTAAGTCTGGAGTAGTATCAGACTGAACATTCAGGACCATGAAATTCGAAGAATAATTACCTAAATTATACACTTCATTTTCTAGATCTAACCCTGTTCTGTGGGGGAGACCTTGCTTGTCTGGAAAACATGTATTGTTAAGAAAAGATATATCTGTTGAGGATGACGTTAACGTGGACCATGCTCCACACGAACCATTATGTGAAAATGGATAAGGAAAAAGTGGCAGGACTCCCTTCGGTATCTGGAAAGGGGGGAGTCGACCACACACCCAACAATTAGTGGCATTGCTGGACTGGTGTGAGTAATGTAACATGCGGATAAATGAGTTATTTCGCATGGCGAGGCGGTAAGAGAGTTCATGAGGAGGCAGATCACTAAACGTGTGCTCTACTGTAGCATTAGCAGACTTATTTACATGAAGAACTGGGAAATACAAGAAAAATGCATAACTGGTGCAGGAAATCATAAGGCTGAGAAACAATATGAAACATAGAAAAACGATACATCGGATTGAGTTTTGACTAACTCTCTCATTATGGGGGTCTATTTTATACATGTCAGAAACAGTCTAACCGTTTCACCTAGGGGAGGACTTAGACAATCAAACTGACTGACTTATTTTACTAGACCGGAGTTTTAGCTTGTACTCCTGTTGCGGAGTTTTCTCTAACAGGGGAGGGGTTGTAGCAATGTCTTTTGCGGGACAGTCCTTGAGAACAATGCTTTGGCAATCCTTCAAATCCTGGGAAATGTTCTTTAAGACGGGTTTCAGTCCATTAAAAAGTTTGACATGAGAAAGGTGCACCCAGCCTTTGCGTCCTTCCAACTTCACGGCTGTACGGGTGGTGAGGAGGACCTGTCGGGGCTCTTTCCAACGAGGCTCCAGCGGACTTGATCTGTCAAAGTTGCGGACCATCACCATGGATCCTGGAACGATTTCATGCGGTGCCACCTCGGTATTGTCTGGAAATGCGGCGGCAACCTGTGAACGACATGAGTTGAGGGCAGACATCAAGGAAGCTAGGTAATCTGTCAGCATATTACTTGAAACATCGGTAATACTTCGGGGTCTAGGAGTACCCCACATATTAGGGGGGCGGCCGAATACGACCTCATACGGGGACAGACCTGATCTGGAATGTGCGACCATGCGCATATAAAATAAAGCGACTGGTAGAGCTACCAGCCAGTCCACGCCTTTCTCTTTACATACTTTAGCGATGCGGATTTTCAGAGTCTGATTATGTCTCTCATCGAGACCGGCTGCTTCAGGATGGCGTACACAATGAAACTTCCACTGGTACCCTAGCAAAAGGGAAACATGCTTCATGAGTTCAGATGAGAATGGCTGGCCGTTATCAGAATATACGACTCTAGGGAGTCCATAACGAGGGAAGAACTCACGAACCAACTGCTTGGCAGTGGTCGCGGCTGTGTAATCTGGAACTGGATATGCTTCTGTCCACCTGGACAAAGCGCATACAACTACAAGGACATACTTGAAACCTCGACATCGCTCCATCTGAATATAATCCATCTGGAGGACTTCAAAAGGGTGGTCAGGGGGCTGGAATCCACCTTGTTCCACCGGGACACTTTTACCTGGATTAAACTGACAACATATCATACAGGTACGGACTTTCTGCTTGGCTGCAGCTCGTAAATGCTTGTTAAACCAAATGTTCTGGATACTGTCTAACATAGCTTTTTCTCCTAAATGTGCTGGACTATGTGCGGTATTAATAATGACTTGAACCATAGAGTCGGGGAGAAACCATGTGGCTCTACCCTTCGTTAACCATCCTTGATCTGTCTGGACCCCTCCTTGTTCGGACCATTTCTTGATTTCTTCGGGAGTAGCATGTAACTGTATGTCTATGACATCTTGTGTAGGGTCCTTAACTGTCATACATGTGGTCGGATCTGGAGTATGTGTCTGATTAACTGGAATGTCTAGAGTCTGTGCTGTAAGCTTGGCTGTGCGATCTGCTAGATCATTACCTTGGGAAATAATGTCAGTAACTTTCGTATGTGCTTTGCACTTCATGATAGCGATAGATGTCGGCAAATGTATGGCATCTAACAGAGCTTGAATAAGGAGACCATGCTGAATCTTGGTTCCATGAGAAGTCATGAAACCTCTCTCCTGCCAGAGCACTCCGAAGTCGTGTACAACTCCAAATGCGTAACGTGAATCTGTGTAAACATTAACTTTCTGGTTCTTGGCATGTATACAGGCTTGTGTCAGAGCAACTAGCTCTGCTGCTTGAGCGGACAGGGTGTCAATACGGTGTGTTTCAATAACTTCGGTGTCAGTAGTCACTGCATACGCGGCGACTAGTTCTCCTGTACTTGTTCTCATACATGAACCATCCACATAAAGTGTCAGGTCGGGGTCTGGTAACGGATTATCTGTCAGATCTTGTCTTGGCTTTGTCGTAATGTTAACTACTTCCACACAGTCATGTGGGTCAGGATTCGAAGTAACTGATGGTAACAGAGTAGCAGGATTTAAAATGTTGCAGCGTCTGATTTCTATGTGAGGCTGGAACAGTGTCAATTCATAACCTGTTAAACGTGCAATTGTCAAGTGCTGAGTTTGTGTTCGGTTTAAAAGAACTTCCACAGAATGTGGAACTTGTACTGTCAAGGAGTGTCCTAAGACTATGGAATCACTTTGTCTGATTGCTAGTGCTGTGGCTGCAACTGACTTGAGGCACGCAGGCAGAGCCTGGGCTACAGGATCTAATGTGCTCGAAAAATAAGCACAGGGCTTGTATTGTCCTGCTTGATCTTGTGTGAGAACAGATAATGCTGTACCTTCACGTTCAGTAACGAAAAGTGTAAAAGGCTTACTGTAGTTCGGTGTTGCTAGAACTGGAGCTTGGCATAGGGCTTTCTTTAACTCATTGAAACTAAGTGTATGTTCAGATGTCCAAGGGAGGACAGTCGATACGGCTGCCTCCTGTGTCGTTAACTGTATCAGTGGTTTGGCTAGAAATGCATACTGGGGAATCCATTGTCTGCAGTAAGAAGTAAGGCCGATAAAAGCACGTACCTCCTTCTGGGTCTTGGGCTGAGGAAGACTCGCTATTAACTGGATACGGTCTGGTGTCAACTGCCTACCCCTCTTGGACAGTAAGTGTCCTAAGTAGACCACTTGCTGGACACAGAATTGAAGCTTCGAAGGGGACACCTTGTGCCCCATCTCGGCTAGGAAATACAAGACTGTAAGTGATGCTCGCTCGCAAGCACGTTCAGAACGGGCTGTGATCAGTAGATCATCGACATACTGGAGCAGGGCAGTGTCAGTTGGCATGTGAATGTTGTCTAGTTGTCTCTTGAGTGCTTGACTGTAAATACTAGGACTTTCTGTGAAACCTTGAGGAGCTCGTGTAAACATATAGCTCCTTCCATTTAAACAAAATCCGAAAAGGAACTGGCTGTCTGGATGAATAGGAACACTGAAAAATGCGTTCTTGAGGTCTATGACAGTGAAGAACGTGGCTTCGGAATCAATGGCCGTTAATAGGGAAGAGATATCTGGGACAACTGGGTACTGCGGAATAATACATTTATTAAGCTCTCGTAGGTCAATCACTAATCGATATACTGGGGGTGCATTTGGATCAGTACGTTTCATGACTGGAATGATCGGAGAATTACATACATTGGAGTCAGTTTCTACAACCACTCCTTGAGCCATGAGCTCGTCAATAATTTTGGATAAGGCTGCTACAGCCTCAGGTGGCAATCTGTACTGTCTGATTCGTGGTAACACTACACCTGGCTTGAGAGTCACACGATAGGGTGTGATTTGCATGTAACCTACATCAGTTCGACCTTGCGCCCATAAGTGCTGCGGAACATTAGACAGTCTTGAATCAAAATCTCGTAATACATAGTGACCCTTAAAGTCACGTAGGAACAATCGTATTCCCTCTGGGGAACAGCATATAACTGCACCTAACTCTTTCAGTGTCTTAATACCTAATAGATTTTCTGGACATGACCTAGTAAGTAACAGATCAGTAGTGCGGGACAATGGCAGCTGCTGGGGCTGGATCTGGGATGAGCGCGCTGACTTTTAATAACAATACATGAGCATATATACATAACGCAAACACATAGCATTACATTGCAGTAGGCGTAGCAGTGGGTGGAGCAGAAGGCGTGACGCGTAGCAGTCGCGAAAGATAAGGGCGAAAAGAGGTGTAACAGGGCGTATACATAGACATGTGATGCAAACGTAACAGAATATGTCATGAATGGGGCGGAAACCATGGAGGGGGCTACCTAAGGAGCCGGGACCTCTAACCTGATGGTGCGCGCAAACTAGCAATGACGTATCACTAGGAGAAGCTGGGGCTATGAACTCTGTGCTAGGAGCAGAGACTGAAGTCTGGAGAGTCAGGGCGACATGTACCTAAACAGTATCTAGTATCTGATGTTTAGAGAACATGTTGATATAAACTAGAAGTCAGGAGGGGAAAGACTAACTTGATTCTAAGACTGAACCATGCATTATTCTACATGTAGTACGTGATGAAGAATATTAAATGACCATTAAATGCAGTATTTCTCTAACGTGGAGACGTGAAGGCTAGACAATGACGGAAACTATTGATGCAGTTCAGTAGCTTAGGAATGCAGAGAAGGAGGACTGAACTGATAACTGGAATCATAACATATTCTTGGCAGACTCAGAGACTGAGCCAGGCTGGGCCGGGCACTGCAAGGCAGGAAGTAAGTGAAGGGTCGAGGATACAGGTGGGGGCTGTATCGCTCCTCAGCGAAGTTTCAGGAGACAGGAGCTGAATCTGGTGTCCGGGCCCTTTTGAGGCCTAGAAACGGGGACTTTACAATGGAATAACGTGCACACTGAGAAACGTGGCAACGTAGCTTTACATAGGCCTGATATTCGTAGTATTCACGAGGACTGGAAACTGGCATACTAGAGGTGGACACAACTGTAATTGCGTCATTAATCGGACATGGGGAATGCATATGCATATTTAATCATGCACACATAACATATGATGGATGACATGTAGGGACACAGAACATGGCAAAATTTACTTTTCCACATCCTGGTTCAGCTCAGTTTGGAATACAGTGCCCCATAGGGCATGGGTTAGCAGCCTCCAGGACTGGTATACTGACGTCCTGCATGGTGGAGAAAGTGTAATCAATACAGATGAATGATCGGAGTATGTGTGAGGTAAGTGTATCGATTTAGTCAACCAATGTTTCAGTCCTCTAGTTATTAACAATCCATCTATGTGCAACCACGAAGAGTTTAATGTGGAGTAACATGTTCCCTCCCTTTCATTAGGGTGCAAATTTCTCCAGGCGTCTATTAGTCTGTATTATATGAATATGTCCCTCAATTGTTATTGGGTGCTCGTATAATGATGTGTCTGTGGGTCCGATCGATCCATTTGTGGGTCCGGAGTAATATTAAAATCACCCCTCCATATCACATGGGTCCATTCAAACGTCTAATATTTTCCCCCATAGAATGTTGCAGAATTCGGGGTCGTCATTATTTGGTTCATAACAGCTTATAAACAAAACCTTATGTGGTGGGATGTCATATTCCCCACATGATGCCGTATCTGCCTTGTGGGTCTGTTATAGAGCCCATAGTGACATACGGCACACTACCTTTAATTAAGATTGTTGTTCCCCGTGCATATATTGAGTATGTGGAAAAGCATTGATGTGCCGCCAAGCGAGCAGCAAAGGTGGTGGGAGCAGAGGGGCCAATATGTGTTTCTTGTAGCACAGCTCAGTGTATATTATGTCTATCTAAATATGACAGTACCTGCCTACACTTGCAGGTGGTTTCCAAGGCCCCGTACATTCCATGTGATTATGTTATAACTTTGGGGGTCATTAGGATGGCGGGCGGACTTTGCCCGCCCGCCATCCTCGTGGTAATCGGGACCGCCCGCCATAAGGGCGGGGGTCCCGTGGGGAGTATTAGGATGTGCCCGCCACAGTGGCGGGCACATCCAGTATTTTTAGCATTGTGGTGGGCGGTGCTCTCTGCACCGCCCGCCACAATGCTAAAAAAGCATTTCAGCATTTGCATAATCAAAGCAGCAGGCACCACGCGGTGCCTGCTGCTTTGATTATGCTAATGCAGGGGGGTACCACAGGTACCCCACGTGTGCACCTCCATACTCTCCTTCACTCTGGGGGCCTGCACGGGGCCCCCAGAGTGAAGTCCGCCTGCCTTTCCGTGGCGGCATTGCCACCACGGAAATGCATCTGCAGATGCCCATCCAAATATGGCTGGCGCTGTCTAATAGACACCGCCACCATAGGAACCCTTTTCCGCCCCGGCCGCAAGGCGACCGGGGCGGAATATTGGCGGGCGGTGTGTGCCTCCGCTGCGGTCCCCCCGCCATTGTAATGTGGCGGGGGGGAAAAGGGTGGCAGGCGGGCATTTATGTCGGGTGGATCGCCACCGCCACCATGGCGGTGGTGATCCGCCCGACATTGTAATGGACCCCTAGGTAGGGAGGGGCCGTCTATTTGGAGTGTGGATCTCTAATCTGTGAGCAAGTGCAATGGTCATGTTGTGCTCTAGGTCTTATTATTCTGGTCCTCTTTGTCTCTTTCTTTGACTTCATTTTGTGTAGTGGATTTGTCCCCACTCCCCTCCCTCTCCCACATCAGCAGCCCAATCCTGCCATGTCATACTCTCCCCCCTCCGGCACATCCCTATATCCACATTCCCAACAGGGGACTATGAAATAACATTATAACACCCGTAAAACCAGATCATGCTAGGGATGCCCTTCTTTGAAAACTCAAGAGGTCGACACACTACTCCCCGTTGTATACGAGAGTGCTCAGGGCAGTTTCTTATGCCCATTGTAATGCTTAGACCAATTACAGTTCTGAGGAGAATTCCATGCAACTGTTCTATCTTGCATCTTCATGTGCATATACATTGCTTTCCCTTCCAAGTAACTTTGCGTATAGTGTCAATATGTGCAGCTGTGAGGATTCAACTCCAACTCTGTCATATCCCGATGGGTTTGTTCCACTATTTTCTTCATTCTATGTCTGATAGAGTGGCTGAGGATCTGGTAAGGCTAGTAGAGGATTCCAGTCTAGGTGATTTTCTGATTGTGGTTTTCAGGAAGTCGTTCACATGTTGGGGGTTCATGAAGAAATGCTGTTTGCTTTGGTGTGTAATCCTGAGGCGTGCTGGGAACATCATGGCGTAGGTGATATTTGCCTCCTGTAATTTCTTTTTCACTGGAAGGAATTTTCTGCAGGCTTTGTGGACTGCCATGGTAAAGTCTGGGTAGATAGCCACCTAATTTCCTTCAAATGATAGGGGCTGTTTTTCCCTTTCCAATCGCAGCACGGTGTCGCGATCGCGGTAATTTAATATTCTTGCTATTGTTGGCCTTGGTGGGGTGCCTGGCGGAGGTTATCAATGAAAATGCCTCCCTGCTGAACAGTGTTGTGAGCAGGCGTTCGACGTATTCTTCCATTCTGCCCGTGTTGGTGGACTCTGGTATTCTTAAAATTCGTAAGTTATTACTGCGTGATCTTGATTTTAAGTCTTCATTTGTTGCAGAAATCAGTTTCAAGAGCCTCTCCATATTTAGTAATTGTTCTGTGTGTCCGGTGGATGTGTCTTCTAGATCCGATATGCGTGGCTCTGTGTCTTTTTTTGTTTCAATGGAGGTTAGGCTGTTTTTCATTATAAGAAGGAGTTCTTTTAGTTCCTCTGTCGAGGTGTGATTGGCTATGGCTTGCGAGTCTGCCATGTTGTCTTCAGACACTCCCTGTGTTCGGGCAGACTTACGAGCTTCAAATTGTATCTTGGTCTGCTTCCCATCAGCTTTCCCCATATTTGTAAGTGCTGTGCTTTTGAGCTTCTTATCTCATAATAGGGCGGTTGATAAAGGGCTTGTGTTCCCTTCTTCGGATATCTTGGAGGGGGCAGGGTGCCGACGTGCCGTCTCTTCCCAGACTATTGGAGGTTCCTTCAGCTGGGGCTCTTGCTTAATGCTAGCCTGGCCTGTCTTGCTATGTACTCTTCCCTTATGTTATTCTCTGAGGCAGCTGGTTTCCCAGTCAGGCCCGCTTGCTTTATTCTTCCAAGTCACTTGCTGGTACTGTTGTTTCTGTGTGTCGGTAGTGGGGGGGCTAGCTATCCTGCACCTCGCGTTTCACAAAGATCGAATCTTCTGTGCCAGGTTCTATCTAACCCTTATGTGTGCACCTTCGTTCAGATGATCTATTAGCAGTTTTAGGCGTGGGCCTGTCTATGCTATTTGCTGGTGTGTGGGAGTAGTGTTTCGGGCCTGCTCGCTCTCCCAGCCCAGTGCAGTGTCTTCACTCTGGCAGGTCCGGTGGTTTGTGGGCCTCCCTCTCAGTGCTGCATCTACTGCTTGCCCACGTATATTTGCCATGCCCCCTTTAATTTTTAGGTTTTTCTTCCTATCAGTGTGTTTCACACTATTTGCCCAGTATATTGTGAGCCACACTTAGTGATGTGCTGCCATTTTGCCAGTGGGACAAGGCCCTGGGGCCGTTGTATGACTGCTGCCTCTCGGGAAATCCCATCGTTGTTCTGACTCCAGGGCAGAAAGCGATTCCCGCTGCTCTGCTACTTCGTCACAGCCTCCTGAGAACCGCGTGCAGGGGGCCGAGGGGGAGAAAGATACCTGGTCCCCTCCCCCCAGTACACAGCACCCATACTCATGGTTCGGTCATTCCTGGTGGCATTCCAACTCCGCACTCCTGTTCCCTTGGCCACCAGTAGATTTCACAGCGTATAGGGGGCCAATTCCTCTCCACTTCTGGCGCGGTTCTTCAACGGCTCTCTCAAATTGCAGGATCCTTCCCAGCGGCCGTAGTTCCTTCCGGTGGTATCGTTCATCAGGCATTGGGTGAGCCCGCCATCTTGTGCTCAGTATGGGGCTCAACATCTTACAGATTATTGCTTATTCCCAGCACTCTTCGGTTGTCTTACAGTTACTGCAAGGATCCTCTGGCATACCGCCGCAGGCTCTTAGCTTTTTTCTCTCGGTACTACCGACGTTTGGGCTGGATTATGGCAATTGTTTCCCCTGAGTTGCAAGAGCAACTATTACCAACTACGGTGCGCAATCTCATTGCTTGTTATATACACTGCTGTTATATCCTATGCCATTGTTGTAAAGCGCTCTGATACCCATGGGTCTAGTTCGCGCTATAGAAAACTGTGTATAAATAAATAAATAAATAAATAAATAAGAGCCTCACGTATGAGTGGCCATCTTGCTTGTGTGTCCTCTAGCACCCTCCCTGTTGTTCGATCTTGTATCCTACTTGGATTGCCATGTCAATGTGGAGTTGATCCAGGTTTCAGTGAGTAAGAGTCAGTCCGCTGTGTCATTGCTCAGCAGGTCCCCGGTTTCAGTCACATGTTTGCTGAGCAACCGTGTGTTGAGTAGCATGCATTCAAGTGAGTGTTGTTATGTGAATTTGCTGTGGTCTTCTGAGTGGGGTCGGAGTGTTGATTGCATTGCTGGTGCTTGTGTTGGGTATGTTAGTGGGTAGCTGCACGAGAACCAGCAGCAGGTACAGGTGAAAGCTCCTACCGTGGAGTGTGGCATGGCATGTCAGATGTGGGCAAAGAGGTTTCCTGGGTTAGGAAATCAAAGGAATGCTGCAGAGTATGATTGGGTCTTGATTGGATCAAACTTTCTGGCACTGGGTGCAGCCCTGGCACAGACGGGCTTGCCTTTGGTGCAGCTTTGAAGTAGGTCCAGGGAGGGAGGAGAAGCATGGAAGGGCGGTGGGCAGGGCTATCGGGGTGTAGGAAGAAGAAGTAGGTAGGAGAACTTGGCAGCAGTGCAAGTATGGAGTTGGAGATGTGGAAATAAGTGCGGGTAGGTGGGGACTGCAGGGAGCACAAGAAAGGGGGTAAAAGGGCTAACAATGGGTGGGAAGGCCCAATGTGAGCGAAAAAGCACAAAATCACAAAAAGCACAAAACAGCACAAAAAAATATAAAAGACCTAAAAAGCAAGTAGAGCAAAGCTGACTGGCACAAGGGGTAGAAACAGAGCAGAGGAACGGAGAGAGTAGAAAGGAGCGAAGCGGGAGCCATGAGGCAATGGAGCTGGGTCCAAAAGCACTTTGACTGGTGAGAGGTTTGGTCCGGGTAAGTGGGGGCTGGCCATACACACCACCAATTTATTCATGACATTTATATAATTGTCTGCCTCACTACCCAGTTGTCATGACTGCTGGAGGGACTGCAGATAAACCTTCCAATTTGCATGTTGTTCAATCAAATCTATTTCTTGCTTCTGTTATTTATAAAGTACTTCAAAGTGATTTACATGTTGAGAATATGTATGACAATAAGGGAATGAGTAGATTATTAATCAAATGTTGATGAAAATATATGGAGGAATAGAAGAATACAAACTTAGGGCCATTAGGATGGTGGGCAGATCGCCCCCGCCGGGCCGGCGGTAGTCACTGCTGGGCTGGCGGGGGCGATCCGCCTGCCATCCACACTTCAAAGACTCCCCGTCATATCAGGATGGCTGGGGGGTCCGCGGCGGACGGAAAGACCGTCCGCCGCTATTCCGCCGGTCGACTAGTCGACCAACAGAAAACATGGTTAATATGATGGCGGTGTCTGCATTTGTCACCCCGAGAGGGATGGGTATGCTCAGACATGAGTCCCATGCTCTCCACACCACTGGAGTCAAGCTATCCTGGCTGAAGACGGCTGATAGCCATAAACCGGTCCTAGGATGCTTGATTCCGGTCCGGGAAAGACATAGCTTGGCAGTTTGGTCTGGACTGTTCCCATAAGGCACAGGGTCAAGGCTGATTTGCATATGGCCATATCTGAACTGGGGTGGTGTGGAGTGCAAAAAAACGATGGATTTAGGCCCAGATCTCTGTACTGGGGTGAATGTATGACATTGTTTTGCATTCTGTCCATCAATTGTTGTTTTTGCATTTGTCTGCAGGACAATACCATCCACATTAGGTTCACTGCGGAGATCGGCCTTTCCAAGGCGGCGTTGCCACCATGGAAAGGCATGCGGTCTTTGGCTTTGGGTGCCCGTAGTGGGCCCCCAGGGAGTTGGGAGGGTGGGGGATGCACATGGGGGTATCCATGGTACCCCCCTGCATTGGCATAGACAAAGTGGCAGGCACTGCGCGGTGCCTGTTACCTTGTGCATGCCAATGCACGACGTGCATTCCCAGCATTGTGGCAGGTGGTGCTGTGAGCACCGCCCACCACAATACTGAGAATAGGGGATGTCACCGCCACGGTGGCTGTGGCATCCTAATTGCAGGTGCGGGACCGCCGCACCCCTTGCGGACGGTACCGCATTCCGTTACAGTGGCGGGCGGACTTTGTCCACCAACCATCGTAACGAGCCCTAAATTTGCAATTAAAATATATCCAACAGAAAATGATGTTCCATATATTTTTTGGTCATTTAGTAAACTGAAAATATCAGCACTATTCAATTTCGGCAATTGTTAGAATTGCAATTGTGCGCAAGCACATATTGTCGACAACTTTCGGAATTTTTAACCGGATGTAGAGTTGACGGACTGTTACTTCATCCATACTAATATTATAAAGAGAGAGCCCAAACCTTTGAGGCGGGTAATCTCAGTAACCACAGCACCAATCACAACACCCAATACAGTGTTGGAAAGGGCAGTTGCAGCAGAAGGACATAGGCTATGCAGACGGCCACCATATATATATTTTTTTGCAGAGTTTTATATAGCACGAACTTGACCCGAACTGAATCAGGTATCAGTGCGCTTTACATAGCACCAGTTACGTTACATGAGGACACACATTCATTTTTGTTAGGCACGGGGAGATTAAGGGTATTTGCCCAGAATCACAGGATGTTTGGCGTCGTTACCAAGACTCGAACACAGATCCCCAGGTCCGAGGTCGAGCGCCTTAGCCGTTAGGCCAACACCTCTATACATTTAAAAGGTAAAAGAACCGTGCCAGCAAAGTGGTCCCTTGTGGGCGTGTCTGCGTTGTGCTGTGGGCGTGGGCTGGGGGCGTGACTAAAGCTGGGGGCGTGTGGTACGGCCATCACATCGTGGGCTGTGGGTGTGTGCTGGGGACGTGACAAACGCTGGGGGCGTGTGTCCGCCCTTCATGCCATGTGAGTCGTACATTCAAGTGCCAATTACATTGCTGCGCATCATCAAGGGGCACGCTGGGGGCGTGTGTCCGGCCTTCATGCCATGTGAACGCAATTGCGCTGCATCAAGGGGCACGCTGGGGGCGTGAGAAACGCTGGGGGCGTGAGAAACGCTGGGGGCGTGGGCTACCTTCCTCCCTTCATACCATGTGGGTCGTACATTAATCAGAAGATTGTCTGCTGTGGCCGTGTGCTGGGGGCGTGACAAACGCGTTCACCTGGAGGCCTGGTAAGTAACGTTACTGCAGCCTCTCCTGCGCGCTGTTACTGAACTCTCTCATTCACTGAAATTACACGCACCTGCTACCATCAACCAGGGCTCTAGCCAGGCTCAGGCGGCGGATCAGTACACTAATTACACACACCTGATAACATCAACCAGGGCTGCATCTGGTCCTCAAGCGGGGGAACACGCGCCTGCTAACATCAAACATTGCAAAAACACAGTTGATGAACAGAATGCAGAACAATGTCATACATTCACCCCAGTACAAGGATCTGGGCCTAAATCCATCGTTTTTTTGCACTCCACACCACCCTGGGTTAGACACTGGCTATATGCAAATCAGCTCCGACCCTGTGCCTCATGGGAACAGTCCAGTCCGAACTACCAAGCCATGTCTTTTCCAGACTGGAATCAAGCATCCAAGGACCGGTTTCTGGCTATCAGCCTTCATCAGCCTGGATAGCATGACTCCAGTGGTGTGGAGAGCCTGGGACTCACGTCTGAGCATACCCAGCCCACTCGGGGTGAAAATTGCAAAAACACAGTTGATGGACAGAATGTAGAAAAATGTCATACAATAACCCCAGTACAAGGATCTGGGCCTGAATCCATCGTTTTTTGCACTCCACACCACCCTGGGTTAGACACTGGCTATATGCAAATCTGCTCTGACCCTGTGCCTCATGGGAACAGTTCAGTCCGAACTACCAAGCCATGTCTTTCCCAGACCGTAATCAAGCATTTAAGGACCGGTTTCTGGCTATCAGCCTTCATCAGCCTGAATAGCATGACTCCAGTGGTGTGGAGAGCCTGGGACTCACGTCTGAGCATACCCAGCCCACTCGGGGTGAAAATTGCAAAAACACAGTTGATGGACAGAATGTAGAACAATGTCATACATTCACCCCAGTACAAGGATGTGGGCCTAAATCCATCGTTTTTTTGCACTCCACACCACCCTGGGTTAGACACTGGCTATATGCAAATCAGCTCTGACCCTGTGCCTCATGGGAACAGTCCAGTCCGAACTACCAAGCCATGTCTTTCCCAGACCGGAATCAAGCATCCAAGGACCGGTTTCTGGCTATCAGCCTTCATCAGCCTGAATAGCATGAGTCCAGTGGTGTGGAGAGCCTGGAACTCACGTCTAAGCATACCCAGCCCACTCGGGGTGAAAATTGCAAAAACACAGTTGATGGACAGAATGTAGAACAATGTCATACATTCACCCCAGTACAAGGATCTGGGCCTAAATCCATCGTTTTTTTTGCACTCCACACCACCCTGGGTTAGACACTGGCTATATGCAAATCAGCTCTGACCCTGTGCCTCATGGGAACAGTCCAGTCCGAACTACCAAGCCTTGTCTTTCCCAGACCGGAATCAAGCAACCAAGGACCGGTTTCTGGCTATCAGCCTTCATCAGCCTGGATAGCATGACTCCAGTGGTGTGGAGAGCCTGGGACTCACGTCTGAGCATACCCAGCCCACTCGGGGTGAAAATTGCAAAAACACAGTTGATGGACAGAATGTAGAACAATGTCATACATTCACCCCAGTACAAGGATCTGGGCCTAAATCCATCGTTTGTTTTGCACTCCACACCACCCTGGGTTAGACACTGGCTATATGCAAATTATCTCTGACCCTGTGCCTCATTGGACCAGTCCAGTCCGAAATACCATGCCATGTCTTTCCCAGACCGGAATCAAGCATCCAAGGACCAGTTTCTGGCTATCAGCCTTCATCAGCCTGGATAGCATGACTCCAGTGGTGTGGAGAGCCTGGGACTCACGTCTGAGCATACCCAGCCCGCTCGGGGTGAAAATTGCAAAAACACAGTTGATGGACAGAATGTAGAACAATGTTATACATTCACCCGAGTACAAGGATCTGGGCCTAAATCCATTGTTTTTTTGCACTCCACACCACCCGGGGTTAGACACTGGCTATATGCAAATCAGCTCTGACCCTGTGCCTCATGGGAACAGTCCAGTCCGAACTACCAAGCCATGTCTTTCCCAGACCGGAATCAAGCATCCAAGAACCGGTTTCTGGCTATCAGCCTTCATCAGCCTGGATAGCATGACTTCAGTGGTGTGGAGAGCCTGGGACTCACGTCTGAGCATACCCAGCCCACTCGGGGTGAAAATTGCAAAAACACAGTTGATGGACAGAATGTAGAACGAGGGATTTAGGCCCAGATCCTTGTACTGGGGTGAACGTATGACATTGTTCTACATTCTGTCCATCAACTGTGTGTTTTGCAATTTTCACCCCGAGTGGGCTGGGTATGCTCAGACGTGAGTCCCAGGCTCTCCACACCACTGGAGTCAAACTATCCAGGCTGATGAAGGCTGATAGCCAGAAACCGGTCTTTGGATGCTTGATTCCGGTCTGGGAAAGACATGGCTTGGTAGTTCGGACTGGACTGTTCCCATGAGGCACCAGGTCAGAGCTGATTTGCATATAGCCAGTGACTAACCCAGGGTGGTGTGGAGTGCAAAAAAACGATGGATTTAGGCCCAGATCCTTGTACTGGGGTGAATGTATGACATTGATCTACATTCTGTCCATCAACTGTGTTTTTTGCAATTTTCACCCCGAGTGGGCTGGGTATGCTCAGACGTGAGTCCCAGGCTCCCCACACCACTGGAGTCAAGCTATCCAGGCTGATGAAGGCTGATAGCCAGAAACCGGTCCTTGGATGCTTGATTCCGGTCTGGGAAAGACATGGCTTGGTAGTTCGGACTGGACTGTTCCCATGAGGCACAGGGTCAGAGCTGATTTGCATATAGCCAGTTTCTAACCCAGTGTGGTGTGGAGTGCAAAAAACGATGGATTTAGGCCCAGATCCTTGTACTGGGGTGAATGTATGACATTGCTCTACATTCTGTCCATCAACTGTGTTTTTTGCTAACATCAAACAGGCCTGCATCTGGGCCTCAAGCGGGGAACACACAAATGAGCGTATCTGCGGAAACAATAACTGAGGCCTCCCCTACTCGCTGTCACTCAACTCTCTAATTAAACGGATTTACCCGCGGAAGATAACTCTCTCATTCAACGACATTACACGCGCCTGCTAACATCAACCAGGGCTGTAGCTGGGCTCTTGCGGCGGATCACTACACCAATTACACGCGCCTGCTAACATCAACCAGGGCTGCAGCTGGGCCTTCTCCATCCCTATTCTAATGAAACAAACAATTTTGTCTACCGCAAGATTTTAAAATAAATTCCCCTTGCCAAATACACACATTACACACATTCTATTTCATACCCGGACAACGTCGGGACGGGCTGCTAGTTACAAATAAAAGTGATATATATACCATTCGCAATATTATTACAAGTGCATTATTTATTAATACCCTTGCAATAAGGCAGACGGGGTATTTATTACGTTGGTGATGGAGAACCGTCCGGCAAAATCTAAATTAGGGCCTAAAGATTTGAAAATACAGAACTGGTTATTGTAACAGTGTTGACTAGACCTCCTTTGTTATATAGAACTTTGCTGCCGAAAGCAAATGTATACCTGGTTCAATGTAATGGATCTTCTTTGCTCCTGTTGTAGCCAAAATACAAATATTGAGGGTTTGGAGATCGAAGATAGTGCTTATAGTTGATAACTTGGTGTTAGATGTCTCTTTTCTTTGAAATGAAAGTGCATTTTAGAAATTGGACATAGAACATAAACATGAAGAAATTTAGTGTAATTTTACTTGAATATGTAAATGTAAATGTGTTTGTACTTGTATAGCGCACAGCTACACGCAGTGGGTTTCCCGGCGCTTGTACGAATACCGCAAGGGAACCCTTCCTGGCTTTCCCTGTGAAATGTCCACTCCTGGGCACCCCCATGGTGCAGACCAGGCATCCCTTGCGTTGTGGGGGCCATTGTGGAGACTAAGCAAGCTATTGCCCAGAGTTGCAGCGTGGGACCCATGATCAGAACAGGCACTGAGGCGAGAATATCCGGTCAGGGGAATTAATGAGCCCGAGACCCACCGAGGCGGGAATCGAACCCTGGTCCCTGGCCAGAGCTCTGCATCGAGGTCTGCCTGCTCTAACCATTGAGCCACACTTCGCTATGATTTAATTTGCTATATAGTAAAATCTTTTCTTTCTTCTCTTCTTTTTTCCAACCTCTTTGCTTTGTGCGGTTTTATGTTATCCTATATTGAGGTGTAATGCGGAGTGTAATATTTTTTTCCTTATACAGGTTGACAATTCTTTGTTGTACTATAAAATGGAGTTTCTGCCATTCTTATATTTTAAAGTTGTCCTCAATCAAATAATATATAAATACATGTATTGAATACATCTATTTTCAATAAATGATTATTGTTTTTATGGAGACATACAAAACCCTAAAAAGCATCCCTATTACTATTTATGTTGTTGCTAGTGGAGGCAAAGGTGCTATGCAAAGAAGCAGGTAGAGAAGTACAAAGGGCCCAATTTTCAAAAAGAATAGGTTTTAATTCATTTCTCATTTCATAGGGATTGTAATAGCATTTGAAGAGCAGTCATAATTGTGCAAATCTTTAGGGAAAATCTTTTTCATGACAGAGAGTCACCTTTACTTACAACCGGAATTTTAGTGGTGTTGCTATTACCACCCTGGTTGCATGGGGAACCCGACCATTTTCAAGATTAAATATTTCACAGTATTCCGTGCGAGCAGGTGCTTTGTGAAGTTTGCAAATACTAAAAAATCACAAAACAGTCGATGTTCACCTCTTTTTTTCCTACACACTTGCCAAAGAACACCAATTTCTTGCCCAGAGTGAGTAGATTTTCAATATAAAACTTTACCCGTAGTAGTGTTTGTGTAGTTAAATAGATTTGTAAAGCATTCAGGTATTGCTAATACAAAACGTCAGCTTGCAAATGGAAACCAGTCCATTTTTAAACTTAAGTTTCATTTGGGTGTGTCAGTGGTTTTAATAATTGTGCAGTGCTTACTTTAAAAATGAATAAGTGCAGCGGTCCAAAGTTTATTGGGGAGCCTACTGTCGGTGGTTCCTGCCAATGTACTTTGGGCACTATTTACGAGAAACTAACACAGTGCGATGCGGCAAGTCATTTTGCATCTCCACCCTGCATTTCAAAGCACAGGGGTTCAACGTAAACTATAAATGATATATTGTATCTCTGTGCTTTTCCCTGTGTTGGTGCACAAACAGCTGCCTGGGCAGGCACACTTGCACCATGGTGCACATGGTGCAAGTTTACGATTGCTCGTAAATCTGGAAATGCATCAGTGGACATGGTTGTTGCATGGGAACACCCACAGAAACACCCATGTCACACCCCTAACACACAAAGTATTGCATGAAACGGGGTGATATTTGCAAGCACACGTAAAGACATGAAGGGTGGCTTTACGAG
Source organism: Lissotriton helveticus (assembly GCF_964261635.1). Classification (NCBI taxonomy): domain Eukaryota; kingdom Metazoa; phylum Chordata; class Amphibia; order Caudata; family Salamandridae; genus Lissotriton; species Lissotriton helveticus. The sequence goes on from NC_136057.1 coordinate 1,169,446,879, forward strand.
TGCTTGTAAATATCATGCAGCAGGTTACGCCGTTAGTTCGTCACGCAATGTGATGCACCGGTGGCACAAGAGGCTTGTAAATAAGCCCCAAAATGTTTGCTCTTTGACTGCAGTGGAGTTTGACAGCTGTCTACCAAACTAATAACATTTCTGTTTTTTTTTCAAAAACAAACTCCCAAAGTTTGCTTTTGTAAAACAAAAAAACTGATGACACCCAGGGTAGGGTGTAGAGGTTCAATTTGATTTTTGTCCTGTCCCTCACTGCCAGGTTTTTCTGACAGTGACAGACAGAAAAAAAACATTGCACTGTCGACTCTAAATATGGCTGATGGTGTAATGTTTTTCCTCTGATGACCCCTACTCTGTTCGGCAATTAGAGGACCCATTCCATCGACAGAGCCAATAGGGGCTCCCTTAATGGAATACTTAAGATCAGCCTGTCTCTGAATAAGGAAGGTAGACTGAGAATTTTGGCAGGCAGGGCAGAAGCGGCTCCCTTTCAAACCAAGTGGTGAGGCGGGAGGAGGGCGGTGTGAGGGGTAGGAGGAATATAATTCATTTTGTAAAAAGCACTTACCTGCTGTTGTATTGCCGGACGCCATCTAAGGGTTCTTCTGCACACTGCCGGCTCCTAGACGCCAATCACGACAATGCTCTCATGAGAGCAGCGCCATAATTGGCCTGAGCGGGCTCGTTTAATGCTCCCTCAGCTCCTAGGAACCTGTGCCTCTACTCCACCCAGCAGTACAACACAGCTCGGGTGGAGCGAGATTAAAGTGCGCATGCCGATTTGGACGGCCTTAGACAGCCGTCCAAACCGTCATGTGCACTTCACAGTGCGCACTACTCCTCTCCTGCACTTGTCATGGCCCCGCCCTAACATGGATGCCTGCAGCAGAAAGAAAAATAAAATGATGATAAAATGTTTTTTTTAATCATTTTATTTTTCCCGTTTCTATCTGCTGCCTGGCACTCAGCAGTGGTGGCGAGGCTTCTCCTCCATGGCAGAAGAGCCGCTGCTGAGGCAGGGTGCTTCATCACACTTGCGTCAAAGTACCCAGCTTATCAAACTCTAAATGTCTATTTTTTCCCTCACAACCTTTTTAGGTGTTTATAGTTCAGTACGTCAAGGAGTAATACAAATAGAGTTTCTTCAGTGTACATATCCAGCCATATGCAAAGGAGAATGTTGGAATTTGTAGGATAAAAACTGCTCTTGCTGAAAACTACATCAAGGATTCACATCATAATGATAGCATGCAAAGTATTAAATCTGAAAAAAATCCCATGTTTGAATATAGATAGCACAACGGAATCTTAATTACTTCTGGTATCCTAAAGGCTTCTAAAAAGATCATCTCCTAATTATTATTTAATGGCAGTTCTTTGTCTAAAAAATCGTTGACGCAGAAATGGAATGCTAAATACTGTTGAAAGGTAATTAAGAAAAATGAGAGACTGTCCCCAAATTGCATATTTTTAATATGTATTCTCTTCAAGAAGGCAAAATTAACTTTCCATGATTGCAGCCCACTTGCAAAAGCATTTTTTTGATCAATCTAGACTCTTTATCAACCTTAACTTTTGTTGATTCCTAATAAATTCCAACACTCCTCTGTCTTTCATTGGTCACTGTATCTGTATTTTGATATGAAGTAAATCATTGAAATAACAAACGAACTGACGAGTCTTATTTTGAACAAAATGTTTATACATATTCTGTCTTTAGTGACTGCAGTTGCATATTTTAATGAGCCTTAGTGTACAATTGCATTTGTATTGACACTGCAATAGTATAAAATATAACAACAATTAATTGGGAATATAGGGCCAGATGTAGGAAAAGCCTATTTACCGATTCATAAATACCGAATTTTACCGATTCGGTATTTATGAATCAGTAAATATGAAGGTAGGAGATGTAGGAAGATTCGGTAATTGAATTACCGAATCTGTAAAAATCGGTATTTACCGAATCGGTAAATACCGATTCGGTATTGCCCATTAATTCCTATGGGCCTTGAAGCCCATAGGAATCAATGGGCAATACCGAATCGGTATTTACCGAATCGGTAAATACCGATTTTTGCAAGGGTGCAGGGGGTGTCATTTTGACACCCTCTGGCACCCCGAATACAGGCATGTGTGCCATGTGGCACACAGACATGCCCTAAGGGCATGTCTGTCTGTCACATGGCATAGGTGTGCATGCACACATGTGCATGCACACCTGGATTCGGTATTTTACCACCCAATTGAATTGGGTGGTAAAATACCGAATCTGTATGGCCTTTGGGACTCAGAAGAGTCCCACCTACATTTGGATTTACGGAATCGGTAAAATTACCGATTCGGTATTTTACAGATTTGGTAAATTTACCGATTCGGTAAATTTACCGAATCTGTAAAATAAATGCCCCTACATGCCGATTCTTAAATACCGGTCGGTAGCGGCCGAAATCGGCCGTTACCGACTGGTATTTAGGCTCCTACATCTTGCCCTATAATGTGTTATTTCCACAACAGGGCAAGCACACAATGTCACGATATTTTATTCTATAGACACTGAAAATAGACAGAAGGTCATTCTGATGTAGACCTCAATTAGCACCTGTGCAGATATGGCGTCTCTCTTATAGCAATTAGAAGCCCTTCCATTCTTAACTTCCACATGTGAAGACTTAATATATCTCTACTACTAACATATCTGATCTGGTCATATATTGGTATTTGCAGTTTTTAACAGCTGGGTCATAGCTTCAAGGGGAGCTAGAGCAGGGTCAAGTTAGGGCATAATAGAAATTTTACGAAGATTCTTAGGAAAATCCAACATGTTAAAAAAGGTGAAGGGGTAAAGCAGGAGGATTTAAGTAAAAGGCAGTGATAAAACCTCTGGTGCCGAAATCCTTTAAGTAACCTTGTCTGTCCTGCTGCACACATGTGCATTTGCAAAATACCGCTAACACAAGAAGATGAAGGACAGAGTGCTGAAACTGATCAAACACTCACCCCTAGTCAAGAGATCTGGGTTATATACGTCGGACAATACAAAGCACTTACTTGTTTTGTCGCTTGCTTAATTATTCTTTGTGTCCTGTCACGCTGGGGCCTAACCAGAAATGCCAGTTTTCCCGAGATGTGTTTGTGTTGATTTTGTTGTGTAGAAAATGGAATGTACGCATGAACCGAAAGGCATCCAATACACGAATAAAACGGAAAAAGAAAGAAGCAGATGGCATCCTAAGATATATAATTACAAGAAAATCCTGTTTATTCTTCATTTGCAGTCAAGACAACATTGGATTCATTAGCTTGTTTGCTGATATTCTCTAATGTATTCGAGACAACACGGCTCTAAAATCAGCATGAGGGGTAAACAATGTCAGCAAATGAGGCCCCCATGCCATCTGTTTCTCTGGCATTTGAACTTACAAGTTGGTCTTTCTGTTTGTTCTCCTTGGGCATTCTAGAGATCAATTAGTGCCTGTTACTGTCTTTTGTGCCTTGGAAAATTGATTATCATATTCTGAGAATAATAAGAATGCCGAATTGCATGATTTCAATTTCACAAAGTAACTTCACAGACCTAAAACATGCTGGGGGATTTACAAAAATGTTTTGATTTGTGCTTATTTAGAAAACAATTACTCTGCCAAAAATATATGTGCAGTGTAATAGGTTAAAGCGCAGCTGGCCTAAACAGAGCCTTACTGGTCAAAATTCAGGCAAGGTGGCTTTTGAAGGAAGTCAGTAGGTGCTAGTGGCCCTGTGAACCCAGGGGCATATTATCAAGAACAGATGATGAAATTATCGCCGCTTTATCGGCAGCAAAAGCCGCTAAAGCGGCGATAATGGGCTTGATAATATGCCCTTGTGAATTCCCATAGCAGCCCAGGTTCTGGTGTTAACCTGGGCTGCTATGGGAATTCACGAGGGCCTATTATCAAGCCCATTATCGCCACTTTAGCAGCAGTTTCCTGCCGATAAAGCGGCGATAATTTTATCGATTGTTCTTGATAATATGCCCCTGGCTCCTTTTCCTACATTCTGCCTACCACGGAGACTTAAGAGTTTGCCATGCAATTTGAAGAGTGCTATGCCTGCTACTGACCCCAGATTCTGTCCTGTCTTTGACATCATTAGCATATAAATCCAGGGATATTACAGACTTCCCACACCAGTGTGCTTGCAATCAAGTTTCATTGACAGCACTCTCAAACTATGTTTATCTGGGAAGGATTGTAGCTTAATAAGCACTTAGGAGTCAGGGAAATGAATATCAGAAAACAAACAGCACGCCAGAAGACCATTACCTCCTCGTCCTGTCTTCCTCGCCACAGTAATCACCCATGAGACTCCGGCTCCACACAGAATTCCAAGTACAAAAAAAGTGCTCTAGTCTCCCTCTCCCACCTCCAAGATGGCCCCCAGTGGTTCCAGCCAATCCCATAAAGGGACACAGAAGCACCAACACGACCTGTTCTTTTTTTCTGCACTTCTCTGATTGCTGTGTTCCCTGCTGGTCAGGTGAGTGGGGCTGGGATCCTGCTTGCGCAGCCCCTTATGTCCCTGGGTATCAAGTTGGGGGAAGTAGTTTTAGTAAGTTATTGCTTGTTGTTTTTCATTCAGCGTCTTTCTTTATGTTTATGTTTGTATTCCCCCTTCTTCTGCCTACACGCCTCTGGTCCTGCTTTAGCGGGCTTCTGTGGCATCTGTTTGCGGCTGGGGCCGTTTTTCGACTCATTGTGCTGGACGCGTGGGATCCTGCTCTGCCGTTTGTGTGTGTTTTCCTACCGGCCGCGCGTCCTGCTGAGCGGACGTAGCACGGCCGCGTGCGTTTCCTCTGGGCCCCGGAGTCTCCCGTTGTGTGTGTATAATTTTCTAACTTTCACTCTTACGGGGGCACTTGGTCTGGGAGCTGGAGGCTCCCGGTCGCGTTTGATTTGTTTTCACGGGGCCGGGTGAGCTTGCTATGGGGGCCGGAGGCTCCCGTTTGTCTTGTTACCTGCTGCCGGTTCTGTGCAATGGTACGGTGGGTGCGCCTTCGGGTGTCCGTGGCTCCTGATACCGGTTACGATATGGGGCTGTTTTTGCGCATGGGCTCGGATCTTCATGCTGACTTTCTGTTGGTGTGGGTCGGGCGGGGACTGGTTTGTATGGTTGCCTAGCGACCTCAGGTCCTTTTTTCTACCGGCCGTGTTGTCCCATTCCTTGCCTGTTTTCCTTCCACTACTTCACTCGTGTGCGACTGTGATGGAGGGTGGTTCGCCTGCTTGTCCGGATCCTGGTTCCTTGATGGAAGCTTCTGGTTCGGGGGTGCAAATTCCTTCTTTGGAATTGTTGCAGCATATTATTGATTCTGCTGTGGCTGCGGCATTGCTTGGTCACGTTCCTGTGCCTCCTGCTACATGGGCAACGGTTGATGGCGCTGCTCCTGCTGCTTCCTCCCAGGAAACTTGGCCGTCCACCTACACTCAATTCGGTTGCCCTAGAGAAAGTAGCCGAATTCGATTACCTCGGTATTCGGATTACGGATAGGATGTCCTGGGCAAATCACATTGAGAAAATGGTCCTAAACCACAGAAGAGTAGGAGGAGCACTCGTGAGGGAGTTTTGGGCCTCACCGAGGAGATCGCTTTCCCCAGTAATTGACATTTACAAGGCTAAAGTAGTGACATCAGCCTTGTATGGGGCTGAGCTGTGGGGCCACTGCCGATTGGATGCCCTAGCGACAGCGGAGACCAAACTTCTAAAATCCATCATTTCCATTCCACTGAGCACGCCATCTGTACCAGTGCTGTTGGACACGGGCTGTAAGAGCATCAAAGATCAGGCTCAGCTTCGCCCTCTCCTACTGTGGACACGAATTTGGAGGGGTGAGGATTTAAAATCTTACGCCGAGGGTTTGGGGGAAATAATGAGTTTGGGGGGTTGGGCCAAGATCAGATGGCTGAGTGAAACCAAGAAGCTCCTGGAGAAGATTGGTCTAGGGGACTGTTGGTCTTCACGGTCAGCCCCTCCAAAAGAAGTTGTTAAAGCGCTCTTTTGGAAATGGACGGCGGAGCGCCTAATCACAAACTCGAAGCACTGTAAGTCCACGGTCTCCTTTTTACAAACTAAAGATATTGTGGCCTTTGAACCCTATCTGGACCTGATCACACTCCCTTTTGACCGAGCCCTTTATTTTAAATTTAGAGTTGGATCCCTCCCGCTGGGAGCTGTGGTATCAAATTGGTCATCAGTGGCCCGTGCCTCCCCAAATTGTGCATGTTGCCCGAACAGGGTTGAGTCTATTGTGCATGTACTATTTGAATGTCCGGACTATGCCAGGCCCCGGAGGTACTGGTTGAAACCCCTCTTCCTAATTTTGGGTACACGTAGCCACCTAGTCGCCCTGCGCATCCTAATCACGGACACTTCCCCCCCCATTGTGTGCGGAATAGCTAAATTTTTAAAACAGTTTTGGCTTATTCGATGTAAGAGACTGTCAGTAGCGGTTTAATTCTTTTTTAGCTAATTTATTTACGGGCGCTTTATGTCCTTTTATCTTTTTTAAATGAGTTCTTATACTGACTTCTTAAAGCTATGTCTTTTTGTACTTTGTAATGATTGTTTTGTATATGTGCTTATAAGATATCTTGCATATCGAATAAAAGCTTATGACTGACTGACTGATAATGAAGAGGGGTTTGATGTCAGGGGTCGCTTTGTGCATGGTGCCGACCTATAGGAGGTGCTGGGTCACATTTGCGTATACTTGGTGTTCCCTGCTTCTGTTGTACCTCTGGAGGACGATCTGTTTTCACAGTATTGGTGTCCTGCACCTGATTCTTTGTCTGTCCATTCTTCTGTTTTAGGGAATTGGATGTTGAATGGTGTAATGTGTACGAGGGATCTTTTCCGCGTTTTTTTGTGTAAGCGCTGTCCTCTGCTTGACTTTGTTTATGCCTTCCCGTCCTTGGTTGGGGTTGAGTCCTTGATGACGGTTTGTCCTCTCATGGGGCTGTTGTTTCTGGGGATTCCTCTCCTATGGAGCCTGTAGTTCGTAAGGTGGATGGTGCGGTTAGGCGCACTTTTGCGGCTGCTTCTCTCTCTTTCGGGGCTGCTGCCTATTCCTCTTATGCTTTCCAATCCTTGCTTCAGTATTTTCAGTCTTTGGCTGGATTGTTGGCCCGAGGGGTGAATGTCTCTGCTGCTTTGTCGTGGATGGAGCAGCGGGTTTGTCTGCTTTCTGTTCTTCGATTGCTGCGGGACGTCTCTTGTGGCTCTGCTCCTGGATTTCTGATGCGGCGCTTTGGGGTCTCCTGATGGTGATCCCGTTTTCTGGGGTCTAATTGTTTGGGTCCCCTTTGAGGGACATAGTGATGACCTGGACGTGCTGGTCGCTTCCGAGCCTTTGGTAACCAGTGGGCTTTTTTGGTCATTCTCGTGGGGGCCATGCATGGTCAGCCCTTTCGTGGGTGGGGGCGTGGCCGGGGTGTTCCTTCCTTTGTCTAGTCCCGGTTCTCCGGTGCTTCTACCTCCTCCGCTCCCGCTTCGACGTCCTGACTGGTTCACTCCTGGGGTGGATCCGGTTGGGGGTCCCCTCGCTTGCTTCATGGTCTCTGGGCGCGAGACTGTGTCAGATCAGTGGGTGCTACAGGTGGTGTCCGGAGGTGTGCGTCTTGGTTTTACCCTGTCTCCCCCTAACTTTTTCGGGCCCGCTCCTTGTCCCTGGGACGCTCTGTGGCGGGTGGCTCTTTTTGAGGGTGTCGAGTCCTTTGTTCTGGGAACTGTCTTGATTCCCGTACCCGTGGATCAGTTGGGGTCGGAGGTTTGTTCCTTCCTGTTCCTGGTGACACGACGCCCTGAGGTTCTCAGTTCTCCAGGGGATTTTCTGACCTCCATTGGCTTGTTTGAGGCTTTCTGCATATGCCTGTTCACCCGGATTCTCAGAGGTTTATCCATTTCTGCTTCCTGGGTCGTCACTATCTGTTCCAGGTTTTGACTTTTGGCCTCTGCTCTTTGCCCAGTATTTTTTACTGCGGTTCTGGCTCCTCATATTGGACGTTTGCATGGGGAGGGCGTTTGTGTTTTTCCTTTTCTGGGCGTTATTTGTATTTCTGCTTCTTCTTTTAGGGGCAGAGTTGCATGTCCGGTGGTTCTGCCTTGTCCTGATGCATCAAGGCTTCCTGGTGGATGTTCCGCAGTCCTCCCTGGTTCCTGCGCGGCCCTTGACTTTTGTTGGGGCTCTGTTCATGTCTCCGTTGGGAATGGTGTTCCTGACCCCTGCTCGGATTCTGTCTGTTGTCTGCTGTGTGGTCCATGTTATCGGGGCCTTCTCATCCTGTGAGCTTGTAGTTACGGGTTCAGACCTGATGTCTGCGTCCTTGTTGACCGTTTCATGGGCTCGCCTTCACATGTATGCCTCGGTGTCCCACGTTTTGTTGCTTGGGTCACCTTTTCCATGGTTATGGGTGTTTTGGTTCCCGTGTCCCCGGCGGTTCGGGTGGTCCTGGAGTGGTGGTTAGTTTTGGGTCATCTGTCCGGGGGCCGCCCGTTTCTGGTTGTTCCCTCCCGGGTTCTCTCTTCCGGTGCCTGTCTACTGGGGTGAGGTGCTACTCTGGGGGATTCGACGTCTCTGGGGTTTTGGCCTCGGTCGGTGTTGTTTTTCCACCTCCTAGGTGCTGAAGCCCGTCCTGTTGGGTCTGTTGGCTTTTTTGGATCTTCTTCGGGGTCGCCTTGTGCGGATCCGGGCGGTCTTGCTGGTGGTGATGTCTTATGTGATCCTTCATGGGGGGTGCAGGGTTCACTCCCTCGGTTGCATCTACCGTCGGTTTTGTTGATTGGGCGGTGGTGGACCTGGATTCCCTGTCTACCATTTTCCTGCCTGGTGCGGTGCGCACTGTGGCGGATTGTCTGCACCGGGTGTTTCCTTCCATGGGGTCTTTGTCCCTCTCGCGGTTGTTGTTCGGATGCTTGCGGGAGATGTTTTGGCTGTCCGATTGTGGCCCTGTTTGCCTCCCGGTACTATGCCCGGCTCCGCTGCTTTTGCACGATTATGCCTTGCCGGGATGCCTGGAGGGTTGATGCCCTGTCGTTCCTTTGGCCGAATGGCCTGTTATATGCCTTTCCTCCCTTTCCCGATTATGTTGGTCTTGCAGGAGATCAAGAGGGTGGGGTCGTTTGTCCTTCTGGTTGCTCCGGGGTGGTGCCATCGTTCTTGGTATCCCCTGTTGCTGGACTTGGCTGTGTCTCCGGGCTGGACGTTACCGTTCGTGCCTTTTCCTCTGTTGGATCCTCTTCTACCTCTGCCTATGTTCCGGTCCCTGGGTCTGCAGGCCTGGCTCTTGTGTGGGGTTCGCTGATGCGTGCCGGTTGTTCTTTCGGGGTTGCTGGCGTCGTTCGGCAATCTCGGAGGCCTTCTACTCTTGTGTCCTTTGCTGAGCATTGGGTTGACTTTGCCTCTTGGTGTATGGGTCGCGGGTCTGTCTTTGGATTCTTTGGACCCTACTCGACTTCTGGCTTTTTTAGATGATGGTTTCCTTTTGGACTTGACCATTTCCACTCTCGGGGCTCGTTGGGCCGCCTTTCGGGCATTTCTTGTCCTGCCTTTGGTTCGAATTTGTCCTTTGGGGGCTCGACTTTTTAAGTCGCTTTCTTTGCCCCGTCCCCGTCCTATCTTATGTTCTCCTCCTTGGGACCTTCCTCTGGTGTTGCGTTCCTTGCAGTAGGCTCCTTTCGGGCCTTTAGTGTCGGTGGGCCAGGAGTTCTTGGCACTCACAGTGGTGTTTCTTGTGTCTCTTGCCTCTGTCACGCGTATTGGTGAGCTGGGTGCCTTCCTGCGGTCTGCTTCATTTTGGTAATTTGTCTGGTCGTGTGATGTTGCGCCCTCATCCTACGTTTATTCCTGCGGTGGTTTCTTATTTCACCGTTCTGCTGATGTGGTTCTTCCGATTCTTTGTCCTGATCCTTCCTCGGCTGAGTTTTGCCTTCTCCGCCTGTTGGATGTGCGTCGTGCTTTGTTGGTTTATTCCTCTCGCACTTCTTCCTTTTGTGAGGTTGACTATTTGTTTGTCAATTTTGGTTTTCTCGTCAGGGCCTGTAGCCCTCCTTGTCCTCTGTCAGTCGTTGGATTGCGGGGGCCATGCTGTTTGCTTATGGTTCTGTTTCTGTCCTTCCCCCTCTTCCTGTTCGGGGTCGGTCCCCCAGATCTGTTTCTGTATCGTGGGCCTCTTTTAAGGGGGTGTCCATGGTGGATGTTTGCCGGGCTGCCACTTGGTCGTCCCCGCATTCTTTCATGTCCCATTGTCGCCTTCGGATTGGGGGTGGGGGTTCTGTTTCCTTTGCCTCGTCTGTGATTTCGGCTGGGATTCCTTGAGGTGTATGTTTCTGTGGAATTTTTGTACCTCTTGTGCTTGAAATATGTTTTTCTGCATGATTTCTGTGGAGTGTTTTCCTTGCATGAAGCTGATTGCTTTGGTATCGGCTCATGGGTGATTACTGTGGCAAGGAAGACAGGACGAGGAGGTAATGCCCCGGTTACTTACCGGTAATCTTCATTACTCCGAGTCCATGTCTTCCTCGCCACAGTATAGTTTCCCTTCCCTCCCGGCCCTGGTGGTGGCTTCATGTCTGCGGCTTAGTTCTTCAGGTCGTGTTGGTGCTTCTGTGTCCCTATATGGGATTGGCTGGAGCCACTGGGGGCCATCTTGGAGGAGGGAGAGGGAGACTAGAGCGCTGTTTTTGTACTTGGAGTTCTGTGTGGAGCCGGAGGCTCATGGGTGATTACTGTGGCGAGGAAGACATGGACTCGGAGTAATGAAGATTACCGGTAAGTAACCGGGGCATTAATCCTGTAAACAAGCTAGATTTTTCATACTGAGGGTGCTAGGATTGAGTGAAAAAGTGCTCAGTTTGTAAAAAACATAAGTGACATTGTGCGTAATTCTTGGGAGGAGGAACGAGGCGAGTGTCCATGCAAGGATTGATTGCCTTACCTTACTCACTTAATCGGCAGCTCCACTACTGCCAGAGGCCCTGGAAATCTTGGTGTGCATCTCCCAACAACTCTACAATCAGTCCGCCCAGAAGCAGCATGCCCAGCCTCCAGCAGTTTGAGTTCGATGCATTCTTTTAATTTCATTGTGTTCTGTGGTAATTCAAGAGCTGCCTATACACTGAATGGCCAAGGATCACTGTATTGGTGGTCGTTCTTCTCTTTCCATGACCCCTGTGGACATGAAAGAGGGTCTGATCTGATGTCACCTGATGGTCTAAAGCAGATGAAAATCGGGGCCCAGAGAGTGAGGGAGATGGCAAATAACCCCAGTCATTTGAAATAAGTGCTGATGGAGCTTACATGCAACAACCTCAAAGTATACAAAAAAAATATTGATGGGATGCTTGAAGTAATCTCAGACACTGGTAATTACTGACGCTCATCCCAATACATCGTTATTTTGCACACCATGCCACCTCAGTATGGACCCTGCTATATGTAAATATGTTTTGACCCTGCTCCAATGGAAAGAGCGGTCACGAGAACCCGGACACTTCTTTTGGGGCTACACCTACCTGGTCAATGTGCTGCCAGCATTGTGGACAGTAGGCTGTTGGTCTCCCCCGCCACCGCTTCTAAAATCACCACACGGCCGCTGAGGGGGGGGACGACAGCCCCAGAACTCATCGCGTCCTTGACCCTGCCCACCCCCGCCCACTTCCGCACCCGGAGGCGCTCAAAGGACCGGCGCTCCCTTGGTGGAGCGGGAGCGGTCACGAGAACCCGGATACTTCTTTTGGGGCTACACCTACCTGGTCAATGTGCTGCCAGCATTGTGGACAGTCGGCTGTTGGTCTCCCCCGCCGCCGCTTCTAAAATCACCACGCGGCAGCTGAGGGGGGACTACAGCCCCAGAACTCTTCGCGTCCTTGACCCCGCCCACCCCCACCCACTTCCGTGCCCGGAGGCGCTCAAAGGACCGGCACTCCCTTCGCGTCGCGGGACGCGCGCGGGTGGCACCGGGAGAAGCCCGGGACAAGGGCAGGACCATCTGGGGCCAGAAGAGGCCGGGCTGGGCCACCCCCGTTAAAATATTGCCATAAAACCTGTGAGTAACTATATATGTACCTAGTGTAAATGACAATCCTCAAGAGGTACAGACTGGAAGTTCTTCTCCTGGATTACGCTAAAGGGCAGTTACTCAATATTGAGTGACCTATTTTAAATGGATTGCAAGGCATAAAGAGCCTATACTTTATTTCTTTTAGCTATAATCATTTCATTGTATATCAGGATCTATATGTGTTTTAGTAACTGTGTGGACTCAATCAGATGGTGTAAACGACATTGTGGTTAGCCAGTCTGGTTTTATTTATTCAAGTTGTATGTTATATCTTTTTTTATAATTAGGTTTCCCTAAATCACTGTGGTGTGCACAATGGCACCACGGAAAGATACAGGTACTACAGGGATGATTGGGACTCTAGACAACTAATTGACCAGGGCTGAGCCAGCCGTCAATAAGGAAATTATACTGGCTGAACGTAGGCTCTCCATGGATCCCTTATTTGGTAAACTAACTGCTTCTCCAGCCCCAATGACTAACACAACATTAAAAAAAAACCCTCCTGGTCAACCAGCGGTGGCCCAGTTAGAGGGTGACATCTCCATATTGAGTGATAGTCTAATTTCTGGGTCACCAGAGCTGGCTCCTAGCACGGTAAAGTCTAGATTACGGGCGAGAGGACAAAAACAAAAGCCAGTCTTGAACTGTCCAAAAAAAACCATTACTTCCAAAACGTCTAGGGCACCTAAACAGAATCATGTAGCTATTGGTAGGAAGGCAGTAACTGTTGTAGAAATACACAACACTGGGGAGAAAGCTGATAGTAGCATCATTCACAATACCCAGTGTGATGGAGTAACACTGAGCGCTAATCATGCCGGGGGAGATTTTTGGGGGAAACTAGAAGGAATGTTGCAAACCCTGTTGGAACCGATTATACTTAAACTAAGTGGGGTGGAGTCCAGGCTTACGCTCCTGAAATCTTCCATGGGGAATGGTATGAAAACAGCAGTCAGAGCTCATACAAACACAGAAAACCCATCATCTTCTAGTAGGAAGAATAGGGCACCCAGTAATAGCACCAACTTGACTGACCCAGTAATAAATACATTAGGTCTCGCAGTCTTAGATGGTGCCACTAAAACCACTCCACAACAGTCAAGTACAAGGAGGAAAACGCCTACATCTGACTCTCAGCCAAGATTGGGCGAGGGTCCTAGTGCGGCTCTACGAACCATAGTTATTGATCTGCCCCCGGAAGTGACCCCTTGCGTGGTCATACTGGGGCCTGCTCCTGTTCTCCCTTCAGGAGAGACAGAGAGCTACGAGCAACTATGGAATAAAACAACATTTTGGCTTAATCCAAAATACTCCAGGTGGGATGAATGTTTCTAACAATATAATAATGCTACGTAGGGTCAGTTGGATTGGCAGATCAAATAAAACAGGGAGTGGGGACTGCATTATTGTTAACTTTGATAACCCTTCCACTGCAGGCCAACTACTATCTAATGGTCAATGTCATCAGCAAATGACTGGTACGGCAATTGAACTACTTCCCCTGGGTTTTCTTTACAGGCCCGCCTATGGGAGGGGCCTGGCATGACCCACTCTGGGAGGTAATTGGCATATGAGAGATCAATCAAGGGTGAGATTTCCCACCAGCTACCCGCCCCCTAGGTTGCAATATAATAATTTTAGTAACCCAGGCACGAACAGGCATGGACTTCCAGTCCAAAACAGATTTGAACTTCTGTCTGGCCTGGAGGCCTGTGATTGACTTAAGGCACCAGAAGACCAGGGTGGTGGAGGGCGGAATGACCTGGGAGCCAAAGAAGCCAGTCCGTGTAGGAGAAGTTCTAATAATGTTATCTCCTGGAATATTGCAGGTCTAGGTGCTAAGATGCAGGATTGGAGCTGGATTACTTTTATTAGGCAGTACTTGATAATCTGTTTACAAGAAACATGGTCTGTTGAATGCAACCACTTTCTGGAAGGATATAAGGCATATTTTGTTCCAGCCACTGCTACCACTAGGGGAAGACCAACGGAGGGGTTGGTTATTTATATTTCCGTGGTGCTGAACTGTAAACTGCGTAGAGTATCATCCACTAACCCAGGCATTCTTGGTTTAACTCTAAAAGGAGAAAATTGTATAGCTGGTCTAGTAAATTTTTATAATTCAGTTAATTCATGCTTAGACTATAGCCATTTATCTGCTCTGAATGTTTTTATTAACACTTCAATGAGTCATAGTCTGCACAACCTTATGGTCGTGGGTGACTTTAATGTACATCCTTGTGGTGACCCCCTATTTAAATGTATCCTAGAACTAAATTGTTCGCGATCTCATGGTTTGCATTTCGAACACTCGATTGAGGGGGAGCTCCTTAATGATTTGCTGAATGACTATGATATGACACCCACCATGACCCTGAGGGATCCCTCCACTAGATTCGAGGTACCCACCTTTAAGGGCCATGGGAAGGGAACATTCATTGAGTATGTGTTAATTTAATTATCTATGCAGACTTTTGTAGATTCTTTTTTAATTGAGGAGAGTGAATTTAGCGATCACAATCCTCTTTCTTTGCGTTTGCTTGGGCCATGGATAGCAAAGGAGGGGCCTAATCCCAGACAGGGCAGGTTATAAACAACTGATGGAAGGCGCATACTGAAATGGCCTAAAATTACCCCTGATATATTTTATAAAGATATTAAAGTAATTTGTGCAGATGAAATTGTCACCTGCACCCAAGGAGGTAATCAGCATACGAAGGTGCTCGGGGCATTTCAGTGGCTCTCAGACAAGTTCAAGAAGCTGCGGTCTGCACCAGCTAAAAATCTAATTAATGTGGGCCCTAAGTGGTTTGACCACGACGGCTCCAAAGCAGCCAGCAATCTAAAGGTGGCTCTAGCAGCTAAACCAAGAGTACAAGTTAATGTACAAATGTGTCGGAAGGATTACAAGATAATACTGGCCAAACGTAAGGAGATCCTAAGGGTTGAGGCATGGATTGAGCTATTAGACCCTGAAACTCTTAAGAATAGCTCTAAGTTTTGGGGCGTAATGAAAAAGCCTTTACTTGCTCAGGAAACCGGTGATGGGCTTGAATGTCACATACCCAAGGAGGTCTGGTAAGCACATTTTGAGCATCTGTACGACTGTCCTTTGGATGATACTGCTAGCCCGGCACCTGTCAATAACGGAAATAAAATTACAATCGCCAGGGGTGAAATCCATTAAGGTATTATAGGATTAACAGGCGGGAAAGCACCCGGACCAGATGGGATTCCCCCGGATTTATTTAAGTCTGAGCCTTCTTTCTGGGCTCCTATTTTGGAGTCCGTTTTTAATGCTGCAGTACAAATTGGATGCCCCCAATCCTGGGGGCTCTCCACAATTGTCCCTGTCTTTAAAAAAGGGGATAAATGTAGCCCATATTGCTACAGACCCATTTCACTCATAGATTCTATGGTGAAAATAATAGGAAGGATACTACTGCAGAGACTTTCATCCTGGGCTGAGGATAATAACATCATGTCCATCTCCCAGTATGGTTTCTGCAGTGGTTGTTCAATAACAACCCAATGCCTTAACCTCTTTTTAATTCTAAGTAAATACACAGTGGCTCACAGGGGAACCGTCCATCTCGCCTTCATGGACTTGTCCTCAGCTTTTGACTGTGTGAACAGGCGGAAGCTGTGGCAGTCCATGAGGTCGAAGGGGGTGGACAGTGGTATTGTTGACTTCCTGATAGACCTTCATAGCAATACTAGAGCAAACGTTAGATTTTCCCGAGATCTGAGTGTGACAAATAATTTTAACATCAGAAAAGGAGTCCAACAAGGATGTATTTTGGCAACTTTTCTTTTTAATTTTTCCATTAACGTCCTGGATAGCGTTTTACAGGAGGTGGCGGCTGACTGCCCTAGAGTCGGTCGCCGGGGTATTCCAGTCATATTATATGCGGACGATGCAATCCTCATATCTAGGACTGAAAGAGGCCTCCAAGCTCTTTTAAATGCTTTTAAATCCTTCATGACAGATAGGGATTTAACGATGAACAGCTCTAAATCATTTGTCATGCAAGTAGGTCAACAACTCAGAAGGAACTTTGTATTCAAAGTGGATGATGCAGTAATCCCTATATCTAAGACGTTCTCCTATCTTGGGGTCCTCTTTGATAGTAAATTAAACTGCTGCCCGCATGTTCTTAAAAAGAAAGGGGAGCTCGTTAGGGTGAATGCATCTATTTTTAATTTAGCATCCAAACTGGGGGAAAAACCTATTGGTGCCCTGCTGCAATTATATAATGCCAAATCAGTGGCCACGGTTGTATATGGCAGTGAAATATGGGGGTATGTTGCGGAAGAGCAACTCCAGATTGCGGAGAACACTTTTATGAAACGTCTTTTGTGTGTCCCCTCGGGCACGTCTAATCTAGCAGTCCATGAAGAATTGGGGACACAGTATGTAAGCGATATTTTCTCCCAACGCCCACTGACCTGTTGGTTAAAACTTTGGCTGAATCCTGATATTCCACTAATGCACGTAATTGTGAAAGACTGTCTGTCTCAGGATAATGCATTGGCAATTCCATGGTTGAAATACTTGAAGTCTTGTTTTCACAGATTGGGGCCATCTGAGTTGTTTGAGAACCCTAGTAGCATTACTAAGAGGGACCTGAAGGCAACAAAACTGGCTTACCTCATGGATAGGAAGATCCAGAAGGAAGCCGTTGAGATCCAGAAGCTGAGTGTCAGAATATATGTTATGCTAAAAACATCTGCATCTATCTAGCCTTATTTAATGGGCTCTCTGACTCCTCATGAAAAATGTGTATTGACTAGATTTAGACTGAATCTCTTTTATCTTTTGCATGTTAAGCCAAGAACTGCTATTTTCAGTAAAGTTGCAGTTCCCTGCGGCTGCGACACAAAGACTCCACAGGATATGCTGCATTTTATGTTTTTATGTAGCTTTTATGAATATCCCGCAAACGCTATCTGGTGACACTTTTGAGAAAATGTAATTTTTCTCAGATCAGACCAGCTATGATGTATTTACAACTTTTGCACAGTGACAGTATTCTCCATGTACTTGAATTCCTAAAATTAACTGTCAAGTAGAGAAAATGCATGGATATGTAATGGTTTTTATTCAATGAAACTCTTTTATGAAATTGTATGTACAACTTTTTGTCTGAAATGTTGATTTTATATTTTGCACCTTCTGTATCCTGATATGGCATGTATTTTTTAATAACAATGACTTTTGTACTATTGTATGTGTACTTTTATTGTTTTCGAACAAAACCGATATAAAGTTTTATTGATTGATTGATTGAGTCCTGTCTGGACTGCCAAGCCAGGTCCTCTTTTATTTTTTTTAAACCAGTTTCATTGAGTTTATTTTAGCAACAGATCAGTGACAACATGTCTAGTATAGGAATCATATAGGGAATGTGCACATTCAATGTTCATCCTTGTACTCCAACAAGATAGGGCTAACAGGAGTTACTGGTTTGCATTTTAGTTTAAACATTATAACAGTATGTACAATCAAGTCATGTAGAGGTGTCCAGACATAATATCTTACTCTAGCGGGTGGCATGCAACTATTTTGTACAACAGTGTCTGTCTCATCCTGTGGTATCACTGCAGATAGGGGAAAAAAGGTATATTGCAACGCACTTTGTGGCATAAACAGATTGTCATACTACCATAGATGTTAATCATATCTGCACAGGTGCTAATCAATTAATGACTTTATATAAGTCTGTAAATTAGACAAACTGCTGCAATAGTAAGCCTACGCAGCCCATGGACTTCCTCTCATTTTAATACCGTCGCCCCAGCCCTACTCCATGTGAATGTCGATGCGCAACAGTGGTTAACATCCAGCAGTACTTGTGTCTTCCAATTCATGGCGATGAGCCTGCGGTCAATAACTAATACCAGATCAAGAAAGCAATTTTTCGGCCTTGGCGGTACGCAAAAACTTAAACAACACCAGCAACATGCCTTCTATTGTGTAAATGTCCTCGCAGCCAGTTACCTCTGTTAACACCCTATCAACTGCTGTGCAAAATGCCACAGCCGCTGGGCAGCTCCAGAGCATGTGTGCCATGTCCGCATCCGCTTGATGGCAGCATGGGCAATTGGTAGTAGATCCAAACATTCTGTGGAAGTGCCGTCGGTGTATGCAAAATGTTATACGAAGAAAAAAAATATTGTTCCTAAAATATATTTTTTGGGCTGTATTGAATATAAAAATATTGGATACAACAACATTGTTAGCTTTAAAAAATATATAATATGTCAAAAATATTGATTCACACAAAATCGGTGAGAATAATATTACCAAAATAATTAGTCACCAATAAATATTAAAAAAAACCTCTTAGCATAAAACAATTACTTAAAATAAAGCTAAAATGTTTTATACATGTACTTAAATTAAACAAAAACATATAAAATTTCCTTTTCAACCCCCCAAAAATATAACAAAAATTAAAACAATAACCCCCCCTAAAATAAGCATTAACAAGAAACATTTAAACTGCAACCTTAGAAAGACATTTGTTTTTGTAGCAACGAATGGGCAAAGCACATTGGAAGAACATTAGTATATGGTAATAACAAACTGAATACATGCACTGCAATTCCAGAAATGAATGATATTATCTTTGATAGTGCATTCAGGGACATTGAGGAATACAGGACTACAAAAGTAGTCCACCTTTAAATCTGGTCACCTGACATCACAGACTGCCTTCATTAAGGCTATTATAAAGCAGAAAGGCCCCTGGATAGAGTGCTGACATATGTCATTTATTAAATCGCTTTTCATCCTTGAAGTCGGGCCTCGGCTTTCTTCATATGTGCTGCTGGCAATTTGGCGGGATACTCCGTTCCTGTTGTGCTGAGGCTGCCCTGTCAGGGTCGGATGCCCTTTGTTACAGTGAATTATGGAAGGATGTAACTTTAGGGGCATGACCCGCTCGGCTCCGTTGGAGATATATGAGATTTGCCTGAAGTAGCCAGAGGTGAGTAAGGGATGCAAGAGGGGTATTTACACCGCGTGTTACTGACTTGGGAGAGAATAGCTTAAAATAGACATTTGTTTTTGTGGCAGCGAATGGGCAAAGCTCTTTGGAAGAACATTAGTATATTGTAATAACAAACTGTGAATATATGCACTGCAATTCCAGAATTGAGTGATATCTTCCATAGTGCATTCTGGGACATCGAGGAATAAGGACTTCAAAATCCTCTGACAGTCCACCTTTAAATCTGGTCACCTGACATCCAGGCGCGGTTCGTCCATTGGGGCGTGGGGGCGTAGCCCTCCCTGCCCGACGCCGCTCGCAGCTCTCTCATGACAATCATGTCAATGAATCAACATGACGTCAGACCGCCGGGCGGGCGTCATGTTGATTCATTGACATGATTGTACGGACGGCAACACAAGTACGCATGCGTGGGGACGGAGGGTGAATTTTTACCCGTGCCCACGCATGCGCACTTGTGTTTTGGCGGCTTTGCGCATGCCCATCAGGAGCCCTAATGGGCGTGCTGCGGGCGAGAGGGTACCTGTGCCCCTGGCGCCAGGATTGGCCAGGGGCGCTGTGAGCCTGTGACGTGTGCGGGACCGGCAGCAAGGTAAGAGTGTGTGTTTTTCGGTGTTCCAGTAAACTAGCTTGCACAAATGACTTGAGATAGTTCAGTGTGTTAATGATGTATGGATGCAGGATGGGTGGGTGGATGGATGGGTGGATGCATGAATGATGTATGGGTGGATGCATGAATGATGTATGGATGGATGCATGCATGCATGATGGGTGGATGCATGATAGATGGATGGGTGGATGCATGAATGAATGATGTATGGATGCAGGGTGGGTGGGTGAATGGATGGGTGGATGCATGAAAGAAGTATTGATGGATTCATGCATGATGGGTGGATGCATGATGGGTGGATGCATGATGGATGGATGGGTGGATGGATGGATGGGTGGGTGCATGAATGAATGATGTATGGATGCAGGGTGGGTGGATGTATGGCTGGATGTATGAATGATGTATGGGTGCATGCATGCATGATGGGTGGATGCATGATGGATGGATGGGTGGATGCATGAATGAATGATGTATGGATGCAGGGTGGGTGGATGGATGGATGGATGGGTGGATGCATGAATGATGTATGGATGCATGGATGGATGCATGGATGCATGCATGATGGGTGGATGCATGATGGATGGATGGGTGGATGGATGGATGGATGGATGGATGCATGAATGATGTATGGATGGATGCATGCATGGATGCATGCATGATGGGTGGATGCATGGTGGATGGATGGGTGGATGGATGGATGGGTGGGTGCATGAATGAATGATGTATGGATGCAGGATGGTTGGGTGGATGGATGGGTGGATGCATGAATGATGTATGGATGGATGCATGCATGATGGATGGGTGGATGGATGGATGGGTGGGTGCATGAATGAATGATGTATGGATGCAGGATGGTTGGGTGGATGGATTGGTGAATGCATGAATGATGTATGGATGGATGCATGCATGATGGGTGGATGCATGATGGATGGATGGGTGGATGCATGCATGAATGATGTATGGATGCAGGGTGGGTGGGTGGATGGATGGGTGGATGGATGCATGAATGATGTATGGATGTATGGATGGATGCATGGATGGATGCATGGATGCATGCATGATGGGTGGATGCATGATGGATGGATGGGTGGATGGATGGATGGTTGCATGAATGATGTATGGATGGATGCATGCATGGATGCATGCATGATGGGTGGATGCATGATGGATGGATGGGTGGATGGATGGATGGGTGGGTGCATGAATGAATGATGTATGGATGCAGGATGGTTGGGTGGATGGATGGGTGGATGCATGAATGATGTATGGATGGATGCATGCATGATGAGTGGATGCATGATGGATGGATGGGTGGATGCATGAATGAATGATGTATGGATGCAGGGTGGGTGGGTGGATAGATGGGTGGATGCATGAATGATGTATGGATGGATGCAAGGTGGTTCGGGCTCGCTCGCTGCGTTCGATCGCTGCGGTGCAATATGCAAATTAGTTTACGCCTCTCCACTTTCAAATGTCACCAGCCGCCCCTGCTGACATCACAGACTGCCCACCAATGATTAAGGCTGTTAAAAGCCGAAACGCATCTGGATAGAGTGCTGCTGCATTTGAATAAATGCAGTTGTGCTGAGTTTGCCATATCAGTCTTGGGGACCCATTGTTACGAAGAACTATCGAGGGATGTAACTGTAGGGGCATGACCAGCTCGCCTCTGTCAGAGATATATGGAATTTGCCTGAAGTAAATGTATTCAGAGGTGAGCAAGGGATGCAAGAGGGGTAATTTCACCCCCTGTTGCTGACTTGGAGAGAGGCGCTTTGTAAAGACATTTGTTTTTGTGGCAGCGAATGAGTGATGCACGTTGGAAGAACATTAGAATATTATAATACCAAACTGACTATATGCACTGCAATTCCAAAAATTAGTGATATTATCTTCCATCGTGCATTCTGGGACATTGAGGAATACAGACTACAAAATCATCTAACAGTCCACCTTTAAATCTGGTCACCTCACATCACAGACTGCCCACCAATGATTAAGGCCATTATAAAGCCGAAACGCGTCTGGATAGAGTGCTGCCGCATGTTATTAATTAAAGAGCTTTTCATCCTGGTAGCCGGGCCTCGGTTTTCTTCATATGTGCTGCTGGCAATTTAGCAGGTTACTCCGTTCTCGTGGTTCTGAGGCCGCCCTGTCAGCATCGGTACCCTTGTTACGGAGGTCTATGGAAGGAAAAAAGAAGTCTCATTGGAAAATGCCATGAGGTGGAAAATACATCAACACATAACATGTAGAAGCAAATATGTAGTATAAGCTGTAGAATGTCCGTGTAAAAAAGAAGTACATCGGAAGCATGACATGTGAAATCAGGAAAAGAATCTTAGAACATATAAGGGCAACAACAAATAAAGATCTTAGCAATACCATCGCAAAACATATGGAAGAATACCATAAGAGTAACTTGGAGGAATTGCAATAGTTTGCCATCAAGCAATTACCAGCTTCATAAAGAGGTGATAATAGAGAGAAGCGTCTTCGACAAAAATCATCACAACACATTTTATGCATGACAACTCTCAACCCCAAAGGTTTGAATCAGGATGAAGAACGTTATGTACATTTATGAAAAACATTTTGCAAAGTAAAGAGACTTGATAACTTGGGGTCATGATATATAAGCTTGCCCATTGGTGGGCAGTGAACAGTCTTCCCTTGATGAATCATGCAACAGAGGCTCTGAAGCAATACAACCACCCACTGGAGGGTGGAGAAAGAAAGCAATATAAAAATAAAATAAAATTGGTTTCAGACACATGATTGCATCAATACGAACTGTATTAGAAACATACAATGAAAAGCAAATGTGTCTCCAGAGCTGCTGAAATTGAGATAATAAACAACAAAGACATTTTACATAAATAACATAACCCGTGAACTGATAGATAATAATGATAATAGACATAATAATAGCGTTGCCTCACATCTCTGATGTTTCTCATACGTTTTTAAAAATTGTTATAGCATGACAGCACTTTATGCACGATTTCACACTTTAATTTTGCACCTGTATTTTAAATAGGCACATAGTCACTTTGATCAAAGGGGACTACATATCCCAGAAATCCTTCAAAGAAACAGGAAATCAAACAGGTTATTGAAATAAAAGAAGCCCTGCTTGCAAATGCTGGTTATCCCTTGACCAAGGAGGAGTCTGAAACAAGTTGGGCGTTTTAAACATTCCGAGCACAAAATAGATTATTTTGTAATAAGAAACCAGTGAGTGTGTCCTTTCTTGCATTGTGTGTGAATATTTGGAATGAATATATATATATTACATACCGGCGGTCGCCAGTAGGTAGTTATAGTAAGGACCTATTGTCCATAGGAAAACCGCAACATTCTATTGCCAATAACTTTGTCGTCAATTGATGACTCTTCTTGAAATTTTCCAAACTTTTGGCCAGCTCAGTTCCGCTCCTTCACTAAAGTTTGGGGGTGATTGGTGAAGCGGGGGCCCGAGAAAAAAGGGGGGTCCCAAAACACGTTTTCCCCATGCAATTTCTCAGAGGACCTTTAGCTATGGCTTCAGCTCGAACGGCTGAACGGAATTACACCAAATTTGGCAGCGAGGTAGTCCTCAGTTCCGACTTGTGCCTTTGGTCTAGCTGGTGTCAATATGTTCAGTAGTTTTTGAGAAAATTGCGGTTAAAGTTATTTATATATCTATCTATGGGCGAGGAGGATCCGCGGATTGTACGAGGATTGGCCTCGTACGATAAGCGCACCGTTCCGATAAAGCGCTGAATTCTAATTGGCTGTCAAGCGGTTGTAAACATTCGAAACCAGGAACTGTTGGCAGCAATTTTGTGCCTCTGTAGAAGTGAGGGTGAAGAAGTCTGTGAAATATGTTGGCAAAACTTGAACAGGAACCATATTGAAGGAGCCAATTCTGACTCCATTAAAGCAGCACAGCTGTATTCAACCAATGAATCCAATGGATTAAATGTATAATTCAACTCTCCAATTTATCCATTTTTCTCTATTATATTTCTTTTGTATTTATCCATAGTTCTCTTCAATTCATTTTACCCATCATCTTATTCCTTAACGTATTGTCACACAAACACAGGAGATTTGAAATGTTTCCATGTCACGATTTAATAAAAACCCAATTCATCTCGGGACTACCCTACATCAGGGGTATCTAGAAAAATATAAATAACCATCAGTTCAATGAAACATGTGTGGTGTAATACACAAATTACAAACAGACCAAAAATCTCATTTCAAGTTTGAATTACTTAAACTTTTGTGCACTGTTACATATTATGCCAACCGTTTTACAGTCATAATTTAAACAGTCATTATTTCAAACGCCCACCATTATCTAACCTTTTCATGTGTGTGCTGTCGTGCATAATGCTATTGAATGTCCTTATGCTTATAAGAAAACCTTTTTAATGTAAGCTCTGTTCCAGCGTATAACGTGTAAATTCTAAAACCCACTCTTAACCCCATGCTTGACACTGAAAACTAATCAGCACTGCTCATATGAAGCTCAAGCTGCACTCTGCGCTTGCCGTGACACGTGCTCATAAACATCTTGGGAACGTATACTCGATGCTTTCTTTGTCTGGGTTGAGCCATGCCGTCGTTCAGTTCACCAGCAGTATCTCCCCACGCTACTTTTTTTTATCATTGTTGTCTGTTCTACACCATTTCCGGTCTTCCCTTGCATTTTACAACCTTGCCTCCCCCCAGGTGATCTGTTGCGTGCCTTACTACTCCACCTAAACTGTGGACCAGACCTTGTTTTGCTTCACGCCACGCCCATACCTCAACTCTCAAAGCAGTGTAATCACTCCAACGCCAGCTGGATCTTAACTATTCCTTACTAGCACTCGCGCCAACTCCTCTACTCATCGTCCTCAATTTCCCAAACTGCCCTAAAACTTCCCACATCTGAGTCGGGTAACCCGTACAATGTTTAGATTCCAAATTCCAGTAACTGTACGTACATGACTCGTAACCAGTTAATAACACAATAAGGTTAAATATGCATTTATAGCTGCTCGTTTTAAACAGTGTAATTCTGATCTATAATAATCTTCAATTTTAAATGTCCAAAATAAAATCTGTTGTGTAATGTATGTGTTCGGTCCTCCATGACCAGGAAACATAACTCCTGTGTTTTCAAAAGGATTTCAACACATTTCTATGTCCCGTTTTCGTTGCTTCTCTATTCTTCATTTTTGTGATGGGTGCAATCTCGCCGGTTATGGGCAGAAGGTTCATTCATGTAAGAAACAATGGTGGTGAGATGCACACCTGCTTTTTTCTGATTTGTGAATTTTTAAGCTTCATCCTATCCTTTCATTCTTTTATCATTTTATCAGCGTGCATGCTTGCTCCACGCTCCGCCCAATTTGCGTTGCAATCGTACGAACCATATAGAAGGAGCCAATTCTGACTCCGTTAAAGTAGCACATCTGTAGTCAACCAATGAATCCAATGAATCAAGTTTATAATTCAACTTTCCAATTTATCAATTTTTCTCTATTATATTTCTTCTGTATTTATCCATAGTTCTCTTCAATTCATTTAACCATCATCGTATTCCTTAACGTATTGTCACACAAACACAGGAGATTCGAAATGTTTCCATGTCACGATTTAATAAAAACCCAATGCATTTCGGGACTACCTTTCATCAGGTGTATCTAGAAAAATATAAATAACCATCAGTTCAACGAAACATGTGTGGTGTAATACACAAATTACAAACAGACCAAAAATCTCATTTCAAGTTTGAATTAATTAAACTTTTGTGCACTGTTACATTTTATGCCACCTGTTTTACAGTCATTATTTAAACAGTCATTATTTCAAACGCCCACCATTATCTAACCTTTTCAAATAACCCCTTATCTCATGTGTGTGCTGTCTCGCATAATGCTATTGAATGTCCTTATGCTTATAATAAAACCTTTTTTAATTTAAGCTCTGTTCCAGCATATAACGTGTAAATTCTAAAACCCGCACTTAACCCCATGCTTGACACTGAAAACTAATCAGCACTGCTCATATGAAGCTCAAACTGTACTCTGCGCTTATCGTGACACGTGCTCATAAAAATCTTGGGAACGTATACTCAATGCTTTCTTTGTCTGGTTGAGCCATGCCTTCGCTCAGTTCACCAGCAGTATCTCCCCACGGTACTTTTTTTATCATTGTTGTCTGTTCTACACCATTTCCCGTCTTCCCTCGCACATGTGAACAGGGGCAGGTTAGACACACCCTGACCCCGTAGGCCTGCTCAGGGGGTGACATAGGGACCAGTGGGGCAAAAAAAGTGAGAACATTTCTTTACAAAAAAAGTCACGAGATGCGCGTAGGATCCGCGCATTTGGTCGCTGAAAAAAATTAAGCATGTATTTTTGAGGTATATATCAAGCTTATGTGTATAGATGGTGGGTGGTTCTAGAAAGATCTCTTGTGTTTATTGAGAGATTTTAGTAATTACAAGTAAGTACCGATGCAGAGTCAAAAGTTCATGAGGAAGACTCGGTTTCCTTCATCTGTAAAATGTACACTATCTCTTTAATAGATGCCATGCATATTGAAACGCAGATTGTTGTGGAATATGGACAATATTCTATAGTCTCAGGGATAAAAGGAAACAGTCCTTCTCCGCGATAGCGGACGCGTTCTAGCGGACGCGCCTCGTCTTCGCCGGAGTCTAGCCAGAGTCAGCCCGTCTGTGCCCGTCCGGGCCAGGCCGGGACATAGGGCACAAATCTCAGCCCCTTCTTATCAGGTATGTTAACAGGTGCCCAACTTAGGGCGTTACGCCCCAATAGCCACGCTAATTGCATAACCTTGAACCCGCTATTTGCTAGCATACAAAAATGCCCTGAATGCACCCTTTCTCTGACTAACTATCAGCCCTATTCTGACACCCCCCAGGGCACTGTATTCAAACCTAACCAACAGGGAGAGAGTATTACCAATTTCAGTTTTTACTTGGTAAACTGTCGCTCACTTCCACAACACAAATTAGATATTTTCCATCTTTTGAATGAAAAAAAGCCCATCGCCATATTCCTAACTGAGACCTGGCTTCATGATGGATCAGGCCTAGACGTTGCAACAGCCCTCCCCCCAAGCTATGCTATAGTAAGGAGGGATCGGGTAGGCCAAACAGGAGGGGGTATTGCGATTATTCACAGTAGAGATTTTGTGTGCAATTTTGAACCTGCAGACATTCCTAATTGTGAGGCGGCATCATTCAAAATTGCCCTCAGTCCTAATTTTACCTTCTCTGGTTTACTGATCTATCGACCGCCAGTCAATAATCCCTCTTGGTCAGATAATCTGGTAAATTTTATCTTACCCCAACATCTGAATGCTCAAAATTTCACTGTACTTGGAGATTTGAATCTTCATCTAGAAGATGCAAATAACAAGACCTGCAAAAACTTAATAGACGACTTTATGGTTTTAGATATGACTTTGCGTAATAGGGGACCAACTCACAAAGCTGGACACTTGTTGGACCCTATTATATCAAATATGAAAGAACTTTCATGGCTCAATACTACTCCTATTCTCTGGTCAGACCATTTTTTATTACGTTTTGCTATTTCACTTAAACCCACTAAAAGTCCTGTTACGATTCCTTCAGAATCTTTTAGGAGAAATTGGAAATCTCTAAACTTGGAGGATCTCAATAATGCTTTGAAGAAGGGTCATCCATGTTTAGATGGAGATATGGAAAGCATAGCAGAGTCTACACAAATATGGTTAACTGGTGCAGTGGATACCTGCCTGCCCCTATCCCGTTGCAAGGGAAAAGTACATTGCCCTCCAGCCCCCTGGTTCACAGAAGCTCTTAAAAAAGAAAAATCTACATGTAAGACTCTGGAGAGGCAGTGGCGTAAAAACTATGAACTTCATCAAAAGGAAGTCTACCGAAAGGCCAGAAATAGCTATCATTCAGCATGTATAAAAGCTAAAGCATGTTATGTTACCACCACTATTAACATGGCCATAAATAAATCTCAGACTCTGTTCAATACTGTTAAAGAGCTGGCTGGTGAGAAATCAAGAGCGGAACCTATTCCTCTCAACACCCAGCAATGGCAGGACTTGGCTTCTTTTTTCACCGGAAAGATTGAGAATATTGTCTCTAATATAAAAAAGGACAGCACAATTACATACAAGCAAGATAAAATCCCCCAAGTCCCCAGAGGAAATTGTCATCTTGAAGCCTGGCCTCCTATTAATCTGGATACACTGAAGGAATCATTAAAATCGATCAAATCTGGTTCCCCTCGTGACCCTATTCCTATCAGTATTATAAGTAATTTAGAGGATTCCGCCATGATTTCCATAGCAGAGATACTGAATGCCTCCATAGAGCAGGCCACAGTTCCTGCTCTATGGAAACATGCTATGGTCACTCCTTTACTTAAAAAGCCGGCCGCAGACCCTATGATATTGGCCAACTATCGTCCAATTTCATTACTGCCTGCCTTTTCTAAAATTTTAGAGAGGCATATTCATAAGGCACTCTCAGCTTATGTGGAAAAAAACGAGCTTCTTCATTCGTCCCAATCTGGGTTTAGGACCGGTTATTCCACCGAGACGGCCCTGCTCGGGGTCACAGAAAAGATCAGGGAGCTTATGGACGATGGCAAACAGTTGCATTGGTCTTGTTGGATCTAAGTGCGGCCTTCGACACCATTTCTCACTCCATACTGCTTGGCAGGCTGGGGGAGAATGGTGTCGAGGGCAAAGCACTAGAGTGGATTAGATCATACTTATCCCTCCGCACTTTCCAGATCTCTTCTTCGGAGGCATGCTCTGAGGTATTTTATTCTCCTCATGGTGTGCCACAGGGATCGATCCTGAGCCCTTTGTTTTTTAATTTGTACCTGCGACCGTTGGCCAATCTGGCAGAAAATTTTGGTCTCATTTTAATGACCTACGCAGATGATTCGCAAATTCTGTTTTCACTCTCCAAATCTGAATCATCTGCTCCATCTGCATTAAAAATAGGCCTTCAGGAAATATTTAGTTGGATGTCAGCCAACCAACTTAAATTAAATGGGGAGAAAACAGAGGTCCTTCTTTTAGGGAACAGCAAAGACCTCTGGAGTGATCCCCACTGGCCATCATCATTAGGTAAACTTCCACCTCCAGCCTCTCAGGTTAGAAACCTTGGGGTCATCATAGATGACAATTTATCTATGATTCAGCAAGCCAATAAAGTGGCAGGCATATGCTTTGCCATTCTTAAATGGCTACGCAAAATTGTCTGGATGTTACCATCATCTACCCAGAAGACCGTAGTCAATGCCTTAGTGACATCTCGGCTTGATTACGGTAACATCTTGTACCTGGGCTCAAACAAAGCAGTAATAAAACGTCTGCAACTGGTGCAAAACGCTGCTGCCAGATTGCTTTGCAGAATCCCGAGATCCGCTAGGATCACTAAACATCTTAGGGACCTGCATTGGCTCAGGGTTGAAAACCGGATTCGTTTTAAAACCCTGAACTATCTATTCAAAATCAAAGCTGGCACTGCTCCCAAATACCTACAGGACCTTGCTAAGCCCTACCTCCCCAATCGCAGTCTTCGTTCGGGTACAGCTGCGAACTTCGCGATTCCGAGGTTTAAACGGGCCAGAATGAGCGGGAGATCTTTCTCCTATCTGGGCCCAACTTTGTGGAACACACTGCCCATTCATATACGCAAGGAGGAAAGTTATGTGAAATTTAGAAAAAGCGTAAAAACCTGGTTGTTCGACAAATAAGTGCTTGACTGTCCTTTCTCCAGATGTGTTTGTGTTTTGCTGGTTCGGCGCCGGGAAACCCTTTGTGGGTAGCTGTGCGCCTTATAAGTGTTATAAAATAATAATAATAATAATAAAAGTAGAAAGATTTATTCACATGTTTATTCACTTATCTGTACAGATCAGGTGTTCCAGTCTTCCCCTATCTCGACGACTGGTTGTTGAAGGGGGGCTCGCACCAGACAGTCGTCTCCCACCTCCAGGCTACGGTGGACCTCTTGCACCTGCTGGGGTTGTCCATCAACGTGCCAAAGTTGCACCTGTGCCCCTCTCAGAAGCTCCTCCTCATCGGAGCGGTTCTGGACTCGGCGCAGTTTCGGGTTTTTCACTCGGAACAGCGGGTTCGGGATATTTAAGCTCTGATTCTGGTTGGCATATGAATAAATATAAACATGGGCCATGCAGTTTGTGTCCCGTAATATACAAATGTTAGGGGGTGGTGGTTCCCGAAGCTTGTAGGGGGTCGTTGTGGCCCACATACTTGTAATGTTGTAAGGGGGGATGGACGCAAAAGTGGTGCAAGGGGGTTGTAAATCTGGTACACAGTGTTTTGTTTTATTTTGCTTTCCTTTCTGTGATGTAGAAGATCCTGGGTAAATATAACAGTTTTTGTAAAGCCAGTAACTTTTAACCCTACCCCCAAACAAGACTTTCTGCCTGTTACCATAGTAACAGTTCATGGAACACTCACGTGAGCACAGAGGTTAAAAGTTCACCACACTATGTTGCTAATGAGTTAGCCTCAGAATTATACTTCAAATTATAAATATCATTTCTATTGATGACTGCTACACTAAAAAAAAACAGATGTATGTACTTTTTTAATTATCTTTTAATAAAACAATAACTGGAACTATAACTAAAAGATAACAATACAATAAATAACTAGAACTATAACTAACAAAACAATAAATGAACAACATATAATATGGAGTCCAAAAGAAGTATTGTAGTTAATCTGCCAAACAAAAAAGAAAATTAGTGTTTAAAATTAGAATGATGTGACTAAATGTGGTCAAACATTACAGGTCGATATTTATATTTTTTTAAATCGTTGCAGTGTGCCTGAAACACTTCCACTGGCATTGTACATGCAGACTTTGGTCCACCCTTATTATCAATTTTTGCAGTTTGAGATATAACGTCCTACCTCTGTTATTCATCTCCTACTTTCTCCTTTCAAATTCTTTTGTAAAGACGTTAACAACAATTAAAGGGAACATTTTCTGCATAGTTTTAATAAAGCATTTGACACAATGCATAGTGACACCGTATTTATTGAAATATTTGAAATTAATTTTCACAGGTCTTAAAAAAGGTGAATGCAAGAAAAGTTACTTGCCGCATATGCAAGACTGCTTTCAAGAAGAGACCCAATAAAGAGGACTGGTGTGGAACTGCAAGTATGTGGAAGCACTTGCAGACTAAGAATCCGGTCAACTTTGCAAGGGAAGAGTTATGGAAATTGAGAGAGGCTCCTCCTGCTTCATGAGGAGGCCCAAGTACCAGTGGAGCAACACCGTCAACATCTACTGCACAGCCTAATATTCGTCCTTTAATTTGGAACCCTTTAAGAAAAAAAGTAAGAACGTTGGGAGCTCTGTATGCCATCCTAAAACCTAATCATCCATTAGTTATACAGAGATCCACCCTGTATCAGACTCATTCGTAGAAGTGTGAATTTGAGATTATCCGCCACCGAAAACCCCTCAAGTATATCTGTTACTTTTTAACTTCGTCGAGTAGTCGTATTGTGAGTATTTACCTTAACATTGTCCGTTAAAAATTTGTGAATGTGCATGGCTTCGGACAACTAGTAAATGCCATATTTGAGACATCGGTGTAATCAGCTGGAACAGGAGGATATAGTTTTCTTCAACCTCGGCAACAAACATTCTGCAAACTGAAAAAAGAGTTAAAAATGTATATGTTGTACATATGTCCAAGATTAATTTAAATGTACATCAAAACATTTGTTCTCAATAGGATTGGGGATGAAAAGCAATTATCAGAGGTTATATTTGGCAAGCAAAATAGGAAATAGCATTGCATTATACAAATGTTAGGCCGAGATTGGTCACTCACTTTATTTACATTGCAATTTTCAGCTGATAACATATGGAGAGCAGTCAGTGGATCTGGTGTGTTGAGTTGTTCACCACCACGTGTTATAGTGTATGGGCAGGACAGCTTGTGATGGCCAGTACGTCTCATGGTTGAGATATCTGTCTAATGAGATAGAACAGGGGGCAAATGAATTTTAAGGTTATTAAAAAACATGGAGAGCGTGCTAAAATACAACATTGACCAATCAATTACATGTGCAGTGCATAGGGAGGAAGCAGCATGTGACGCACTACTCAAAAAAATGATATGCGGCAGCATTAAGTGATTTGCTCAGAAACATCACCTACCAAGGCAAAATATTTAAGTTATAGGAGCTGGAAACCGTGCTAAAATATACTTTTGCCGAAAACATTACTTTTGCAATGCATGGGGCACGTCACTCACTACGTACACGAGAAACAGCACGTAGCACACTGCTGTAGGTGCGGCCATGTGGCGCTTGGCAAATTAAACAAATGCACCAGGATTAAGTGATTTGCACAGAAACAAAAGTTACAAAGTCAACTTAAACTATATAAAAAAGCAGGAAAGCGTACTTAAAAACAGCAAAGCCAAATCAAACATAAATTTGCATTTACGTGGTATTTAAAGATTGTTCAGATTAATTAATTTAATTACTCTTTAAAAAAGTGCTCACCTACAAAGAAGAGGATACGATCACTCAATGGCTGTGACTGCGGAATAGGAAAAGTTCAAGAAGGTTGGCAGCTTATAAATGCTTTGCAGAAGGATGATTGGTTGAGCATGATGTCACTGGGTGTGAGAGCTGTGATTGGGCATGTTGTAATTGAGCATGCGCAAATTAAATGAAATACGTTAGGGGTACATAGCCAGACGGTGGGACATATTGTGCGCATGTGTAACATTAACACGCATGCTCTACCACAAACATGCATGCGAAAGTGAAGGCAATTCCTACGGGGTACATACATAGATGGAGCTCGTATGTCCCCGTGTTCTTGAAGTGGCTTCAGGAGGGGGGCTTTGCCGCCTTCCTCCATAAAATAATAATATATAATTAGGGCTCCCGGTTTTATGGTATTTATTTTTCCTACATTTCCGTCTGTATTTATCCATATTTATTTTTTGCTAATTTTGTCTGTATTTATCCATTTCTATTTTGTGTTTTCTGTATAAATGAAGCTGCCATGGGTATTTTTCCACATTTATTTGACTGATAAATGCACATTCACATTTGACTGCCAAAAGGCTTCAGCAGTATACAGTGCAATAGTGTTTTCTGAAAACACTTGCATTGCAGAATAGCATAAATAACTGTATTTGCACCTAATTAAGCTTAATTAGAAAATTTATTGTTTTTTTTTCATCTCCCCTACCTCTCAGTCTGTACACCTACTGACCTGGCACTCATGATTAACAGTAGAAAAAAACATCCAAAGAAGACCTATTTTCCATATTTTTCTGTATTTAAAAATAAATACAGACAGGAAAAAAATAGTTTTCTGTCTGTATTTATCTGTAAAAATCAGTAAAAACGGAAAACTGGGAGCCGTATATATAATTAGCCATGCCCGCGGGCTGGGGACCCCGGTGCCGGGTATTGGGCACGGGAGGGGAGCCACACGGCCTACTTCCCATAAAAAAATTGGATACATATACTCCACTTATTGTCATCGTACCATAAGCGCACCCTTCTGATCACGCGCTGAAGGCTAATTGGCTGTCAAGTGGTTGTCAACATTCGAAACTGGAAACTGTTGGCAGCCATTTTATGTCTCGGTACAAAGGAGGCTGAAGAAGTGTGTAAAATGTGTGTTTAAAACGTGAAAGGGGGGAGGGTAGACACACTCTGATCCTCTAGGTCTCCTCAGGGAGTTCCAGAAGGTCTCCCAGGGCCCCTATTTTTTTTCTTTTTTTGGGAAAAATCGCAAGGTGCGTGTATGATCCGCACATTCTAGCGATATTTCTTTTTTAAAAAGGCATGGGCTTTTGCGCGTCTTTGGTAATTTGCATTCTTTCAACTGTTTAGAGGACATGCAGCAGTGCTGTATCCAGGATTCACCACTGAGTAAGAAAAGGTAACGATAACACTATTTACCTGCTAAGTGGATTTCCTGCCATAGGATAACAGTGATGTACTTTTTAAGAAAGTTAAAGAAAATTATTAAAATAATAAACTCAGATAATCTCGTCTTAATATTTATATTAAATATATATAAATACGTTTTTCAACATTGAAATAATCGCGGAAGTCTCGCACACACCGCACGTCTGTCAGGTCGTGCTATACGCAAATCTCGCGTATGCGCAAGGCATCGCGCACAAGTCGCATAGCAACCGTGTGGGAAAAGTTGTACCCATCGCACACCCTTCGCGGATCCTAGACATCAACCCTGAAATGGCAGACACGTACAGCGCAGTAAATGAATAGGGTGTTCGTAGGGTGCGCAACTGCAAAAAAAAAGAAAAAAATAATAAATATAATGTAAGTATATTATAAACAATATAAAATAATGAAGAAAATTTTTTTTTATGTAAAAAATTAATTATACAAAAAATGTATAATGTAATTTAAAAAATAACATCTATAAATAAAAAGATTAAAAAAATGTAGTTAGAAAATATGAAAAAAACAATAAGAATAATTACAAATTAGCATTTAAAAAATCTTTAAAATCCACTGAAATAACCATAGGTTTCAGACACGTTATAGTTAGGAATTGGCATTTAAAATACCTTGGAAATTCACTGAAAAAACCATAGGTTTCAGACATGTTATAGTTCGGAATTAGCATTTAAAAAACCTTTGAAATTCACTGAAAAACCATAGGTTTCAGATAAGTTATAGCTAGGAATTAGCATTTAAAAAACCATAGGTGTCAGGGGTGTTATAGTTGGGTTTTTATAAAGTTGTACTGGTGAGCCAATGTTTCAAATATGGTACTTCATATTTTATAATGTGTGTTAAAAGATTATGCTACTGTATGATCAGGTGTATCAGCTTGTCACATGGATGATGTCATCAGTAATGTCATCAGTGATGTCATTTGAGATGTCATCAGTGATGTCACTGACCATGTCATGAATGATGTAATATGTGACATAATCAGCAGTGGATTGCGGGCGCGTGAGTTATAGTTAGTACAACTAACTATAAAGGGGGAATTTCAATGGCTTTATACAAGTGAAATGTCCAGCTAACTATAACACCCCTGAAACCTATGGTTTATTCAGTATATATATAGAGATATATATTTATATATATATATTACCTAATGGCGGTCGCCAGTAGGTATATATAGTTAGGATTGATAGGGAAATCGCAACATTCTATTTGGAAGAACTTTGGCGCCGGTTGAGCAATCAGGCTGAATTTTTCAGCAACTTGGCCTCCCCTCCTTCCCTGAAAGTTTGGGGGGGATACGTCAAGCGGGGGCCGAGATAAAAGGGGGGTCCCAAAACGTGTTTTCCCCATGTTAATTTCCATAGGGCGGTCTGTCGCACTTTTAGCTCGAACGACTGAATGGATTTTCACCAAACTTGGCAAAATTGTAGGGACTGGTAGCCTGATGTGCCTTTGCTATGTCTCAAGATTTGTGCTCCAGAGGATTTTGAGTAATTTAGGTTAAAAAAAATGTATATATCTGTAAGCGCGCCCCGGTGCGCGTACCGGGGAGCGCTCCGGGCGTGCCACGCGACTTGCGCACGGGAAGCTGATTGGTTCTCGGGTGTCTGTAAACATTCGAAACAGTCCGCAGCGGCCGCCATCTTGTGTCTCGGTAGGATTGAGAAACAAGAGGTGGCAAAAAACAAAGGGGGAAATGACCAAAAGGGGGCAGGGTACACCCCCCCTGACCCCCTAGGTTTGATGTGGGGGCCATAAAAGGGTCCCTCGGGTAAAAAAATGTTGTTATTTTTTTTCGATTTTCGCGGGGGGAGCGCCCGGTACGCGCACCGGGGAGCGTACAGGGGAGTGTACTTTGGTGAAAAATAGTGAAAAAAGTTAGAAAAAGATAATCGTTTGGAGTGATCAAAGATAGGGTAGCCCTGAAAAGGGCTTTTGGGTTCTGTGGCTGATTTAGGTACCTACAAGTAGGTACCAATGCACAGTCTTAAATTCAGGAGGAATATTCTATTCCCCTCATCAGAAAAGTGCACACCATCTCCCCTGTAGATATCTTGCATGTTGTAACACAAGTTATTATTGTATATTGAACCCATTCCATAGTCTCTCATGTAAGCAGAAACAGATTTATTCACATGTTTCCGTGCTTTCTCAAATTGTGGACAAAATTGATTGGACCACTTCCATTTCTGCCTTTGGCATATATTGGAATATACCAAGGCAGTTTGAGGAAAAAGTGCCATCAATTGATCAAAGGTGCCCTTTATAAGCATTTCCAGACCTACCCCAGTCAAAGTGCCCAAGTCATTTCCTCCACAGTGCACAATAACAGGTCAGGGTGTGGCAAATGCAAAAAGGTTTTCACCAATGGTATCAATTGGTGACATTTCAATCCTCTGTGGACAATCCATTTATTCTTCACATTTGGTAAATCAAGGTTGTGGAAATTTCTGGTAGCTGCATACCTTTGAGCCCAGTGGATATAGCTATGTCCAATAATCCAGACAGAATACATGGTGAGAGGAGATTCTGATGCAGTCAGATGAAGTGTGGAAAAGAAATGGCAGTTGGAACAATAGGAGTTTGCAAAAAAAACTGTGGAGTTTCAGTGCTATTGAATCACAAGCAATGATTGGTAGAATGAGATAGTTGAAAACTGAAAGTTAGGGTGCATGGTTGTGTTCTGTGTAAGAAGTAATTTGAATGGTTAAAAAAAAGTCATTTAAAGAAACATTGCACCAGATAAGCTGGTGTATTCGCAGGTCAAACATCCTTGCTGAGGTGATTTGCAACAATGTAAAATAAACTTTTAACCCTGGGAGCTCAGTGAGGAGGGAGTTGCTATGGTAACAGGTAGAAAGGGCTGAGGGGGGAAGGGTGTTGGTTTGAAAATAGTGAGGGAAGAGATTTGATTGGTTAACAAAAAGGGATATCTGTGTAGAATTAGAGGTTTTCTGTGCCTTTATGGTTTGCAGTGTCTGGAGAACATATCTTTTGCTCTGCTAAAGAAATATTGGTGTGTGTATCTGACACTGTTCTGAATCTCCTAAAATATTTGTAAAGATGAGTTATGATTCATTTAATATACATAGAGACTTGTATACTCTATGGAGAAGATTTGGAAGGAAATTGTGGTCTTTACATGTTGCTTTGTGTCATGATTTTTGATAATGCTTGGTAAAAAGGTTTTACTGCATAGAGGAATTGTATTTTGTAAAATTGTGAAGTTTTAGTAGTGACATGGAATGCTTCTACGTAGGACCTGTGCTGTGTTTTGTAAATGTGATGTAAAAAACGATTTTGGGGGAAAAAATAGTTTTTACATTTTTTAAAAGGAATAAAGAATGTGTGCATGTTTAATAGAAATACATTTGACTCTTTACAATGATGTTACCTGTGTTAACTCAGTGTAGGAAGCATATTGAGTTTGTTTGCATAGAGGAATTATATTTTGTAAACTTGTGAAGCTTCATGTGCAAGATTTTGCCTCGGTATTATCCCTGCTGTGAGGCAGATGGTTGTAAATATGATCTGTGCTGTGTTTCCTAAATGTGATGTCAAAAACGATTTTGGGGAAAATAAATGGATTTTACATATTTGAGTATAATGTGGCGCAAAGGTTTAAAAAATGACGCATACATGCGTCACTTTTTAAATATGGGGAAAAAGGTACATGTTTGGGTTTTCCTGGGGAGCCTAGGTGGTGAGGATTGTATCTAAGTGTGCAGTGGACTAGGCTTCATGAAGCATAAAAATAGTTTTTACATTTTTTAAAAGGAATAAAGAATGTGTGCATGTTTAATAGAAATACATTTGACTCTTTACAATGATGTTAGCTGTGTTAACTCAGTGTAGGAAGCATATTGAGTTTGTTTGCATAGAGGAATTGTATTTTGTAAAATTGTGAAGCTTCATGTGCAAGATTTAGCCTCAGTCTTATCCCTGCTGTGAGGCAGATGGTTGTAAATATGATCTGTGCTGTGTTTCCTAAATGTGATGTCAAAAACGATTTTGGGGAAAATAAATGGATTTTACATATTTGAGTATAATGTGGCGCAAAGGTTTAAAAAATGACGCATACATGCGTCATTTTTTAAATATGGGGAAAAAAGGTACATGTGTGGGCTTTCCTGGTAAGCCTAGGTGGTTAGGATTGTATCTAAGTGTGCAGTGGACTAGGCTTCATGAAGCATATCCCTGTCTGTATTCTTAGACATAGGTGTCAATTTGACTCTTTACAATGATGTTAGCTGTGTTTTAAAACAGTGTAGGAAGCATATTGAGTTTGTTTGCATAGAGGAATTGTATTTTGTAAAATTGTGAAGCTCCATGAGAAAGCGTTTGCCTCACTCTTATTCCTGTTGTGAGGCAGGTGCAAGATTTTGCCTCAGTCTTATCCCTGCTGTGAGGCAGATGATTGTAAATAGGATCTGTGTTGGAGAGAATAATATGTATAGGAATAGAAGGCAGAATCAGACGAATGTTTCGCAATAGAGTGGTTTTAAATTTGTTAAAAAATATTAAAAAAGGTAAACAGAGAGCTGCTTTTATAAGAAAAAGAAAAGTGTAGAGAAGATTGTTGATCAGGCTTTTGAAGTTAAGAAAAAATTATTTATTTTAATAATCAATAGAATTAGGACACTTAACAAGACAATTGATGTTTTCAAATCAAACAGTAAATGGAAAAGAGTAATTAATCAGACTAATTTTTGTAAAGTTTTTTCTGGAGAATGGATGCACAGTTCAAGTTGTGAGCCATTTTTTAATGAGGAGAGTTACTTCCAGGAGAATGATTTAGTGCATGCAGTTGACACCAGTGGTCGAGCGTATGAAGTGAAAGACGGTTGTCCGATTGAAAAAGAAAAACTTGTGCCTAGAGAACCAGAAGAGGTGTTATCTGATAGAGCTTTAGGGAGACGTACTAAGGGTCCAGTGTACACTTGGAAGTGTAGTAGTATTTGTAGTGTGCGACAAGAATCAATTGATTTGTTACGTACATATAGTAAAAAAAGTATAAAGCAGAAAGTGAAGTTGTTGCAAGACTTAGATCCTTGCAGAGTGAGAGGAATCACAGGTTTGCAAGGCCATTCACTGGCTTGTCTTTCTAGAAAAGTCTGTCAGAGTGTTTTTAATCATTTTAGGATGTTAGCAGTGCATCATACCAAAATGAGGAAATTAGTGAGAATGTTGTATTATGCAAAAAGTCCAGCACTTAAGCTTAAACAATTAAACAGTGCTCTTTTGCATGGAACAGAATTAGATGTGAAGAAGATTTGTGAAGAAATTGAGATTTGTTATTTTCGTGAGCAAGAGGACAGTGTAGAAATTGAGACAGCAATTCAAGGTAATGTGGAAGACAATGTACAGATTTTAAATACAGAATAGTTTGAGAAGGAAATTACCAGGTTTAAGGTGAAATCAAGTGAAAGGCCGAATTTTACTTGTGTGTGTTGTCGACGGACTCATTATAAGATTCAGACTAGGTTAGTTGATTTATATGCAAAAAGTGAAAAGATGGATAATTATGAGTGGAAAGATTTAGCAACTTATTTGTGGGTGGAGAATTCTTTTGATTTGAGTTCTGATCAGCATATTTGTAAATATTGTTTTGACAAATTAAATCAAAACAGAATGCCTGCTAGAGCTGTTCATAATAATCTGGAGTTGATAGACATTCCCCGTGAATGATTTAAATATATATGAGTCTATTTTGATTCAATGTGTCCATCCTTTTCAGGCAATTGTTCGCATGGAGCCTAAGATAGGGAAATTGCCTCTTACAGATTTGCAGAGAGGATTAAAGGGAAGAGTTGTTTATTTGCCCCTAGATTTGAAAAAGAAATATTGATACAATTGGTATAGAAAAAGTAGAAGAGAAACCTTTAGTTATTCTAGTTAATGGGGTTCCAACAAAGAGTAAAAAAATCTGGCAAGATTTAGTGGATGTTAGGAAAGTCAAAAAGGCAACGTTGTATTTAGTCAAAAACAATGAGTACTACAAAGATGTATGTGTTGCAGCAGAGGAAACAGCTACAGATGAAGACAGTGATTGTTCAGGCGGCCAAATTGAAAAAGTTGATGTGTCTAGAAGTGAAGAAATATATGAACATTATACTGTTCGTCCTTTGCATTCCAAAGAAGTAATGGGGAATGCAATTGGATTGTTTCAAATGAAAACAGCAAAAGGAAGTCCCATTAGTGTATGGGAAGAAAGTTTGGAAGCTCGTTGTTTTCCACAGCTATTTCCAACAGGTCGAGGTGGACGATATGACGATCGACCACTTCAAATTCCTGCATCTGAATATCGAACTGTAAGATTATATGCTGAAGGTTTCGTCAATGCATTCCCTATTTGTTTCATCTACTGTATGAAAGTGACTTGTCTGGGCTTTCTTATGCAGTAAACCATATTCTGAAAAGTGGAGCACATCTACAAAATGTTTCGGCGAGGGACTTTATGGAGAAAGTGAATCTGCAAGATAATATTTTAGAATCTCATCTAATCAATCTCATGGCATGTCAGCGTGGTACAAATGAGTATTGGTACCGTCCCCATGGGGAATTGAAATGTATGCTAAGAAACTTAGGAACTCCTACATTTTTCCTCACTCTTAGCTGTGCCGAGTATGCATGGGAGGACTTACTTCAATTTCTACGAGAGGCCAATGCTAATATACAAAATATAGAATTCAAAACACCTGGAGAACTGTGTTCTTTGGATCCAGTGAATGTATGCAGATATTTTAATCATAGATTTGAAGCTATGATGTCTTTTATTACCAACCAAAAAATTCCTCCCCTTGGAGAGGTTTTGGATTTCTTTTGGAGAAATGAGTATCAAGCGAGAGGTGCTCCTCACATACATATGTTGTTGTGGATTAAAGATGCACCCAAATTTGGAACAGATTCGGATGAGACAGTGATGAGTTTCATTGAAGAGTATTCAACATGTGCTGTTCTGAAAACTACGGAAGAAAACAGTTTAAGGCAACAAGTTTTACGCTTTCAATCCCATCGTTGTGGAAAGTACTGTCGTCGAAAATTCAGAAACAAGGACAAGTTCTACACAAAATGTCGTTTCAGCTTTCCACGACCAGTGATTTCTAAAGGAAGAGTAAATAATTTGATGTCTTCTCTGCGACATACTGTGACGAGGAAATCACCAAAAAATACATACAATTTAAAAAGAGACGAAGAGTCCAAGTACATCAACGACTACAACCCAGTGATTTTGTCCATTTGGAATGCTAACATGGATATTCAATTCGTTGCTGACAACTCTATTGCTGTGGCTCGATATGTGACGTCTTACATCACAAAAAAAGAAAAGACAGAACTAAAGGAAATGTGGGAGGACATTTCACATGAAAAGAGTCTAAGCAAAAAATTATACAGTTACAGTCTGAAGATGTTGTCGCATCGAGAAATTGGAGCGTATGAATGTTCTGATCGATTGTCGTAAGCAAGTCTCTATGCCAAATCTAGAACCATCATTTGGGTGAGTCTAGGTCTTGCTGCAACACAAAATTGAGTTTTGAAATCTGTACAAGAGATAGAGTATTTGGCGGAGAAAGAACCAGAAAGTACAGATATTTTGAAGACAAACATGTTGGAAACATACTATCCAAATAGAAGTCATCACCTTGAGAACGCTTGTCTCTATGAAGTTCTGCAGAGATATATTTATAAGAGGAACATCAGAGAAGATATCAATAATGGAATATATGGAGTCATTGGATGTGAAGGATGTCTAGTGAAACAGAAAAAAGGTCATTTGATTAATCATCGCAAATTGAGTTGTGATAATCAAGATAAAAGAGAATTTTATTATTTGGCTCTTTTGCAACTGTTTAAACCATGGCGTGAAGAAGAGGAACTTCTTGGAGATTTTCTGTGTTATGAAGCCTCCTTTAATGCAACGAAGGATACCATAGAATGTCCTGTTTTTCCAAATTATCTGCAAATGTTGAATGAAGAAATAGAGCAAGAAGCCACAATTGCTGCAGAGATTGCGAGAGACAGTTCTCAAGGCAGTCAGAGTTCTGCTTCATTGAGTCAGGATCCACTAGGAGGACCAATTATTCAAAATGAAGCTGCTACTGCCATGGATGAGGTGGAAAGAGCTATGGAACAAGGTCAAGATGATGAAGTTAACTTAGAAGATTTGGTGAAACAACTAAACCTTGAGCTGAAATAGATATATGACGAAGTCACAGAACAGATTGAACATGGATTCAGTCATGAGAAAAAAGAGTGCTCATGTACATCATTTAAGCCTGTCCAACTATACGTGAGTGGAGAAGCGGGAACTGGAAAAAGTTTTCTGATTAAAGCCATTGCAACTTATCTGCAGAAAAGGACTGAATCACCGCTGTCTTGTGTTGTTACTGCTCCAACTGGGCTGGAAGCACATAACATTAAAGGGATTACTTTACATCGTTTACTGATGCTGCCAGTGGAGCATGATAACAAATTGGAGTATCAGAAGCTATCAGGAGATGCGTGTTCCGAAGTTTCGAGAGTCCTGAAGAAAATGAAACTTCTAATCATTGATGAAGTAAGCATGGTGTCAAATATCATGCTTGCTTTTGTGCATTTGAGAATGCAAGAAATTCTTAGAACAGACTATGATGTCTTATTTGGTGGAAAACATATTATTGTTTTTGGAGATCTTCTGCAGTTGACTCCAGTGAAAGGACAACCTGTGTTCAAAATGCTCACACATGAAGATACCAGGAAGTGCTTAGGGAGCATTGGAAACGTTAATTTATGGTTAAACTTCAAATATGCAGAACTGCTTGAAAATATGCGGCAGGCAAATGATGAAGATTATAAAAATATTCTACAAGATGTAAGGATCGGAAAAGTAAGTCAGCAAGGGAAAGAAGCTTTACATGCACGATTAATTTCAAATTTGTACCCAAATGAAAACATTCTTCCAGAGAACATATTTAAGAAAATTAATGAGAATAAATCTGGCATATGTTTGTTGCCAACTCTGAAAGAATGTTCCATGTTCAACAACAAAATGTTACAGTTAGAAAATGAAGAGATAGTGAAACTGGAAGCTATTGATAAAATAGAGCATATGGGAGCAACAATTATTTTGTCTGAAAATTTGAAATCAAAATTGGATTCATTAGAGAAGACTATATCTAAAACTGCTGGTTTTGAAAAGACTCTAAATGTGTGTTTGAATTGTCGTGTCATTTTAAGAAGGAATTTAAATGTTGAAAGAGGTCTAGTAAATGGAGCAATGGGTTATGTTGTTGGTTTTGTGAATT
The DNA here is from genome assembly GCF_964261635.1 of Lissotriton helveticus. Classification (NCBI taxonomy): domain Eukaryota; kingdom Metazoa; phylum Chordata; class Amphibia; order Caudata; family Salamandridae; genus Lissotriton; species Lissotriton helveticus. Next base: position 1,169,489,930 of record NC_136057.1, read on the forward strand.
ACAAAAATAGAGATGGAATTGAAATTTTAAAAATTAAATTTGATGACATTGATGAAATAGAACAAATTTGTCATTGTTCAGCTAGATTTTTGCTTGTGAAAGACTTATATGTTCGCCGAAAACAGTTTACTATTTGTTTGGCATATGCGGTGACAATTCATAAATCTCAAGGTTTAAGTGTAGATAGCGCTTTGGTGAACATTGGAAGTTCTGTGTTTAAAGAGGGTATGGCATATGTGGCATTATCACGAGTCAGAACTTTATCAGGATTGTACTTGAGTGAGTGTGATGAAACAAAGATTTGTGCAGATTTAGATTGTGTAAAAGAATACAATAGGTTAAGAAGAGAGTATGCTCCACATTTGCCTCAATATCCTCTGATTGAAAAACGTGTGGTAGGCCGAAAAAGAAGAAATGAGAGTAATTGCAGTGAGGTATCAGCAAAAAGGCATAAAGTAGATAAAAGTGTAATTGTAAAGAGAAACAAAAAGGATTCTGTTGAAGATGTTGTTGGATTTCAGTTTGAAAACATTTCTGGTGTCAACTGCTATGCTAATGTAGTAGTTAATGTTGTTTTTTTTCTTCAAAATTTACAAAGACAGATTGTTGAAAATCGGGAACAAACATTGTGCTGTTTATTGAATTCTGTGTTAGACAAATGTAGTAGTGATAGAGCAAAAATAGAAAGTGTTTCAGAAATTAGAAATCTTCTAGATATATGTTCAGGTCAAAATCAATTTTCACAGAATATTCAGCAGGATTGTCAGGAATTTTTAATATATATGTTTGATGTATTACAAGATGAAGGAGTAGATATAAAAAATCTATTTGGCCTTTCTTATCAATGGCAACATGACTGTAATAACTGTGCTTCATCAAGTACTACTAGAATAGACTCTGAAAGATTTATATATTTAACTTTACCAGACTGCAAATCAGTGTCTTTCAATAATCTAGTTAAAGCAGCGGATCACAATATGGTGTGTACCCAATGTAAGTCTGCAATGCTGTCCACATTATATCTACAAAATTATGGTCACTATGTTATTTTAATGTTCCAACGATGTAGACCTGATGGAACTAAATTGACAACTTCTATTAAAAATTTTGTGGCTTCTCAGTTATCGATATCAGGAAGAACCTTTGCAACTGTAGCTATTATTTTTCATGATGGTCCTTCTACAACATCAGGGCATAACACATGCTATTTAAAAACTTCTAAAGGTTGGACCCAATGTAACGACAATCATTTGACTTTCAAACAACGTTTGCCTTTTGGTTTTATAAATTCATATCTAGTGTTTTTACAGCCAAAATTTAGGTAAAGGTAATTGGCCTATGAAGACGGGAGGAGTAGTACTCATATATACTCATACATCTGACACTATTTGGCCAAATGGAAAGGTGCAAGAATGAGTAAAGAGTCATGACTGAAAAAAAGGAGTATATTAAAATTTTGAAAATATTTCAGATGTTCTTGGAGCTTTTCTTGTAGAAAGTTGATGAAATGGATTTCTAAGTGAACAGCAAAATACTATGCAACGAGAAAAGGACCTCCATGATATACTATTTGGCCTCAAGGAAAAGTAAGTCAATCAAAGATTAGCGTACATTTGTCATTTGTCAGTATGTAAGGTTTTTTTTAAAACACAATCTTTTAGATTGTGTTTTTTTTTCCGCTGTCATATGATGAGTAATTTGAACTCACTACTTTAGGTGAAATTCAATATATTCTGAGAACAGCAAAAATAAACTATGTAACATGTTGTAGAAGTTATTCTATACTTTGGATTGTGTAAATTAAATTGTATTCCCATTCTCTGACACTTACTTTCCTTTTTTCATCTTCTTTCAGCTCTTTTTACTCACTTATAATGTCTTTATCTCACTCTCTGTAATCCCCGTTCCCTTACTCCACTTCTTTGACAACCCCTCATTTTCATTTCAACTGTGTGTATCCCGTCTCTCCCTTGCATAACTTTTCAGCTTTCAGTCTTTCTGCTTTTCTTCTCTTTTCCGTATTTTCCTCCTTTGCTCTTTTAGTAATTCCTGTTTACCCACTCAGCAGTATTATTGCACTCTATCACTATAAATCACCCACTCTCCTTAGCTTATCTTTGTTTGCTCTTTACTTTTGACCTCTTCTCTCTGTTTTTCGTTCACTACTTCTATGTCCTCAGTGCCTCACTCTACTTGTGTTATTTTCACTTGTGTTTATCTACCTTCTATCACTTCTTTTACAACAACTTCACTGCTCCTCTCTCATCGTTCTTCATCCCATTTCTTTTACTCTGGTTCCCTTACTATCCATCATTTCCTTTCTTTCAATGTCCTTCTCTTTACTTTCATCACCAAATTATTTTCTCTCAGTACCACTGTTTTAGTCGTCTTCTCCTCTCTTTCTTTTTTTTTGCAGATTTACTTTTTTTCTTTTCTCACTCGTTGTACTTACCTCACTCAGTTTTTCTCTTAGTGTGTCTACGTTATAACTTCCTCAGTCCATTTCCTTCAATTGTTGTATATTATTCTGTCTCCCTTCATCCTTTCACTGTATGACTGTTCTTCTCTTACTCTCAATTATCTTCTATTCCTCATTCTTCTAAATGCATCCTTAATTAGACTGTTTTCTGTCTCAGTCATTATCTTTTTACTTACTTCTGTTTCCTGATTTAGTTTTGCTAACTCACATTGTTTTAGTATCTTTCTTACCTTCAGTTCATTTCTCTGTACTTCTCTCTCTTTTTCTTAGTGAATCTATATGCCTTACTCTTTGTAATTTGCTCTCCTTCTATTTCTTTTTCCCTCTTTTTGTCCTTCTACCTTAGTTTATTTCCCTTTCTGTGTTCTTCACTCTCACTTTATTTCTAAATAGAGTGTTATGATGTTTTTAGCTCTTCATTTGTATCTTTTAATTTCAAAATACATATTTTACTAATGATAACTTATTTTTTCTTCTCTCTTTCACAGATACCAACTGTAGTAAAAAAAAATAAAGTTACATTTATTATATGGTAAGTATGACTAAAAAAATGTAGTTTGTTATCACCCTTTGCTTTAAGGTCACTAACATTTTCTCAATCTACCTCACTCCTGTGTTTTTACTCTGCTTCTTTCACTTATTCCTATTCTCCATGTTTACTCCCCTTTCCCTATTTATCCTCTCACATTCAACTTCTTTTCATCCCTATTCTTTACTTCACTTACCCTCTGTTCCCTTCCTTTGCTTCTTCACTCATTATTTACCTTACTCCTACACATATAGCTCATCCCCCTCCCAACACATGCACACACCTGTAACATACACCCACACACACCACACACACACCTCATACACACAAAAAAACCTCCCACACACATTCTTCAAAAACACACACACATTCCATACACACACATACATCGAACACATATACACCCCACACTCATACACTTTTCATACATATTTCACACACCCTCATTTCTACCCACACCAAAACAGTCACACAACCACACCCACAGACACACCTTACACACCCAAACTCCTACCTACACCCACTGACTCCCTGTAAGTCACACACATTGCATTACTTAACTTTTTTTGCTGTTTTACTCAAGCCCATTCAGGTACTCTTTCCTTTACTCTCTATGTCCACTCTCTATGTCACTCACCATGTGTTATCCTTATTCAATATTTCTCCCTCTTTCACCCCTCTTTACTTATACTATGGGTAGCGCACCGGGGAGCGTAACAAGGGGAAAACCAAGAGAAACAGTAAAATAATATTTTAGAGTGCTTTGAGGTAGGGTAGCTGTTGTGTTATGTGGGTGATTTACTTACTGCACTCCTTCCACTCCTTTTCTCAGTCCCTCTGTTCCCACAGTTCCTCACTCCCGTTCACTCAGTCCGTCTCTTTTACTCTAATTGTCTCTGTCTCTTCACTCTTTCACTACTTGTTCATTATGTTTTCTCCCTGAAGTTCAAGCACACTACGTTATTTACATTTCTTTGCTGCTTCAATTATTCCCTTTCTGTTACTTCTTCTTTTCTTCTTTCAGTTTTTTCTCTCTGTCAATCCACATGTTTTAACTTTAGTCGATTCTATCCATCTTATTTCATCCCTTTTTAGTTATGGACACTATTTTTTTCTCTCTCTCCCTCACCAGTGTTATTTAAATCTGGTTCCGTTATTACCTTTTATTTGTACATAATTTTTTCACTTTCCTTTTACTCTTTACAGACACTCACATTCTTCATGTGCCTCTGCTTTAGTATTATTCTTCTCTCTTTCTTTGTTTCACAGCCTTATATTTTTTTCATTTTCTCTCTTACACTTTCTTATATCTTTTACACTGTTTTACTATGTATTATACAGTACCTCTGTGTTGCTCTCTCTTGCTGTCTGTCTCTTAACATTACTCTCTCTTTCTCTTTCTCTTATGCTCTCCTTCTCTTGTTTTTTTTTTCGTTTTTTTTTATTGCGCTAACGGGGCGCTCTCCGGTGCGTGCACCGGGAAGCGCACCTATGAGAAAAATGAAGTCAAGAGTGCTAAAAATTTTAGTAATTTTTTAGAAATGGGAGGTAGTTCTGAAAAGAACTTTTTTTATAATGTTTTTGTTGTTTTATATATTTTTTTATTTTTCTGAACATTTTTTATTTTTTTGTATTTTTTGAACAATTTTATGTTTTTTTTGTTTTTTTGGGGGGGGAACAACGAAAAACAGGCATTAGAAAGGGCTTAACAGGAGCAAAATAAAATTGTATTTCTTGGGGCGTTTTGAGCACTTGTGGTTTTCAAACGCTCTATTAATTAAAATGATACTCATATTCCCATATGAAATTAGTTCACCACAGTAAATGCACACTAGCTTCATGTGCACAAAATTCTGTTGAATGTTTGGGACCGTCTCCCTCGCCTCAGGTCCTGATAGAGTTACCTGCGACGATGTACTGGCCACAGGAGTTGGTAGGTTATCTTGGAGGTGACGCATCTCAGCAGCGCTGTAATTGTTTGGATGCCACCTCTGCATGTGGCGGTGCATAGTATAGTTACCAAAACTATACTTTTTGTTTGTACCTCTAGACAAAACATCTTTACAAATGAGGCATGTCACATATCGGGCATTGACCTTTTTTTGGTCTCGAGGAAATGAAAAAAATTGCCATATAAAATGGTCTTTGTGGTGTGATTTGCGGGGCTGTTCAGGCAAGAACTGCCTCCGCTCTACGTCCTCTTCCTCTTCTTCTTCCTCTTCCTCTGGGTTTGGAAGGAACTGCGCAGGTGGTCCTTCCTTCCTAGGTGGTTGTGGTGAGGGTGGGGGTCCACCAGCTGCAGCTACTACAGATGCCATTATTTCAACAAGGAGAAACAGGTCTTCCTCTCACAAAGATGAAAGTCAGAGTGAGGAAAAAAGGAGGGGTTTTCATCATTTGGGAAAAAAAACAGTTCTAAACCAATGAAAAGTGTTATTTACAGGTCATATGACCTATTACGCTTACGTTACGCGTCCCGCTCCGCGCCCGGAGCGCTTCCGGGGTGCTGCGCTTCACGCCTCGTTCGCGCTCCGGAGCACTTCCGAGTGCGCTTACGCGGTGCGTCATAAGATGCATTACGCGGCAACGCGATACGTCGCGCTTACGCGACACGTCGCGATGTTGTTCTCAAACGCGGCAGTTCTGCAAACGGGACGTTTCCCGGTGCACGGACCGGGTCGCGGCATAAAATTGAGCTAACGGGAAGCTACCCGGTGCGCGAACCGGTAGCAAAACTAAAAATATATATATATATATATATATATATACATAAAAAAATTATATTAAATACATATCAAATATATTTTTCCTTTAAAAAAAGAATACATTTAACAGCTTTTAATATTTGCTATTAAAAAACCATTGAAATTCACTGAAAAAACCATAGGTTATAGACCATATATAGTTAGGAATTAGCATTTACAAAACCTTGAAAATTCACTGAAAAAACCATAGATTATAGACCATATATAGTTAGGAATTAGCATTTTTAAAACCTTATTTTACTCACACAAAACCATTGAAATTCGCATATACAGTTAGTTGCACTAACTATATATTTCGCGCACCCGCAATCCACTGCTGATGATGTCACATATTACATCATTCATGACATGGTCAGTGACATCACTGATGACATCACTGATGACATCTCAAATGACATCACTGATGACATCACTGATGACATCTCATTTGATATAACTGATCACATCACTGATGACATCATTCATGTGATAATACGATGAACTTCTTCAGACTCTAATATAACCTTATATACACTCAGTGTAAACAGACACTCACAGAGTGTCACTCATCCATGGAGTTACTCACACACCTAGTCAGTCATGCAAAGAATCAATCACACCTCCATTTTCTCAACTATACAGTTATACACACCTTACTTATTCAAACAGATACTAACACATATTTACTCTCTTATACAATCCCTGATACAATTTCAGAATGATCCATACAGCCACTCACACATTCACTGGCTCTTATGCACAGTTATTTATATATGTCAACTCTCACATATACTGTGTTTTACATATGTACTTACTTTGACATGTAGCACTGAGATATCCATTCACTCACCAATACACTCATGCACACAGTCAACCGCCCATACAGCTGTTCCCACATGCACTTTTGAACCCATACATCTAGTGAATCAACTGCTCACACATCTATGCACAGAGTCATACACCTCCCAACCACCCACACACACACTCAGTCTCCAATACAAATACTTGGGAAACCAATCAATAACCCATATAGTTACTCATATAGCTACTGATCAACACATGCAGCAGTTTACAGAACAACAGACATAATGATGCACAAATTAAGACAGTTTAGTCACTAACCCATGCACTCAGTGAGACACATTTAATCACTCACTCATACAGTCAGTCATGCACCTACTAAATCCTTCATCCAGACACTTATACATCCACTCATTCTTCAATATGTAAGACATATTTGAAGTTTACAGAAACATACAGACACTGGATGTTGTTATCAGTGATGTCATCAGTGATGTCATTTGAGATGTCATCAGTGATGTCATCAGTGATGCCACTGACCATGTCATGAATGATGTAATATGTGACATCATCAGCAGTGGATTGCGGGTGCGCGAAATATATAGTTAGTGCAACTAACTATATATGCGAATTTCAATGGTTTGGTGTGAGTAAAATAAGGTTTTAAAAATGCTAATTCCAAACTATATATGGTCTATAACCTATGGTTTTTTCAGTGAATTTTCAAGGTTTTGTAAATGCTAATTCCTAACTATATATGGTCTATAACCTATGGTTTTTTCAGTGAATATATATATATATATATATATATATATATATATATATATATATTACCTACTGGCGGTCGCCAGTAGGTATATATAGTTAGGATTTTTTCTCTATGGGATTTTTGAAAATTCTATGTCTAATAACTTTGGCGTTTGTGGACGGAATTGGCTGAAATTTTCAGGAAAATGGCCCATTTTGTTTCTGAGCAGCCCTTGAAAATTTGGGGGGAGTTTGTCAAGGGGGGGCCGAGAAAAAAGGGGGGTCCCAAAACGTGTTTTTAACATTGAGTTTTCCATAGGGCGGTTGGCCTCACTTTTAGCTCGAAGGGCTGAATGGATTTGCACGAAACTTGGCAAAATTGTAGGGACTGGTAGCCCGATGTGCCTTTTGTAGGTCTCAATATATGTGCTTCAGTGGATTTTGAGAAATTAACGTTCAAAAAAAGATATATATCTGTAACAGCGGACCGGGCAGCGCTCCAGTTCGCGTACTTTTCGCGCAACGGAGCTTTGTGAAGCAAAGCTGATTGGTTCTCCGGCGTCTGTAAACATTCCAAACAGTCCGTAGCGGCCGCCATCTTGTCTCTCGGTAGGATCGAGAGACAAGAGGAGGCCAAAGCGAAGGAGCAAATGACCATAAGGGGGCATAGTAGATCCTCGCTGACCCCCTAGGTTTGATGTGGAGGTTTTAAAAGGGCCCCGCGGGGCAAAAAAAAAAAATAATAATAATAATCAAACGGCTGAATGGATTTGCACGAAACTTGGCAAAATATTAGGGACTGGATGCCCGATGTGCCTTTGCTAGGTCTCAATATATGTGCTCCAGTGGATTTTGAGAAATTAAAGTTCAAAAAAAGATATATATCTGTAACAGCGCTCCGCTTCGCGTACTTTTCGCGTTACGGAGCTTTGCGAAGCTGATTGGTTCTCCGGCGTCTGTCAACATTCCAAACAGTCCGTAGCGGCCGCCATCTTGTCTCTCGGTAGGATTGAGAGACAAGAGGTGGCCAAAGCGAAGGGGGAAATGACCATAAGGGGGCATAGTAGATCCTTCCTGATCTCTTAGGTTTCATGTACCATTTTGCCAAGTTTGGTGTAATTCCGTTCAGCCATTCAGGCTGTAGACGTATGTAAATGTCCTATGGAAAATTGCATGGGGAAAACACATTTGAAAGTGTTGAAATTTAGAACCAATTAAAATGTTACTTTGGTTTTGTATTTGTGTGTGATGAAAGTTAATTGGTTATGTATATATGTCAAATGAGAGGAAACCACAGCCATTTTGTGATACTACTGTCTGAGGTACATTTGTGAGGAATTTTTGGTGGTGAATTTCTGGTGTTTGATTTACACAGTACTAACACTTCTCCTACTTTTAAAAAGGTGAGTTGTTAATTTGTAAGGGGAACTATGTTGTACACTTGAAGATAATTTGAAAAATGTTTTCTGTTATTTATTTGCAGTCCTTCTGTTATACTAAATACTTGATAAAGTTAGTTTTATATTATGTATTACTAAAAACGATAAATGAAAGTGATTATTTTTTTCTGCAATTTACAGCAAGCAATTTCAAAATAAATGGCTCACAATGAAGAGACCGTGGCAATTTCTTTGTAAGGGGAACTATGTTGTACACTTGAAGATAATTTGAAAAATGTTTTCTGTTATTTATTTGCAGTCCTTCTGTTATACTAAATACTTGATAAAGTTAGTTTTATATTATGTATTACTAAAAACGATAAATGAAAGTGATTATTTTTTTCTGCAATTTACAGCAAGCAATTTCAAAATAAAATGGCTCACAATGAAGAGACCGTGGCAATTTCTTTTGAATTGTCCACTACATTGATTGAAATTGAGAGCACCAATAATGAAATATTGTCACAAGGAGGAGATGACTTGTATGATTCCATTAGATTGATTGAAATGGACAGCACCAATAATGAAATATTGTCACAAGGAGATGACTTGAATGATTCCACTACATTGATTGAAATTGAGAGCACCAATAATGAAATATTGTCACAAGGAGGAGATGACTTGTATGATTCCATTAGATTGATTGAAATGGACAGCACCATTAATGAAATATTGTCACAAGGAGGAGATGACTTGAATGATTCCACTACATTGATTGAAATTGAGAGCACCAATAATGAAATATTGTCACGAGGAGATTACTTGAATGATTCCACTACATTGATTGAAATTGACAGCACCAATAATGAAATATTGTCACAAGGAGGAGATGACTTGAATGATTTTTTTGATCAATCTGTTGATGGCGAATTTATCGAATGTTTGGAGACCATAGAGTTACAAGAATCATCATTGCAGACTTTTCATGAGGAAATTGCTGATGAGGACATGTTACTAGTTCTTTCAAATTTAGAAAATTCTGAAGAATAAATTTATATTTAGAAATCAAAAATTGTTTGAGACATTATTCATTTTTATTTTTAATTTATGAGGTTGTAGCGAAGTGATTGTAGTATAAAATGAGACTTATAGTATAGAGTGCAACATTTTTATGTTACATGGTAAGTTTACTCATATTTACTTCCCTTCTGCCACTATATTATCTCCAATGTGTATTTGACATCTCTTCTTCATCTCCGGCCTCCTTTCTCTCACTGTGTATCTCCGATGCATCTTATCGCTGCTATTTTGTGTAATTACAGAAGAGAGTAAAATAAAATAGTTCGGAACGTGAAAAGGGGGCAAAGTAGAGTACCCCTCACCCCCTAGGCCTTTTTAGGCGGTCCCAAAAGGATCAGTTTCTGCTTTCCTGAGAGATTATGGTATGAGTTCCATATACCACAATAATTTGCATTACAACATGCAAGATATCTATCTCCTATTACCAACTTTTGGAGATATTCGCGCTAAGCGCGAATATCTCCAAAAAGTAACACCTGCCCTGAGCAGTTCTTAGCCATGTTATCCAATGGGAGGTGGATAACATGGCTAAGAGCATTAGCTCGGTAATGCATGAATATCGCTGACTTTTTAGCGATATTCATGCATTGCGGCCGTTCATTATCGCATTTGCGATAAACCTTGGTAATAGCAAGGTTTATCTTCGATAATTTCTGACGATGCTTAGCGGTAAAAAATTCGTTGGTAAGCATCGTTAGCGATAAATATCGCTTAACTTTGGTAATATGCACCAACGTCTGTTAACGTTCGATTCGAAGGAAATGAGGAAGTGTTGAAAAACATTGTCTGCGCCATCTTGCCTTTTTTGAAATGCCACACTTTTGTCGTGCACGGCAGCCATTTTAGATGCCTTGACCAGACCCACTCTCTGCACGCTGTCGATTTGTAGCATGGCTCCCCACCCTCGCAAGCATCTTCCCCAGGCACTGGTCACCCCCGCTCTTTGTCTTATGCATCGGCAATAAACCTCCCCCCATCTGCGCTGCTCTTCCCTGAAAATCACACTCTGTGCCCGCCCGACACCTCCCTTTCGCCCTATTCACTACCGCACCCTCTGACACTCCTCTTCCTCTGTGTCCGATTGTCCAGGCTATCACCTAGCCCTGCAGATGTAGTTTATGGCCCCAGCTGTAAAGAATCACCCCTCTTCAAAGGAGTTATAGTAGATCAAGGCCCACACCCGATGAGATTCGTCACACCACACGTGTTCCTACTATCTGAAAACCATCCTGTATTGTGATTGGGGAGGGGACCAAGCCTGAAGCGGAAGATTCCAGGAATGACTCTTTGTACATCAAAGTTTTTACAATTATGTGTCACATTAAAAATATATAGCACTCCAACAAAGTAGTAGGAATATAAAACTTTAATAACATATAAATATATACAACAAAACAAAAACAGTAAAAACATTTAAACAACGAAGAGACCGTGGCAATTTCTTTTGAATTCCTGATGAGGACATGTTACTAGTTCTTTCAAATTATGAAAATTCAGAAGATGTTGCCTGGGGGTGGGTCGTCAGTAGCAGTCTGTTGTGCGAATAGTTCCAAGGCAGCAGAACGCGCTGAAATCTAGATGGCACGAAAGTGATGTCTAGTAAGTTGCCGCCCAGCAAATAACGGCGTGGGGCGCCGCGGGGGTGAGTGAGTCCAGTAGGCACCACAGCTATTCTTACCGGCATTGCAGAATTACTGCTGGGGACAATGCCTGTGCTGTAGCAGGGTCACAGCAGAAACAAAAAGGATTCTGTTGAAGATGTTGTTGGTTTTCAATTTGAAAACAGTTCTGGTGTCAACTGCTATGCTAATGTAGTGGTTAATGTTTTGTTTTCTCTAGAAAATGTAAAAGAGGGGGAGGCAGTCCAAAGTTCCGTTAAAAGGGCAAAGGAAAGGATCGGTGGTTTGAACTATCAGTCAAAAAGGGGATGGGGTGCAACAATTTTTCCTACCGGGTCACACTGTGCTTTCACCGGAACTGAGGTCTGCAGGATTCTAGTAATTCAAAGTGAGGCTGGCGCCAGCATGGGAGCGCCGACGTCCCGCGGATACAGTTTCGTCACTCCACGGGCGATCATGGCAGTCATTCCCCATCGGGGGTCGGAGACTCCCGCGGCTCCTCTAGAATCTTCAAGGTCGTGGAGGACTACGGTGGTGGAGTCAACCAGTGACCGGGCCATTTCTTTATGCTGGGCCCGCTCTTGCCAGGTCGACCGCCATTTTGAGAGTTCGGTAGCTACTGGCGATCGCGGGGTCAAATGAGCGGACGGGCTCCACCCTGCCGGGCGAGACGTTGCAGCATGGCCACAGTGGAAGAACCCTTTTCCAGGCGCCTGGAGCGCTGAGGGTGCAGCTGGGAAGCCTCCACCTGGGGAGGCGGGAGAGGCCTGTTCGCACCGTCTCTCCCTCCCAGTGCACCCCACGGCGTCTCGCTTGAGATTTGTTATGGCCGGACCAGGCGATGAGGACGAGGGGGGGGGGTCGGAGGCATGTGCAAGACATCCCCCCCCAGTGTTGTCGCAGCCATTATTCAAGAAAGAAGAAGTGTCCCGTCCGTCTTCGGGCCGGGCTTCCGGTAGATGTCGGCCGGACGCCCCTGGCTCTGGCCCCATGAACGGGTTTCTTGGTTTATCTGCTGCAGCCGGATCCCGTCGGCCTCGGCCCCCCGACCATTGGTGGCCGGACCGGAAGAGCATGTGGCGGGACTACCTGCAACTCTCAAGGGCCACCGCGGCCGGACTGGGAGAGAGAGGGGAGGGTCGAGGAGACATTCCCCCCCCTGCAACTGTTCAGCGTTGTAAAGGCAATCCCCTGGCTGGGTCCCGCTGGCCTCGGCCTCTCATCCGGCTACACCCTACGTTAGGATCTCCTGGCCGAGGCGTGGCAGCAGGACCCGCCTTATATGGGCTGCTCCCGGCTGGGCGTAGCCGCAACCCTGCCCCACCTTGGAAGTTTCCAGAGTGGGGGCGGATGTTCTACTGACTTGCATTTTCCCTAGTCTATCGATTTTTTGGGCGTGGCAGGCAGTGGGACAGCGAGGGGTGATTTGGTTTCTCTTACTGTTTTTCTGGTCTCTCACCACTGACATATTTTAACGTTTTCTTGTTTCTAGGACATTAATAGGTTTTATCATTACGTTATGTTATCGTTTCTTTGTTCGTTGTTTAATAAAAGTTCATGTTCATCAGTGGCCTACTGATTTTTGTTTTCCTATTCTTTTCTTTCCAGGTTGTTTCATGTTAAAGTTTCTGTTAACAGGATACAGTGATCACTTCGTTATTATTGCATATGTCCTTTTCACTAGGGGTGCTCTCTGGTCGGGCCAGATGACGTATCTCTAGTAAATGGTCCGGGTGAAACAGGTGCATCAATCAGTGGGGAGTAGATAGGCATGACAGATTACAACGGGGGAGAAAGGTCCGCATTACGTACCCTTTCACTATTTGCAAAGATTTTCCTACGTATATTTGCAAACAGGGAATACCTCCAAAAAGAACCAATTCCCAAACAGTCAATGTTTGGGGAAACAATCAATCAATGAGGAACGAAATAGGCACGACGTGTTAAAGGTTTGCGTTACCTACCCTTCACTATCTGCAAAGGGAGAGAGAATATTCCTATTCTTCCTCGTTTGCAGGCAGAGAAGATTCTTAAGAGAATCAACTTCGAACAATTCAATGCTCGATTCAAACAATCAACAAGGGGTACTGTGAACACAAATGAACGCCGCTTATGTACATACACATTGCTATTATGAACAGGTTGTTCCTAATGTTTCTATTTTAGGGAGGTCAAAAAGAGATCCCATTAGTGGCCTACTGATTTTGCTCGATTCCTTTTGTTTTTTTACACGATTTTTCGCTATCTGCAAAGACTAAACAGAGTATTGCGACTCTGTGCTTGTTTGTAAATAGAGAATGAATCAAAGAGAACAATGAATCAAATGGAGAGAGAAGCAGGCACGACGGATTACAAGGGGGGCAACGGGGGCAAAGGCCTGCGTTAACTACCCTTCACTATCTGCAAAGAGAGAGTACTCCTAATAGAAATGAGGGGTGGGGGGCAGCATTCAAAGCAGATCAGTGTGCATAAACACGAAAATGTTTTTACTTACCACGTACTTGACATTCGACAGCTTATGATATTTGCTATTAAAAAAACCATTGAAATTCACTGAAAAAACCATAGGTTATAGACCATATATAGTTAGGAATTAGCATTTAAAAAACCTTATTTTACTCACACAAAACCATTGAAATCCCATATATAGTTAGTTGCACTAACTATATATCGCGCACCCGCAATCCACTGCTGATCATGTCACATATTACATCATTCATGACATGGTCAGTGACATCACTGATGACATCACTGATGACATCTCAAATGACATCACTGATGACATCTCATTTGACATCATTCTTGTGCTAATACGATAAACCTCTTCAGACTCTAATATAACCTTAGATACACTCAGTGTATACAGACACTCACACACTGCCACTCATCCATGGAGTTACTCACACACCCAGTCAGTCATGCAAAGAAACAATCTCACCTTCATTTCTTCAACTATACAGTTAAACACACCTTACTTATTGAAACATATACTAACACATATTTACTCTCTTATACAATCCCTGATACAAGTTCACAATGATCGATACAACCACTCACTCATTCAGTGGTTCTCATGCACAGTTATTTATATATGCCAACTCTCACATGTACTGTGTTTAACATATGTACTTACTATGACATGTAGCATTGAGATATCCATTCACTCATCAATACACTCATGCACACAGTCAACTGCCCATGTAGCTGTTTCCACATGCAGTCTTGAACTCATACACCTAGTGAATAAACTGCTCACACATCTATGCATAGAGTCACACACCTTCCAGCCACCCCCACACAAACTCAATCTCCCATAGAAATACTTGGGCAACCAATTAATAACACATATAGCCTCTCGTATAGCTAATGATCAACACATGCAGCAGTTTACATCACAACAGACATAATGATGCACAAATTAAGACAGTTTAGTCACTAACCCATGCATTCAGTGAGACACATTTAATCACTCACTCATACAGTCAGTCACGCACCTACTAAATCCTTCATCCAGACACTTATACATCCACTCATTCTTCAATATGTAAGACATATTTTAACTTTACAGAAACATACAGTCACTGGATGTTGTCATCAGTGATGTCATCAGTGATGTCATTTGAGATGTCATCAGTGATGTCATCAGTGATGTCACTGACCATGTCATGAATGATGTAATATGTGACATGATCAGCAGTGGATTGCGGGTGCGCGATATATAGTTAGTGCAACTAACTATATATGGAATTTCAATGGTTTTGTGTGAGTAAAATAAGGTTTTTTAAATGCTAATTCCTAACTATATATGGTCTATAACCTATGGTTTTTTCAGTGAATATATATATATATATATATATATTCACTGAAAAAAACATAGGTTTCACATCAGTTATAGTTAGGAATTAGCATTAAAAAACCTATTAAATTCACTGAAAAAACGATAGGTTTCACACAAGTTATAGGTAGCTGGAAATTTTACTGGCATAAAACCATTGAAATTCCCACGTTCCAATCTCTTGCAAACATTCCTACCAAGCATTACCCAAAAAATTAAACAAACCAACAGCAAAGAAACTCAATATGCTTCCTAAGCTTAGGTAAAACAGATAACATGTTTGTAAAAGATTCAAACATTAAAAATCGTTTTTATTTAATATTTTATGAACAGAGCACAGATCCTATTTACAAGCATTCATTTTCACTACTAAAACCCATTGTTTTTCACTAAAATCGTTTTTCAATTAACATTTTAGAAACACTGCACAGATCCTATATACAAGCATTCATTTTTACTACTGAAACCCATTGTTTTGCACTAAAATCGTTTTTCAATTAACATTTTAGAAACACTGCACAGATCCTATATAGGAGCATTCATTTTCACTACTCAAACCCATTGATTTGCACTAAAATCGTTTTTCAATTACCATTTCAGGAACAGAACACAGGTCCTATGTACAAACATTCATTTTCACTACTGAAAGCCATTAATTTGCCCTAAAATCGTTCTTTATTTAATATTTTATGAACAGAGGACAGATCCTATTTACAAGCATTCATTTTCACTACTAAACCCCATTCTTTTGCACTAAAATTGTTTTTCAATTAACATTTTAGAAACACTGCACAGATCCTATATACAAGCATTCATTTTCACTACTCAACCCATTCGTTTGCACTAAAATCGTTTTTTAAATTAACATTTTAGAAACACTGCACAGATCCTATATACAAGCATTCATTTTCACTACTCAACCCATTGATTTGCACTAAAAATCGTTTTTCAATTACCATTTTAGGAACAGAACACAGGTCCTATGTACAACCATTCAACTTCACTACTGAAACATCACTATTTCACAAAATACAAATCCTCTATTTCACAAATATAGAAACCATGCATTTTCAAAAAGCATCACACAAACCAACAGCAAAGAAAATCAATGTGCTTCTGAATCTAAACTCTCTATCTAAATGAATCATAACTCACCTTTACAAATGCTTTGAGAGATTCAGAACAGTGTCAGATACACACACCAATATTTCTTTAGCAGAGCAAAAGGTATGTTCCCCAGGCACTGCAACCATTAATGGCACTGAAAATCTCTAATTCTACACATATTGCTCATGGTAACCAATCAAAACTCTTCCCTCTTTATTTTCAAACCAACACCCTTCCCCCCCCCCCCTCAGCCCTTTCTACCTGTTACCATAGCAACTCTCTCCTCACTGAGCTCCCAGGATTAAAAGTTTATTCTACAATGTTGCAAATCACCTCAGCAAGGATTTTTGACCTGTGAATACACCAGCTTATCTGCTGCAATCTTTCTTTAAATGACTGTTTTTAACCATTCAAATGACTTCTTTCACACGACAGAACCATGCACCCTAACTTTCAGTTTTCAACTATCTGAATCCACCAATCATTGCTTGTGATTCAAGAGCACTGAAACTCCACAGTTTTATTTTTTGCAAACTCCTACTGTTCCAACTGCCATTTCATTTCTACACTTCATCTGACTGCACCAGAACCTCCTCTCACCATGTACTCTGTCTGGATTATTGGACATAGCTACATTCACTGGGCTCAAAGGTATGCAGCTAACAGAAATTTTTACAACCTTGATTTACCAAATGTGCACATAAAATGGATTTGCCAAAGAGGATTAAGATGTCATCAATTGATACCATTGGTGAAAACCATGCCGCTGGCAATTCAGCAGGCCTCCCACCACCAAAAAGATCTAGGGGGCGTCCAAAGAAGAACCTGGGAGTCTCTGGAGGCAAAGCACCTGCCACACGCCAGTCACGGAGCCAGCCGTGAAGACAACCCTCTTCCCAACTGCATTCACTGTTTGGACTGTCTTTCCCCACATTGCCTTGGCAATGGCACCTCTCTGTTGGACTGGGTCACCACATCCATGTGGTGTCTACTCTTGCATCTCTGCGACCATGACTGTCTACTCACGGCTCATTCTCCACCTTCATGTAAATATTACCGCACCAATCACATGTCCACTCCCAAAATAAAATACCTGACACTCCTGATTTTGTGTAGTGAATTCTTTAGTGCAGTATTTACATTGTTGATAATGACCATGATGTGTACAAATGATGTACATTATGCAGGGCAGGAACCCTCGTTAGCACCTAGGGAGACACAACAGAACAACAGTCACTGGTCTCATTGTGGCAAGACACACAGATCACTGCACAAAATATACCCAAGACATCACAGGCATACTACACAATGTCTAGCAGGTGTGCACAAATACGCTCCAGCATATATCTCCGTATGGAACGTCAATCTCACCAATACCACACATAGGTGACAGAACATGTGCCTATTGGTTACATCCGTGCATAGCCATTCACAACAACAGCAACCACACCAGACAATGTACAAGGTGTACCACGTCACCCACCATCAGGTTAAGTAGCGGTTGATATGCTGCAGGCGCAGGTCTACTCCTTCCTCCTCACCACTGTCCTCATCATTGGACTCAGGTCCTTGAGCAGGTGGTTGCCTTGGTTCCTCACCATCGTCCAGGAGCAGGGGGACCCCCTTGTGGATGGCCAGGTTGTGCAGCATACAGCATGCTACAACGATCTTGCACACCTTCCCAGGCGAGTATGCCAGTGCACCTCTGGTCCCGTCAAGGCACCGGAACCTTGACTTCAGCAGGCCGAAAGTCCGCTCGATTACCCGTCGAGTCCTGCCATGGGCCTCATTGTAGCGGATGTCTGCTGGTGTCCGGGGAATCCGGAGTGGGCTCAACAGCCATGGCCTACTGGGATATGCTGAGTCACCTGTGAATGACAAACACAAATTGCAATGTTGTACAGCCAGAGTGCAGCAAGTGACACACAGCACGCCATAGCAGTAGTGATACTCACCCACAAACCAGGCACGTTCGGGATGCAGATTCTCCATCATCCGTGGCACTATGCTGTTCCTCATGATGTACGAATCATGGGCAGAACCGGGATATTTTGCACACACATGTGATATGGTCATGTCCGCAAGGCACACCACCTGCACATTTATGGAGTGGTAGTGTTTGCGGTTACGATAAATGTGCTCCGTTGCCTGCAGTGCCACCAGATCTACAAGGGTGCAATCGATGGCACCGACTACATGTGGGATGCGCCCAAGAGGATAGAAGTTACCCTTAACCTCAGCCAATTCACGTCCCCTGGGGAAATGTATGTAGCGATTGCGATATAGCATCATGGCCGCAAGAACATTCCTCAGCACCATGCTGAACATGGGCTGCGACATCCCTCCAGCGTTAGCCACGGTCTCCTGGAGTGGAGTGCTGCCAGCACCTTGCAGGTGGGTGTGAATGCCGTAGGATATTGACGGCGAGGCTGCAGGTGGGGCTCCAATAGATCACACAGGATCTTCACTGTTGGTCTGTCCAGCCTGAATTTCCTGATGATTGCCTCATTCTCCATGTCCTCCAGCACTGTCGGGTGACGTAGGAGATTTGGCCTCCTCCTAGTTGAGGAGTAAAATGAATATGTCAGTGACAAGCATCATGAGATTGGCATAGCACAAAGCATCAATGATGTCATGGGAAAACAACGAGTGCCAGAGAAAGGCATGGCACATCAGGTTACATGGCTGCCCAATAGCTACACACAGAGGGCACGCCTCTCCAGTGACAATACACAAGTGCCACAAACACATCAGGGACTGTGAATGCGGATATAATGGATGAACATTTCACATGTGCAGACAAGGTGCAGCAAGAACCGCCAATGTATTGTGACTTACCATGTCTATCATACCCATCTGCTGTACCTACCACACCTCAATGCATCATGTAAAGTCGGCACACATTCATCAACACAAAGATCACAGTAGCAAGGACACTTCCGGTTGTGTGCATCAGCAGTTGTGAATGCACAAGTCTGGAACGATACAATGCAGTGACACCAGCCAGGTCAAGGTCTGCACTGACCCACAACACATTAAACGTCACAACATCATTTACACCAGCTGAAGTCTGTCAATCATCATCAGCCATCAAATTTCTTACTGAAATGGCTGAACCACAGGCCAAAGTGTCTCACACTGAACGTGCATCTACCTGTGGATGACATGGCTGTGTGGCATCGTGTGTACAATGATTTCCCCTTCACCATGTTGCTGCAGGGTGCTGATACAGTGTTCTGGATTGCCATATACAGCAATGGGTATGAAAATGGCAGTACCTACCGCCGGTCCCCTGCGGTGTGACCCCAGCACCACCATCTACCCAGCCAAGGTAGCCATTGGCATATGGACATGTGTATATGGCGGTGGGTATGCGCCGCCGCATGGGTCGCGGTACCTACCGCCGGTCCCCTGCGGTGTGACCCCAGCACCACCCCCTTCACAAGTGCAGTAGCCATTGGCATATGGACATGTGTATATGGCGGTGGGTATGCTCCACCGCATGGGTCGCGGTACCTACCGCCGGTCCCCTGCGGTGTGATCCCAGCACCACCATCTACCCAGCCAAGGTAGCCATTGGCATATAGACATGTGTATATGGCGGTGGGTATGCGCCGCCGCATGGGTCGCGGTACCTACCGCCGGTTCCCTGCGGTGTGACCCCAGCACCACCCCCTTCACAAGTGCAGTAGCCATTGGCATATGGACATGTGTATATGGCGGTGGGAATGCTCCGCCGCATGGGTCGCGGTACCTACCGCCGGTCCCCTGCGGTGTGATCCCAGCACCACCATCTACCCAGCCAAGGTAGCCATTGGCATATGGACATGTGTATATGGTGGTGGGTATGCTCTGCCGCATGAGTCGTGGTACCTACCGCCGGTCCCCGGTGGTGTGACCCCAGCACCACCATCTACCCAGCCAAGGTAGCCATTGGCATATGGACATGTGTATATGGCGGTGGGTATGCTCTGCCGCATGGGTCGGGGTACCTACCGCCGGTCCCCTGCGGCGTGACCCCAGCACCACCATCTACCCAGCCATGGTAGCCATTGGCATATGGACATGTGTATACGGCGGTGGGTATGCTCTGCCGCATGAGTCGCGGTACCTACCGCCGGTTCCCTGCGGTGTGACCCCAGCACCACCCCCTTCACAAGTGCGGTAACCATTGGCATATGGACATGTGTATATGGCTGTGGGTATGCTCCGCCGCATGGGTCGCAGTACCTACCACCTGGCCCCGGCGGTGCATCACCGCCATGGGGCATTGCATTCAGCCAATGGCAGCGATGATCGCGGTGGCATGGTGCAGAATTGAAAATCGCAGATGGTGTGCTCCGCTACCGCGGAGGCTGTCCTTGGATGCTTTTGAATGATGCACCATTGCGGTAGCACACCCCGGGCACCCGCGGTGCGTCACCGCAGTGGAGCATTGCGTACAGCCAATGGCAGCGATGATCGCGGTGGCATGATGCAGATTTAAAAATAGCGGACGGTGTGCTCCGCTACCGCGGAGGCGGTCATTGGATGCTTTTGAATAAGGCAGACCCGGACCACCAATTGTAGCAGCTTTTAAGCTTCCGAACGAACCCAGGGGGCTATAAATCTGTGGGAGTGAGCCTCACATTTCCACTGCTCACAGAGCCTGCTGCCTGGGACCATCTCCTGCTGCTGCCCCAAGAGCCTGCAGCCTGGGACCCTGTCCTGCTGCTTCAAGAGCCTGCTGCCTGCGACCCTGTCCTGCTACTTCAAGAGCCTGCTGCCTGGGACCCTGTCCTGCTGCCCCAAGAGCCTGCTGCCGGGGACCCTGTCCTGCTGCCCAAAGAGCCTGGTGCCTGGGACCCTGTCCTGCTGCCCCAAGAGCCTGCTGCCTGGGACCCTGTCCTGCTGCCCCAAGAGCCTGCTGCCTGGGACCCTGTCCTGCTGCTTCAAGAGCCTGCTGCCTGGGACCCCTCACAACTCACTTCCACCACAGGTCTGCCATATCCACAGGGATGTCAAGAACAGATAAGACCCGTGTCAGTCCATTCACGAGTGAGGAGCTGGATGTCCTTGTGGACGAGGTGCTGGCACAGTACCCACGGCTGTTTGGTGGTCCCAATGTTGTGGTAAGTCACCATGAAGGGAGCTGTAGGGCAGGGTGGTGTCAGACGTTTAGTCGTGATGCTGCAGTATATGCTTGGGGATGTGGGGTGATGACCAACACTGACAGACAAGCTGTTTCCAGGTCGAGGGAGTGTGTGTGTTGCAATGTGACTCTTTCCTAGGCCTATACTCGTATGTGTGAGTGGGGTGTGTTACATTGTCGGGCATACAGAACCAACGGTTGTTAGCCTTTTAGATGCCAGGACAGTGAACGCGTGTGAGGACATTTCAGGGTGCCCCTGTAGTCAGAGTCAGTGTGACCCACAGAGTAGGTTCAGTGGCATCACAGCCAAACGTTGAACATCAGCCAACTTACATGCTACAGTTGCTTCACACTGATTAGTAGATATGCCCCATCAGTGCCCTGTACAATTTCTGAATTACACACTGCTATCGATGCATTTGTGTTGAGGCATCATGCATTTGTGTGAATATCATGGAGACTAGGAACCCCAATGTGTGCATGCATTCACTAATGTTTATGCCATGCAGAGTGCCCTTGTGAGGGTACCCCCAGTTCTGGAGGGAGGGAGGTTACTGTGAGTCCTGAGTCAGTGTCTGGCTCCTGTACTGATAGATGCTGACATCTGACATTGTGTAATTGTTCATTTGTCCTTCTTTACTCTCATACCTGCAGCTCAAGGTACACCAACGTAAGGCAGTGAAGAGGGCAATAGCTGCAAAGGTGCGAGTCCTGGGGGTATCAAACAGACGACACACACACTGTCACAAGAGGTGAGACGACATCAGCCGACTGGCTAAGCAAGTGGCAGAGATGACCTTGGGGATGGTACCACGCACAGGGCGTTTGGCACGGCGCACCATGACTCCGCTGATGGGATGCATACTGGCAGTGACCAATCCAGACCTGGATGCACGCCTGAAGGGGCATCAGCAGCAAGACAGAGATGGTGAGTATCTGGGGAGGGAGAGTTTGTCTGGGAGTGGATGCATGTGTACAGGGCCTGTGGCAGCGGTGACACATGTGATGTGCGTGTGTTGCCATGCTGTGATATGTGATGTGAGTGGCGACTGTGATGTGTGCCTGTATGAGGCAGAGGGTCCAGTGACCGCCTGGACCCTCCTTCAGTCCGGTTGCTCCTCCACGCTCCTGTCTGCTATCACGCTGGTATCGTTTTGATCTCCTACCCTGCATTTGTAAAGCCCTCTGAACGCCTAGCGCTGCACGCATCTATTTATTTATTTAACTACAGCGCTGCTCTGCCGATCCATTAATTTACTCGCGCTGCACTGTTGAACAATTATTTATTAATTTTGTAGCGCGTCCTCGCCGAGTCTGTTACAGTGATTGCCGCTACACTGATATTGATTAGTGCGCTTTAGGCTCTATTATTACTCGCTTTGCATTTTCTGCCCCTGGCTGCGCTCGCCTTTGACCCTCCATTTTGTGTTTTTGTTGTTGTTTGGCCCCTGGTCAGCCCCTCCTCCCGCCACCGCCTCCCAGCTGCTGCCCCTCCCACCCTCCGCCCCCCCCACCATCCATTTATGGCCAAATGCTCCCACGCGCAGCGTCCACGCGCTTCGGCCACGCCGAAGGTGCGCCAAAGGTAAGCCCGTCTACGCCCGTCCGCGCCTGGACCGCACCCAGCGCCAGACCCCCTGGCCCCCGTCCCGCCCAGCCCTCCCGCATTACCTACGCCGCCGCCACCCTCCTAGCCCTTAACCCTGGTCGAGCCCCCAACTGCGTCCAAGCAGCTCCTGGACACACCCATGGACCTTTCTCCTGCTACTCCTGCAAATTCAGCGGCACCGACTACATCTCCGCTACGACCACACCACAGATTCCCGACCCCAACCACCTACAATGCATCCTTCTCAACACCCGCTCGGTCCACAGACATGCCATTGACCTATGGAATCTACTAGACAACATCTCTCCAGACATCGCCTTCCTAACGGAAACATGGATGAACGCTTCCTCCGCCCCAGACATCACCATTGCCATCCCTGAAGACTATAAGATCACTCGCAAAGACCGTCCCGGCCACACAGGAGGAGGAATCGCTATCGTCCATAAGAAATCAATCCGCATCTCAACCTGCTCTGACACCAACCTCGCCAACTCCGAACACCTTCACTTCCAGATCCACATCGACCCCAAAACCACACTCAGAGGCACCCTCCTCTACAGACCACCAGGACCCCGCGCAAAATTCAGTGAGGACATCACGGACTTCATCACTCCACACGCGCTCCCCTCCAAAGACTACATCCTTCTGGGAGACCTCAATTTTCACCTTGAAAAGATCAACGACCGCAACACCACCACCCTCTTGGACAACCTCGCCAACCTCGGACTTAAACAACTGGTCACTTCCCCCACCCACATCGCAGGTCACACACTCGACCCCATCTTCACCTCCAGCAATCATGTCTCCTTCAGCCACACTACGGATCTCCTCTGGACTGACCACAGCTGCGTTCACTTCACCTACAACAAGCCGAAACCCATCAACCACCCCCAACCAACTCTGCAAAGAAACTGGAACAAGATTACCACCGACCAGATCTCCTCATCGCTCCTTCTAAACACCCCAGCCCACTCTTCTAACCCAGACCAAGCCGCCGCCAACTTCACCCTATGGTTATCCAACACCGCCGACACCTTAGCACCACTGAAAAAACGTCAAAGCAAACCTGGCAACAAGAAGACCTCATGGTTCAACGATGATCTTAAGAAATCCAAGAAACTCTGCCGCTCCCTTGAAAAGGCCTGGAAAAAAGACCCAACCACTAGCACCAAGGACGCCTTCAAAAACGCCACCCGCACTCACCACCAACTAATCCGAAAGGCCAAGAAAACAGCATTCAAGGATCGACTTGACAACAACGCCCACAACAGCAAGGAACTTTTCAACATCGTCAAGGAATTTTCCAATCCCTCGGCCAACTCCAACGACATCACACCCTCTCAAGCCCTCTGCGACTCCCTAGCCTCATTCTTCCACAACAAGATTGCAGACATCCACAACAGCTTTGACAACCAACCCGGAGACCTACCCACCCAACCATATGCTGAACATTCTCCCCCCGTGAACACCCTTAACGACTGGAACCCAATCTCCACTGAGGACACCATCCGCCTGATGAACTCCATCCACTCAGGATCACCCACAGACCCATGTCCTCACCACATCTTCAACAAAGCAGACTCCGTCATAGCACCGCACCTCCGAGACGTCATCAACTGTTCCTTCAACTCCGCCACCTTCCCGGAAAACTGGAAACACGCTGAACTCACCGCCCTTCTGAAAAAACCCACAGCGGACCCCACCGAACTCAAAAATTACCGCCCCATTTCGCTCCTTCCATTCCCGGCCAAAGTAATTGAGAAAGCTGTCAACAACCAGCTCGCCGCTTTTCTCGAAGCCAACAAATCCCTCGACTCCTCACAATCTGGCTTCCGAGCAAAACACAGCACTGAGACCGCCCTCATCGCAGCAACAGACGACATTCGAACTCTACTGGACAATGGAGACACAGTCGCCCTCATCCTCCTCGACCTCTCTGCAGCATTCGACACAGTCTGCCACAGCACCCTTTTACAACGCCTCAGAAACATCGGAATACAAGGAAAAGCACTTGAATGGATCACATCGTTCCTCACCGGAAGAACCCAGAGAGTCCGCCTTCCACCATTCAAGTCCGAGGCCTCTGAAGTCATCTGTGGCGTACCACAAGGATCCTCACTCAGCCCCACCCTCTTCAACGTATACATGAGCCCCCTCGCGGCCATCGCCCGCCAACACAACCTCAACATCATCTCTTACGCGGATGACACTCAACTGATCCTTTCTCTCACCAATGACCCCAGCACCGCCAAAACTAACCTACACGCAGGAATGAAAGAAGTTGCCGAATGGATGAAACACAGCCGTCTGAAACTGAACTCAGATAAAACAGAAGTCCTCATCTTAGGCACATCCCCCTCTGCATGGGACGACTCTTGGTGGCCGGAAGCCCTTGGAAAAGCACCCATCCCGACAGACCATGCACGGAACCTAGGCGTCATCCTGGATTCTTCACTCTCAATGAACAGACAAGTCAACGCCGTCTCTTCATCCTGCTTCAACATCCTTCGCATGCTCAAAAAAACATTTCGCTGGATCCCCACCGAAACCAGGAAAACAGTCACCCATGCTCTGGTCACGAGCCGACTGGACTACGGAAACACCCTCTATGCAGGTATTACCGCTAAACTCCAGAAGAAACTCCAACGAATCCAAAACGCCTCAGCCAGGATCATATTAGACATCCCGCGCAACGAACACATCTCTGGTCACCTGAAAGACCTCCACTGGCTACCCGTCAATAAGAGAATCACTTTCCGACTGCTAACCCACGCTCACAAATCACTCTACGACATCGGACCAGAATGCCTCAACTCACGACTGTCCTTCTACACCCCCTCCCGCCAACTACGTTCTTCCAGCCAAGCCCTCGCCACTGTACCACGCATCAACAAGACCACCATGGGAGGTAGATCCTTCTCATACCTGGCTGCTAAAACTTGGAACTCACTCCCCACTTACCTTCGCCTTACCCAGAACCACCTAGCATTCAGAAAGCAACTTAAAACGTGGATATTTGACAAGTAATCCTCCTCCCCTTCCTAAGCGCCTTGAGACCCTCTGGGTATGTAGTGCGCTATATAAATTACTTGACTTGACCATGGCCTTACTGTGCTGCTCCTGCCTGCAGTTCTCCGTCCTTGACAGTTTTTTTGTGTCCATATGGTCACTCTTCTTTGGGATGGTGTGGGGAGTCCATATTGGGCCGAACTGCAGTGTCCACTTAATGAGTGTGACACCATGTCTGTCTACTTTGCATGCACCGTGATGGTTCAGGCCCACACATCTGATGACAATGTGAACCCTGATTGGCACATGGTGATTGCTATGGCCTAGTTGGCATTGTGGCATGTGTAGTCAATACAGGTGTGTGTGGTCCCCTCTGGGTCCCTGTAGGGCTGTAAGTGGTGATGTGTGTTGTGGCTACATCATGTCCATGGGGCAGGTCAATGTGGGCTGGGGGAACACCATCCATGGGCAGGGTTTAGTGCTGTGTGGCATCGACATGCCTCACTCCTGGCAGTTTGTCTGCATGACAGGCACTGTTCTGGTCTATATAGGGTGTAGCTGCACAGTAATTGCAGGGTGTGGTGGTTACCATGTAGCTCTAGGCCTCTACTGTGCTGCATTGATCTGAAATCGTGTGACCACTGACCAGATGATGACACTTACACAACCCTGTTTCTCTCACTAATGCAGATTTGCAAGACACCACGGCTGTACATGATCCTGAAACAAGTGGTGGTGAGACCAGCACCACAGCGGCAGCGGAGGCAAGTGAGACTGAGCCAAGTGACACTGAGCACACCAGTGCTCCTGAGGGTGACAGGAGTATGCATGAGGAATCTGTGGCTGAGACACAGAGTACCACTTCATCTGATGCCAGCGGGGATGCGTCCCTGTTAGCAGGCACAGGGGATGGGGAGTCTGCTGCAGCATCTGACACCCAGCGGCCACTGCCCAGCCTCCCATCCACTTCCTCTGGTGCTGGCCGTATCCGTGTTACTAAGAGGGGACGTGTAACATTCACACATGGCACCGCTGCCCCTGCACCTCCCCCCTGCTGCCCTCAGTGCAGAGTGCATAGAGCTCCTGCGCCAACTTTGCGTGGGCCAGACCGCCCTGCTCAATGCCTTCAGTGCCCACGAGAACAAATTAGGCCAGGTTCTAGCATTCATGGAGGGCATACACTCTGACGTGGGTGGGCTACACCGTACAGTCCAGTCATTGTCAGCCACAGTCATGTCAGCCCTCCAACAGGCACATGCTCCCATTGCAGCTCAGGTGTCTGTGACGTCCACCCATTCAGTGGCCACATCAGATGACAGTGACTACTTGGAACCTACGTCAACTAAACGATACAACACTAGGAGCACAGGGCAGACCAAAACAAAACAATCCCGTCCACAGACTCCATCCCCAAAGAAGAGCAGGGTCCCCCCCAATATACACATAAAAAGTGAAGAGAAGAGCAAGGCCAGAAGATCATTGTGGCAGACATCAGGCTCACATGCTGCAGAGGCATCACCAGAAATTGACTCACCTATGCCCACAGAGGATGTGTGGCATGTCATGGCTACACCTGGGGAGAGCACAGGGACACAACCACCCACCACATCAACCCCAAAACAAAGTACATCGAGGCAGGTGGAGAAGAGCCCTGTTGTGACCAGCCCAGTCATTGAGGCAGAGGAGAGCCCTGTTGTGACCAGCCCAGTCATTTAGACAGAGGAGAGCCCTGTTGTGACCAGCCCAGTCATTGAGGCAGAGGAGAGCCCTGTTGTGACCAGCCCAGTCATTGCAGCAGAGGAGAGCCCTGTTGTGACCAGCCCAGTGATTAAGGCAGGGGAGGGCAGTGTTGTGTCCAGGCCAGTGATTCGTGAAAAGGAGGGCAGTGTTGTGTCCAGGCCAGTGATTCGGGAAAAGGAGGGCAGTGTTGTGTCCAGGCCAGTGATTCAGGAAAAGGAGGGCAGTGTTGTGACCAGCCCTGGCAAGAAGGGACAGGAGGGCACTGTAGACACCACCCCTGGGGGAAGTGGGAAGGTGGGCACTGTAGGGGGTACACCTTCCAGAGAGGGTAACGTAGTCCGGAGGCGTAGCCAGCCCAAGCGTTCTGCAGGATCAACCACATCACCAGAGGGAGTGCCAGTGTCTGCCCCTGATGTGGGACAGTTGGTGTGTGTGCCTGTTGTGTCACCATCACTTCCCATCAACTCCAAAAAAGGGAAGCCATTTCATGTTCCCAAAAAGTGGAAGGGTACCCCTTCAACCACTCCCACCCACACTGTGTCAGGGGTGTGCATGACTCTACCTCCACGTGCCACAGTGCCACCTGGTCCACACAGCCCTCCACCTTGCAGGCCCTCTTTTATTACCACATCACATGGGCCTCTGTCACACCAGTCAAGTGGGCCTGCTGTCCACAAAATACAGCCAGGTCCCAGTCCGCATTGCAGCCAGGAGTGAGTTGTCAACACCCTCATATGCCTGTGCCCCACTCAGGTGTGCTAGTCAAGACCATTGTTCGCGACCTGGGTGTGTTGCTGACCCTGTTGCTCTGATGTGCTGTACTCTCCCCTGTGCAGCATCTCATGTACTTGCTGTCTCCCCTGCCAAGGACTCTGGGCCTGTTGCTCTGATGTGCTGTGCTGTCCCCTGCCATGGACTCTGGGCCTGTTGGTCTGCTGTGCTGTGCTCTCCCCTGCCAAGGACTCTGGGCCTGTTGCTCTGATTTGCTGTACTCTCCCCTGTGCAGCCTCTCATGTACTTGCTGTCTCCCCTGCCAAGACTCTGGGCCTGTTGCTCTGCTGTGCTCTCCCCTGCCATGGACTCTGGGCCTGTTGCTTTGATGTGCTGTACTCTCCCCTGTGCAGCCTCTCATGTACTTGCTGTCTCCCCTGCCAAGGACTCTGGGCCTGTTGCTCTGCTGTGCTGTGCTCTCCCCTGCCATAGACTCTGGGCCTGTTGCTCTGATGTGCTGTACTCTCCCCTGTGCAGCCTCTCATGTACTTGCTGTGTCACCTGCCATGGACTCTGGCCTTCCTGTTTGTGTTTCACCTGTGCATAGTCTCTACCATTTGTACATGATTTTGCGGCTTGCTGTTGTCTACTAATGTTGTATTGCTACATCTGTGCAATATGTGAGTAAATACAATTACTTCTGGTGTGTGTTTTATCCGTCTCCTTGCTGATTAAAGTCCATTTCTTGTTTGCATTTGCTTGACTGTGTACCATGGTCTATTTTTCAGTTCAACATTGCAAGGCTCTTTGTAGCCATCTGATTTTTAGACAGGGGTGACAGGGTCTTCAGTCCATTCTGGCCCTGCTGATGTTGTACTCTGTCATGGCTATTGTACTGGCCATGCAGTTATCTTGTTGGTGATTTGCTATTGTTGCATAAACTGTTCACAGGTCATGTTGGCGGTGCTGCTGTTCAGAGGTTTTGTAGCTGGCTGTGGTCTCATGATGTATGTGGGGGTTTTCCTTTCTGTATGCCCAAGCGTGTATGTATATGGTCATCTTGTGTTGGCCCTTAGTCCTGGTGGCATGGCTTACATGACATGTGTGGTGTTGGGTGTAGCAGAGGTGTGCAGTGTGAAGGGTGTTAGTTTGCAGTGTATGTATGTGTGCCCCTGTAAAGTGTGAGACACACATGTGTCAGCCAGGAGTTGTACGCCTGTTGTTTGTTTTGTCTTGCCCTGTGTGGATGATTGTATGCAATTGTGTGGGCTGTGGGGAGTGCACTGGTGTTGTGTGTTCCTTGTCAGCCAATCCTGCAGTGCCTGTGTTCCTGCTTATGTGTTGTGTGTTGCAGTGTGTGTGTATTGTGCTTGGTGTTACAGTGCTTGTTGGTGTGCATGGGGGTGCACGGGATAAGCACCTGACCTGTGACTATCTCGGGTGGGGTGCAGTGTGGTTTGGGGTGGTGTGTCCCTGTGATGTTTGTGCCCTGCCCATGCCTTGGTGTGGCCCTGCCTTCTGCATAGTGCGCATGTGTTGACCGCGGCGGTGACGTGACTGTGACCGGGACGTTGCTGCTGGTTGGCGGACATTGTGTGTTCCGGATGCTGTGGCGGTGCCTTGTTGTGAGGTGGGTGATGTGTGGGTGCCAGTGTGGATGTGTTGTGTCCCCCAGCAGAGTGTCCGTGTGGTGTTTGGGCCCTGTGTCAGCATGTGTGTTGTGCGGCCCATCTGGGGATAGTGTTGCAGCAGGTACATGACCGGATGCATGTGGAGGGCTGGGTCCATGGGGTTCATGTTGGGTCTCGGCGTTCGTGCTCCGCTGTCGACTTTCTGCCTGCTTCAGCTGTGTGGTGTCTCCGCTGCGGTGCTTCTGCTTGTTTGGGCCATCCTAATTTGTCGAGCGGGGCGGACGTCATCGGGCGCGGTGGAGGGTCTCGATTGGCTCCCGCCGCCGCGGTGGCGGGCGCACTTTGATGGTGGTGCGCGGCGCTCCGCGGCAGACGGGAAATGGCCTGTGTTTACCTATCCTAATGTTGCGGACGTGAGTTCCGCTGCTCGCGGGCGGTAAAGGCTGATTTTCCGCCCCGCCACCACCGCGGTGGTGCCACCGCCTAACATCCTAATGGACCCCTAAGTCTGAGCATAAATATATTGGCCCTATCCTTAATGAATCTATTAATAAATTAGTTTCATCAGATGTAGATATTGATGAAGTCTTTCATGAATATTCCAAATCACTTTACTCTGAGGATACTTTTCCTTCCTCTTCCAACTTCACCAATTTTTTTTCGGGCCTACCAGCCCCACCTTCCCTCCCTGATGAATTTCTCGTACTTGAAAAAGACAACACAATACAGGAAATCTCTAATGCTATCAATTCCTTAAAAAAATAGAAGGCTCCAGGTCCTGTTGGTCTATCTGTGGAATTTTACACCACCTTTAATTCTACTTTTGCCCCCAAACTTCTAGCACTTTTTAATTCTTTTATTACAAACGCTAAAGCCTCCGGATCTTTTATGGATGCCTTAATTATTATAATTCCTAAATCTGATAAAGACCATTCTTATTGTAAAAATTATCGACCTATATCTTTAATTAACTATGATTGCAAATTTTTTGCCAAGATTCTTGCATCCAGACTTGAAACGATCATTCCTCTTTTGATCAGAACTGATCAAGTTGGGTTTGTAAAAGGTAGACTAGCTTCTGATAATGCTCGGATGTTTGCTAATATAATTTCTCATGGGAAAAAAATCAAATCCCCCCTCGCAGTCCTGTCTTTAGATGTTGAAAAAGCATTTGATCGTATTAATTGACAATATCTGTTCCATACTCTCCAATGGTTCGGTTTTGGATCCTCTTTTATTTCATATAATATTAAACTCTTGTATTCCTGTCCTCGAGCTAGCATTTTTGTTAACAATCAGTTTTCCAAAAAATGTTCCCTCTCCAGAGGTACAAGACAGGGCTGTCCTCTATCCCCTTTATTATTTATACTATGCCTTAAACCCTTTTTAGAACGCATTCGTAATAATTCTCAAATTGCTGGGTTTTAGCATAATTCTGTGGGAACTAAGCTATCTGCTTATGCTGATGATATATTGGTGTATATGTCTCATCCTGTTGAATCTCTTCTGCACTTTATGAATGAAGTTCGTCTATACTCCAGCATATCTGGTTATAAACTCAACCTTACAAAAACAGAAGTCCTACCATTAAATTCTATATGTTATTAATTTATGTGTAATGATACTAACTTTGCTTGGTTCCCTCAAAAACTTAAATACCTTGGCATTTGGTTTTCGTCATCCCTGAGTGACACCATTCAATTCACATTTCAGGCATTATTAGATAAAATCCAAGCACTACTCCTTTCTTGGTCACCCCTGTATCTTTCTTGGTGGGGCAGGTTAGATACCATTAAAATGATGATTGTACCACATGTTCTCTACACCTTGTCTATGATTCCAGTCAGAATAAAAAAAATATATTTTTCTTGTATTAACTCTATCTGTACTAAATTCCTATGGAATAATAAGTACCCACGAATTGCCTTAAGCAAACTCATTCGTCCTAAAGATTAGGGTGGTGTTTGTTTCCCAAACTTTAAAGCTTATCATTCAGCTTTTTTGATTAAGCAATCTTTTGCACTAGCTTATGATTTCATGGATACTCCCATTCCCAGATGGATTCTTTTTGAACGTTCCTTCTTAAAAGATTTTTCTTTTCAACATGTAGTTATTATGTCAAACTGTAACTTTTTGTCCACTAATCCTGTTTTTAAATATTCCCATTCTTTATTATATACTACATTCACCAAGGACTTTTCTCCTCTTCAATGTTTTCTGACCTCCACTGTCTGGTATAACACATTTCTCAAATATAAAGGCAAATCTTTTTATTACAAGTATTGGAAAGAAAAGGGTATTATTTTTGTACATCAATTACTTCACAATTATTCTACTATTCCCTTCCATACTTTGCAGACGACATATCATTTACCTGATTCTTTTCTTCCAGAATATCATATTATTGTTAATGCTATACAATCTCATCTAGCCACTTTTTCCCTTCCTACACACGCACCGTCCTTATCTCCCACCACTCCTTTATACCCCTTATTCCCCCTTCACAGACCTAAAGCAGCTCATATATTTAAGCAATTATTATCTGATAATATTGCCAGGCCTAAGTCACATAATGAGATTGCATGGGAAAATTATATATCCGTTTCCTTGCCTCTTACAACATGGGACAAAGTATGGTCAAAGTTATTCAAGGTTTCTGCTGCTGCCCGTATAACACAATCCTTGTATTTTATTTATCATAGAGCTCTTATTACCCCAGCTACTTTATGTAAATTTTCACCAAGTTCTTCTCCATTATGTTGGTCATGTTCTAATGAAATGGGCACGCTAAAGCATCAACTTTACGACTGTTCTAATGTTTTATCCTTCTGGAAATCTGTTTAGACTACTTGCTTGTCTATTTATAAATTCAAGGTTACTTTAACAATGCAGAATGTTTTTTTAGGTTCTTTATCATCTGAAGTGAATGTTACACCTTCTGTTGCCAGATTATTTGACCTTTTTATTGCATTGGCTTTTAAAGTTATTGTATCATCTTGGAAAGGTAATTCTAAAATCTCTTCACTAACTTGGTGGAATTTTATTTGTGATGAACTTAGGATTTCTACTGTTTCCTCCTCTTCTTTGTCTCCAAAAATTAAATCTGATCTTCTCTGGCTTCCTTTTACTACATATCTTTCCTCTAACTCTTCTATACAGTAACTCCTTTTTTTTCTCATCATATTCTCTTCCCACCTTCTTGCTCCTTCCTTTTCTTTTCCTTCCTCTGTTTTCCCTTCCTCTTTCTTCTTTTCTTTTTCTCTACTCTCTTCTATTTTCCTCTCCCTTTTTTTCACACTTTTGTCACTTCATCACATGTTATATGCCAGATTGTTCTCTTTCATTATAATGTATCTGTTTTACTATGGCTTGTAACTCTCTTATGTGTTTAAAACTCAATAAAAATTTCTTAAACCAAAAAAAATATTATACACTCAATCTGATCTCAAAGCTTTACATTTTTTATTGCGAATAACTCTCTGCAATGATGCTGTGATTGAACATGCCGTAAAGTAAAAATGTATGGCGAAACTGTAAAGAAACAATTACCACCACTGTTTCTGATGGAAATGTCATGTGTCATGCCAGATTCTGCAAGTCATGACACTCTAACGTAAATTACCTCAGTGAGTAGGGCGTACCATGTGCATTCAAGCAGGCTATGTACGATGAAATCCAAGAAGTGTGCTCGAACCTGGGAACGCAAAGTACCAACGTAAATCACAGGTCCACAGAAAAGGCAGTGCACCTATAAATTAAGATGATTTTACTCTCACCTTCCCCTAATTAACCAACGGGACCGCATACTCTCTAGCCGTAATGCCAATCATGTCGCGACTGGATCGAACGCCTCTTCCCATAAAGCCCTTTAACCTAATAAACAGTGGCAAAGGACTGCAGGTACGCCCTAGTCACTGAGGCAATTTACGTTCTTTGAGTGTCATGACGCGCAGAATCTGGCATGACACATGAGGTTTCCATCAGTAGCAGTTGTGGTAATTGTTTCTTTACAGTTTCGTCTAGTCGTTTTTTGATTTGGTAAGACACAGGAAAGAGTCTGTGTCCTTTGTGTGTATTGCACATTAGTGTTCATTAAAGCACAAGGCAGTACGCTTGTTCATCGGGCACTAGGTGAATAGAGCAGGTTGAACACTCTGTGAAGGTTGGGTGTTCGTCATTTACACAGGGCTTCACTGGACACTATTTTGTTCAGCTTTTGATATATGATACTTTACACTGGCACGCCACAAGTGTCCCACTGCAGTAGTGTGGTCACATTCA
This sequence comes from Lissotriton helveticus, assembly GCF_964261635.1. Taxonomy (NCBI): domain Eukaryota; kingdom Metazoa; phylum Chordata; class Amphibia; order Caudata; family Salamandridae; genus Lissotriton; species Lissotriton helveticus. The sequence goes on from NC_136057.1 coordinate 1,169,524,362, forward strand.
ACAATCAAATTATCATGAGTCTCTCCCTGTGTGTTAAACTATAATGTTTATGTTTTTATTTCAGTCCCCTGACGAAGGGATAATGTTACCCCGAAATGCATTGGGAAGGGAAACAACATCGGAAATTCACTGTTGCTTGTTTATATAATTGATGGCATGTGTATGATGTATCAAAGAGCAATTCAGTATTACTGTACAGCATGTTCAATCACAGCATGATTGCGTAGTTATCCGTAATAAAAAATGTAAAACTTCGAGCTCAGATTGAGTGTGTAACATTTTTAACTTGAATATTGTTGACAATGAAAGACGCTTTAATTTAGCAAAGAAGTTTTTGCCACCACAACTGTGCAAGCAGGGGCAAGTGTGTGTTTACTCTTGCAATATAACATAGTTTCACACGAGGCTGGCCACCTCTTTCCCACCCAGCACACTACAATTCTATATGTTGATTTCAATAGAGTAACCAGGATACACGCAAACAGGTGTGCGCGACACCCCTCCACAGTTCATGACCATAAGTAAAACATGGTTGAGATATGTTGAGAGGTGGCGGTGAGGCCAATCAAAATGTGTTTTTAAAAAAAAATTAAAACATTTTTTGTTGTGTGTCGGCAGGTAACTGGTCCATTTCAAGGTCTATGAACTCCGTATAAGGAAGCGCTAAGCAGAAGAAAGATGAAGGAAATAAAAAGTTGGAAGCAGAGGAAGATGGGCGGGAATTTGTTGTATGAGCAGAGTGACCTTGAAACGTTTTTTTCTTTCCAATGATCAGGAGGCAAATGCAATTGTCTGTTGGGTGACTTCAAGCACAGCCTCAAAAATCTGTATCGGCTGATAAAGTGCTCCTAATCGAGGGTAAGTGAAGGTAATTAGTTGCTTTCCTTTGGTTACACTCCAGCTTCATTCAAGTCTCTGATAGTAGGACTTTTTTCAGTATATTCTTTATAGCATGCTCCTTTCTGCACACATTTATTTGCAGAATATGCTATACTTTCTAAAACTTTTTAGGCCCCCTTAGGGCAGCAGACACAATGGAGGTGTAAGATGGAGAGGGAGGTATATCTACAGTAGTACATTTCGAATGGCACATATTGTGACTTTAATTTCAAGTCTATCAAACTACTAGCAGTGGGTGGCCGTGTCAGCAGAAAGGAAAGGTGTTTTGGGAGGCAGTTGTTTTTAAAGGATCCCTTTGTGAAGTTGGTACATCTCAACATTTAAACATGAAATGTATTTCAGTGAGCAAATATCAGAGGGAAACTCTGATTTCGGCACTTCACTCTCATCAGCCAAACTGTAAGTGTGATCAAGAAAGAGAAAACGCTGGGTCTCATTCAAAGGGTACCCTTCACCTTGCACAACAGAATATGCCGTTCCACCACTTACTCTTGCCGTCATTTAAAGGGATCCATTGGGAAGTGTATGCAGCAGTTCCTTGACAACAATGTCTTCCTGAAATTGTTAAAGGGAGCCCCCCTCACATGAGTGCCCAGATCTTTACTCATAGAAATGCAGGCAGTACACTTCCACTGTCTGATGAGGCTGTCCTTTCCCTCCAATTTGTGCCATGTGAAACCAGAGGCATCCTGAATGGAATCCACTGGGTGTCATAGTTAATGCTATGAGACTAAACATCAGTAACATTGGCTTTATATTTATAGAATCACCTTTCATTGTTTGTATCCAGCCATTATTTTACGCTTCTACCCTCCGAGATGAACAGCTCTGCTGGCTGATACAATGGCCTAGTTGTAACCTAACAGACTTTTTGCCATACTCTAGAACTTATCATAGGACCTTATATAACACTATCTTCACATGCAAATAATGTTCATTCTTTCTACACTCGTGTACTTAAAAAAGGCGCTATCTCAAAAAACGTCCTACATTTCCTAAAATCAGGCATGAAAAAAATAACTTTACTTTAAACTTAATTTTTTTTCCTTTTTAAATGTCTTTCCATCCTCGTCATGCCTCTACTCCATGCAAAAAAAGCCTTCTCTAAGTTACATAAATGAACTCACATGTCCCCATTATCCCAGTTATTATCCCATCTAGCTCGTATTACTTTTTTCTAACACAGTAAAACTGTAGAAAATGCATAGAATTGTTTGCTCAAGCACACACAACTAATCCTAACAAATTATTATTATTATTATTATGACATTTGTTAAGCGCTACTGTTACCCGTGGGTGTCCTGGCACTATGTGAAATCTTGCCCGAAGTTCAGAGCAGAGGTCCAACTAACCAGTAAACAGCCAAGTTTTAAAGCTTTTTGAAAGACCAGTAAGCTGGTCAGCCCTCTGAGGTATAGAGGAAGCATATTCCAAGCTTTGGCTGCATTGACAACAAAGCTTCTCCCCCCCAGGTGGTCTTTTTTGCAAATGGCACATAGACCAGCTTGGCATCAGATGAGCGTAGAGTTGTGATTGGAGTATACCAATACAGTCGCTCTTTTAAGTAGGCTGGACCAGATCCATAAAAAGCCTTGTGAACCAGACACAACGTTTTGAGCGGGGTACACTTCCTAAGCGGCATCCAGAGGAGTTTCCGTATCTCCTTCGAGATTGGTGATTATTTTGGGATGTCAGACACCAATCTAGCAGCCGCATTCTGCAGAAGTTGCAGCTTCTGCATTAAGCCTTCCTGGATATTAAAATACAAACTATTACAATAATCCAGCCTAGACATAGTAAGAACTGTGATAACTGTTTTACAGCATTCTTTAGGTAAAAGCGGAAGAATTTTCTTGCAGGACCTGAGAGCAAAGGACATTTAAGAGGCCACTGAATTTACTTGGTCTCTGAAATTAAGCTTATGTTCCACCCACACTCCTAGGTTTTTTACCTTCCTGTTGGGTGAGGGGAGAGGACCCAAGGTGTCAGGCCACCATTCCGGAGTCCAGAAATTAGGATCATTGCCAAAGCATACCACCTCCGTCTTACCGGAATTAAGTTTAAGGCAGTTTTGGGCCATCCAGATCCCATGCTCACTTTGCCACTGGATTCAAGCAAGCCGGGCTGAAGACGGCTGAAATGCCAGAAACCGGTCTTCGGAAGCTTGTTTCCGGCCCAGGGAAGGCATGGCTTGGCAGTTCAGGCTGGACTGTTCCCATGAGGCACAGGGTCAGACTGATTTGCATATGGCCATGTCTGAACTGGGGTGGCACAGTGGGCTAAAGAACGGTGATGGATTAAACCCTGATCTGTTGACTGGGTGTGAGTGTTTGATTGGTTCACATGCTCCGTCCATCACCACCCCCTTTTGTACCATCCAGATCCCTACAGCATCCATACAGTCCTTAAAAAGAACTGCCGTGCTCCTCTACTGATCTGGTCGTAGTGACACCATGATTTGAGTATCGTCCGCATAAGAGGTTAACTACCAATAACCACTATCACTTGTCTAAACACTACCCTTGGGTTCTAGCGCAGCATGCTGCCCAGCATAAAGCACATAAATGCTTCATCAGGGGTAGTAAGTACTATATAAATGCAAATACAATACAATTGCAACTCATTGTGTAACATTGCAATAGCATTTTATATGTTCATCACATTTTATGACACTTTCACATCACCTCAAGTAACGTCTACTTGGCCACCACAGTATTGGCTGACTTCTCTGTGGCAGAAGATAAATGCTCCTGGAGGCTGTGGGAGATCCTGAAGAAAAAAAGACAAGCTCTGCCCTTTTTTAAAAATGATGGGAGGAACTTTATTGCATTAGAAATAACTGCAACCTGCTTTACACAGTCTCTTACACGGTTCAATGTGATCCAATATTCTAGCATTTTCAAAATGTGTATTCTATGAAATGTTGCGTCTTGTCCTCACAAGTACATGTAACAAGCAAGAGTAAATGTACCTTTATCTGTGAAATGGAACCTCCATACTTAGGGTCAAGACGAGTTAAAATTTTCCGTCACAAAATAGTCACGTTTAGAAATGTGGCATGAAGGAAGCCACATTAAGCTTCCTGATTTTGATCATTTGAAATGCACTCGTTGCACACATCGCACAAGGCTATTTCTCAGCCATATCCTTTTACACTCGTGAGCGACATGACTCTGGGCGACCTTTAAACAGGTAGTTGTGTATTCCTGGTATTTAGGAATAGATGATGGAGGTGTGGGTTGGGACATAGAGGTCTGTTGATTGTGACATGGAGTTCTGCAGGCCTGGGGATGGTGTATGGTGGAATGGGAAGGAGGGTGTTTTAGCCGAAGATCTGCCTTGCATCTTGGCTTTTCCAAGGAATGGCTGCAAAGTGGCCCTAATCAATCAGCTTCTCCTGCGGCCTCGAGAGTGGTTTCCTCATGCAGGGAAAGCTGTTAAAGTTGCCCTTTTTCATGTTTCACTTCACAAGCCTGTTCTTAAGGTCGCCCGTGAGGTCAGGCCACCTGTTTGTGCACCTTGAGTGCCTGTCTCTCACAGTAATATTTTTTCACTTCAGTTATGCATCACTGTTCAATAGTATTATTGTGTTGCTTAATATTGTCTTACATTTTTTCATTACTTCTGTTTAAATGATATACTTAAAGATGAACTCTTGCAATGTCAAATACGCCAAGGGAAATAAGAACAAAAAAGAACAGACTTCATTTACAAAAGGTGCAGACCCCGCAAATCTCTACTGGCCCTTTGTGCTAAAACATCATAGAAAATAAATTGAATTTGATCGTAAAATCAACACACGGCGATTGATTTAACTGTTGAAAAGCAGATGTTTCACTCAGCGACCTTCATTACAAAGAGTGAATGTGACATCGGACACATGCACGGGTTTCTAGAGAAAATTGTATTTTTTCACGTTGTGTTTATTTTTGTTTTTCTCAACAATAATGTAGCAGAGAGAAGGCAAAATTGGGAAAGGCCAGAATGCTCCTAGAAATCTCGCTTCTGCTAGGCAATGTTTTGCCGTCGATGGTTTGGCTTCACGTGAACAGCTGCTAGAATACAAAATCTAAAATGAGGAGACAATAAGCAGCCTTGAATATTACTCTAAGAGAAACAGTAAAAATAGTAGCAAAGAAGTAGCCCAACAATTAAGAATTTTTTTCATGTTCCCTGAATCAAAACTGAAAACTGCAGAAAGCGGAGGAAAACATCATATTTAAATGCTATTAGAGGCAGAAGAGTTATATACTGCATGCCTATTTTATTTTAGTGAAAGAAAATTCGATATAGAATTTCATCGCCCTGCAAATGCCCAGGTTATTACTGGGCCCGTATAATACTGATAGTAATGGCAATGCAACGGCAATATTTCAACTCATTGCTGTCTACTACCTCATTCTGAGTTATGTCTTTGAATAAAATATCATAACATGACTTAATATCATAAGCTGTTGTGTTAAATATTAGTCCATCTAAAGAATTATTTGGTTACCGTTAAAATTGCTTCAAGAACACCACTTGTGCAAAAGAACCATTTAAAAGTAGACGATGCCGGAATAATCACTTCTTCACATTCATGTCAGAACAAGCATTGGCTAAGGCAATAGGTTTCCCCTATGCGAACTCTATTGGTTTTGACAATGTTAGTTTACATGTGGCATAGCAGCGCGGCACGGTTTCTTTCTTTCAGGACATAGAGGGCTTAACTCCAAAGGACCCTCCTTGATCAGGGTACTTTTGACACCCTATGCTTCTAGTATGGCATTAAGATCATCAAATGCCCTTCTCCTAAGTATGCCTAGAATTCACAGGACTGAATTGGGTGGCAGATCCTCGTCTCATCTTAGTCCTAAACTTTGAAACACACTGTTGTAGAATTAAGATGCCTAAACAACGTGCCACTGTGTAGGAAACTGCTTAAGGCCTGGCTTTACCCCCACTAAACCCTCTTTACACACGTCTAGACTAGCTCTAGATCAGTGCTACGGCTCACCCAGTGCTGGTAAGCCTTTTGGTAGGCATGCGCTTTGGAAATTCACATAGCATAGCATAGTCCATACACTCAGGAACACCCCTGGATGCCTGCCCTCACCACGTCTTTATCAAAGGACTGTATCCCATAAGCTCAGACCTCACCTTGATCCTGAATCACTTAATCATCACAGCCATAAGATGTGGATGCCTGGAAATATTCGACAGTGATCCCCCTTCTTGAGAAACATTCAGTAGAGCCAAAGATGCCAGCCAACTACCCACCTATCTCCTTCCTACCCTCTCTAGCAAAAGTCATGATATAGAAATGCCTAGCAACCTGCCACACTGAAAACAACCTCCTTGACAACGCTCAATCTGGATGCAGGCCCTTTCACAGTACAGAGACTGCCTTGATCGCTGCCATGGATGACACTTAAATGATGGACAGCCGTGACTTCAGAGCTCTCATCCAATTGGATCTTTCCCCAGCCTTCGGCATGGTTTCCCACATCATCCTTATCCATCGACTGTCTGAAGCTGGCATCCAATGTCCCTCACTTTGCAGAACTTATTCCTTTCTGAAAGACTGCACCCAGTCAGCCAGCCTGGCCCCCTTCACCCTGCACAGCATCAACTTCATCTGTAGAGTTTCACAAGGATCCTCAATCAGCCCTATTCTGTCCACGTAATCAACATCATATTCAATGCTGACAACACCAAGCTCATATTTGCCCACTCTGACATGATACCAAACACCCAGACCAATTTCTCCATCTGCATGACCTAAATTGCCAAATGGAGGAAAACAAATTGCCTCAAGCTCAACCCAGACAAGGCAGAAGTAGTAATCTTTGGCAAAGACACTTCACTCTGGGACTCCACCCTGGTGCCTGCTGAACATTTACCCAGACCCTATTGGCAACCCACGCAAAGAACTTCGGAAGAGTAATGAACAACTATCTCACCATGATGGCCAACTGAATACAGTCTCTTTCTCCTGCTTCCACACACTGAAGATGCTTAAGAAGGTCTTTAAATGACTCCCCCACAACACTCACACAACGAACACCTGAGACCTCATCACCAACAACCAGGACTACCGCAACGCACTTGATTCTGGAATTACCATTCAACTGACCAGACGACTCCAAACCATCCAAAACTCAGCAGCAGGATCACCATCAACTTCCTCCCCATACTCATATCACCAGTACATCTCACTTGCTTCCAATCCACAAACGAGCACTCTTCAAACTTCTCATACACCCATACGAAGCCTTACATTGGCTCCATGATCCTCTACAAGCGCATAAACTTCCACAAGTCTACCAGACAGCTCCACTCAGCCAACACACATGTTGCACGCAACCCCCACATAAGCAGAACCATTTCAGTGGTTGTGCCTTCTCCTACATTGCTCCTAAAATCTGGAGTGCCCTATCCCTATACTTCATAGCTTCTTCTACAGTTCTTGAAATCCACAAGAAATTGCTTCAGTGCCAGGATACTCTCCCGGGTGAGTTGAGCACTATACAAATTAGCATAACATTGCATAATATATCACATAACATAAGATGCAAATTTCCCAAGGTGTAGGGGTCATTCTTTGTTTGTTTTTCAGAAACTAACTCCTGCTTTGGAAGTTTGCTTCAGACAAAAGAAAAAAAAAGTTGAACAGTTTTGTGGATGGTTGTCGAAATCAACAGCTGATGTCCTACCTTTAAGCGAACCTCCCTGATAGACGTTCCATTAATGTATGGAATAGGTCTCTGGTCTTCAGACATCTCTGCCATTCGATACTCTGTCAAGTCAAACTTAAAACCAGCCCTAAATCTTGAAAGGGTGACCACATCACCCTTTACTGAGTTAAATAGGAATCCCTTGCATGTAATTAAGAGCAATATTGCTCAAGTTCCTTGAAAACTAGTGGTAAACAATAGTTACTCAACAAATAATTGCCCAGTTATCACTGACTGCCCATGAACAGACTAAAAGGCTTGAAATTAATCCACACAGCTATGACAATATCCCAGGTCACTGAGCAATAGTGTGCCAATACTGGGACCTACAAAGCGCTGACGGTGCACTTCAAGTTTTACCTGTAACACCACCCATTTTTAAACACAGTGTGCACAGTTCTCTACATATGCGCTTCTAGAGCTACAGTATGCTTTCATGTCACACACCTTCAAACTCCAAAACAGAGGCGCACACACAGCTCTGCCAATACACTTAAATTTACATTACATAGATAAAATCCAAGAACTCAAATAAAATAGTTTGTAATAAAACACTTTCCCTTAAGCTAAGACTTGCAAATAGTCCCTGCACCCAAAACTTACATTTCGCACCAGTTTAGAAAAATGGAATACTGTCCTCTCAAATTGTATTTCAGGTAAATGTGCATGTAGAAGGATGCCTCTTCACATTAGCTGCAAGCTGAAACGTAAAAGCCATGTCTGGGATTTATTTTCTTCGGGGCATATTAACAACGGCCAGCGATAATCATCGCTGGCCGTGCTGAGCGATAGTTTTATTATTGCCGTCCATCTCTGGTTTTTATCGCCCTGGTAGCGCGTAATTAACAACGCGTTACTCCAGGGCGATAAAAATTCCAGAGATAGGGAGGTCATCGCCCTTTTGCAGGGAACATCGCTGGTTTTCCAGTGATGTTCCCTGCAAAAGGGCGATAACCTTGCTGATACAACCCACAGGGTCGTAACAGCATAATCCACCTCCTATGTAAGGGAAGGCTAAGGGGCCGATTATGATGGCGGATGGACCTGAGTCCGTCCGCCACCATAGAGTAGGAGGGACCGTCGGCAGGGGCAGCGGCGGTCCCTCTGTGCAGATTAGGATATGACCGCCAGGGTGGCGGTCACATCCTCTATCTTTAACATTGCGGCGGGTCCAGCTTCAAGCTGCACCAGCCGCAATGTTAAAAATGCATGCACGGCATTTGCGTGCACAAAGCAGCAGGAACTGCGCGGTGCCTGCTGCTTTGTTCATGCAAATGCAGGGGGGTACCATAGGTACCCCCCATGTGCACCCCCCACCCCTCCTTCACCCAGGGGGCCCGCAACGGTCCCCCGAAGTGAAGGTCCATATGCTTTTCCACGGCGGAAAAGACGCCGCGGAAAAGCATACATCTTACACCATCCTAATATGACTGGCGGTGTCTGATAGACACCGCCAGCCATGTTAATGCTTTTCCGCCGCGGTCAGAAGGCGACCGCGGCGGAAAAGCGGAGGACAGATTGCAAGACCCACCAGCCATCCTAATTTGGCGGTGGATCTTTCAAGTCTCTGCGGCGGTTTTCCCGCATCCTCCGGGCCGGCGGTGGCTTCCGCCGGCCCCGGAGGATGCGGGAAATCCGCAATTGTAATAGGGCCCTTAGTTAGGATTTTAGCAGACGTTAGATTTTTCTAATGTTTGCTAAAATCATGTGGGCTGCCTTGTAAATATCGCGATGTAAACATCAGTGATATTTACAAGGTAGTCCATCTGGGGTATGCCCACTAACGCCCACTTTGCATCTCATTGGAGATGCAAAGGGAGGCGTTGGGGAAAAGGGTGCTAACATGCGATTATGCATGTTAGCACCCTCTTGTAAATAGGGCACTGGTTTTATCTCCACTTTTTTTACTTTTATTTTCTACTCTCCTGAGCTAAAGTGTATCTATCTTCTTGCACGGAAAAAGTACGGCCCTTGACTTGGGTATGGAGTTTTCTTGCAGAAAACATCCCAGACACAAACATCTTCTTCGTGGCACCTCTGGGGCACCAAGTTGTTGATGCCATTCATCATGAGCAAGAACGTGCCTTTGAGTTCCGAAATTCACGAGACAGGGCTAGGTGGGCACAGCAAAAAGAAAATACAGTTCTCAGTCCTATTTTCTCTTCACTCTTAGCATTGCTTCTGCATTCTCCGAGACAAGGGGGTGCAAAAGCAATGCAAAGGTTAGAAAGAGCCAAGATATTTGTAGCACCTAGAATGCATATTTATCTTGTTAAAATTGTGTTGACTTCTATTCTGTCATGTCCCAAAGAGCAGGAAAGCAAGGGAAGGTGTAACCTCTTAAAAGGTTGTTACCACCAGAATTTATAACAATTCCATATCCACTCCAAAGGTGCTGGTCTTTAAGGCAAGCATATCGTTGCCTACTCCACTTAAAAAACGCTCAGCTGGAACTTTCCTGCCTTGGGTAATGGTTGGGAAACAAGAATTCACATGTATTTCAGGTATACTTGTCTTCAGACATAAGGTGGTTCTGACGCTACACAAAAAGACAGATATATAGTTCTTGATATCCAGGTAAAAATGTCACAACTAAAGTGGGTTCTCTGAACTTTAATTTCTTTATCCTTATGGTAATAGAAAAACAAATACCAACTCAACAAGCTTTAAAGTCCTTTATTTGAAAACAGAGCGTGAATGAAACATGCTTGTTTCAAGTATACATATCTATTAACACTGGCATCTTTGGCGTGGTTTCCCCTGTCTTTTTTTGCCTCTGCCTCCTGTATTTTTGACTCTGTGCTGGATTTCGTTTTTGCTGGTTTAGATGCTTTGGGTACTTTGCCACTGCTGATCAGTAAATACACAACAAGACCTAGACTATAGAAGCACATGTAGCGATTTACCCTTATTTAGAATATTTCGTTTGTTGCTCTTTCATTAGCAAACATTACTCCCCTTCTTCAATATTAAATGGGGTAGCCGGAATATCTAGGGTAGTGCTAAATTCAAACCATTGCCTGATTCTCATTCATCAGTAAAAACACAGTTGACAGACCGATCATACCACACTCAGTCTCGTGTCCAACAAATATAGTGCTAAACCGAAAAAAAGTGTGTGAAAGCGAGATGGCACCTCACGGGCGCACCACCAAACGGGGACCTGACTGGTACTCGCCAGGACAGCCCTGTTGTCATCATCGGTACCATCAAGCTTAGAACAAAAAACAGTGTCCAAATACACAAAAGATTTGTGGAAAAGTGCAGCGGAAATATAGAAGGAAAGAACACAAATACAGTGTCAAAAAATGTATAAAACACTCATAACACAACACAAACACTCCAATTTTATTCACTTTCTTGTGTTGTGTATGGAAGAAATAAAAAGGAAAAGTAGATGTGGTTGTCACCAGTTTAACCACTCATACTTTTACTTGCCGACATGTTTCATTGCCTGGTAACTTGTAGGCAATTTCATCAGGGCGTCATATATTTTAAAGCCACTGCAGATGGACCCACACGTCTTCACAACTGTAAACACATAAAATCCGCACCAATGTGGTTAACCAAAACACTCAATCAATGTATGCTCCAACACACATTTGTTTTAGACACACATTTGACCCACTGATAATTACCCTCATATGGCCATAGGTGCTCCTACCAGCCGGATGGAACACGGTTGTCATTTAAAATGCAAGAAAAATCGCAAAAAGTCGATTGTTTACTTCTCCCCTTCAGATAGCTAAAACAGAGAAAAACACACAGGAAAATGCACTCATTAGGCAAAGGTGTATATTTATACCCTTTGCTCACGTTTAGCTAGATGGCCCTAAGAGTTTTAAAGTGGATCACCTACACACCATACACCCGGTTGCGCTGTTCGCAATGCCGCCCGGGGTCAAAGGGCGCTTTCTAGCGCACACTCGAGTGTCTCTGAACCTGAGCTTAAGCCATATCTATCTGCCTCCTATCCCCAGGCGCTTGACACCCCGTTTGCCTTACCGGACATTTGAGAAGCGGCCGCTGTATCTCAGCCCGTGCCTCAATGCCGTCTGAATGGGGGAAGTACTTGTAATGCCTTCCGTGGTCTCGCGTAAAAATGCGTCGGCCATCTTGGATAGGGCGTAGTCCTATTTTGTTCAATGCGGAGTATGGAACTCAATCAGAATCACGCGGGACTCACGCGCGTGATCTCGCTTTTTCGAGCACACACAATTATAACTTTATCCACATTTCTGTCCCATTTCGTTTTTCAATTTTAGATGTACCAAAATGTACACATATCGTGTTGCTCATGGAACCTGACAATTATTCTGTTGGAATTAATCGAAAGGGAGCCACATATTAAAACCATATTGTGCAAAATTCGAAAAATTGAAAAATTGAATTGGAGCATTTATATATAGTGGATGGACAGTTTTACCCACATTAAAAATCAATATGTGCCAAAGGAAGGAGCCAATGTTAGTATATATATTTTCTCAGGTACCAGTATACATAAATGCACCAGGGATATATAATACCGCAGTTAGAGTACACATGTACACTCATACAAATGCCAATACAGACTCAATTCTGTTGGGGAAACTCAACGTATCTTGTTCCACTCCAATAAATCGTTCAACCCTATCTTATCTGATTTCTCTTGAAAAATCCATTTCGCTTCCTTCCTAGCTAACAGATGTTCCACTGAGTAAGAGTCTCCTGTCACCTTCTCAAGCACAACCCACTTAAATGCATGTCTATTTGTGTGGCAGTGTTGCACTAGTTTCGTCGTCAGCTTACCAGATTTTATGGTGCTTAGATGCTCTTGAATGCGTGTTTTTATTTTACGTGTCGTAAGGCCTATATACTGGAGGCCGCATTCACAGTTAAGTTTATACACCACACTGGTGGTGTTGCAATTGCTAAATTGCCTTAGCTCCCATTCTTTCCCCGACTGTAGCGTGACACAAGTTGTTTTTTCCGTGAGGTGACACACAGAGCAAGTGCCACAGGGATGGTGCCCTGTTAGATGTGGTTTGCTGTTTGCTCTTGTTGTTTGTACTCGAGTGTGAACCAATTTGTCTTTTAAATTGCTGGTACGTTTAAAAGCAAATGTAGGTTGGGGCATTTTGAAGTCTTTATTGGAAAGAATCGCCCAGTGTTTGCGTATTGACTGTCGGATTTTAGAGGCTAATGGGTTGAAAGTCATGACTACCGGTAAGCAGTCTTTTCTTTCTTTTTTATTTACTTCTAACAAAGCACTGCGTGGTGTATTAAGAGCTCTCTTTTTCGCAGTTTTGATAGTTCTTACAGGATATTGTCTCTGTAGAAGTTTCTCTCCCAAGACCTGCGACTGTTCCACAAAGTTCTCGGTGCTGGAGCAATTTCTCCTGTACCGGAGGAACTGGCCCACAGGGAGATTATCCCTGAGAGCCCGTGGGTGATAGGACTGGTAAGATAGTAATGAATTCTTATCCGTGGGCTTTTGATGAACGCTCGTAGTCAAAATTTTGTCCTTCACCATGATGTCCAGATCTAGATATACAGCGGACTCCCTGCTGTAAGACCAGGTGAATCTTAGACTTTGGTCTTGGCAATTGAGCCAATTCAGAAACTCCAGCAGGGTAGTTTCCTCTCCAGTCCAGATGCAGAGCACATCATCTATATATCTCCTCCAGAGACGCACATGGTCTCTGAAGGGATTGCTGGTAGGATAGATGATGTGCTCTTCGAACTGGCCTACATATATGCAGGCCAGGCTCGGTGCCATAGTAGCCCCCATGCTGGTCCCCGTGGTTTGCAGGTACATCTTGTCCTTGTAGCAAAAGAAATTGCGGGTGAGTGCTATTTGAATGCATTGAAGCACAAATGTTTGCGGAGCATCGTAAAACCACTCTTGGTCCCTCAGAGCCCTTGCTGCTGCCACCAGCGTAGCATCCTGAGGGATACAAGAGTAGAGGGATTCGATGTCGATGGTGACCAATATTTCACGGGTGGGATCGACGGAAATTTCCCCAATCACATTCAAGATATCCATGGTATCTTTTACAAATGATCTTTACATGATTACAGATTCTCGTAAAAAGTAGTCTGCAAACTGAGACAAAGGCTCGAGGATGGATTGAATCCCGGAAACAATAGGCCTGCCAGGCGGTGGCCTGGCAGGCTTATGGATTTTCGGTAGGATATAAAATGCAGGCATCCTGGGGTTCATATTCACCAGGAATTCTGCTTCTTTACTCGAAATCCATTTTTTCTCCTTAGCATCAGCGACCAGTTTTTTGATTTGTTTCTGTAAATCTTGAGTAGGGTCATGTACTAGGGGTTGGTAGTTAGCCCTGACGTTAAGAAGTCGAAAGACTTCTGCCTCATAATCTTGGGTATTCAGTAGCACCACCGCTCCCCCCTTGTCAGCACTTTTTATAGTTATATTCGTGTTATTTTGCAAGGACTTAATTGCTTCCCAATCACTTCTGGACATGTTCTTATAACCAGTATTCTGATTCAGAGATTCCAACCTTTCAATGTCCTCTAGGACCTTTGCTTCAAAGACAGCGATTTCAGGCCCTACTACTGCACTCGAGGGGATAAATCCCGATGGTTTCTTTAGGTCTGTGTTAAAACCACGCTGCTTCTCTTGCGTGTGGGTAGCAAAAAACTTTTTGAGTTTGATTTTACGAATAGTCTCAAAAAACTCAACCCTACACTGAAAAGGGTCGTGTGTGGGAGTCGGAACAAATCCCAACCCTCTATTCAAGACACGTTCTTCACTTTCTGTGAGTTGGTAGTTAGAAAGATTAACCACAATATTATTTATTGGGGTTGTCTGCCTCTGCTGCGGGTGAGTCTTGGGGAGTATGTCTGCCATTGGGGTGGTCGATTGCCTCGTCCTCTTCCCCTTCCTGGTTGCCCAGTGCCCTTGTTGGTTCCCTGGCCTTGCTCTAAAAAAGACCGCAGTAGTATTCCCAAATCGGCGTTGTTTTGTGGTTGTTCGTTGAACCTTACTCGGTTTCCCTGGGGTCTATCCTGCAAATCCTCACTTAGTCTTTGGGCTGTACTGATTATAAGGATCAACCAGTCTCTGGTACACTTATTTGCGATGTAACTCCAGTCTAGTCTGAACTTTTTGTCGTCAAGGAATATCCTTGGTTCTATTCTCACCAAGAGGCTTGCTGGGGAGGCTCCAGACGTGTAGTACTCTGACATTAACGCCCCATGTAGGGCTACTCGAACCTGTTTTTTCTTTAAATTACTTAGTTTTTCCCACTCTTCTCTCACCGATGTTTTCCCAAGTAATGGTGTGTCTGACAGAAGTGAAGGGGCCGCTAATATTGCGGCAATCTGATCCTCAGAAAAGGCCAAACAATTTTGATCCATAATATGGTTAATCAGTGGGGTCAAAGTGTGAGAATACTTCCTGAGGCTCGCACCTCACAGGAAGGAGATGGAAAACACAAAGGTGCGGATCAAACAATTTAAAAAGAGAATCATAAGGCTATGCAGCTCTCACGGCTGTGCCGCCGTTCAATACAGTTCAGAAAAAGAGGAGCTTTAGAGGGAAAAGCTAGTCAATAGGTCGCCCTCCACTCAGTATACAGCAAATACACAACAAGACCTAGACTATAGAAGCACATGTAGCGATTTACCCTTATTTAGAATATTTCGTTTGTTGCTCTTTCATTAGCAAACATTACTCCCCGTCTTCAATATTAAATGGGGTAGCCGGAATATCTAGGGTAGTGCTAAATTCAAACCATTGCCTGATTCTCATTCATCAGTAAAAACACAGTTGAGAGACCGATCATACCACACTCAGTCTCGTGTCCAACAAATATAGTGCTAAACCGAAAAAAAGTGTGTGAAAGCGAGATGGCACCTCACGGGCGCACCACCAAACGGGGACCTGACTGGTACTCGCCAGGACAGCCCTGTTGTCATCATCGGTACCATCAAGCTTAGAACAAAAAACAGTGTCCAAATACACAAAAGATTTGTGGAAAAGTGCAGCGGAAATATAGAAGGAAAGAACACAAATACAGTGTCAAAAAATGTATAAAACACTCATAACACAACACAAACACTCCAATTGTATTCACTTTCTTGTGTTGTGTATAGAAGAAATAAAAAGGAAAAGTAGATGTGGTTGTCACCAGTTTAACCACTCATACTTTTACTTGCCGACATGTTTCATTGCCTGGTAACTTGTAGGCAATTTCATCAGGGCGTCATATATATTAAAGCCACTGCAGATGGACCCACACGTCTTCACAACTGTAAACACATAAAATCCGCACCAATGTGGTTAACCAAAACACTCAATCAATGTATGCTCCAACACACATTTGTTTTAGACACACATTTGACCCACTGATAATTACCCTCATATGGCCATAGGTGCTCCTATCAGCCGGATGGAACACGGTTGTCATTTAAAATGCAAGAAAAATCGCAAAAAGTCGATTGTTTACTTCTCCCCTTCAGATAGCTAAAACAGAGAAAAACACACAGGAAAATGCACTCATTAGGCAAAGGTGTATATTTATACCCTTTGCTCACGTTTAGCTAGATGGCCCTAAGAGTTTTAAAGTGGATCACCTACACACCATACACCCAGTTGCGCTGTTCGCAATGCCGCCCGGGGTCAAAGGGCGCTTTCTAGCGCACACTCGAGTGTCTCTGAACCTGAGCTTAAGCCATATTTATCTGCCTCCTATCCCCAGGCGCTTGACACCCCGTTTGCCTTACCGGACATTTGAGAAGCGGCCGCTGTATCTCAGCCCGTGCCTCAATGCCGTCTGAATGGGGGAAGTACTTGTAATGCCTTCCGTGGTCTCGCGTAAAAACGCGTCGGCCATCTTGGATAGGGCGTAGTCCTATTTTGTTCAATGCGGAGTATGGAACTCAATCAGAATCACGCGGGACTCACGCGCGTGATCTCGCTTTTTCGAGCAGACACAATTATAACTTTATCCACATTTCTGTCCCATTTCGTTTTTCAATTTTAGATGTACCAAAATGTACACATATCGTGTTGCTCGTGGAACCTGACAATTATTCTGTTGGAATTAATCGAAAGGGAGCCACATATTAAAACCATATTGTGCAAAATTCGAAAAATTGAAAAATTGAATTGGAGCATTTATATATAGTGGATGGACAGTTTTACCCACATTAAAAATCAATATGTGCCAAAGGAAGGAGCCAATGTTAGTATATATATTTTCTCAGGTACCAGTATACATAAATGCACCAGGGATATATAATACCGCAGTTAGAGTACACATGTACACTCATACAAATGCCAATACAGACTCAATTCTGTTGGGGAAACTCAACGTATCTTGTTCCACTCCAATAAATCGTTCAACCCTATCTTATCTGATTTCTCTTGAAAAATCCATTTCGCTTCCTTCCTAGCTAACAGATGTTCCACTGAGTAAGAGTCTCCTGTCACCTTCTCAAGCACAACCCACTTAAATGCATGTCTATTTGTGTGGCAGTGTTGCACTAGTTTCGTCGTCAGCTTACCAGATTTTATGGTTCTTAGATGCTCTTGAATGCGTGTTTTTATTTTACGTGTCGTAAGGCCTATATACTGGAGGCCGCATTCACAGTTAAGTTTATACACCACACTGGTGGTGTTGCAATTGCTAAATTGCCTTAGCTCCCATTCTTTCCCCGACTGTAGCGTGACACGAGTTGTTTTTTCCGTGAGTTGACACACAGAGCAAGTGCCAAAGGGATGGTGCCCTGTGAGATGTGGTTTGCTGTTTGCTCTTGTTGTTTGTACTCGAGTGTGAACCAATTTGTCTTTTAAATTGCTGGTACGTTTAAAAGCAAATGTAGGTTGGGGCATTTTGAAGTCTTTATTGGAAAGAATCGCCCAGTGTTTGCGTATTGACTGTCGGATTTTAGAGGCTAATGGGTTGAAAGTCATGACTACCGGTAAGCAGTCTTTTCTTTCTTTTTTATTTACTTCTAACAAAGCACTGCGTGGTGTATTAAGAGCTCTCTTTTTCGCAGTTTTGATAGTTCTTAAAGGATATTGTCTCTGTAGAAGTTTCTCTCCCAAGACCTGCGACTGTTCCACAAAGTTCCGGTGCTGGAGCAATTTCTCCTGTACCGGAGGAACTGGCCCACAGGGAGATTATCCCTGAGAGCCCGTGGGTGATAGGACTGGTAAGATAGTAATGAATTCTTATCTGTGGGCTTTTGATGAACGCTCGTAGTCAAAGTTTTGTCCTTCACCATGATATCCAGATCTAGATATACAGCGGACTCCCTGCTGTAAGACCAGGTGAATCTTAGACTTTGGTCTTGGCAATTGAGCCAATTCAGAAACTCCAGCAGGGTAGTTTCCTCTCCTGGAGAGATATACGCACGAGTGGGCATTTCCATACGTAACTGACACTTATTATCAGTCTGATCCTGAACACACCAACCAAGTAGGACAACGTAGAGGTGGTGGTGGGGTGGTAGGCAACAACCCCGTCCCCAACAACAGAAACGTACTCCGGCCAATTCGTCTTTTGATAATACATCGAGCGAGGACGAGCAGGATAGACCCCAGGGAAACCGAGTAAGGTTCAACGAACAACCACAAAACAACGCCGATTTGGGAATACTACTGCGGTCTTTTTTAGAGCAAGGCCAGGGAACCAACAAGGGCACTGGGCAACCAGGAAGGGGAAGAGGACGAGGCAATCGACCACCCCAATGGCAGACATACTCCCCAAGACTCACCCGCAGCAGAGGCAGACAACCCCAATAAATAATATTGTGGTTAATCTTTCTAACTACCAACTCACAGAAAGTGAAGAACGTGTCTTGAATAGAGGGTTGGGATTTGTTCCGACTCCCACACACGACCCTTTTCAGTGTAGGGTTGAGTTTTTTGAGACTATTCGTAAAATCAAACTCAAAAAGTTTTTTGCTACCCACCCGCAAGAGAAGCAGCGTGGTTTTAACACAGACCTAAAGAAACCATCGGGATTTATCCCCTCGAGTGCAGTAGTAGGGCCTGAAATCGCTGTCTTTGAAGCAAAGGTCCTAGAGGACATTGAAAGGTTGGAATCTCTGAATCAGAATACTGGTTATAAGAACATGTCCAGAAGTGATTGGGAAGCAATTAAGTCCTTGCAAAATAACACGAATATAACTACAAAAAGTGGTGACAAGGGGGGAGCGGTGGTGCTACTGAATACCCAAGATTATGAGGCAGAAGTCTTTCGACTTCTTAACGTCAGGGCTAACTACCAACCCCTAGTACATGACCCTACTCAAGATTTACAGAAACAAATCAAAAAACTGGTCGCTGATGCTAAGGAGAAAAAATGGATTTCGAGGAAAGAAGCAGAATTCCTGGTGAATATGAACCCCAGGATGCCTGCATTTTATATCCTACCGAAAATCCATAAGCCTGCCAGGCCACCGCCTGGCAGGCCTATTGTTTCCGGGATTCAATCCATCCTCGAGCCTTTGTCTCAGTTTGCAGACTACTTTTTACGAGAATCTGTAATCATGCAAAGATCATTTGTAAAAGATACCATGGATATCTTGAATGTGATTGGGGAAATTTCCTTCGATCCCACCCGTGAAATATTGGTCACCATCGACATCGAATCCCTCTACTCTTGTATCCCTCAGGATGCTACGCTGGTGGCAGCAGCAAGGGCTCTGAGGGACCAAGAGTGGTTTTACGATGCTCCGCAAACATTTGTGCTTCAATGCATTGAAATAGCACTCACCCGCAATTTCTTTTGCTACAAGAACAAGATGTACCTGCAAACCACGGGGACCAGCATGGGGGCTACTATGGCACCGAGCCTGGCCTGCATATATGTAGGCCAGTTCGAAGAGCACATCATCTATCCTACCAGCAATCCCTTCAGAGACCATGTGCGTCTCTGGAGGAGATATATAGATGATGTGCTCTGCATCTGGACTGGAGAGGAAACTACCCTGCTGGAGTTTCTGAATTGGCTCAATTGCCAAGACCAAAGTCTAAGATTCACCTGGTCTTACAGCAGGGAGTCCGCTGTATATCTAGATCTGGACATCATGGTGAAGGACAAAACTTTGACTACGAGCGTTCATCAAAAGCCCACGGATAAGAATTCATTACTATCTTACCAGTCCTATCACCCACGGGCTCTCAGGGATAATCTCCCTGTGGGCCAGTTCCTCCGGTACAGGAGAAATTGCTCCAGCACCGAGAACTTTGTGGAACAGTCGCAGGTCTTGGGAGAGAAACTTCTACAGAGACAATATCCTGTAAGAACTATCAAAACTGCGAAAAAGAGAGCTCTTAATACACCATGCAGTGCTTTGTTAGAAGTAAATAAAAAAGAAAGAAAAGACTGCTTACCGGTAGTCATGACTTTCAACCCATTAGCCTCTAAAATCCGACAGTCAATACGCAAACACTGGGCGATTCTTTCCAATAAAGACTTCAAAATGCCCCAACCTACATTTGCTTTTAAACGTACCAGCAATTTAAAAGACAAATTGGTTCACACTCGAGTACAAACAACAAGAGCAAACAGCAAACCACATCTAACAGGGCACCATCCCTGTGGCACTTGCTCTGTGTGTCACCTCACGGAAAAAACAACTTGTGTCACGCTACAGTCGGGGAAAGAATGGGAGCTAAGGCAATTTAGCAATTGCAACACCACCAGTGTGGTGTATAAACTTAACTGTGAATGCGGCCTCCAGTATATAGGCCTTACGACACGTAAAATAAAAACACGCATTCAAGAGCATCTAAGCACCATAAAATCTGGTAAGCTGACGACGAAACTAGTGCAACACTGCCACACAAATAGACATGCATTTAAGTGGGTTGTGCTTGAGAAGGTGACAGGAGACTCTTACTCAGTGGAACATCTGTCAGCTAGGAAGGAAGCGAAATGGATTTTTCAAGAGAAATCAGATAAGATAGGGTTGAACGATTTATTGGAGTGGAACAAGATACGTTGAGTTTCCCCAACAGAATTGAGTCTGTATTGGCATTTGTATGAGTGTACATGTGTACTCTAACTGCGGTATTATATATCCCTGGTGCATTTATGTATACTGGTACCTGAGAAAATATATATACTAACATTGGCTCCTTCCTTTGGCACATATTGATTTTTAATGTGGGTAAAACTGTCCATCTACTATATATAAATGCTCCAATTCAATTTTTCAATTTTTCGAATTTTGCACAATATGGTTTTAATATGTGGCTCCCTTTCGATTAATTCCAACAGAATAATTGTCAGGTTCCACGAGCAACACGATATGTGTACATTTTGGTACATCTAAAATTGAAAAACGAAATGGGACAGAAATGTGGATAAAGTTATAATTGTGTGTGCTCGAAAAAGCGAGATCACGCGCGTGAGTCCCGCGTGATTCTGATTGAGTTCCATACTCCGCATTGAACAAAATAGGACTACGCCCTATCCAAGATGGCCGACGCGTTTTTACGCGAGACCACGGAAGGCATTACAAGTACTTCCCCCATTCAGACGGCATTGAGGCACGGGCTGAGATACAGCGGCCGCTTCTCAAATGTCCGGTAAGGCAAACGGGGTGTCAAGCGCCTGGGGATAGGAGGCAGATAGATATGGCTTAAGCTCAGGTTCAGAGACACTCGAGTGTGCGCTAGAAAGTGCCCTTTGACCCCGGGCGGCATTGCGAACAGCGCAACCGGGTGTATGGTGTGTAGGTGATCCACTTTAAAACTCTTAGGGCCATCTAGCTAAACGTGAGCAAAGGGTATAAATATACACCTTTGCCTAATGAGTGCATTTTCCTGTGTGTTTTTCTCTGTTTTAGCTATCTGAAGGGGAGAAGTAAACAATCGACTTTTTGCGATTTTTCTTGCATTTTAAATGACAACCGTGTTCCATCCGGCTGGTAGGAGCACCTATGGCCATATGAGGGTAATTATCAGTGGGTCAAATGTGTGTCTAAAACAAATGTGTGTTGGAGCATACATTGATTGAGTGTTTTGGTTAACCACATTGGTGCGGATTTTATGTGTTTACAGTTGTGAAGACGTGTGGGTCCATCTGCAGTGGCTTTAATATATATGACGCCCTGATGAAATTGCCTACAAGTTACCAGGCAATGAAACATGTCGGCAAGTAAAAGTATGAGTGGTTAAACTGGTGACAACCACATCTACTTTTCCTTTTTATTTCTTCCATACACAACACAAGAAAGTGAATAAAATTGGAGTGTTTGTGTTGTGTTATGAGTGTTTTATACATTTTTTGACACTGTATTTGTGTTCTTTCCTTCTATATTTCCGCTGCACTTTTCCACAAATCTTTTGTGTATTTGGACACTGTTTTTTGTTCTAAGCTTGATGGTACCGATGATGACAACAGGGCTGTCCTGGCGAGTACCAGTCAGGTCCCCGATTGGTGGTGCGCCCGTGAGGTGCCATCTCGCTTTCACACACTTTTTTTCGGTTTAGCACTATATTTGTTGGACACGAGACTGAGTGTGGTATGATCGGTCTCTCAACTGTGTTTTTACTGATGAATGAGAATCAGGCAATGGTTTGAATTTAGCACTACCCTAGATATTCCGGCTACCCCATTTAATATTGAAGAAGGGGAGTAATGTTTGCTAATGAAAGAGCAACAAACGAAATATTCTAAATAAGGGTAAATCGCTACATGTGCTTCTATAGTCTAGGTCTTGTTGTGTATTTGCTGTATACCGAGTGGAGGGCGACCTATTGACTAGCTTTTCCCTCTAAAGCTCCTCTTTTTCTGCACTGCTGATCAGTGTCAAAGTGCTAGTGCTCCCTTTGTAAATTGTTATTGTAATTGGTTATCCATGATTGGCATATTTGAATAACCAAGAAGTCCCTAGTAAAGTGCACTGAGTGTGCCAGGGCTGGTGATACAAATGCTACTAGTGGGCCTGCAGCACTGATTGTGCCTCCCACATCACTAGCCCTAAAATGCTGTCTCAGGCCTGCCACCGAGGTGCCTGTGTGCAGTCTGTGAACTGCCATGTCCTCCTGGTCAGTGTCCCCACTGACCAGGCCTAACCCTTCCCTTTCTGTGCACATTGGTCACCCCTATGGAAGGCCCAAGTTACCCCCTTGGGCAGGGTGCAGTGTCTGTGAAAGGTAGAGCATGTAGTAGTACAGGTGACATGCTCTGGTAGTGAATTACAGCCATTTTCAATTTTCACTATTGTAAGGCTATCTTGCCCATAGGCTATCAAGGTGAATGCTGGATACAATGGTTACCTGCATGTCTTCCCATAGGAGCAAGATAGGACATACAAGTCTGGTATCCCTGAACTCAGAATTTAATAACACATCTTTTAGCAAAGGTGTTTTTTTTTTTGCAGAGTTTTATATAGCGCGAACTAGAACCGAACCGAATCAGTTATCAGAGTGCTTTACATAGCACCAGTTACGTTACATGAGGACACACTTTCATTTTAGGCACGGGGAGATTAAGTGATTTGCCCAGAATCACAGGGGTTTTTTGGCGTCGTTACCGAGACTCGAACCCAGATCCCCAGGTCCGAGGTCGAGCGCCTTCGCCGTTAGGCCAACCCCTCTCCCCTGGTGTTTTCACTGAAATCCTGTGTTTGAGAACAGCACTTTTAGAAAGTGACTGTTCTCTTGTCTGACCTTTACAAAGGAGTCCCACTATTTAGAGTTGTGAGAAAGAACTAAAGCGCCACTTTAATAATTTTTGAGGTGTTTTTCCCTCAGGCGCTATAGGGACTACCATATAGTGTATTACTCTGAATCAAGAGTGTACGCTCTGTTTGTTTTGTTCGCAGTAGGGGAACTAATTATTGATCTACTAGTTTTTGATATTTGTATATTTTTTACGTTGTATATGTTGTATATATTGTAGATATGTAATGTATCATAAAGACGTGTACATTGTATATATTTGATAACTTTATATGTAGTAGTTTGTTGTGATCATATTGTGCCTTCTTCCCGTCACTTGAAACGTACACAAGTTATAAAAGTAGAAATTCATTTGTTATAAATAAGAATTGGGATTAGCAGGGTAACTAATTTTACTCTGGCTGAAAATAAATGTGTTTTGATTGATCCCTTAATACCGTTTGCTTTAGATTCTACATCGTTGATGTTTAGTGCTCAGGGAGATGAGGGTAATCTGGACATGACTCCTGTTATATATATACCTGCTTTCTGCGTGCCTTGGCCTGTTTGTGAATTGACTGTCTGGTTGGTGAGTTGGCTCCCAGAGGCTGAGTGGGCCATCCCTGGGCTGAATAGCTCCATCCGCATCTAGAGTAGTGGGAGGGGGTAGCACCTGGGCCTGAATAGGGCTATGCCTGCCTTCCACAATGCTGGCTACACCTTCTGCTGGGCGGCTGACGACCCTGCCTCTCTCTCTGAATGGAAAGGAGAAGCCAGGAAAACAAAGTGCTTAAAGAACACCCAGAACTGGTCCAGACCGGGCTCAGAGCCCTCCTGCACAAAGGGAACAAAGACTTTTAGGGGTATAAGTAAAGGACACCAGACTACAGAATATTAAATCATCCTGGAATCAAGAAGGAACCTCTGCCAAGGAGAAAGCTGGAAGACTGAAGAAGGAAGACTGTCCTGCTGTTGCTTTGCTGGACTGACCTGCAGTTGCGTTGCTGCCAAGGAGAGGGGAAGGACTTTACTTTGTGCTATGTCCCCTTGCTTGAAGGAACCTCCAAGGGCCTGAAGAAGAGCTGGCTCCCTGTTAAGAAGTCCCAGGAACAAAAGGACTTTACCCCCAGCTTCCCTGAATTCTGCGGAGAGAGTTCTGTCCTTCCTAGAGTGCTTTGGCCGGTTGTGGTGCCTATGGAAGTTGTACCTGTGTTGAGAACCTGGAAACTAAGATTTTAAAGACTTTCCCTTTAAGTTTTAACGCATCGCTCGCTTGCAGAGTGCATCCCCGTCAGTGCGAGGAAATTCCCGCCGCTACAAAGGCTGAGATCGTCGCAGCGCCTGTTGCCGCTGCCAGGATTGTCGCATCCCTCATTTGCGGGTCGCACCAGTCCGGTGCGGGAAGATTACCATTGCTGCAAGTATCGGCGCAAAGCCTGTCATCACTGGGTCAGATCGTCGCACCGCTTGCTTGCGGACCGCATCACGTCGCTGCAAGAGTCGTCGCAGAGCCATCGCATCAAGGGGCCGCGAGAGGAGAAGATCGCTGCTGAGCCGCGCATCTTCGCCGCACCGGAGATCGTCGCCGCCCCGAAGATCATCGCATCGTACCTTTTGCGAGTCGCTTCCACCAAAACCTGTGCAACGGAATCCAGGCAAGGTATCGCATCCCTCTCCATACAGATCGGAGTCACCGCAACACGCCCGCTACATCCAGCTGGGCTGTCGCATCACCTCCCCAGGGTCTCAGGAGTGACGCATCGCTTGCTTTTCAATGCTACAGCTTTCACTTGGAGCTTTTGTTGCATCTAAAGGTACTGATGGCTAAAACGTGACACAACTGTGGATTATTTTAACGCAACTGTAAGAACTCATTTGAAACCATATTCTTGAACTGTGTATGTTGTGTTTTTGTCGTTTTGGTCTTGTGTAGTTTAGATTAAATGCCTTTATTTTTCTAAACTGTTGTGAAGTCAGTTTGTGGTGTTTTCACTGTGTTACTGTGAGTGTTGGTACAAATACTTAGAACATTGCCTTTGATAAGCCTGACTGCTCGTGCCAAACTACCAAGGGGGTGAGCAGGGGTTATCTAAAGAGTGCATCCTTCTTACCCTGACTAGAAGCAAGGGTCCATATTTGGACAGTGGTACCTACCTCTGCCAACTAGAGACCCCCAGTTCTAACAATATCTTTGACATCAAAAAAGTGAAGATTCTGGTTCTTTTGAAGATTACTGAACTATTTGGCAAGTGACGATTCAGTGGAGGTAATGGGTTTCTGCAGAATACTCAAATGTAAACACAACCGTTTATTGCCATTGATTTTGATGCTAAGTTTACTACCAAATTGAGACAAATGGCTCAGACAAGAACTTGAGTCTTAAATGTACATCCAGTGGTAGGAAGTAGGCTTGATACCAAGTTTTGTTTTATACTTTCAAACCTAATCTCCGTTAGAACTTTAGACTGTGCTGAAACGGTCAGCAAAGATATTGTGAATACTAGACAACACATAATACAACTTCTTGGAGTCTAGAGTTAGTTCTTCTTTAGTTTGTCATTTGCCTAGCTGAGATTAAAAAAAGAGTCACAATCAGGAAGTTTCCCTTCTCAAGTTGATTAAAGTATCAGAGACCAGGTGATATGCAACTGATGAGAGTAAATAGACCCAAAGGCATAAACTTGCCATTCCTATGAGGATAGTCTCTGTCCTCGATTTCTTGAATTTAGGATGTGACCATATCGCAACAATATTATTTTTTTAGGTTACAAATTGGATCCTTTGAAAGCAAGCATTGTCTATAATCAATCATCTAAAGATCAGCCGGCTTTTTTCGCCAGACATAAAGATGGAGAGTCCACCAAGCTTTCATGCTTTCAGTATATGCCAATTAAATAATTCTAGATGCCTGTTTGCTCACAGAGTAGAAGTGTATGATTTCATACTTTATGGAAATCTGGATATGAATTTTGTTACAGAAATCTTTTGGATGAAGTATGCGGTAAAACGATTTTCAGATGACAAAGCTGTAGGACTTTCATAGTTCAGCTTCATGAAGTTTCCAAAATCTGATACCATTAAAGGTCTCAAATAGCCTTATATACACACATGCAAAACACAGCACCAGTTGTGAAGCCAAAATCCTTTCAGTATTGGAACAAAGATCTTCCCATTCCACTGAGCGACGCACAGTGGCACTTTTTTGTGGACAACTGAAAGAGCGATCTCCCAACTACAGACGCAGACTGATCCACTTTAAGTATTTGCATAGATTCTACAGAACACCTATCAGCCTGCATCGTATGGGATTAAGAGAGGATGATAGCTGCTGGCGCTGCAAACACTCCCCTGCTACGTTCTTACACATGGCTTGGGACTGCCCAGTGTTAGCAGGGTTTTGGTCCAAAGTCTTCACCTCAATAAGCCAAATTGTTAGCGTGCCGGACGCTCCATCGCCCACTTTAGGCTTACTGGGTTATGTTAAAGACACCCCGCCCAAACTGCGGGAACTACACACCCTGCTTCTACTATATGCGAAGCAGCAAATTGTGGTACATTGGGGGAGGAGGAGGGCGCCATTGATTAAGGGATGGCTTGCAGATGTCACCTATGGTAACATACAGCTGAGTAGATTCTGGGAACTTGCGCACCCCACCTCGTGACCTCCGGACATTTGGAAACCATTTTTAACGTGGGTCAGGGGACAGAGCGAACTGGCTGAAGAGGAACATGTTGAGGGTACGCAGACTGCACAATAGGTGGGGTACACTTATGGCTGGCAATGTCTTAGGTGCGCGCCCTGGATCCTACCACACAGTGGAAAGG
The DNA here is from genome assembly GCF_964261635.1 of Lissotriton helveticus. NCBI lineage: Eukaryota > Metazoa > Chordata > Amphibia > Caudata > Salamandridae > Lissotriton > Lissotriton helveticus. Next base: position 1,169,551,437 of record NC_136057.1, read on the forward strand.
ATGTAAACTGTATAAGCTTGATTAGTCCTGCACAATATTTGTAGTGCTTTATATTGTTCAGTTTAGGCTGAATTTAAATGCTCGCACACTACTATCAAAGAGGATGTTGATTTCTATGCTTAGTCATTCCATGTATTAGAGATATATGCATGACGAGACCAATTAATGATTTGTACTCTAGTGTATGATTTTCGACTGAGCCATGATCCATATCACTGTAACAAGGAACTGGCTTGGTATGTTGTTGTATTATGCTGTTGTACGATTGAGTGGAGAAGTGTGGCTCAAATGGTTAGAGCGGCAGACCCTGATGCAGAGGTCTGGTCCGGGACCAGTGTTCAATACTTGCCTTGGCGGGACTTGGGCTCAATTTCCTTGGACCTGATAATTCTCGCCTCAGTGCCTATTCTAATCATGGGTCACTCTGCAACTCTGGGCAATAGCTTGCTTAATCTCCACAACGGCCCCAACAGCGCTTGGACACATGGCTTCACCTTGGGGGTGCCCAGGAGTAGACAATCACAGGGAAAAGCCAGGAAGGGTTCCTAAGCGGTATACGGACGGCGCCGGGACACTTCCGTTGGAGGTAGCTGTGCGCTCTACAAATGCTGGCATTTACATTTTATTTTTACATGTTTGTACTTTCACAAAATGCTAATAAATGAAAATATTAAAAAAAAGGTCTCAAATAGCCACAATCTGATTTTCAGTACAATCTTTATTTGCCTGGCTCCTTCATTAATGTCATAATCATGAGTTATATATTCCTCGCTGCCAAATTGTCCACTTTATGTAAATGTAAATGTGGGATACTTGTAAAGCGCACTGTTACTCTACCCGAGTGTCCTGGCGTTGTAGACCACTGGGGAACCCGTCCTGGTTTTCCCTGTGAGATGGTGCTGTTTCAGCCGCACCTGGCCCGCTTCTGCAACACCTCCCATATCCAAACATTAAGCTGCTCAATTGCAGCCAGAGGTGTTGGTGTGCCACGGTCTCTGGAGACTTTTTGTTGTCAACTGCTTTAACCGTGTTCCTGTGTTGCTCTCTAGGCACCCATAAACCCAAAGCTTTTATGTCAAATGTATTCATCAGAAGATGGATTGGCCCTACTTGGTAGTTATGTCGGGTGCCTATTGTTATTCCTTTTAGGTGTTATGGTTCTTTGGGTCAGAGGTGGTGGGCCCTCAGACAGATGGAACACATAATTTGTAATAAATGTATATAATTATTAAACAATAATTCTAACACTTTAAATGTATCAACAAGCCTAATTAAAAAATACAATAGAGGTACTCTTTGAAACTTTTACTAAAAACTTAAATATAAGATTGATTAATTCACATCATAATACATATTTATTTCATAATCAAGTTTTTTATTGTTTTCAAACACATGAAACTGTTCAGCAAATGCACGGAGATCATCAACTCAATTACAATCACATAAGCAATGCATCCGATGGTCACTAACCCCTTGAGACGTACACAGGTAAGGTAAGAAATCACGTTAATCAGAACCCTCCACAGTACCCAACCACTTCCCCCACACCCGACGGTATTTTTTGCCGAACCCCCTTGCCATGTAGAGGACTTTCTCCTGGGTCGCACACCAGTCCACCCCTCTTCGCCACCTCCCAAGGTCAGGTGGATCAGGACTTTTCATTTCTGGACCCATCCAGCCCATTTGTAATCCCCAGTAGTGATTGACGTGGATTCTGAGGAACCGCCCATCCCAGTACCTCCGTAAGTTCCACGTTGATTGCCTCCCAAAATTTTTCCAGGTGGGGGCACGGTCACACCACGTGGAAAAAGTCTGCCGGGCGTGATTACATCCCGCACATGACGCGTTCAGGCGCAAACCCGCTCGATTGAGGCATAGGGGAGTGAGGTACGCAGCGTGCAGGTAGTATAGCCAAATCAACTTAAGTTTGGCAGAGGCAGTGACTGTCCTGGGGGCCATGAGAGCATCGCACCAGTCTACCTCGTCGAAAGGGCCCACCCATTCCACCCATTGTTCCCTCAACTTATCTAAGAGGTGGGAGTGTTGTTAACTAAGGTGCAGTATATGTGGGAGATGCCCCCTTTGCCTAAGTCTCCCATCAATGTCTGGGCCTCAGTGGGGCTATATTCAGGGAGCCTCGTGTCATCCATGATGTGCATTTGGAGGGCATGTCACAGCTGCAGATACTTGTAAAATTGGGATGAATGTAAGGAATAATGGGTTTGGAGCTCCCAGAAGGAAAGCATATGGCCGTTAGCCCATACATCCCCTAGCTGTGTGACGCTGATGAGGTCCCATGTTTCAAATCCCTGTAGCCCACTAACCTCCCGGAGCCAGGCCCATGCCAGGGGAGCGTACATTGGGTCAGCTTAGGCGTCCAGCCAGTTTGAAGCAACGAGGCCCGCCAGGCCATTAACACGGAGCGTGTGACATCAGGCAGTCGGGATGGAATGGGCCCCCCCTACATCATAGTCTGGATTTTGAGTATTCCCAGCTCACTGAGCTCAAGCCTATAGGCCGGATCAGACCAGCCCCCATTGAACCAGTCTTGGACCACCAGGAGAGGTACAGCCAAGAAATAAAGATATAAGTATGTCATCCCCATACCGCCGTCGAAGGCGGGAGTCCGGCATGTAGACAGAGCCAGGTGTGCCCGCCCTCCACTCCAGAGGAACTTGGTAGTTAGACTGTCCAGTTCCCGGAACCAGGTCCTGGGAAAGCAGACGGGGACATTTTGAAGGACATAGAGAAATCTGGGAAGCATCATCATTTTAAACAGTGCCACCCTCCCTAGGGGGTTCAAGGGTAGTGTTTTCCATTTTTGGTGCTCTTCCTTGGCCTTCTTAACCAATAGGGCTACATTGAGGGACCAGCCCAGCATGGATAGGAGGGTAATCCATATCCCCAAGAATTTAAAAGCCTGTTGCCGAAGCAGTATGGTGGATTGCCAATAAAAGCAATCCCTAGATAAATGCACAGGGACCAGAACTGAATTCCCAGGTTTCAGTCGCAGACCTGAGGCCTGTTCGAAAGATTGCAAGATCTGGAGGCAATATGGTCCCGACGAGGCTGGTTCGGCCAGGAAGACCCGGACGTCGTCTGCATATAATGCAATCTTGTCCGTTTCAGTATTAGGTCACTCCCAGCAATGGAAACGATCACATGCTTGCATTAGGGAAGCAAAGGGCTCCATCCCCAGGGTGGATAGCAAGGGGGAGGGGGAGCAGCCCTACCTAGAGCCCCTGGCAATGTGAAAGGCCTCTGATAGTACCTCGTTGAACAGCACTCCCGCTCTCGGGCGGGCATAGAGAACCTGAACCAAAGCTCTGAATTGGGGCCCAAACCCCATCTCGGCCAGCACCCCCTACAAATATGTCCATTCCACCAAGTCGAATGCGTCTTCAAAATCTATGGACAGGAGTGCTAAGTATGGGATAAGCAATTGCCGGTGGACAAGAGCCAGCTGCAGCCTCCGGAGGCAATGGCGGGTCCCACGTTGATGCATGAACCCACATTGGTCTGGGTAGACCAGCAGGGTTAAGTAGGGCTTTAATCGTTGAGCTAGAATTGTGGCATACAGCTTGACCTCCGTATTGAGAAGGGAGATGGGATGGTAGTCCGCGCATCTACTGGAAGGGGGCTGGGATTTTGGGAGAATCGCAATGGTGGCGATATCTGTTTCTGACAGAAAATAACCTCTCTCCACGGCCTCATGAAATAGGTCAGCCAGGTGGGGCAGTAGAGTTTTGCGGTAAGCTGCATGATACTCCTGAGGAAGGCCGTCGGGGCCCGGGGTCTTACCCAAGGAGGTGAGGGTGATCGCTTCTTCGATCTCTTTCCGAGAGATGGGGTGGTCTAGGTCCCTCTGGGTAGTCAGTTCTAGCTTCGGGAGATGCACCCTACCTCGATAAAGGAGAACTGGGAGTGGTAGCTCAGGGTGTGCTCTGTGTATAGTTGCCGGTAATAGGCGTCAAAGGTGTTGGCCATTGCCACCGGGGCATGAGGCACCATTCCAGCCTTGTCCACAACCTCTGAGATAATACAGTTCGCCCTAGGGTATGTGGCCAGCCTGTGCAGGATCAACCATTTTTGTCCCCCCAACCATAGATTCTCACCACCGACGATCTCCAGAGGAGCTTAGCAGCGTCTAGGGACAATTGTCTAATGTCGTCCCGAAGGTGGGCAAGTTGTTGGGCCTGGGCGGCATCTTCTGATAGGGACAGTAGCTGTTCCAAGCAGAGCACCTGCACCTCCCTCGAGGAGATCTCACACAACTGTGCATGCCTCTGGGTCTTGAGCTGCCCTTTAGTGGCTCCCGTATGGTCGCCTTCCCTGCCTCCCATAGGGTACCCGGGGAGGCTACGGAGCCACCGTCAGTAGTTAAGTATTGTTTAAGTTCCTTCCCTACCACTTTTTTAAAGTCTTTATCTTGGAGAAACCATGCGTTCATCCTTCATGTTTGACGGGCAAGGGAGGGGGACCCCCAGAGCTAAGGAGTACATGAGAGTGCTCAGAAATACCCCTAGGCAGAATGCGGTTGTCTAGAATCTCAGAGCAGTCGAGTGCAGGTACAAAGTTTGCATCTATGCTCGCCTGTGTGTGGTGGGCTGCATATGTGTGTGTGAATTGGGTAGTGTGGGGGTGCCATGTGCGCCACGCATCACAGAGTCCCAGGGATTCGGACCAGTTCCTCAGCTGTTTCGCGTGCGCCGTTTGGGAAATGGAGGGAGGACCCGTTGTGTCAAGGGCCGGGGAGGAAACTGCGTTAAAATCGCCCCAACAACCGTGTTGCTCATAGGCATATTGTTCAGCAGGGCAGCGGTGTGCGCAACAGTGGACGAGAGCATCGGGGGCATACACAGACATACGAGTGAGGGGGGGAGCCAGCCAGTGACCCACAAACTGTCACAAACGACCCTTGAGATTCGTGAATCACTTGAGAAAGTACTATGGTGATGAGCTCATACCTAGGGTCAAACCTGTCTTGGGTTGCTAGTGTTCCAGTTGAGGGAGCACCTGGCTTGCCAGTTTGGGCTGGACTGTTCTTAGGAGGAGCAGGGTCAAGAATGGTTTGCATATGACTGGGTCCAAACTGATGTGGCATGGTGAGCAAAAAAAATATTGTTTGGAGTTCTACCTCGAGCTATTACCAGCTGTTAGACTTATTGTAAATAGCTGTACCTGGCTGGTGAGACTATAACTAGGCAAAATTGGTCTTGGTCACTTGTGTTCCAGTTGAAGGATGTCCTGGCTTGGCAGATTGGAATGGGCTGTTCCTATGAGGAGCAGGACAAAGACTGGTTTGTATATGGCTGGGTCCAAACTAATGTGGCATAGTTAGCAAAAGAAAGATGGGTTGAAGGGCTACTCCAGGCTATTGCCAACGGTTAGACTTATTGCAAATAGCCTTCTATCGCCTTTTGTGTGTTTGAAGTAATTATGTTCCACACTTCCGCTATTGTTTCTACTTTTTTAGTGTGTCTTTTAATCAAGCAGCTACTGTTCAGCCATTCCACCAGCACATGTTGCACTCGTTCAAGACTACCGTAGCTAGATCTGCAAGCACCTATCGAAATGTATTTGACATAATATAAGATCTGCTCTCATAGCAATGATATGAGATTTTTTTTATTGAATGCACCACAATGTAGAAGAAGACATAAGAGGCTAGTGAGATGTCTTTGCAATCATTTTGCACTGTTATGACTATCCACAAACTGTCATATAAAGAGAATGCCCCTACCCACTCCCAGAGTAGCATTAAAGATGGAATTTATTAGACTACAAATTGTTTCCATATAGATGTCTCAGATATATCTGGAGATTCAAAACTCTCCAGATTCAAAACTAGATACAGATTTGCAACCAACTGTCAACATGTATTTGACACAATATAAGATCTGCTCTCAAGCAATAATATGAGATTTATTTTTAATTGAATGCATCACAGTGGCTTGCCAGGCACATGTTCAGCCCCAGGGTAGTTTCTGCATACCATGCCTGAAATGGAGCAAGGGCTGTTTTTCTGCTGTGCTCCCTGCTGCCTGCTACCCTCTGCCCTGACTGAGAAGGACTAGACCCCTCTCACTTGAACCCAGAGTGACTCCAAGGACTTGCTGACTTGCCCCCTGTTCTAAGTCTCAGGGATATCAAAGACTTCAACGTATCCTCCTACACCACCTTGACTTTGATTGTTGCAAGTCTTGTCCTGCAAAGTGGTGCCAGCCACGTTCTGAGTTCTCGGAAGTGGGTATAAAGTGATGCTCCAGTAAGAATCAGCGCATCCAAACCTTTGCTCTGCTCAGGACTGATGCATTTCCATCCATGCTAATGCATCGCTGAAGCCACGAGGATCGAGTATCTTTCTTCGCAGAATGCTCAGCCCATCTCCAACTTAGCGTGGCTTGGAACCGGCACATGTCCATCACTGCAGATGTGAGGATCGAGTACTTCACTTCAACAGCTGCTTGCCACATTGCCTCCATTCCTGATGCTTCCTTGACTTTTCACAGCTCAGAACCGTTGCATCGCCTGCATCCATGGTGACGTATAGCCTCAACTACTGCCTGCATTGTCATCAACGCTTTCAAGGTACTTTTTTCAGTGTGCCAAGGCTGGTCCCTATATCTGAAGTGTACTCCATGTGGTCAGATAGAACTTTTGGATTAGATCCAGTCTAGTATGACTAGAAAGCCCCAGTTGGCACGTTATGTTTTATACACTACAATTTAATGTAATCTTTAAAAATTCATAACTCGTGTTATACTTATTGGATTTTTGCCCTGTTCATCATTTTCTGTTTAAAAAAATATAAGCTATTTTTTTAATTTGATGTGGTCTTATAGTGTTATTTTTCATTTTGTTACTGTTTAAATTGTTGCACAAATTCTTAACACATTGCCTCTTGAGTTAACCTCTGACTGATCTGTGCCAAGGTACATACCTCTGCCAACCAGAAACTCAACATCTAACAAATACTCATACTTTCATACATACAAGTATATACAAGTAACAGAAGGGTTGGGACTGCTGCCTCTCCTAATTTGGCCAGCCAATGAGGGGAGGCAGCAGTCGCTACATTGTCAAAGAGTAGGGGGGTAGGGAGACTGCTGACCCCAGCCACTCTTTGTTGAGGTGTCAGTGATAAACACTCATCCCTGGACACTACAGGTCTTAAAACTGTGGGGGAGGGCCTTACGGTCCTTTGCTGAGAAGGGCATACCTACAAGAGCTGTGACATCCTCAGCCCAGCAAATGTCAGCTAAAGAAGCAGGGAGACTGCGCAGTTAGGGCATGTCTATCTCCTGGCTTCCTGACCTGAAAATAATGGGTGTCTGTCAGGCTGACTTTGCTCAGCCTGACGGACACTCTTATGTCAAAAAGGTGTGGGGTGTGGCCTCCCACCCTTAGGGATGGGTTGCTGCTTGAAGACATATTTTATTCTGGCTTTTCAGGCAAGGAACAGATACTGAATGGCAACTGATGATTCTGTGACTGTTATAGGAAGGTCAACTGACATGGAACAAAGGGGAAATTGTCTGTTTTACTCTCATTTGGGATAAAGCTCCCATGATATGACTCTGAAGTGGGTATTCTACTATGCCTGACTTTGTGGTGGTGGGAGGTGGGTGGGGATGTAAGGGAAGACTCACTTACATTTCATTCTGTAACTGATTGCTGCTAGTGCAACGTGTTTGATTATAATATATCTATGCTTGTATTTGGTATTTTATAACACAAACCAAGCAAAAAGGAATGGGAATGCTGCACATGGATATAACCAACATTAAGGAAATGAGTGAAAGGAGAGGTAACTGGTTTTTCAAAGAATATTGGGGCATATTATCAAGGGGGTTTATCTCCGCTTTTTTGGCTTTAAAAGCCAAGAAAGCGGAGATAAAATTATCTCCCTATTACCAAGCTGTCGCTAACACCAGTTAGCGACAGCTAATAGGAGATAGCGACCATCTTGGGCCCCGCTTTGCATGTCAGTGATATTTATCACTAATGACATGCAAAGTGGGCGTGCCAAGATGTTAGCGACTGGAAACAGTCGCTAACATCGCTATCTCCTATTACCAACTTTTGGAGATAGTCGCGCTAAGCGCGAATATCTCCAAAAGCTAACACCTGCCCAGGAGCAGTTCTTAGCCATGTTATCCAATGGGAGGTGGATAACATGGCTAAGAGCATTTGCTCGATAATGCATGAATATCGCTGACTTTTCAGCGATATTCATGCATTGCGGCCGTTTTTTATCGCATTTGCGATAAACCTTGCTAATAGCAAGGTTTTTCTGCGATAAAAATCGCCGATTTGCGGCGATAATTTTTGTCTCTAAATAAGTTAGAGACAAAAATTATCTCTATTGGTTGGTAATATGCCCCTGCATCTTTATTTATTTGCTAAATTGCAGCAGTCCAGATGAATATAGTGATGTTGTTCTGGATGATAGGTACATAGATAGATACATCCTGCTGCCTTGCATCTGTATGTAGTCTACATTCTGATGGTGTTCTATCTGTGGGTGTGAATAGTTTATTAGTAGCAAACATTTCGTTTTTTTTATTAAACACTGAATAAAATGTATTTGAAAAAAACAGGGTATTGGTTCACGCATTGAAAGCTTTGTGCTAATAAACTATTTTGATCAAGGCCTCCCTGGTGGCTATCATGAAGCACCATTGGGAGTGGGTCACCATTGTGATTATTAATATAGCCTTATAGCCCGCCGTAACGGGCTATACTGGCTATTAAAGGCCCGCTGCAGCGTTAAAGGCCCGAGCCAAAGGCGAGGGACTTTAACAAGACAGCAGGACTTTAAAAGCCGGTATAGCCCTGCTACGAAGGGCTATAAGGCTATTAGAACATTCTGCCACTAGAGGGCAGAATGTTCTAACAAATAAAACAAAGCATTCGGGGAGCGTGAGGGAACTGAAATCCACTCAGGCTCCCAGAAACCTTTGTTCACAGCCAGAGCTGTGAACAAAGAAACATTGGAATGTTGGAGCTCTGGGCTTATACCAGCCATTATAGGCCCGGAGCACTCCATTGTTTTCAATGTAGCTCCCAACGTTCCAATGTTCTAATATAGCCTTATAGCCCACCGTAGAGGGCTATACCAGCTATTAAAGGCCCTCTCCAGCGTTAAAGGCCCCGAGCCTTTAACGCTGGGCTAGGGGCCCATCTACGAAGGGCTATAAGGCCCTGAGCCGAAGGCGAGGGCCTTTAACAAGGGAGAGGGACTTTAATAGCTGTATAGCCCATCTACGAAGGGCTATAAGGCTATTAGAACATTCTGTCACTAGAGGACAGAATGTTCTAACAAAAAAAACAAAGCCTTTTGGGAGCGTGAGGGGATTGGAATCTCCTCAGGCTCCCTGAACCCTTTGTTCACAGCCAGAGCTTTGAACAAAGAAACGTTGGAATGTTGGAGCTCCAGGCTTATACCAGCCATTATAAGCCCGGAACACTCCATTGTTTTCAATGTAGCTCCCAACATTCCAATGTTCTAATACAGTAAATAGCAGCTCTGCTGAGATTCAATCTTTGGAAGCCAGGACGTTTGGTGACCAGTTGGCATGGATTTTTGAGATATAAACAAATATGCTGGAATCAACCTAATTTAAATGTAACTTGGGTAGGCGCCATCTGGCAAATATGATTAAAAAAATTGAAAAAGGAAACATGTTGTGTGGTTGTCTACCATCATTAGAGAGTATTCAGACATGATGTCAAGGGGCTGCTTTATTGTATTATGACTTTGAAGATGCAATGCTGCCCTTAAATAGATGGATAAATAGCACTAAATGCTGACATAGCGTTGCAACAGGTAAGTTATTTTATTATTATTTTGTTGTCCGTTCCCTCCTCCCTCCACCCCATCACTTTGCCCAGACACTGGCTGCTACTGAGCTGTGATGTACATTTAACGCTCCCTTGCGCTTCCCTGTCCAGGCCCAGTAAAGACTCAAGACGTGAACCTGGAGGCTGAGCAGAGGTAGGCTTGGACTGCCTTTTCCAGGCTGGCTGGCTACCTCGTTTTCGCAGCATATGTTTTTTTAACAGTGTGGTGAAGTACCTGGTATTTCTCTCAAAGTTGTTTAATGCCACGCTGACATTGTCTTTTCCCTCTCGCTCTCACGAGTCATTGCAAATTATTGTCAAACGCAAGAAAAAATGTAAGTGTTTGCTGTAAGTATATGTGGTATATCTGTTTTAACTTGAAAAGCAACGTGAACATAACGGCATCAGTGTTGTGATTACATTTACTTGTCCATTGCTTTCTTTATTTCATCTAACTCTGCTGCGTCATTAGGTTTCATGTGTAATGAAACATAGAGACAGTGGGATTATTGAGGCCCAGCAAACTTTTAACCTTTATTTTAAGGTAAGGTACCCCGAACCTTTGTTTGCTGTTTATTTGCTTCGTCTTAAAATGCAAGATATTTCCCAATTTATTCTACACTGTGATTCTGCCCAGATTTTGAAAGCTATGCTCCTGATTTCTCTCCCACACATGCATAGATTGTGATTAAAGTAGTATCTCTATAGGTCTTTGATAGTAATTCTGTGAGATAGTTCAAATATGTGTTATTCCAGGATGCATAGATTCAGTGTCACCTGGTGGTTGCTATTTAAAAGGTTGTTTCTTGCTCTTTTTAATCATAGTAAGATAGTCTAGTGGGTTAGTGCACCCACTTGTAACATTTGTGCATCTCCAGCCGTGTTGGAGTTCCTGTCAGGCACTAAGGCATTACTGGATAGGCCAGCTTGCTAGGGAATCATAGGGTGATAACTCCCCATGAACAAAGTTAAGGGCAACTCTCTTGCATGAGAAACTACATGTTTTTGTCTTACACTCAACAACTTCAGCCACTGTCTAGATACTAAAAGATGCAAATAATGACTGACAATTCTAAGGTTTGGCACCCAAAGAAGAGAAGTTTTGTTCAACCTCTCGTAAGCGACTGATCGTTGGTAAGGAAAGGAAATGATGGATGGAGGCCTTTCAGCAGGGTAGAACTTAATGTTGTTGCGTAGATAACGTAGGCAGTAGGATGTAAAGCCCAATGTGCAAAGTAAGTGATTTGACCTGCATGCAATCATAAACAGATAATCAGTGGAATAAACAAAATATTTGACTAATATGGTACCTATAAGGCAGGTAAAGACAAGCAGCAGGTTCCTGAATCCTGTTAATATAATTACAATAGTCTAACAGTGAAAGAACAATATATTGAAATCTCAACAGGAGGGCAGATAGAGATAAGAGAGGAGAGATTTTGTGCAAAAGGCAGAGATGGAAAAACAGGTAGAATAAATATTGTTGATCTTTGTAGATATAGAGAGTAAGGGAGAAAGATTTGTCAAAGTAGAAGTCAAAGTCTCTGACTTCATTGACTGGAGAAGGGGCGGGCACATGCTACAAAGACCATCTGTCAAACCACGGCCTGGGCAGAGTTCGCAGAGTTTCTCTATGCAGAGTTCACAGAGTTTCACAATGCGGAACTCCGCAAAATGCTGAAAAACTATGCCGCGCTCCGCAGAGCTCCACAAGTGGCGGAGTGAAGTAAGTTGCGCTTTTTAGGGCCAGGAGTTTGTTCCACGCTGTAAAATCAGTAGGAACAGCACCACGTGCAGCACAAGAGGGCACAGATTATTTCTGCTGCTCGAGTAGATGTTCTACTCGAGTGGCAGTTTTCTCAATGCAAGCAGCAGGTTTCTCAACATGAGCGGTAGTGACCTGCCATGACTGCCAGTGTTGAGAAATCTTGCCTGGAGGTAGTCTAGAGTACAATTTTTCTTGCACGCCAACTTAACATTGACGAGCCGCGAGAAAGGAAAAACTCTGCTTTGCGCCGCTATGTGGAGTTTTTGAAACTCTGTGCTCTGCGCAGAGTGGGTAAAACTTTACAAACTTCGCAAGCAGAGTTTTACAACCAGGCCTAGTCACAACCCCTTTTAAGAGGGCAATGTGCCAAGCAGGAGTTACTGGGCCTAAATGTGGGGGTTAAGGCCTTTCACTCCTAATGTCCGGGGTCCAACCTACTACGGGTCATGAGCAACTGGACCAAATACCCCTTAATCACTTAACTCTCAGTGGTTGTGTGTGTTGAGCAGTCCAAGGCTTCCCAGGAGGGAAGTAGAAGCAGAGGGTGAACAAAGACTCACAACTCAAAATACGTTCAAGAGCAACATAAATGATCGCCCAGTCAAATACTAGTATTTCAAATCAAATCAAATCAAGCTTTATTCGACTATTGATGAAATAATCATAAAAGCACATACAGAATAAAAACAGTTTAAAACATACCATAAAAAGTACATTTGCATAAGAGGCTGGGTGTGCGTCAGCATAAATTGACAAATCATTCAATTCTCGAGTATAAAACCACAATTTACTTGGCCATAGCCTTTCCACAAGTGAAAACAATTTTAGACATGACATATAAAAGTACAGACACTGTAAAAACTGAATAGGCTTCGGCATATATTGGCTAATCATTAGGTTCACAGGTTTCAAAATGCGTATTACTTGAACTTAGACTTTCTATAGGTGAAAACTGACTTTAAAAATGTAGATATAGATGCGATTTAAAGTCCATCCCCAAGCGATTGCATGACCAAAAATGCAGGGCGACATAATCGGTGACCTAAAGATCTAAGCACAGAGAGAATCTATCTCTTCCTCTGAACTTGATCAAATTTACAGAAAAATAAAACGTGCATGGTGGTCTGGGCTGATAACTCATCGCATGGACATTTGATTAGCACTCTGGACCAGTCATTCATGGCTGGTAAGCTGAGAGATCTATGAATAATGCCCAGACTAAAACTTTTAAGCAAGAATCTGTCGTAATCGGAGGTGCCAGTTTCAGATAGGGCTGCATCTTAGGGGAGATCAGGAGGTGTTGATGGACTAGAACAGTAATTTTGGAGATATCTGAGTTAAATCTAAGATTTTCTACAAAGTGAAACTAGCTTTGTTTAAATTCTTTCTTGTCTAAGTTGGCTAAAATGGATGGGTCGTCAAAATATTCCTGATGGCCCATTCTACGCAAAAAGTCTCTGACGTATTTCAGCCAACCTATATGAGAAACTCCATCCAGCCCACAACAATCAGTGATCATTTGGTGACTTAAAACAGTCTGCTCAGTAATCCAAACACGATAACAAAGAAGAATTGGTTGAATATGGATTACGTCCGTTATATATGGTAAACCAAGTTCCATATGACAATTAAAAGTGGACACACATTCCGGAACAGCCAAGAAAAATCTAAGGAATCAGTTTTCCGCCATCTGAAGAGCGGCCGCATCGACGTGGCCCCAAATGCCTGCCCCATAGGTTGCAATTGCAACGCATTTAGTTTTATAAATTTGAAGCAATTCTGGGGGAGGGTGTTTACACAGTTTCCTCCTAACTTTGTCAAAGCCAAAGCCCTTAAAAATAACAAATTCCTGGAGTGAATGCCCTGGGACCATAAGCCAGTATGATCGAATAAGACCCCCAGGTAAGAAAAGATTTTAGAACATTCTAGGCAGTTTTGCTCAAGAAAGAACGAGCGAGAGCTCTTGCTCCCTGGTCCACATTTTAAAATAAAAGTTTTGGAAGTGTTGACTGAGAGACCCAAATTTGACATAAAATTTGCGAAACTAGAAATAACTTTTTGTAAGCTAATCAGGGTGCGAGCCATAAGGACACCATCGTCCGTGTACATAAGCACAGGGAGTGGACGCTTCCCAAACAATGGAAGGTCCTGGCATTCTTCCATCAGAACCCTTCCTAAGTTGTTAATATACAATGTAAATAGGAAGGGTGCCAGGACGCAACCTTGTCTCATTCCTCTTCCAATAGTAAAGGGATCAGTGCGCTCACCCCCTGCCCCGTGACAAACTTTGGCCCTGACCCTGGTATAAAATTGTCTCATAAAGGAAATGAGACTGAGGTCCACTCCCATGTGTTCCAAAATCACCCAAAGTTTATCGTGGATAATGCAGTCAAAAGCCGTGGTTAAATCCATGCACGCCAAGAACAATTGACCCCCCTTGGCCTTAGTGTACTTTCCAATTTTAAGATCCAAGTTTAAGCATTGATCAATGGTCCCAGCCCTTTACGGAAGCCATATTGGATGTTGCTGATTATTTGATGGTCATCTGCCCAATCCTGTAATTGGGCTAAGAGAACTCTCCCGATTATTTTAACAGTTAAATCTAATAATGAAATTGGCCTCTAACAGGCCGGGTTATGCCTGCCCCCTTTTTTAAAGGAGGGCACCAGAATCGATTCGCTCCTGGTTGGAGGAAAACCAAAGTAACTACATGCATTAATTACCTGCATTAAAATGGGTCCCCAGAACTCAGAATTATACTCAAAAAGGTCCACAGGTATACCGTCAGGCCCCGGTGCCTTCCCCCCTTACTCAGTGTTATGGCCTCCATGATTACACACAATTCAAATTGGGGGTACAGAACAGTACTTATACTCTGTGATTCTCTCCTTTCACCTACCAGGTCGTGAGTTAATAAATCAAGATGGGAACTATTATTATTAGATAATTTAGAAAAATGCTTAACCCATTCTCCCCTCGTTATCGCAGTTTTTTTTATGTTGCCCTCTCTGAATCATCTAAAAGGGAGCATTGACCGCGTTCCAGAAAGCTGATGAATCTCTCTGTGCGGCAGCTGCACGCAAGGCGATACAAGCTTCATCCTTTAAAAGTTTTCTCCTTGACGCTTGTGCAAGATGGTATTCTCTTCTAGCCTCTTTTATCTCTTGCTGAATTTTAACAGTTCTATGAAGGGCTAGTTTGAGAGCAGAATGGGCTTTTGTACAGCGGGAATCAAATCAACCCCTCTTTTGTGGGATCGTACATTTTGAGTTTATGTGAAGAGTGTTATTCACAAACTCAGGAATTTTAGAGTATCCCGCCACAATTTCCTCCAGTGTGTTATCACTACCAAGGCACATGTTAATAGCGTCCCTGCAATTAGTGATAACTTGCTCATAAACACATCAGGATCAAGTTTCTCCCAACTCAGGAAATAACCATTTTGTCTAACCAGGGTAATGTCTGTCACAAGAGGAGTGGTAATTGCGGGCCTACTGACCACCTAAAAGTTAACCTTAACATTTATACTCTGTGGAAAATGGTCACTGAGGGAGATATCATGGGTATAAAACTCTAACAGTCTGGATGCGTGTCTGGCAGATATTAAAATAAAATCTATTAGAGAGAACTCCCCTCAGCCATTAAAGGTCGGGTTAAAAGGGATCGGCGTGCTACAGAGATTACTAGCAAAGCCCAATTCTTCTGTAGACAGAGTTTGATTAAGCATGCCTCCCTGGGTGAAATGGATAAAATGGGGTATGCTTGAATCACAGTGCTGCTTCAGTTCGCGAACCCTGTTATCCTCCTGATGGCAAAGCGTGATGTTAAAATCCCCCATCCCAGGTAATAAACAGACCCTTTGAACCGGATGATTGTAACCTGTTGATGTGCAAATTTATAACACTCAGCAAACCAGGTAGATCCTTGCGGGGTGTATTATTACAAAGATTAACTATTATAATTCCTGTAAATGAATCCACGTTAGCCACCAGAATTTGAATATACTAGTATTTATTCATGAACACAGGGCCTCATTTATGAGGAATTGGTGCAGGGCAGAACCGCAGGTCTTCTTGCTGCAGTGCCCTACACCAATGTGAAAGGGCAGGAATGCCCTGTATTTATGAAATATAGTGCATTCCTCTCCTTTTCCCTTGTGCTGGTGCACTGTTTGCTGGCTAGCGCCAACGTAGGCACTCTTCCACCATGATGTAAGGGTACCTGCATTGCTGGCAGGATTGTTTTTGTGCAAGATGGGGCACCTTTCAGCACAAAAACAATCATTAGAGGCAGCACACATGGAAAGAGGAAAAACAAGGAGAAATACAAAAATCTCCTCCTTACACCAGCTCTGGGGAGGCATCAGGTTTTGTTGCTGTCCCAGGTTTGCGTGATTAAGTAAATTTAGAGCAAAATCAAAATCCATAGTTGTTGAATGGAAACATCCACTGCAATGCCCATGGAACACCTGCCGCATAATAAGGCAACGCAGCAACTTGCGCTACTTTGTCTTACTTCATTGTCATGTCCTTTAGGTTAGTCCTCTTGTGTACATTTGATTCAATACATTTTGTCTCATCCACAGGACATAACGGTCTTACACAGGCTGACCTTTTACCTAGTAGCTTATTAAGCTTACTATTGTTTCTCCGATATCAGGCTCTTGGTACCATATCTTAATCCCTGTACCTAACGTACATAAACATGCCCCCAGGCACTGTAAATGTATTCTGTATAAGGGTCATCACCTTTGTTCATCCATGGCTAACAGCCAGCTGTGCATGATTATTTCTGTTTAGAAAAGTAATAGCAGAGGATTTGCAAATGTTTTCAAAACATATTGATTCTGGAAAAACCCTGGAGTTACCACTTTAATATAAAAGACCCTCACTCCCCCTTACAGATACAGAGGCGAATTCCTTCCTGGCTGTACCGAGACTCTGCAGGCTGCTCCTTTGACAGGCAGAGACCTGACATCCCTTGCGGGGTGCCATTCTTGACGCAGAGACGGGGTCCTTCATTCAGAACCATCAGGTGAGGGGTTAGTACTTTTCCGGGGAATTCTTGGATCCATTAGGTCCCATTAGGACATAGCCTAGCACTTACACATACATGCTTCACCTACACATGTAGGCTAGGCACAGATTGGTAGGCTATGCATCATAGGAGTACGTCAACGCTATTTTGTTTATATAATATGCTCTTATTCATCTTATTGCCACTTTGGTAGAAATGTATCTGCTATTAACGATATTGGTACTAACAATTACATTTGTTTGTCGCAGCTAACATGTTTCATACTAGACTGACGCTTGACCAATAAATGATCATTGAAACAGTTCCAATCGCCATTCTATGTATTCTGAGAAAAGCAAGCATGAGTGACTGGACGAAAGATACTGTATGGTTTCTACAATACCTGAGGAATCCGAGTTGTTATGTTTATTAGGTGCCATAAACTACACACACCACTGTAGAGTACAGGGGAATGGTAGTGGCACCCTAGAGCTATCTGGTCTAATGGCTGACTCATCCTGTGGGGGTGTCCAGAGTCTATCTGCATACCAAGCTCTCAGTTTAGGTCATCCAAAAACGTGCAGGTTCTGGGGCGTCCTAGGAACTACACAACATAGCACTGCCAAAGTTGGTTAGGTTCTTATATTAACAGTAAAAGCTGAGTAGTTTAATCATGCTTTCACAGTCAGACGTACTCAAACTTTCCAGAGACGTCTGGATTGGGAAGGATAATCTGCCTCAGCTGAGCAGGTACACCCTGTGTATTTGCTGAAGGTTTAGACAAGCTTGTGAGGATTAAAAGTTCCCTACATTGGGCAAACCCCTATCACTTAAAACCTTTTTCTATTACCTTCTACTCTGGTCCTTTAAAAATGACTGAGTCTTCAAATAGTTCAGGGGAGGAGGAGTTTGCTAACACTCTTAACATTACACAGAACTGCACACTGGCGGTAACTCTGAAATTGTTAGAATATGGATTTCCTGCAACAGGTGGCCATGTCACCTTTGTGATTGAGGCACATGAGGTGTTCGGATCAGAGGTATTCTATTCCTAGGTGAAATTCCCACCTGCAGATCCACAGACACTATTATTTCATGAATACATTGAAGTGGATCCAACGGAAGAATAAATCCCATACGAGGACAGTGAAGTCCTGTAACCTTACCAGTAACCTAAAAACTGGTTTAAACTAAGGTGCCCTCAAACACACAACTTCAGTCGTAAGACTAGGTCTGCTTAGCATAAGAGGAGCAACATGGCCAGTCTTAGTGGCCTACCCTACACATCCTGAGGTAGACACACTCCCAGTAGGGGAAGTGCGTACACTTTACAAAGAAGTAGTAAGGCTGTACAGACAAATTGACCAGTTGGTCATGTGAACACTCACACTACAATCTTCGAGAGCTGTTCCACATGGTCCAGTCCCACCACACACCAATAATAATGTCTCAAACACTAAAAGCAGTAATAGGTGTGTTCCTGTCAAAAAGGGAGCAAGTACCTTACTGGATTGCCCAGAAGATAGCACAGCTGAAAGCAGTATTTCCCCATACCGGTCTGCAGGAAAAACACAGAATGTTAAATATTTGCTTGGCAATGGGAATGGTTCCCCCGATTGAGGATTGTACCACATGGGTACCCCAACGGTATCAGTTATTCCTGAAGTATTGAAATAGATACATAATAAGTACGAGGCAGGACCTGCCTTGGACCTGGGGATGAAAGTGATGGGTAATTTTGACCAAGTCTTGGCAATTATGCTGAGCAACATCAAGGGGGAAGCAGCAGCGGTGGCCATACACCAACGCCTATGGGAAACAACTCCTGCAAATCAGGAGTGTGCATTACCAAAAAATTTCAAAGAAACCTGTGCTCCATTAGGTAGAGATAGTTTGGGAGTCAAACCAAGGAAACCACAAGTTGTGAGTAATTCTGATAAGGATAGTTCAAAGCAAGCACCCACTTCTTCTAAAAAGAAATGGGATAATAGTAAACCTAAAAATAATAATAACAGAAACACTTCATGATCAAGGGGTGGGTCTCCCCAACGGGAGTCCTCTGAAAAGAGGTACCGCCTTAGGATTCGTGATAATATTAGAAAACCTGACA
Source organism: Lissotriton helveticus (assembly GCF_964261635.1). NCBI lineage: Eukaryota > Metazoa > Chordata > Amphibia > Caudata > Salamandridae > Lissotriton > Lissotriton helveticus. Next base: position 1,169,570,177 of record NC_136057.1, read on the forward strand.
TGTTTCAGGAAACTCATTTGTGTTCCTTTCAGGGTTCATCAAAAAGCTCAGAGAGGCAAGGACGGTCAGAACAAAAAATTGAAGATCGACCACAGGAAAAAAGGGAAACACATTGCACTTTGGATTTCATTATCAAATAGGAAAAGCAACCTAAAGAAACGCGGTCTGTGCTTCTTCTGACCAGAGAAAGGGTGTTTTCTTTCATATCAGTTTAGTTATAGGAGCTACCATGTTGGAGAACTGGTGGATCAACCTCCTATAAAAATCGGCAAATCCCAAAAACATTGGATGTCTTTTGTGTTTTGGGGGCAAGGCCATTCAGTGGTGGCTTTGATCCTTCTCTCGGCCATCACTTATACAGAAGGGTAAGCATTACTCCCAGAAATTCTATGGTGGTTACGTGAAACTCACACTTGCTTATTTTGCAGAACAAATAGCGTTTCCGTAGAGCATGAAGGACTTGACTCACGTGATTTGCATGTTCCTTTTCCTGAGAGGAATAAATGAGAATATCAACTATGTAGACCACGACGAACCGATCTAGATATTCTCTGAGCATGTCGTTCAAGAAGAATTGGAAAGCCACAAGGGTGCTGAATAGCCCAAAGGGCATAACGAGGTACTTCAATAAACTGTACTGCATTTTGAAGGCCATTTTCCAGTTGTCGCCATCTTGTATATGAACCAGATGATTTGCTCTGCTGAGGTCGAGTTTGGTGTAGATTACTGCTGTTTTCACTTGTTCTAAAAGTACAGAAATCAAGGGCAACGGATATTGGTTCTTCACACTAATTTTATTCAGGGTTTTGAACTTAATACAGGTCCTTAACACCCGGTTAGCCTTAGGTATAAAAAACAGGGGAGATGCTGCAGGAGACCTGGAAGGAGGAATGAAACCTATGGTGAATTATTTACCCATGTATAGTCTCAGATGTTGGGTTTCTGGTTCCGAGAGGGCGTAGACTCTTCGACATGGAGCCATCGCCCCTGGAAAGAGATCAATTCTGCAATAATGTTCCTGGTGGGGAGGGAGCTCCTCTGCCATAACGTCGCTGAACATGTCTGCATATTCCCGGTAACATGTGGGTAAGACTATTCCCCAGATTCGTCAATGTCCCGTTTTGCGAGTCCTTAATAGCGATTATTAAGGAATCGCTATTAAAGCCTCGCAAAACGGGATTCATGTAGAAGTCGCAATATTATTTGCGATTTCTACTGCTTCCTTATTTGCGATTAGCAAATTGCTTATCGCAAATAAGGAATGACCCCCCCATTTATTCCTATGGGCCTAAAGGCCCATAGGAATGAATGGGGAGTCATTCCTTATTTGCGATTAGCAATTTGCTAATCGCAAATAAGGAAGCGATTTCAAGGGTGCCAGGGGTGTCCAAATGACACCCTGTAGCACCCCTGAAATGAAAATGTAGACTGATGTTGCGCACACACATGTCCAAAGGACATGTGTGTGTGTAACTTACAACTTAGAAAAATGCACTAAAGTGCATTTTACTAAGTTTTCGCTATTTACCTTGAAGTTACACTTCGCGGTAAATAGCGGCCCCATATTGCAAATTCGCAATTTCAAAAAGGTTCATGAATAGCATTTAAAGAATCTCTAATTGAGATTCCTTAAATGCGATTCTTCGCAATATAGCGATTTGTAGTATAGAGATTTTTGCATTTGGGATGATGAATCGCAAATGCAAAAATTGCGCTCGCAAAGGGCCAGATTCTCAGACTCTGGCCCTTTGCGAGCCGATTTTAGTATGATGAATCTGGCCGCATGTCTTTTTCTTCTGCAATTGTAATGTAATGACAGATGGCTTAAAACTTTGGAGGGGTTTGAAGGCATTCAGTTGCAATGCCCTTAGCAATAGTCGGACCACATGTGCAGATCCTTATTGGACCATTCAATAGTCGGCTCATGTTTCTGCAACCAAGGAAGACCTAATATCGCTCCATACTGTGGTGCCTGGATGATTTTGAATGACAACAACTCATGATGATGTCCGTCGTATACTAGCTCATACTCTAGGGTGGTATAGCAGATCTTCCGGTTTCCAACTCCTTGCCATTCACTGCGTACACTGTTTCAAGGGTTCCTTTGTGGATAAGGCTCACCCCTAATTTATGTGCTTCCATCTCTTCCATGAAGCAACCGGTTGCTCCTGAATCCACCATTGCCTGTAATCTCTTTTGATCTTGATTTATCGTGATGACCAATCGTGATGAAGAAATGTTCTGAATTCGCGGGGGAGTCATGATTGACTGAAGGGATCATACTACAGCTTGATGTTTTCCCTTCCGTCACCTTCAAGCTCTGGAGATTTCCATGTCTTTATTGGTTCTGACCATGGCCACGTGCCCTGAACAGAACCGATTGGATCCTGGTTTAATGGGACAATCTCTTAGAAAATACAAACACAGACCTTGTTTGCGTCTGTGATCTCTTTCAATGAGAGTTAAGGAGGCTCTAACAGTCCCAATCTCCAAAGGCTCAGTCTTAGTTGTTCCATGTTCTATAGGTCTAGCACGTTCATACTGTAGGGTAAATCTATCCTTCCCCTTGTGGTCGCCTTTTCGTTCTCTCAGCTGGTGATCCAGTCTCATAGTCAACTCAATGAGTTCCGTACACGTTTGGGGTTGAGGGTCTACTTGTGCTATAACGTCCTTCAACTTATCTTTAGGAACTTGATAAAAAAGGGGAGCTTGTTTGTATTCAGGCCAGTTGGTTTCAGCCACAAGTCTTCGAAAGCTATTGAGATACCCTATCAGGTCAGAGCTACCCTGTTTAAGCTCTAGTAGTTCCCTGTCTGCCAAAAATGGTTCGGCCCGATGATCGATGGACTTCTTGAAATCCTCAATAAACGTGTACCAATCATAAAGCTACAGATCGTCTCTTTGAACTATGGGTACTGACCATTGTGCTGCTTTGCCTGCCAAAAAGAAAATCAGAAAGGCAACACAGGCTTGATTGGTGGCGAACATGTTAGGCTTACATGTGAAATGGAGCAACACCTGAGTCATGAAAACCTGCAACATGTTTATGTCCCCATAAAAATGCTCAGGAGGGGCTAACAGGATTTGAGATGGCATTTCTACTACCACAGGAGGGCGTACATGGTGTGATGCCCCTCCATCATCAAAAGGGTTTATTTGCATCCTATCTACCTTAGCTTGGAAAACAACAGTTTCATTACTTGAGGCAGTGAGCTGTGTCTGCACCATAGCCAAAGCTGCTATAACATCTTCTAAGGTAGCCATATTGATATCAGAACAACCAGTAGGATAGGCTATTCGTGGGCTGATTATTCTGTCAGGTTCCACCTTCCAGATTCCTTGGGACTGTGCTGATGCTCAATGGGGTCCACCTCTTAACTGCCCCAAGTCCAGAATACAACCACACATGGACAAGTGAGATAGTCAAGCGAGGGTAGGAACAGCAGGGAGAGAGATCTGAGGATGACACAAGACGAGCACATTAAGTATAACGTCCTTTGTAATACCTAGCACATACAATTATACTCTGCTACAACAAATAATAAAACTGACTGTAAAATGCTACCTGTAAAGATAAAGAAGGAGCGGTATCAGGAGAGAGAGAGAAGAGGGTGTTTTGCAGAATTACAACACAAAATCTAGCATGGGGAGATAATAAACAGGGATGTTTATACCTGCAGATAGAACACAATTACTGAAGTTGTATCGTGGTATGAAACACATTCCCAGCTACCCAAATTAAGTATGGAACGGCCTGGTATGCATAGGCAGTATCTTCCTGGACACATCCCTACTAAACTCTCCTATGGATTAAGTAAACGAAAAGACCATGTAAGAAAACCAAGTCAACAATAACAGGCTTGTACTAATACTCAACAAATGAAGAGCCTTTGATAAGTTCAGATTTCCACAATATCAAAGCAATGCGTATTTTTAACATCAGACATGTACAATTACCAGCACAGTCAAGGGAAAGCCTGGTTAGAGCTTCACGTCCCTCTCTAATGTATTCAGTACATTGTTCGCCAGACTCTTCATGAGACTGATGTACAAATAAGCACTGCGTAACACCTGCATCCAGTGTGTTCAGCAGTATGCAAAGTGAAGATCAAGCAGCACTGTCGATCATGAAGGCACGTGCTTCTCGCTCTATCGGAACAAGAGAGTTTGCGCTCAGCCTAGCATAATGTGCTGTGTAACAGTTTTCCCAAATCAACATTTCCCTGCATGAGACCATGGCAACAGGGAATGCGCTGAGTAACGTAACCCCAAAGAACAACTCTAAACACCCCTCTGCAAGAGACCGCTGAAAGTTTGATCTAGCCAATGGAGGGGACATGAGCGCTTCCGTGCAACAGTGCATGGGGAAAGAAGCAAAGAAACACCATGGGAAGGAAATACTGGTGCTACTCACCTCAGAGTCAAGAAAGATCAATACCACTGCTTTCTCAAGGTTCCACCAAAATAATCAAAAGAGTCCGGAGCTTCTACAATCATTTTATCCGGTTCCTGCCTTTACGTCAGGATCAGCTGTGGCGTGACATTCCTCAAGGCTGCCCAGAACTGTAGTTTATCTCGCATTTATAGGGCTTCATCCTGGTTTACCCGGTATTCATCTGTCAGTGTGAGCAAAGCCAATGAGCCCTGACACTTGGTGGCAATGGATTCATGCTCTAGATTCCTACGAGTTTGGCCCCAGCACTCGGCTGATGTTCAAACTGTTATAGAGGTTTTGTGAGTCATCATCGGGACGTACGCAATTGGCAAGTTACATTCCGACCGGAGTCCTGCGTTTAGCTCTAGGGCTTACAAGGAAGCCATGCAAGGTATGGGCGTGGCCTTGCAGTACTCCTCCCCCTACCATTCTAAGGGAAATTTGGTGGTGGAGAGGAAAAACGGGACCTAAAGCAATCTATATTAGGATATTAGGGTATTAGGCTTGTGTGATACATGGGTCAATCAACTGTATGGGATCCAGATGCACTAAAAAGCATGCCAAGAAATTTCTTGGGGAGTCCTACTCCTTCTGAAATCCTGTTTGTGACAAGAATGTGGCTACTTGATCTTGATTGTGCCAACACAGTGGCGGATGCAAAAACATTTGAACTGAATGACCTTTTGGCTGTTTTACAGGAACTTAATTAATTCCAAGCGTTACAAAGCAACGTGCAAGTCTAACGCACCGCCACGGGGAAAGTGAAATAAGTTTTGGCAAGACCTGTCTGGGTCCCGCAGATTGGGTACCTAGTCAGGGAACAGATCGTGGACAGAAGAGAGTTTGGGCCATCTTACAGAGCAGCTGTACCTGTCCTGGAAGTTGTTGTACAAGAACAGTACAACTTCCGCCTCTTGCCGGCAAAAAAAAAAAAAAGATTAGTCTCCATTGCACTGATCAAACTGCATCATGTGGCCAATCCTCAACAATAGGCCACGTGGGGTCCTAAGTAGCCGCAGACCTCCTGTGCTACTATACAGGAAGTTCAGATGGAAAGAATAATAACCTTTCAAGACTCACCTACACAATATGAAGGAGTAACGAATAATGGAGTACAAATCACATCCTTTGAAATTGAAAAACATTAAGAAGAAACAACAATGCAAGTTGCAATTCAGCCCAACAATGATCTATACATTAATGTGCCCTCAAACAACACATCTGCCAGTTCCACAAAACCTGTGGAGCTACCAAACTGAGTCTGACTACTTCATCAACTTCGATGATTTCACTTCAGATCCAAGCAAACCTTATCAAACGCCACCCATTTCAAAGAAAGAAAAGTTTTGCCAAATTCTTGATCAAAAAGACTTACTTTGTGCCACCTTCGTTGCAAATTTTGGTTCGTAAACGGGGTAGTAAACCTGTTAATTTGGGTTGGCACAGTGACTGGCTTTTTTCTGCTTCTGAACGGACATTATCTCCCAGAACGCTCTGCTGTGTGAACTGTGAACTGGGTCCTGAAACCACATACGTCATCACATTGTGCACAAAAAGCTTTGCCCCTGGTGAACATTACAGCAATTCCAATATTGGATGGTATAGAACTCGCAATTAATTGCAAATTCTCAAATTGTGAGGGTGATGGGCCATCAGGCTATGCATTGTATGGCTCAGCTCCCTTTGTGTGTATCTGTCTAGAGTGAATGCACAAACAGTCCAACTGTCATGCTGACCAAGACGTGTATTAAGAGACAGGGAGAGGCACAGAATGGCTAAAGTAAGAAAATGCCAACTTTCTAAAAGCAAAACCAAGGGGAAAACCTGGTATCCTACTTAATTTAAATGCAACAATCACACTATATTCCTTTAGTGGTGGGGTTATTTATTAACCCTATTTTTTTCAATAACTCTATTTTGTTTTGTGTAAAGAACTCACATCCTTATAGAAAAACACATATCAAATGACATATACGATTTATACAACATTTAAAACATTCACCACAAAATAATGCTGAAATTAATTTGACATCATGAACATAAATATAACACAAGACCAATGTATCATTAACGTCATAAACATAAATATAACACAAGACCAATGTATCATATATATTCGAAAAGATACCACTGTATTTTCTTTGGCGTTTCTACAATTCAGTCCATTATTTCCAGAATTATGTGTGCATCCATAGCAATATTTGTCATCTTAAATTGACATTGCTGACTTGTTTCAAGCCACACGGAATTCTCAATGGGCTCTCATCAGGGCTCCTTAATAACAACACATTGGGAACATCTATAACACAAATAGAATGGATAATCATTCTTTACCCTCAAACCTTCTGGATATTTTTAACATCCGTCACTTGCATTAAATTTATACCTGCCGTTTTTTGTCTCTTCACCAATTCTGCATGACCAAGCAGCTCTCTGTATTAGGCTGTGGGGAAACTGTTGTGAATCCTATACAAACAAACCATTGTATTAGACCATATCCATGCTAAGCTGTTTTTTTTAAACCCCTTTACGTAATTCTGGTGTTTCACATACCTTAAATGATTATACTGACGATGGTGAGGCAACTGTTTTGGAAGACTCACTTCGGAGTTCAACCCGAATCTGCCAAAGGAAGCAATACTCTTTTATAGCTTCCATTTGCGGTGTACTTTTGTCTAGTGCTGTAATCCTCAATGTTATTTTTCCATACCTTAATTATCTGTCCAGCACAAGGCGTTTGACTGTCGCTTCTCCGTAATCCTCTGCTTTCCCTAATAACCCTTGCATTTTCTGTCAAGCAAAATAGTCATGTGGATGTGATTAAAACTGCATTGGGGCCCAACGGGGGAGGTGGGGAAGGCAAACAGCACTGACCAGAAACACAAAATTAGGTGTGATAAAGGCCGCTTTATTGGAAGCAGGTGCGCCTTACACAATGAAAACCCTCGGCCTGCGCTGTACAAAACTAGACCTCACTAAATATGTAATTTCCTGACAAACCCCCACCCCCTCCTCTAAACTGGTTCCCCCAATCCACAAACAGTAAACAATTAGCAAAAACGTCAATTTGCCTCTCCACCTGGCTAAATACTTTATTGTGCTTGACCCACCCCCCAATAATCCAAAAGCAGATCTCCTACACTTCCCCCATATATTAGGAAGAACCGCCCCAAAGGCAGTAATTCACACCCACACCTGCTCCAGCGACACGACCAAACCTCACAACCATTGAACAAAACTCTGATGCACCAGCCCCCAAGAAAAACTCCTTCCAAAAACACCACCGAAAATCATAAAAAACCCTACTACACCCCGAAAAATGGCAATCACCCCACCCCCTGCCCCCAGGCCTCAAAAATGTCGCCTTTCAACAGCCACGTCCCCCATTCCCCCACCGATGGCGAATCGACACCCCCGAAAGCCCCGGTCCATCGAATTCAACATGAACCGCACCCCTGCTCCTGCTGAAGCCATCGATCCCCTGCCTCACTGCTCCCGACCGCCGCCACTCCTCCCATGTCCTCTCATAGGCACCATGGAAATGCCCCAAGACCGCCTGTCCCAAGCAAATTCCCCTTACTCCCCGCCGACAACCGTAGCCGATGATGCGGCCGCATCAAACCGGACAGCATCAAACCCAAACAACGACGTTGCCGTCCTCTTGTCCTCCGGCAGGCATGCTTCAATGGCCACGGAGTCGAGCTCTATACCCAGGAATGACAGCACCGAACTGGGACCGTGGGCACCCCCAGGTAAACCACAAAGCCCCGTAAAACCATCCAGCTTCACTGGCAGTCTGACGAAACCCGGCCATCCCACCAGAAAGAAGTCATCCAGATAGTGAGTCACCGACCAGAGCCTGTCCGCCAGGAAAAATCCCACTGAAAAAAGAACTGAATGGCTCACACAGCGCACTCGAAATCGAACATCCCATGGGCTGTGCTGTCGCCCCCATGCCAACATCGCCGCCCCCTCGTACTCTGGCAGGCGTACTTCATGGCCCGGAGTCAAGCTCTATACCAAGCAAGGACAGCACCGTACTGGGACCGTACGTCTTCTCTGGCACCAGGGGCACCCCCAGGCAGCCCACGAGGCCGGTAAAACTGACCAGCTGCCGCTGTCAGTCCGAAGAACCCGGCCGTCCCAACCAGAAAGAAGTCATCCAGATGGTGTGTCACCGTCTCAGAGCCTGTCCGCCAGGAAAACGCACACTGCAACAAGGAATTGAATCGCCCAAACAGCGCACGCAAGATGGAACACCCCATGGGCAAAGCTTTGTCCACCAAAACGCCCCCCCGTCAGGCCAGATCCCCACCAACCGGTGACCCTCCGGATGACCCGGAAGCAGCCAAAACGCTACCTAACATCGCATGTCAACAGGAAAGCCTTTCAACCACCGCCACCACGATCCGCCGCGCCACGTCCACGCCCGCATACGACACCCCCGCCACAACATAAACGACCGCCATACCCCCCGACCCCAACCGCTGCTGGTGGCGTCCACAAGTGGACAATAGGCTATACATAACAGGCTCAACCGAGACTGACCGGGCTCTTTCTCGAGCACCACCCCGATAGGGGAAACAATCAAACCCGGCAGCGGCGGTTGCAAAAAAGGAGGGGGGACCCATCCGGGCCCCGCTCACCTCCTTAAACAACTGCCCCACCCCATCCCCGCGTTCTTATTGATGACTTCAAATTCTCCACCCACCCAGCGATCCGTGGACCCTCGTACCCCAGCCAACGTACCCTCACGAGATCCCCGTCGCAACATGGCCGCATCCCCTGTCTGCAGATAAGCCCCGCTATCCCACCAACCGACAGCCCAGGTGTACCCAAACCGCTCCGCCACCATCCTTACCTGGTGTCCAGGCCGGCGTCGTCACTGGATCCCACCGCCCAACCAGTGGAGCCGAGGGGCCGTCACACTCGGCACTCCTTGTCGTGGGCATACCTGAAACACACTACCAACACCGTTACTCTGCTCCCCCCACCCCCGTCCTGCATCTACCCCTCCTCCCCAGAATCCTCCACATAGTCCAATTGCACTAGGTCCTCCCGCCCAACATTGGGCCCATCCTTCCACTCGTCCCCTAATCCCCCCTTAGGGGCTTCATCATACTCAACCCCGCCTCCTGCCGACAAAACCACATGGAGTCCCCGATCAGAGCTCTCTCTCCTCTCATTACCTCCTCCACTCCTCCACATTTTTTCCACCCCCGGTACAATCATAGATGAACCAGATGAATCCACTAAACCATAAACTCATCATTGTCGACAGCACAAAATCCCTTTGATTCACACCCAACACAAAACTCAATCAACCCTCCCCCATTAAGTCAATTACAAAGCCAGCTCGATACCACTGCGCCTTCTATGGGGGATTAGCCGCTTCTTCCCAGAGCATGACCTCGACAACCCTGGTCCCCTCGCTGGTCCTCTCCAGCTGGACTACTGCAATTCTCTTCATACTGGCCTCCCCAAACCCCCCCAACCCCACTTAAGTCTTTTCCCCTTTCAGCAGCTTGCTTCATTTATGGGGCCAAAGGAAGGGACCACAGAACACCCATGTTATCCACCCATTGCTGGCCCCTCTCTATCCGGCGAAGGAACTGAAACCCTCTGGAGGCACTAGCCATCAGGAAATGCAGACAATCTACAGCTTGGACCTCCCACCTTCAAAAGGAAAGATTGATGGCCCGATCCTTTCCAGACAACACAATGAAAATCTGGAACTAACTTCCGCCTCAGCTCCGAAACACCAAACTCCTCCCAGACCTTCAAAACTGACCCCACGCTCGCCTTCTTCAAGATACCTCAAAAAGTCAATTCATGCCCTCACCATCACCTGCAGGAAGACCCTTCAGTATAGAACATGTTGTATCCTCCCCGACTACGGAAGTGCCCTCCCAGCACGCGCGTGGTCTGTGAGACTGCCCTTATTGCAGTAATACCCTTTTACCTATGATTGCTACTCTAATACATGTACACGGCACTGTGCCCTTGTAACGCACTGTTGGCTACCCCGTCCATTTGGTTGCTTTCGATACCTTCACAAGTGCCACCATGGCCTACGTAACTCCTGCTCTTGTGTTCGATCGACCTCCATTTATTGCAGTATTATACCTCAACTCGCACCTTGCCCGCTTTCAGAACCTGCGCACGTGCCACAATTTCTCCTTTAACGCACCGTTTGCCACCTCAGGCATGTTGTTTGCACACAATTGTCACTTTCCCACATGTAATGTAACTTCGCTCTTGCCATTTGATCACCCGTAATGCTCCTGTCTCACGTCTGTTCCTATTGTGAAGCGCTCTGATACCCTCGGGTAAAGCCCGCGCCACATCAAAACGCATAACTAACTAAATAAATAAATAGTACTGTGCATCTGATCAACATTCTCTCATCTCCATCCACGACCCTTCGGGGTGGGAGTGGCGGGGGCGCACCGCCCGCTTCCCCTTGCGCTGCCAGGAATGGTCCCTCGTTGGAGCGCGACTGCCCTTACCAGGCAGAGGCGGCCAATCCCCTCAGTCGATTGGAGCCACATACTGCTCTCCCGATCGCCTATCCCAACTTCCCTGCCACACACAATTGGTGTGTCCAGCATGCCGGGGAAAAAATATCCCCCCACCCCCCCCGAAAGCCCCCACCTGCCGAAAGCCCCCCCACGCCCGCCGTGCCTCCAGCCCCCCCACACCTGCCCACTCCCCGCTACCCGCTGGACACCCCACCCCTCCACTCGAAGGGCTCCCCCAAAAACAGGCCTTCCACCGCCCCACGCCCCGCACCCCTCCGCCCAACCCGTACACCCCATCGTACACTCGCCGCCAAACAGCCCCCCCAGCCCCACCCTCCCCCCCAGGCTCTCAACCTCTGACCCCCCCCGGTACCCCCAGCCCACCCCATCACCCCCCCGGCCGCCCGCAGGACGAGGACCTGCTATGCCCCACCCTGCACACCACACCCTCAGTCACAAGCTGTGACGCTGAGCAGCCGCTGGGATTCTAGGGAAATATTCCTCAATTTAGCATGCCTCCAACCTCTGCTAGGTATGTCATGACTTGGCCGCATCCGATCATCTAATCCGATCATCATAAGGTTCAACAGCGTTCCCACTGTGCCCCACCCATCGGTCAACGCCTAAACTCAAATAAAATTCACAAGCAGGATCATTCTCTGATAGCAAGATTCTATTTAGCTGAATGGCATCTGGAGCTCCGAACACTGTCACTCCGCTCCATCCATAATCATGGGAGTCCCCCCCCTTTTTCCCAAGCCGAGCCACCCCTCCCCCCACCCTCTGCATCCCTCCCTGGCCTCTCCACGTGCAACCTCCAACCGCTGCCCCCCCATCCGTGAGCCCCCCCAATGCTGGGCCCCCCGGCTCCCTCCCACTCATATAATTGCCCAGTGTAAACAGCCACTGCCACCACGCCTGATCTCGCCCCTTCCCTCCCTCGCCCCGCACCCTGACCGCAGCGCGTCTGCACCACCCTCCAAACCAGGCCCTGCGATGCCCCACCCACCCACCTCCTACCTGGGGCCTGCACGCGGCGGCACCACCGCCACACCGGCTGTAGCGGCATTTCCAGCGGCATGCCACGGCGGCCTCACTGCACCGGCGGGCCACACCAGTCCATGCAGCCCGCCTCCTCCATACCCGCAGTCCGCCGATGTGCGCCGACCACCTCCGCTCCTCACTCGACCGACACCACAACTCCCAGCCCCAACACATGCCCCCCCTGGACCACCAAAAGACGACCTAATGAAAATAATTAAGTCCGCCACACCCCTGCTGTGTCACAAGCCACCGAAATGGTGGCCTATGACACAAAATGGCCGGTTTTAATGTAACCCAGCCCAAATGCAGCCCAAAACTAGCCCACCCCAGCCCAAGGCTACCAACTAGCCCAAAGCCAACCCACATACGGTGCTGGACTCTACCCCCCTCTTCCCCCGGCCCCAAAACCCCCCGGGGGTGGCAGGCCTCCCGCTGGTTGGCCGCCCCCCCCCCCCCCCAAAGCCCTATTAAGAACTTATACGCCATCCGTCTTTACCCTAAGAGTACGCTCCTCACTTGACCCGCCTTTCCTCACGGACCTATTCCGCACTGCCGCGTCTGTTGACAACAGAAGAGTTCCTCTAGCTGACCTTCCGGTTTTAGCGCTAATTTGTGCCCGGGTTCTGGGAATTGTATTTGCCCCATTTCATGCACGGCTGCTAACTCTTATATTACAGCACTAGTATTATTATTATTATGCGTTCTTATATAGCGCTCGATTACCCGTAGGCATCTCAGCGCTTGCCTTGGGAACCCGTCCTGGCTTTTCCTTGTGAGATACCCATACTGGGCATCCCCAAGGTGAAAGCCAGGCATCCCGCCGCGGGGGGCCGTAGTGGAGATTAAGCAAGCTGATGCCCAGAGCTGCAGAGTGTGAACATGTGATTCGAGTAGGCACCGAAACGAGAATTATCAAGTCCGTGGATAATTGGGCTCAAGACCCTGCCGTGTCGGGAATTGAACCCTGGTCCCGGGTCTGACCTCTGCTTCAAGGTCTGCCTCCTCTAACCAGTGAGCCACACTTCTCCACTAGTATTACGTGTTTACTGCCGTAACAAATCTGTCGGTCCTCTCTTCAATTGATAAATAAGTGAAAAAGCATATATTATGCATCCCAGTACTATTTCTTCTGTTTCTTTTTTATCACGCTTCAAACCATAATTACTGCATTTATTATGCACATCTTTTCTCAAACTCTTGAACAAAAAAGGAGATGCATGGCCATTTACAGTATAATGTTTTGTGCAGGTCCGAGTGCCGGGCATATTGGAAATTGTTCACACCCTCTGAGACGTCATTCCAAACAACTATATGAATGGCTGGCAATCACACTCTTGATAACTGCGACATTTTGTTCAGTCCTGTAAGGACACAATTAAACTTCAATATCAAGTATGCCTCTTTGGCTAACAATAAAGAATCAACGTCTGCCACTCTTTTGGATACATTCAATGCTACCAGACTGTCCATTTAAAGTCACTTTCTGAATGTCCCTCCTTTATGAAGTGGTCCACCATAAGGGCAGTACTCACTTTTTTCTTGATTCTAGATCTGTGTTGTGTTATTCTTTGATTAATTTGCTGGTTCGTTTTGCCTATATAAATTTTACCACAAGGGCAAACCACGGCATACACAACATTTTTGGATTTACAATTAGTGAACATCGTACGGACACAATACCAGAAACCAGACAAAGCAGGCACAATACCAGAAACCAGATAAAACTAGCACAATAACAGAAACCAGACAAAACAGGCACCATAGCAGAAACCAGACAAACAGAAAAAGAGAGACACAACCAGAGAACAGAAAAGGTTGGCCAAGTGGACCAGCAGAAGAGCAAGGATCTCCCACTGGAACACCAGGGATGAGGTGCAGGCAGGAGCCTGTGGGAGGAGGAGGGCCTCAGACACCTACCTGAGGACAGAGAGGTGATGGAAGGCAGCAGCGCAACGACAGAGCTGCGTGAGGGGAGAGCAGATTTCCCTGACCAGGAGGTCAGAGGTTTTGAAGCCAACTGTGTTTGAATGGAAATCACATGAGTTTACACAAACAGGAAACCCAAGGTAGGTGCATGGCCTCACACATTCCTGCAGCATAGCAACGTCACTAACTTTGTAGAGGTGTGAGGATGGATGTGAAAAACTGAACCCATGACCACATGAATGTTCAATGTGCATGCAAGACAACAGAACAAGGCAGAGTGTTGTAGTGTGATGTGTGAAAGGCAGACTGCGGCATTTAAACAATTCAAAGACAAAACCCACATCAACTTCCCGGGAACTGTGGGCTGAGTAGAGGCCACAGGGAATGCAGGCACATCAGGGACTTTGCTCAATGTTCACAGTAGTGGTGTCAATACATCAAAGCACAATTAGTATAGCCATCATGAAAAAGGCAGCTGATTACCCAGGCAGATGTTGAGCTTACCTAAAATCACCCGCGCAGGCATAGCAGGCCCAGCAAGCAGTGTATCTGTAATGCAATGTGAGTCATTACATGATAAGACCTCCATGGTATACAGTGGTTGTGTGAACACTGCAGAGTTCATGCTAACTGAAAGGCAACTACAGTGCAACTTGCTCTCAATAATTATGTCCTAAGAATCAATGTTGAACTGAAAGTGAATCAGAAAAAAAGTCTATTTGTCAACCAGATAGCTCATGTCAACATCAAACACAGATCACCATTAACATATATATATTTAATTGCAAGGGATGAAGCTACACTTCCTGACCAGCTACATGTTCTGGTTGAAAAACTTGCTGACGGTGCCAGCCTGCCAACCCTGGACCAAGAAACGTCCAGGAAATCCTGGCCTCCATTGATTCTCCATCCACGGTCATGGGAAGGGCCTACAGCATTGCAGGGTCTCCAGATGATATGCCTACCACTAGACAAAGCCCATCTCCAGGCCCAAGACCTGACCTGGACTCCGAGGACCACCAAGTTGAATTCCAATGGCATGCAATAGGAGTCCAGGCACAGCTGGTAGATGAGGTGCATCTGGGAATGTAGACTGTTGCGGGCACCCTAGACGGAGTCTGTAGGTTCCTCAGTCCCAATAAGGACACCTTGAAGGCATTAAGAGGTTCCTACTCTTTACTCCAAGGATTGGATCAATACCTGGCTGACATTGCTGGAGTCATAAGGCAAGGGCATGAACAACTGGCCTACCAAAGTGGCACCACTGAGGAAGCCAACAAGCTGGGGACTTTCTGCAACATCCTAGAGCCTGTAGAGCAGAAGCCAGACTCCTACATAGCAACAATGGGGTCCCACCACTGCAATGTTGTTGCCATGCTGGCTAGCTAAAAGGCCGTCTCAGTGCTGTGCTGCCTTCGTTGTTGGTTAAAACAAATGCTTCTGAGGGCAAGGGATCCACAACTTCAGCCCCTGATGTGTGGGTGCTTCGGTTGCCCCAGGCTCCAACATCCCTCTCAGCGAAGGCACCACATACAGCAGATGATGCGGATGAGGACTGTTGATCCTACCCATTTATGGTCTGTCGATAGGGTCTACCTTATCTGATGACATTGGCAATTTGGACCTTCCCCTCACTGGAACATTTCTCTCTTCAACATGTCACATCACATGCATAACAGTTGGCAGCAAAGGAGAGAGGAGCGGAGGGGGAAGTGGGCGGTGGAGAACAAATTAAAAAAAATACCACTTACCTGTTCCACCAGCCGTGTCACTCCTCCTCTTCTCAAGTCCCCAAACCAGGAAGCAACCGGGCTCCCCATGGCTACACTACTGGCTCCCCTAAGCTAACCACAACACTGCAATGCAGCATTGTGATTGATCTGAGCACTGTGGATCAATCAATCAATCAATCAATCATACCATTTGTATAGCGCACTACTCACCCGGAAGGGTCTCAAGGCGCTTGGGGGAAGGGGTCTGCTATTGCTCAAACAGCCAGGTCTTGAGTTGTCTCCTGTAGGCGAGATGGTCCTGGGTCAGCCGCAGGTGGATGGGGAGGGAGTTCCATGTCTTGCCCACCAGGTAGGAGAAGGATCTGCCTCCGGCGTTGGCTCTTCGGATGCGTGGTACGTCCGCGAGGGCGAGGCTAGTAGAACGTAGCTGACGGGTGGGCATGTAGAAGGTCAGGCGGTCGTTGAGGTACTTGGGGCCCAGGTCGTGGAGAGACTTGTGTGCGTGGATGAGGAGCCTGAATGTGATCCTCTTGCTGACGGGGAGCCAGTGCAGGTCCCTCAGGTGGCCGGAGATGTGGCTGCGTCGGGAGATGTCCAGGATGAGTCGGGCGGAGGCGTTCTGGATGCTTTGGAGTCTTTTCTGTAGCTTGGCTGTGGTTCCAGCGTAGAGGGTGTTTCCGTAGTCCAGTCGGCTGGTGACGAGTGCCTGGGTGACCGTCTTCCTGGTTTCGGTCGGGATCCAGCGGAAGATCTTGCGGAGCATGCGTAGGGTGTTGAAGCACGATGAGGAGACGGTGTTGACTTGTCTGGTCATCGAGAGGGAGGAGTCCAGGATGAAGCCCAGGTTGCGTGCGTGGTCTGTTGGCTTGGGAGTGGTGCCCAGGGTGGGGGGCCACCAGGAGTCATCCCAGGCGGAGGGCGATGGTCCCAGGATGAGGACTTCCGTCTTGTCTGAGTTCAGTTTCAGGCGGCTGTTCTTCATCCATTCGGCAAAGTCTTTCATCCCTTCGTGTAGGCTAGTTCTGGCGGTGTCGGTGTCTCTGGTGAGGGAGAGGATCAGCTGTGTGTCGTTGGCGTAGGAGATGATTTTGAGGTTGTGCTGGCGTGCGATGGTTGCAAGAGGTCTCATGTAGACGTTGAAGAGAGTGGGGCTGAGTGATGATCCTTGCGGGATGCCGCAGATGACTTCGCTGGCCTCTGATCGAAACGGGGGAGGCCGACTCTCTGTGTTCTACCGGCGAGGAACGAGGTGATCCACTCCAGTGCCTTCTCTTGGATACCGATGTTGCTTAGGCGTTGAACTAGGGTGCGGTGGCAGACAGTGTCGAACGCTGCAGAGAGGTCCAGGAGGATGAGTGCCGCTGTTTCCCCGTTGTCGAGCAGGGCTCGGATGTCGTCGGTGGCTGCGATGAGGGCGATGAGGGCGATGAGGGCGATGAGGGCGGTCTCGGTGCTGTGGTTGGATCTGACTGCGAGGGGTCGAGGGATCCGTTCGTCTCGAGGAAGGCGGCAAGCTGTCTGTTGACGGTCTTCTCGATGACTTTGGCAGGAAAAGGGAGGAGCGAGATGGGGCGGAAGTTCTTGAGATCGGTGGGGTCCGCTGTTGGTTTCTTCGTAGGGCGCTGAGCTCGGCATGCTTCCATCTCTCCGGGAAGGTGGCGGTGTTGAAGGAGGTGTTGATGATGTTCTGGAGTTGGGGTGCGATGGTGGATTCGGCCTTGTTGAAGACGTGGTGGGGGCAGGGGTCAGTTGGAGATCCGGAGTGGATGGTGCTCATCGTGCGGGCTGTGTCTTCGGTGGTCACCGTGGTCCAGGTGCGGATGGTGGCGGTGGGGGGGGGTGTTGGTTCGACGGTAGGGTGCGTGGATGGTGCATCGAAGCTGTTGTGGATGTCGGCGATCTTGCGGTGGAAGAACGAGGCGAGAGAGTCGCAGAGATCTAGTGAAGGAGTGATGTTGTTGTTGCCGGTGCTGGGGTTGGAGAACTCCTTGACAATGTTGAAGAGTTCCTTGCTGTCGTGGGTGTTGTTGTCCAGTCGTTCCTTCAGAGATTTCTTCTTGGTGGTGCGGATAAGCTGGTGGTGCTTGCGGGTGGCGTGTTTCAGGGCGGTCATGTTGTCTGTGGTCTGGTCGCGGAGCCAGGCTTTCTCGAGGGTGCGGCAGTTCTTCTTGGAGTCCTTGAGTTCGTCGGTGAACCAGGAGGCTTTCTTGCTTCTGGGTCTGCTGTGAGGCTTCTTTAGTGGCGCGAGGTCGTCGGCGCAGGCGGTCAGCAACTGCGTGAAGTTGCGGGCTGCTTCGTTGGGGTCCGTTGTGCTGGCGGGTGGGTTCTGGCTGAGGGAGGTGGTGAGCTGCTCGGCTGTGATCTTCCTCCAGCTCCTGTGAGGAACCTGTTGCGGGTGGTGGTGAGTCGTGGTTCTTCCGAAGCTGAAGTGGACGCAGCTGTGGTCGGTCCAGTGGAGTCCAGTGGTGTGGCTGAAGGTGATGTGCTTGCTGGAAGAGAAGACGGGATCAAGCGTGTGGCTGGCGTAGTGGGTGGGGGTGTTGACAAGTTGCTTGAGCCCGAGGTTGGCGAGCTTGTCCAGCAGGGCGGCAGTGTTGCGGTCCTTGTTGTTCTCCAGGTGGAAGTTGAGGTCCCCTAGGAGGATGTAGTCAGCGGAGGGGAGGGCGTGCGGGCTGATGAAGTCCGTGATGTCGTCGCTGAATTGTGTGCGTGGTCCCGGGGGTCTGTAGACGAGGGTGCCTCTGAGCGTCGTCTTTGGGTCGGCGTGTATCTTGAAGTGGAGGTGCTCTGCGGCGGAGAAGGTGTTGTTGGAGTCGGTCGTGATGCGGATGGTGTTCTTGTGTACGATGGTGATGCCTCTTCCGGTCTGGTTGATGCGGTACCTCCGGGTGATCTTGTATCCGTCTGGGATGGCGATGGCGATGTCGGGTGCAGAGGAGGCGCTCATCCAGATTTCCGTGAGGAAGGCGACGTCTGGTGAAGTTGTGTCGAGCAGGTTCCAGAGTTCGATGGCGTGTCTGTGGATGGAGCGGGTGTTGAGCAGAATGCACTTGAGGTGGGTCTTGCTGGTGCTTGGCTTGGCGGGTGCGGTGCAGGTTCGGAGGCAGGTGAACTTGCAGGCCTTGCAGGTGAAGGGTCCGTGGATGCGTCTCGGGGTGGCCCGGCAGCAGGCGGAGTTCCGGCCGGCATTGAGTGCATTGAGGGCGGCGGCGTTGTAGGTCTGTCGGGTGGTCTCACATTGGCGGGGGCCAGGGGTCCTGGCACTGGGCGCGGTCAAGGCGCGGACGGGCGCAGACGGGCTTGCCTTTGGCGCGCCTTCGGCGCACAATCGACGCGCCAGCTTCGCGTCAACGCTGCGCATGCGTGGGGGCGACATAAGAAGGTAGCCGGGAGGGAGGGTCAGCTGGGTGGCGGGAGCGGGGCAGCCAATTGGCTCGCGGGGGGCGGGGCCGCAGGGAGGCAGCGGCGGGAAAGTCTGGTGCGGGCGGGCGGCTCAGCGGCGGCTGGGTCGCCCTAGGCGAGCACAGGAGCAATCAGCAGGCGAGCACAGGAGCAAAAGCAGGCGAGCACAGGAGCAAACAGCAGGCAGCAGGAGGAGCGTGGGGGCGACCAGGCCTGGGTAAGGCTCAGCGGTCGCTCCCGAGGTGAAGGAGAGGTCTCCTTAAGAAGGTAGCCGGGAGGGAGGGTCAGCTGGGTGGCGGGAGCGGGGCGGCCAATGGGCTGGCGGGGGGCGGGGCCGCAGGGAGGCAGCGGCGGGAAAGTCTGGTGCGAGCGGGTGGCTCAGCGGCGGCTGGGTCGCCCTAGGCGGTGCACAGGAGCAATCAGCTGGCGAGCACAGGAGCAAAAGCAGGCGAGCACAGGAGCAAACAGCAGGCAGCAGGAGGTGCATGGGGGCGACCAGGCCTGGGTAAGGCTCAGCGGTCTGCACTCATATGGGGACTGGGGGCCTGGACATGTTCCCCACCACGCTGTGTATTGCAGACTTGTGGGGAACATGCAAAGCACAGGTGACCGTTTGGACAGGCCAAGACAGCCTGATAAGCAGTCATGGGCACTTGGAGTGCACAAACCACCCCACCCCATGTGCCTCCAGCCCTGCCCACCCTAACCCAACCCTGAACCTGAGAAACATAAATTGATAACCATGTTATTATCATTTTATTTTTCCAGCTCAAAGAGCAGTGGGGTGACTCTCCTGGTGACACGTATCCCCAATGGACTCTGTCTGGCATCCTTTAGCTCTCAAACAATGTTGGGGTTGTTGCTTCAATAACTGCGTCTGTGATCCTTCCAATTTGCACATATGTCAATAAATACACTTTCTCCAACCAGTGAGCTGTATGTTTGTTGTTGATTGTACTAAGTACCATGTTGTAAAGGGGCATCCTATCAACTGGAGGGAACAGTGTTTCATAGACCCATGTCAAAATCTGCACAGGCCAAGGCAATATTAACCAGAACCCTATGTGCATCTAAACTAGCAAATAGTTACCCAAGGTCACATATATGAAGTGCAACAGTTAGCAATCATTCAATGGAAAGACTGAAAGTTCACACCCAGATGGGGGCTACTTCCATGTATACTAGGCAGCAAACAAAACTGATGTGGCAATACAATGGTGCAAGGCAGAGTGTGCAAGTGGCTGGCATCAGTATATGACCCAACACATCCTTGATTAGTCACAATGGAGTGACATGTTCTTCCATATAATACAATTAAGATCACTTACACATACAGTGCAACAGTAGATCAATTCCTGTTTTGGGCTGTGTGTCCATTAACAGCAATAGTCTCACTAACAGTGCACAATTATGTTTGAAGTTGCCTCAGGTGACTCCATTGCAAACTTGACAGAATCTTCTCCATAGGCGTTTTACCTAGTTACACATATATGGAAACACTGGCTGGCTATCCTACTGCATGTACTTAACACTTCCAAAGCATATATGCCACATGTTATGCAGCTAATCATTAGGCAGTCATGAAAGTGCAAAATGCTGTTTATTACAAAAATGATCAAATACAAGATTTAAATAACTAACTACACTAACTCTTGTATCCAATCTAAACTATATCTAAACTAACCAATGCAAACTAACCTACAATACTTTAACTTAAAACTAGCCTAACCCACTTAACCTTAGCTTATACTTAGGCTTTCCTGTTTTCAGTTTCTATTTTTGGTACATTCTGGTGTTTTTTTTTCCAGTGTTTTCAAGTGATTTCAATACCTTAAAAAACAGTTGTTATCAGTGGTTACACATTTCGCGCCACTAAAAAGAACAGAAAAAGTTTTTTTCAGGTGTTTATGGAACGTTTTGCTTTTATTATTGTTTGCTTTTTGCACTGATAGTATATGGTATATAGACTGTGTGCATATAGTGTATATGAGGTCCAAATAGATTTTTGCAAATTAAACTTATTGTAGTACACCATACAATACTTCTTCAGTGAGTCTTTGGCCATGTGTGCTCACTCTTTATTTCCCATGTAAACTTCTGTGAAAAGACCCTCTCAACATTGGCACTTGGGACGGACAACGCCAAAACAGCCAGTATACAATTTGTTACCTCTAGCCACTGACATGTCTTTCCATGACAATACTGGTGCACTTGAAGATTACGATTCTCAGGACAGGTTCTGCAATCTTTGAGTTGAGCTGGGCGCTTATGCCTTCAGAGTTATTGAGGCGGTCAAAAATGAATCAGCACTTTTGAAACTACGGCGGAAATTCCCCTTTACTGAAAGGATCTAGAACTTGCACAGAGTACCACAGTGAGGTTTCATTGACTTCAAATGCCATTGGTGGTGAAGGGACATTTCTATGCACCATTGAGAGCCATTTCTAATGCATTGTAAAATAAATGTTCCTAAATTGCTCTTCAACATTGCTTTGCTTACCAAGTGGCAGACTCTAGTTTTCTTATTATGTCCACTACAGCAGTTTTGTATTCCTGTAAAAATCTAAGACTGCAGTAGAGTTTACTTTTTCACATCACTATCAATATGCTACCAAAGATCCTCACATTTCTTGCCTTTGGCATCATCACTCAACAAAAAGTCTGTAATTGGTTGCCACATGGATAGCATAACATTCATAGCCCCATGGACTGAGTACCATCATCTAAGTGATACAGTTGGGATGACTCTTTCTTTGATTACACACAAAGCACAAAATGATAAATATTTGCGTTTTAGTTCATGTGCCTTAAGAAAACAGTGCACTAGAATAGACTAAAATTTCAATAGCATCCCTCATTAATTCTGAAGATTGGAAAGATGCTTCCAGCATACCATCTAACAAGTGGCAAGGATCTCTTACATGGAATCACTTCAGCTCAGGTATTAATTTTGACAGGTCATCACACAACTTTTTCATATACGTGGCTGAATCACTGCAAACACAAAAAAAATCACTCCAATCTTTGTTGAACTTGGAAAGAACCTTTTTTGCAGAGCATTCCAAGTGACACTGTGTTCCATATTTTCACAACGTTTGGTGTCATGTTTTCACCACTATCCCAGATGCTTGGTGCTAGCACTCTTTTTACATATACTTGTTACTATACCTTACATTGAATGGAGAAGTGTGGCTCACTGGTTAGGGTGGCAGACTCTGATGGAGAGGTCTGGCCCGGGACCAGGGTTCGATTCCCGTCGCAGCAGGGCCCTGGGCTCAATTTCCTCGGACCCGATAATTCTCTCACCTCGATGCCTACTCTAATCATGGGTCCCACTCTGCAACTCTGGGGAATAGCTTGCTTAATCTCCACACCGGCCCTAATGCTAAGGATGCCTGGCTTCACCTTGGGGTGCCCAGGAGTGGGCACCTCACAGGAACAGGCCAGGATGGGTTCCTCAGCGGCACAGCGCGGGACACACTGGCTAAGTGTAACCAGGCGCTTTATAATCTCAGGAATAAATAATAATAAATAAAATGAATGTTTAAAGCCTGAGGCATTGGCGATTCACATACTATCAATACTGACCCACTAGAAACTAGTGGCTGCTGTATTATGGGCTTTTACCCAATCTCTGTGGGTAAATGTGGTGACACATATTAGGAAAGGTTCTTATGAAACTAGCCATTTTACCTATCAGTGAAAGAATCAAACGAAGCCAAGATACCAAATATGATTTTGATATTTCCTGAATCTCTACAGTTTATAAAATAATTAAACAAGACCTAAAACATGCTTCTAAACCCTGCATCTTTCGACCAAAGACCGCAAAACTGAAAAAAAGCAAAAGGAAGAGGTAACAATATTTTAGTGGCATCCCTAAATATCAAAACTCAAGCAAAATAATGTTAGCCCAGCCTTTCTTACTGCTAGCTTGTATAACAAAGTTACATTGTATTGGCCCCTTCAGGAAGAAAAAAAAAGACTCTTTTACTCTCTTTTTCCTTTCATTGAATGGCATTTAGTTTATGGTTGTGCAGGTGTTTTTTCAGTGTTTATATGTTTTTACTGGTGAGGGCTATTTCTCTTTTGGCGGGGTTTTATCAGTTATAATAGGTTTAAACCTAAAACCCCACAGCCTACTTATACTACTCTAGACATACACCACAACAGATATGTTAAATATCAAACCACCACCACCCTTAATATACATACAACATAAACTACACCTACACACAAACTACCTAAACATTGAAATCTAAACAAGTATATATTTGTTTGTATTTTTTAAATGTGTTTTCTTTTTGTTATATATTCTAAACATAAACCCCCCACCCACTTAACAACCTACCCACCTATTACCCCACCCAACTACAAATCACTAATACAAATTAAAACCTAGTAATACTAAGTTAATCTATCCCTATGCTACAACCTATCCTAACTTTTGCTAAAATAGTAACCACTAAAAACAAGATATAAGAAGAGGGGAAGGGCAAAAGTCTGATCGAGGCCTACAGCTGTTCTTCAAAGTGATCCACAGACTGCTGAAAAGTGTGAACCATGTGCATCAGAGTGACCATCTACAGTTCAATGCCAGCCAGCCTCAGCTTCGTTTCAGCATTGTCTTTAAAGACCTGTTTCCCAAATTTACTCTGCTGTCCTGGAGTAGTGCTCACCAGCTGTGGTGCTACTGCCAGCTGACATGTGAAGGGTCCAGGAACTGCAGCCGGATCACTACCATGAGGTACATCAGCTTCCTACCTGGTGCATGGCTTGTCCATGTGCTGCAGACTTCCATGTCCTTGCTGCCTTTTCTTTTGTGTGTTTCTGTGCCATGCGCCTGAGCCCTTGGTAAATTGTCTGAGGCTGCAGCATCTTGCCAAATTGATGCCATATGTTTTCTCTTGGTCAGGGGTCATGTTGTCTGTTGGAGAGGAAGAACATTTGAAACAGACAACGCTGACCTTGCACATTTTGTAATCAATTACATTTTTCATGTACATATAACATCACATGTGTCATGGCCAGTCAAAAAGAAATACTCGTTTAACAATGCAAAAGTACTCAGGTCTTCACCTTGTAGGTATATGAAATGGCAGTGTGTGCCCAAATAAACTTATATACCCATAATAATAGTAAGACTGATTAGTAGCAATGATGTTGTGTACACATGGAATGTTACACATGGTCCACATAGACAATCCTAGGGGTTTGTCATTTAGCATGCAAAAGGTTATACTCAATGACAACAACCAAGTGTAAAATGACTAATTTGTAGACAATACAGGAATAGTGGCTCAGCGTTACATAGCTGTTATGGCAAATACACAAGGCCACACACATTGCAGCATAGAATGACTTTGTGCCAGGTAGATGAAACAAAGATGGAGGGTTGCTCGCTATCTCCAAATCAATACACCATATGGACACTCTCCAATATTGGAAATGGGATATGTGTTATATACCCTAACCACACCTGTGTCCTGTTCATATTTTGACTTGGGCAAACATACTTTGAAACAGATTTATGTCGGACTTGCGCCACGTTTACGCCGCCGTTGCGTCACCTATTTACAACGTGACGCATCTAGGCAGATGCGTCACATTGTAAAGCCCTGCGCCACATGAAACCTGCGTCAGGTTTCATGGGGGCGTTCTGTCACAGGGTGGGCGTTCCCTCGTAGCAAAGCCCCGTAAAACTGACGCAGTGAAATCTACAAGATTTCACTGAGTCAGTTTTACGACGCTGCTGGGTCAAATCCTTATGCCTGCTTGAAGCAGGCGTAAGGAGTGACGCACCATGTTATGTATGGGTGGCCTCTGTACATTGCAGGAGTTGCGTCGCACTTGCGATGCTACTCCAGCAATGCGCCGCCCGTACGCCACAAGATGCGTCACGCATCTGCCCTTTCTTGCACCATGGTGCGCCGCATTGTAAATGCGGCGCATCTGTGGTGCCGCAAGGAGGGAATTGCGTGACGCATCAGTTCTGGCGCATCCCTGCTGATTTGCAGAGATGCGCCAGAACTCATAAATCTGCCTCTTGATCTTGAACATCACAGACTATCCGATGCAATTTTCCTGTCACAAAATTTGGGTACAATGTCAGTTCCTGTTCATAGTATGTATGAGATACATTAGAAAAAATGACCATCTGTTGGTCTTGGTGGCCATTGATGGTACATGTGACATAGGCATGCAACCCATAGCTGTCCAAACATCACCATAGTAGATGATTCTGTGCCATCCATCATGTGGGCCTGCATACATTGACAATAAACACGCATTGACATTTGGCCATTTCTATTGTACATGCAACTTTGTCCTACCTCTGTTGTGAGTCTAAATGTAAGGAAATGCTTGTTTCAGGATGTCTTGGGAGACTCCTTACACATCTCCATGCAACCAATATCAGAGATCACACACCTTCCTTACAGAGAACAGAAAACCTCCAGGTGACACTCAATGGTAGCATTGGGATCTCTCAAGGTCTCCACCTCACCACGGATGCATGTTCCGGGCCACCTACACATTGCACATTGCTCTCTGCATGTTGAACATGCACACTATGTACATATGAAAGCCAATCTCCACTGAGGACACCATCCGTCTGATGAACTCTATCCACTCAGGATCCCCCACTGACCCCTGCCCTCACCACATCTTTAACAAAGCAGACTCCATTATTGCACTGCACCTCCGAGACGTCATCAACTGCTCCCTCAACTCCGCAACCTTCCCGGAAAGCTGGAAACATGCCGAACTCAGCGCCCTCCTGAAGAAACCCACAGCTGACCCCACCGAACTCAAAAACTATCGCCCTATCTCACTCCTTCCATTCCCGGCCAAAGTCATCGAGAAAACTGTCAACAACCAGCTCGCCACATTCCTCGAAACAAACAAATCCCTCGACTCCTCACAGTCCGGCTTCCGAGCCAAGCACAGCACCGAAACCGCCCTCATCGCAGCAACAGACGACATTCGAACTCTACTGGACAATGGAGACACAGTCGCCCTCATCCTCCTCGACCTCTCAGCAGCCTTCGACACAGTCTGCCATAGCACCCTTCTACAGCGCCTCAAAAACATCGGAATCCAAGGAAAAGCTCTGGAATGGATCACCTCGTTCCTCTCCGGAAGAACCCAGAGAGTCCGCCTTCCACCATTCAAGTCAGAGGCTACTGAAGTCATCTGCGGCGTACCCCAAGGGTCCTCACTCAGCCCCACCCTCTTCAACGTCTACATGAGCCCCCTCGCGGCCATCGCACGCCAACATAACCTCAACATCATCTCCTACGCCGACGACACTCAACTGATCCTATCACTCACCAGAGACCCTAACACGGCCAAAACCAACCTACACGCAGGAATGAAAGAAGTAGCCGAATGGATGAAGCACAGCCGTCTGAAATTGAACTCAGACAAAACAGAAGTCCTCATCTTAGGTACCTCCCCCTCCGCCTGGGACGACTCTTGGTGGCCAGAGGCCCTTGGAAAAGCACCCATCCCGACGGACCACGCACGGATCCTGGGCATCATCCTGGATTCCTCACTCTCGATGAACAGACAAGTCAACGCCGTCTCTTCATCTTGCTTCAACATTCTTCGCATGCTCAAAAAAACATTTCGCTGGATCCCTACCGAAACTAGAAAAACAGTCACCCACGCTCTGGTCACGAGCCGACTGGACTACGGAAACACCCTCTACGCCGGCACCACCGCAAAACTCCAGAAAAAACTACAACGCATCCAGAACGCCTCAGCCAGGCTCATATTAGACATCCCGCGTAAAGAACACATCTCTGATCACCTGAAAAACCTCCACTGGCTTCCCGTCAATAAGAGGATCACTTTCCGTCTCCTAACCCACGCACACAAGGCACTCTACGAAATCGGACCCGAATGCCTCAACACACGACTATCCTTCTACACCCCCTCCCGCCAGCTACGATCCTCCAACCTAGCCCTTGCCACTGTACCTCGCATCAACAAAACCACCATGGGAGGTAGATCCTTCTCCTACCTAGCAGCTAAAACTTGGAACTCACTTCCCACTCACCTTCGCCTTACTCAGAACCACCTAGCATTCAGAAAGCAACTCAAAACGTGGATATTGGACAAGTAACTCCCCACCCTTCTTCAAGCGCCTTGAGACCCTCTGGGTATGTAGCGCGCTATACAAATCTTCTGACTTGACTTGACTTGACTTGACTTAACAAATGTCTGGTAATGTTAGCATGTTGGACATGTACCATATGGGAAAGTTGACATGTCCTAATGATATTCCATGTTGCACAGTGTTTCCAGATAATATCCGGCAAATCACATATCCGAGTGCAGACAATGTACCAAACCAGCCTAACTTGCTACATGGTGCAAGGGTGCCTGGCATTGATGGCTATGTAAACAGACCAATTTGACTGACCACACTCTGCAAGGTATGAATTTTTATGGGGCCTTCTCAAGTCAATATGTGTTCTGATTAATGTTGTACACATCAGATAGTACCCATGGTTGTTTGGCTTCTTCACTTGGCTCTTTACATGTTACTAGTGCACAGTAAATAACAATTGATCATTCAAGTCATGTACAGGTTCATTAAGGATGTGTTACCTTTTTTCCCAAAACAACATGTATGTTACATATTTTGGAGGAGAACTATACAGTCTGTCCAACCTATTGCATAATGAAATGTAAGTGTGCTTCCCTGCAACATACATTGCAGGCGGCCTCTGACAGTTTAGAGGCCGTAATGACATATCAGGCCAGGTAACAGGACGTCCTCCACAGTGCCAGATTGGTCCCACAGCACCACTGGGCCTCCCCTGCACTGAATTGTCTGTTTGGGGACTTGTAATGCCACTGTGAACTAGCCCCTGTGTTATGTTCTTTTCATTTGACAGAGTTAGCCTGTATCTTGGCATACTAACCCAAATACATATCTGGCCCTTCCGGTTGAAAAAGCAATTACAGATGTTAGCCAAGGCCACACAGCTACAATCTTATGGAATATAGGGTCTTACCAAGAGGGCAGCCGCAGTCGGTAGGGGAGTACCTGCCGGGGCGGTGACGTGGGGAGGGGGAGGGGCAGAGTGGGGGGTAGTAATCTATGGATAATGGACGTTTACAGGTAAACATATTAATAAATCAAATGAATTTCGTTGCGTGCACGGCATTGCATTTAGGGATGCAGTGCACACAACGAAATTCGTTTGATTTATTAATATGCTTACTTACCTGTTAACGTCCATTATCCATAGATTACTACCCCCCACCCTGCCCCTTCCCCTCCCCACATCACCGGCCTGGCAGGTACTCCCCTACCGACCGTGGCTGCAAGAGGGCCATCAACTTCGATCCCCAGATCTATATATTCTGCCTCCCGTCAATTTGCCCATTGGTGTTTCAGTTGGTGGACAGTTCTCTGAACATTGAAGACTAGGCCTTTGCAGTACCAAACTTTCTCCCACTGCTGTCACCTCTCACGGGTAGGGTAACCTTGGCTGACCCTACCACCACTCTCGAGCATGTATTTGAGATAGTGGATGACCAGCCACAGCAGGCCTCCAACCTCCTCTTCGGACAATTTCTCCGCCCTCTCCCTCCCTGACATCTCACTAGTCAAACTACCCACCCTTAAGGAAAACAGACCTGAAACTAACCCTTCCCCCTACCGCTAAAACTACAAACCCCTATATAGATGTACAACCAACAACACGGTGGAAAAGACACAAACACAATACACAAATACCAATTTTTAAAATCAACATGGATGGCAGAGACACCAACAAGACTAAAAACACTATCTTCCACCAGAGCACACACCAAACACCTCCACCAGCCAGCATAGAAAAAAGATTGTACGTGAAAGTGAGTGGAACTTCACACTTCCTGGTTTGCAGCATGGCTGAGCCATTGCATTATTTCCAGGTAGCATGCATCACATTTTGTACGAAAGCATCACTTTTCCTGTTAAAATGTTTTTTTTCTTCTGAATCACCGGCTGAGAAGTAGGAAGTGCATGATTTACTCACAGTACATCCCAATGCACAATGCATTGTTTGTGATGCTTTGGCGTTGATGCGTGGCTTCCGACCCACGCTCAGTGTGCAATCCGTCATGCAATAGGCCAAGGCATGCCTTTTTATAGACGCAAGTAGCCTATTCTGTGTGGTACAGTCTCCTGATTTGTGCAATGCAGGTAAACTTTTTTCTGGCTCAAATTATCTTTGCTGACATCCTTGACTTGGGATGTGTTGCATGTATAGGTCAACAGAGGACATATGCGTGACTTCTTGTGTTCATGGTGTAGACACTAGTGCCTAGATGTATCATCGTTCCTATTTGCGATTTCTTAATAGCGAATTTTACCGAATCGCTATTTAGAAATCGCAAAATGGTATGTATGTTCAAAATCACTATTTTTTTGCGATTCCTTATTATTCTTTATTTGCGAAGTCGCAAGTTGCGAATTCGCAAATAAGGAATAATTTCCCATTCATTACTATGGGCCAGGAGGCCCATAGGAATGATTGTGAAATAATTCTCAAATTGCGAATTCGCAATTTGCTAATCGCAATTTGAGAATTATTTCAAGGGTGCAGGGGTGTCTCATGGACACCCTGCTGCACCCCTGAAACTTACATGTGTGTGCATATGGCGCACATACATGCCCTATGGGCATGTATGTGTGTCACATGCCACCTTCAAAATTGCTCAATTGTGAATTTTGAAAGGCATTCGCAAATTAACACCAACCTCAAATTGGTGTTAATTTGCGATTTCTTAAACCAGAATTCGCAATTTGAAAAAGCTTCATACATGCAATTTAAGGAATCGCAAAATTGCGATTCCTTAAATGCTTAAGCAAAATAAGGAATCGCAATTTTTTGCGATTCCTTATTTTGCTAATTTTATCATACATCCCAAAAGATGCAAAATGTCCGTTTGCGATTCGTTAAGGCCGAAATTCTGCGAATTTCGGCCATAACGAATCGCAAAAGGCTTGATACATCTAGGCCTAGGACATGCAATATATTTCTGTGAAACACACAGACAGATTGTGAAATGTTGATACCTCGACTTTAGCAATAGGTTTTACAGTTTATTGCACTTTTATACAATTGATTTCTACATTGTCAGGCATGATTATGGGCAAACTTGAAGACTGTGCCAGATGGGCATATGTGCTTTTATTGACAGATTACGCCACACTGACCTGGGATGTGTAAGTGCATGCTCCATTGGCAGGAGTGATATCGCATGTAGTTATATCCTGACATCTATTTGACTGTTAGATTTGCTTTGTGTCAGGATCACATCAGCACACATAGGTGGAGCTGTAAGAATCACAGCATTGTTTGCTTCAGAGTAAGACAGAGCTACACGTTCACATTTATACCTGCATGTAACAGTTGCATCCTTGGCTAGTGGGTCAAGTGTCCCTGCATAGGGGCTAGGTGGCCCATCCAGCACCGTCACAGGTAAGGACTCCACTATGTGTTATGTGAGATACTACACTGATTTAGCTACATGTTTTCAAACATTTCTGTAGCATATGGATACCAACTTGGTTGCACTGTGTGCCCATGCACATCATTTGGGCCTCTGTTCAGAGTCATAGGACGATAAGGCCACTATACTGGCCTCCATGAGTATAAGGCATCAAAACATGACAAGACATACAGCACACGCACTCAGTCATTTCACACTGCTTGAATTTACACTTCCTTTGAATTGTGTTAAGTTGTCTGGCAGTCAGTAGACTGTAGCAGCACACATACTCATGACATATGCACACTGTCCCACATAATGGCCTTTGTTTGGTGTTAGTCTTCTGGACATACATGTTTGGCACATGCTGGAGACTTGCACACATATTTTGGTCTACATGATGTTGACCTGGGGTTAGTGAAACACCTATCTACCTATCTGTGTGAAGGACCAAATTCAATTAGGTGGGATGTGAGTGTTGTAATGTCTACAGTGACAGTTGAATGAAAGTGCATACACAAAGGAAGTATTCAATCTTTTATTTACATTTTCTACACTCTTTCTAAACAAACATCCCAAAAATTCAGGCATCAGCAAAAAGATTCTGCACAATTGTTTGCCTTCTCCAACTTCCCCCAATTGAGGCTACATTTTACGCTCTGTCCTCATCCTCATCCAATGCTACCTGCTCCTCATGGCACTTTTCTATTGGGACATTTGTCCGCACACAGATGAAGTTCGATATTTCACAAACCAGGATTATTTTGCAAGCCATAGGGGTAGAGTATAGCAATCAGCCCCGGACATATCCTGGCAGCGGAAGCAATACTTCAAAGTTCTGCTCCACAATACCCCTGATCTTGTGCATTTGTTGTAGGTGCGCTCTTCCTCTGTTGGGGATGTGCAAACGGGGTCATGACACATGACTGCAGACCATTTCTTTGGTCAGCTGAAAAGACAGAGGGAGAAAAGTCACTCAGTGCACATAGTGATTGGTTAATCCACTTTCAAGTACATGTCTGTTATGTGTACTGAGTGACTCTTACACATTTCAATGTGGAACATCTTTGTCTACTCGTTGCAGTGTGTTTGACCAGCTATGTGGATAGAAGACAAGGCCCAGTTTTGAGTAAATGTGGCAGAGTACAGTGCAGCACGACAATGATCACCACTGCACTGTCTCACTGAGAAAGGACAGCGCAGGACATATTGGAGAACATACAGTACATACGGTACAGTCCTGAGTTTCAAAGCAAGACTTGCATACAATGTGCTGTGTTGCACTGAGACAGGCACAATAGCAGCATGGGGATTTTGTAGCTACATTTCATGTGTGATTTACTAGGTGCATGAGGGGCCATCTTCCTGCATGGCATGGTGAATTGGGGGCTTAATTGGCAATGTGTGTGCCATGGACTGCACCACACCTAGGTGGCTACAGTGTGTTGGATGACTTAAGAAAAATTTTCTGTGGGGCACATGACCTGGGGAGGTCATACTTGAAACGGCTAACGTACCATGAGAGTTACACACACAACAGCCATGGCAGCCCTTTCTTACACACAATTTGGCTATTACTGAGTGTTGCATTGCTCAGGTTCTTCCCACTATTGATAGGCACTCACAGTGGCTTAGCATGTCTACACATGTGTGACTTGCAGGTTTGCATTGCACATTTGCCTTGATGAATGGCTCAAGTATGAGGTTCATCCGTCCTACATATGAACTGTCCCAGGTAGCACACACAGCTATCTCTATTTTGTCAAACATTATTTACTGTTATTAGGTAAGTCATGCACTTCAGATGTACTTACCAACCAGTAGGGAAATCTCCCATATCTCTCATTTGGGAAGCGCTCATTTATGATGGCATGCCTGAAGATGTAGGCATTATGAACACGCCCATGGTACTTGACCAGAACTTTGATGAACAGACCCTGATGGTCCACAATTGCCTGCATATTGATGGAATATGTGCACTTCCTATTGCGGTACAGGTCTGAAGTTGCAAAAGGAGGCACCAGCTGCACGTTTGCTATCCATAGCCCCTAAGACATGGAAAAATCCAGCCATGGCATAGAAGCCTTGCTTTGTATCCAGTTTTGCTGTGTTTTGGGGAACATCAGGTACTGGGGTGTCAGCCTGATGATGGCATCCAGGATGGAGGGTAGGAAGGCAGAGAAAGATGGCAGGGATATTCCATCCACTCTGGCTGTCGTGATCTGGAATGACTTGGTGCAGGCACCCCCCAGACAGAGGAATTAGCGCTGTAGAGGGAGAATCTCTTTCAAACTTCTGCCGCCATTTCCCACGCCCAGCCACGGGACACACCCACTTGTGAGGCCACACCCCCCGCAACAAATACTAAAAGCGCGCTGAAACACAAGCGTCGCATTTAACTTGGAACCTCCTGAGGCCCAGCCGGAAGTAGTCATTTTTCGCTCGTATCACCTTTTAAAACCTGTGCAGAAATTTCGTTTTTAAAATCACTCACCTAGTTCCTGGCACCCGATCTACTTGGTGCAGGCACCCTCCACACAGCGGAATTAGCGCTGTAGAGGGAGAATCTCTTTCAAACTTCTGCCGCCATTTCCCACGCCCAGCCACGGGACACGCCCACTTGTCAGGCCACGCCCCCCGCAACAAGTACTAAAAGCGCGCTGAAACACAAGCGTCGCATTTAACTTGGAACCTCCTGAGGCTCAGCCGGGAGTAGTCATTTTTCGCTCGTATCACCTTTTAAAACCTGTGCAGAAATTTCGTTTTTAAAATCACTCACCTAGTTCCTGCCACCCGATCTACTTGGTGCAGGCACCCCCACACAGCGGAATTAGCGCAGTAGAGGGAGAATCTCTTTCAAACTTCTGCCGCCATTTCCCACGCCCAGCCACGGGACACGCCCACTTGTGAGGCCACGCCCCCCGCAACAAGTACTAAAAGCACGCTGAAACACAAGCGTCGCATTTACCTTGGAACCTCCTGAGGCTCAGCCGGGAGTAGTCATTTTTCGCTCGTATCACCTTTTAAAACCTGTGCAGAAATTTCGTTTTTAAAATCACTCACCTAGTTCCTGCCACCCGATCTACTTGGTGCAGGCACCCCCACACAGCGGAATTAGCGCTGTAGAGGGAGAATCTCTTTCAAACTTCTGCCGCCATTTCCCATGCCCAGCCACGGGACACGCCCACTTGTGAGGCCATGCCCCCCCGTACCCCCCCTGCCCATAAACATGTGCATCTACCGGAAGCGCAGCGGGCGCGACGAATGCGCGCCGAAGGCGCGCTTAAGGCAAGCTCGTCTGCGCTCGTCCGCGCTGAGTCCGGGCCAAGGGTCATTCCCCCTACATCCCAGTTACAAGAGCCTAGGTATTACAGCGCCGAAACCCTTCACAGCTTTAGGCCCCCTGACACGAACTGCCTATTGCATCCCCATCATGCTGAAGATATTCCGCAAACCTGTCCAAAATGCAAATCTACTCTCAAACCTAAGCCGGCCCCAGACTTGATACATAACTACAGCATGTTTATGTTAAACTGCAGATCTCTGCCGAAACACAGAGTGGAAATTGCATTACTATTAGAAGAATACATGCCGGATATAGTATTCCTGACGGAAACATGGCTCACTACAGACTCCGACCCTGCATTAGTAACTGCTCTCCCTCCAGGCTTCCAAATCACTCGGCAGGACCGATCTAAGGGAAAAGGAGGCGGCCTAGCAATCATTTATAAAGAACAGTTTCTCTGCCGAGTTATTTCTGAAACTGTTCCTGACTGCGGGAGCCTAGCCTTCAGTCTCGAACTCTCCCCCAATTACTGCTTCTCAGGAACACTTATTTACCGCCCCCCAGGTCCTCCCAAGCAGTTCCACAATCAGCTCCCTTCAATCGTGGCGGAACGCGTTAGTACCACATCTAATTTTACTCTGTTGGGTGACCTCAACCTTCATTTCGATGCTGCATCGGATCATATAGTCACTACGCTCGTAGATGACTTAGCTGCTTTGCAACTAACCCAACATGTTAAGATGCCAACTCATGTTAAGGGCCATTTATTGGACCCTGTGTTCAGCAACTGTGTAGACCTTGAAGTCGGACTTCCATCCCCTCTCCCATGGACGGACCACCTATTGATCCCCTTCACCTGGACCACACTTAAGCCTCATATGATAGGACCCACGACAAGAGTCACCAGAGGCTGGTCGCGCCTCCCAGTCGATGAATGGTCCATCAAGCTTGCCAGCAACCAACCCATCTACAATGAGGATCCATGTTTAGCCAACCAGGCTTATGAAGACTGGATCACACAATCTCTTGAGGACACCCTCCCAAAAAGTAAAACTACGCTGAAACGCTCCCATAAAACCGCCCCCTGGTACTCAGAGACTCTCAGGGAAAAGAAACGTCAATGTAGGAAAATCGAAAGACGATGGCGTACAGACTATTCTCCAGGAAATAAAATTCGCTACCGAGAGTCAATCAATAACTACAAAGCAGAAGTCAAAGCTGCCCAAGCTACATATTTTTCGAACCGAATCATCCTAGCAAAATCAAAACCAAAAGAAATCTTCCAAATTGTAAAAAAACTCACAAAACCCCCATCTAGCCTGCACGAAACAAAATCCATAACCCACTGCAATAACGTCGCAGAATTTTTTCACCAAAAAGTTAACACAATCTATTCATCCTTCCCTCCCATAACTACCACTCCCTTAGCCCGGACCAATATAACCATGGCTACCCCCCCCCCACCTCAGCCTCAACCGACTCTGGATCCCTTCCCCCTCCTTGATCTTGCATCCCTAGATTCTGTGGCTCTGAAAGTAAAATCCGGTTCCCCTGACGATCCAGCCCCACCTGAAATCTTAATATCAGCATCCCAGATCACTCTGCCAACCATCAAGGATGTCCTGAACGCATCCATTACCTCCGGTACTGTCCCTCCTGTCTGGAAACGGGCCATGGTCCGTGCATTATTAAAGAAACCCAATCTGGACCCCTCAGATTTTAGCAACTACCGGCCTATCTCCTTGCTCCCGTGGATAAGTAAAATTCTGGAAAGATATATTAATTTGCAATTGGGGAATTTCCTAGAAAACCACCAACTGTTAGACCCCACCCAGACGGGCTTTAGACCCAAACACGGAACCGAGTCCGCCCTCGTCATGGTCACTGAGGAATCCAGAAAAATCCTGGATCAGGGAGGATCAGTGGCAGTGATCCTCCTTGACCTCAGCGCGGCATTCGACACGGTCAGCCACGACACCTTGCTGCACCGTCTGGCAAGTGTCGGAATCGAGGACAAAGCCTGGCTTTCGTTCAAATCCTTCCTGGAGGACAGATCCTTTCGAGTTTTCGATGGTGAGTTTGTGTCCACAAGTAGACCACTAAGGTGCGGAGTCCCTCAAGGCTCCTCTCTAAGTCCTGCCCTTTTCAATGTCTATATGAGGCCACTGGCTGAGGTCATCCATCCGTTTGGGGTTAAGATCATTTCCTACGCAGACGACACCCAGCTGGTGGTCTCACTGGCGCAGGAGGCCAACACGCCAATGAATGGCGGACTTAGAGAGTGCCTACAGGAAGTAAAGAGCTGGATGACTTCTTCATCCCTTAAATTAAATGGCGACAAAACGGAGCTGATGCTCCTGGGCCCCTCCGGTCCTAGCCTCTTCAACTCTCTGTGGCCCTCCTGTCTAGGCACCCCTCCAACACCCAAGGATAACATCAAGAGTCTGGGAGTGTGGCTGGACAGATCCCTCTCATTCAATACCCAGGCCACAAAACTCTCGGCTACTTGTTTTGGCCTCCTCAGGATGTTAAAGAAAATCCTCTTCTCCTACCTATGGAAGCTAAGCAGGTAGCCATCCAGGGCTTAATACAGTCCCGCCTAGACTTTAACAACGTGCTCTACCTCGGTGCCCCTGATTACACTTTACGCAGACTCCAGACAGTGCAGAACTGTGCGGCTAGCACACTGCTTGAGCTTCCTCGCAGGCAATCAGTGAGAGCCGGCCTGGTCAGCCTTCACTGGTTACCAGTGCGCCAGAGAATTCTTTTCAAGGCCATGTGCTTTGCTCACCAGGCCTTTTGGGACACAGGTCCCGTGATTACCCGGGATTTAGTCACCCACTACCAACCTAGCAGAAACCTCCGCTCAAGCCAGACCTTTATGGCCACGGTCCCAAGAATAAAAAAGTCTGGGTCTGGCGGCAGGACGTTCTCCTACAATGCCTCCAAGACCTGGAACACTCTTCCCCTTCAGCTTAGAATCAATCCCAACCTTTCCTCGTTCCGCAAGCAGTTAAAGACATTCTTATTCAATCTTCCTCATTGATCCTCTGCTAGCCACTCTACGAGGTCCCCTCTGTTATTACCAGCGCTTGGACGCCTCCGGGCAGCAATTCGCGCTCTACAAATTTACCTCCATTTCCATTTCCATTTCTAGATGGCAACATGTGGAGGACTGCCATGAGCTTGACCTGCAGAGGGATGTTAGTGGATCTCTGATGTTGCCTGCAGCCTTGGTGCAATCTGGTTAAGGAGGTGTATGATGGACTCCCTCCAGAGCCTGTAGTAGGTGATGACCTCCTCCTCCCTGTAGTCAATGAGGGTCGTCCTCTGTTAGTACACACACTCACTTCACCTGTGCAGCTTCAATGGTGGTGGTGGCCTCCTAACTGTTTCTAGCTGAAGCATTAGCAGCGCCTTGTCATTGTTGAGCTTG